>NC_136891.1:18314701-18998415 GCF_949152265.1 Phoxinus phoxinus
AAGGAAGAAAAAAACAAACAGATTGGAACATTTTACACCAGTATTCTCTTCATCTGTGTTGCCAGAATAGGCTAGAGTGTATGTGATATTGATTTTATTTTATACAGTTTAATAAACAAGAAGTTAATATTGTTAATTACATTTTAGACCAGAACAATGAATAATGCAAGTTTTGCTCTATTTCGCCCCCCCCCCCAAAAAAAAGCCAAAGCCACAGCAGAACTTTTAAATATATAAAATATATATTATATATGAATCAGTCAATACGTTATGACAGCATTACTTATTACATTAATTATACACATTTTTTTATTTCATATTGAAAACTTGTGATGAGCCACAAGGTTGTAGTTATGAATTAATTTGTATAGTTTATTATAGATTTATTTGGGTGTTTATTATATAATTTTGTGTGGATTTTAAACAATTACTGGGCTGTAAAACAAACCAATCTGGCAACACCGTTCTTCATCTGAACATTTAACGTTATAATGTTGGATAATAGTTGTGGGCTAATGTAATACTGGAAATCTTACATTCCCTTAGAATTGTACCTTGCATGCATGAACTTGAACAAAAATTAACTTTCAGTATTTGATTAGCTAACTTTGCTAGCCTGCACATTTGGTGTAACGTTAGCAAGCTATATTTTTAATAATGTCTTCTATAATTTACCGTCATGAGAAATAATTGTCACCTTACACGTCTAAATGTTCTAAACACAAGTTATTGTCCTAATTCAAAAGTTTTTAATGTGTACATTTAAGAATAGTATCCATCTCTATTAATTAACTCTTGTACTTACCGAGTGGTAAATCGCAATGGACCTTCCCCATACAGTGACTCAGCGTTATTAATTAAGAGGATTTAATAAATATAAATCAATAAATAAACAAAACTTTGATTAATTGAATCGTAGCATATTATATTTATTTATTAACATCAACCAAACTCGATAAAAATACGTTATCCAGCATGCTCTCTAGTTAAAGCAGTGTCAAAATGAGCGTTGTTAAACTCACCGCTGAATGCTTCTTGCTCGCCAAAATGAGCGTTGTTACCATAGATATTATATAAAGACTAGATGCCCGCCGTGACGTCACGACGCGCTCTGGTTGGCAAAAGAAAAGTAATGACCGCTTAAAGCGCAGCGCAAACACAGAAGAAAATGGTTGTATCGTGCTTTGTGATCGGCTGTGTTAACAGGTTCGATAAGAGTAATAACCCCAAGAGCTTCTACCGCGTACCTAAACAGCCTGAATCAAGAAAGAAAGCTTTGAATTTCTGCAATTAGGCGTCTATACCCAGCGGAAAACAATGGGAGCCAGCGGACCACGATCGCGTCTGCTACCTACATTTTGCGTTAAAAATTAAAACTAATTTTGTAAATAAATGTTACTAGTAGGTTCTATCTCATTGATGGGTTAATTAATCAATGAATAACTCTACAAAATACCGCGGAAGACGTGTCAAAGTGTTTGTTTACATAACTTTTTGTGCATGCTGTGACTGAGCAATGGAAGTATAACACTGACATACCCTTATAAATTAATGGCAAATTATTGTATTTTTATTCATACATTTTACGTATATGTTAACCAATGTTATATATCAGAGGTAAGATAATTTTGAATATAGCCCATGGATAAATTACACCTGTATTTTTACTCTAGTTGTAACATATTTACCAGTTATCCTTAGTTACAACAAGTAATATTCGTAATTATTACTTAATTTATAGGCATCTAAAGATTTGTACGCCTTCATCGACTCTCTGGTAAACATAGATGGCGTGTCGATGAGATACAGATAGATGTCGCCGAAAGTCAAATCTGGCCATGTGTCCGGGCTTTTGCTCCAATTCTCACTCAGGTGATATTGATCAGGCAGAGAACATGAACCCTGGTTATATAAAAGCTTAACCTTATATCTCTTTTTTGGTTCTTCGGACAAATAATTAGCATATGCTGACAAAACACAGGTAGACTGCTGCGAGTCTGCGACATGTTTTGGTTCTTTCTGCCAACCAGTTCGCGACCACGCCCATATCGTGACGTCACATTTGACTCCGGCGAACATCCCTATTGGCCGCTGGGCACTGAGAAATACGGCCGCCATCTTAAACCGGTCGTACTCCTAGTTTCGTTGCTTAGCAGCAGTTAGATTCCAGAGCACTGTGGAGCATTTTCCTGTTCTAATCGGCGGATCATCGCAAATAGGGCCCGGGATTACTTTTCACAAGTAAATTTTAACATTACCATACTTTTGGTTGTATTTTGTGAATAGAATATTACCAGATAATTGAGAAGGAGCAAGGATCTTTGATATTACTGTACTGAAATCTTAGCCAGCTAACGTTGTTTACTGCACCAGCCGGTGTTCACCCGGCATGGAGAGGTTGGGTAAAGTAATAATTACGTTACAAGAGCTTCTCGGTTATCAGATACAAGCATTCAACGGCCCTGTAGTATAAACATATAAAAATATAGGTTATTTGTGTTTGCGCACGTGATATCAGGAAGCAATGTAATAACGTTACCTGTAATACACACATGACGGCGATGCGCAAATCGAGTGTGTGTGTGTCACAAATCATTATTGTTTCTTCAACTTATTAAAATATCTTACTTTACTGCAACTATCTGTTTCTGCTTCTTTATCGTATTTATAGTGTGTGATTTATAAAATACCTTATATCCTACATCACATATTTTGATTTTGGACGTCTGGTCACTTTATATCTTATATCAGAATATTATATTACTGTTAAGCCTACTATGAATATTAAAATATGCCGAACCATGTGTCCTGTATCATAGCTACATGAATGACATTTGCAGAAAAAAAAAACCCTCGTGAAAATCAGTTCGGTATTCAGTGAGGTATGGTTAATTAAATGCGCTGACAGCTCATTGCACCTGCCATACAGATTACACTGAGTGGGGCGGGTGACCGGTTTAAGATGGCGGCCCCACGGCTCGTCCGCGCTATAGGCAGTAGCGGTCGATAGGGCGTCTATCTATATGATGTCTATGGTTGTTACACTCTTCGCTGAATGCTGTTGCTCACCATGTGCGTTGTTAAACTCACCGCTGAATGCTGTTGCTCGCCAAAATGAGCATTGTTAAACTCAACGCTGAATGCGGTTGCCTATAATCGCGCTAAACCTTTGAGCAGAGGGCAGTTTGATATCAGATTGCGAGAGGTTTTAAACATCAAAAACCAGTTGGAGGGCCATATAAAGATGATCTGGGGTCTGCCATTTGACTAGCCCTGCCATAGATAATTTATTGTAGCCTATTCCTTTTAATTTTTTATTTATTGTAGTCTCGACCCATTCACCGCAGACAACGGGCTGCGTTATGCTTACCCAAGACGTCAAATTTCAACGCCGCAGGCTCCAGTTCAGAGATCTATAGAAGTCTATCGGACTACCCTGCACGTTGAAAATTGACGCTAAGGGTACGCCCAGGTCGTTAAAAAGTGACGCCAAGGGGTCCTGGCCAAGCGTCCATATGTGACGACTTGGGAGTGAGAATGTGTTGCTGGAGGACAGTGTTTAGTTTAGTGAATCAAAACACAATTATGTTAATTTGATGCACAAGTAAGATGGTGCATCAAAAATGGGGAATGGTTTGTGATGGTCTGGGATTTCCCAAAGCCATCTGTGTTCCCAAAGCCATCGCACAGGTGGAGCAATGGATGTTGAGATTGAGTAAATCTCAGAATGGTTTAATTGAGTAAAGCCCTGCAAGAAGTCATTCTTCTCCCTAACAAAAGTCTGTAAAGTGTGCTAATAACAAGAAATGTTTCAACAGGAAACGCCTAGGGCGGATACAGCAGCACAGCGGACACACAGAACACATGTGACAATAACCTTAACATTTGTTTTTCTTTACAGAGAATGCAGACTTTTGGGCACATGGCATGAGCAAAGAAACACACACACACACACACACACACACACGAACAAATGATCAGATAATAGCCTTTCAAAACCCAGGGGGGTCAGAAGGACCATTTGTTTTTAAACCAGCTTGATCTTGTCATACAGGAGTGAACGAACAGGGCAGACTGTGCCCAATGAAATAATGGCTATGGATGAATTTGGCTAGCTATCCTGGCTTATTATTGTGACAGAAAGGTGCGACACCTGCGCAGCGCATAACTTAACATTTTTCTTTTGCAGAATGTCAGGATGGATTGGATCAAACAGAATTGATTCTGTTCCAAATGTATAAATATTGTTTTGTTAACATGAGTGGTTTTTTCAGGGGAAAAAGGACTCTGAGAGCAAGAAATTATCTGGTGATAATATGTTTCAGGTTGCTGATTTCACAGGTCACATCAAGAGGGACGACCAGCTGGACAAGCAGTCACTAACAAAATCACTTAAGGTCTTCGTTCGCAGGTGACAGCAGAAAGTAAATGTTTTATTCCAGTGGGGGTACGGTCATGATCTAAGGGAAAATCTTGTAAGAATCAGAAAATGATTGGAGAGCGTGAGACCTGAGTCCAAACTTCTCACCTTTGACTAAACGAACAAACACATGACAACGCGAAGAATAAAGTGAGGGATCAAAGGCTTGTGCTAGTATCAGTCTCCCTTACCTACGAGGGAAAAGACCATTGCAACTGCGTGCAAAACATCAAAAATGGTGAAGACGGAACGTCAACGCATCTGGAGAAAGATGATTCGACCAACTAATGGTTTAGCAGAAGAATCTGTTTTTATGATGATGTTAATGATTTTATTTAATTGAATCAAACTAGGTATTGATTTGAAAATGTTTGAAAATGTAGAAAACCTATTAATTGATGTAAGAAAAAATTACATTGGTTAGAAGAATGAACAAAATTATGCAGACGATTCGACTAGCGGAAGTTACAGTGAAATGTATTAATTGAGTGAAGTTCCGTTTTGTTTTGTTTTGTTTTGTTTTGTTTTGTTTTCTTTTCATTTCTTTCCTTTTGTTTTGTTTTCTTTTGTTTTGTTCTGTTTTGTTTTGTTTTCTTTCTGAGGACGATGAAATGTAAAAAGGGTTAAAAGCAGCAGTGCTTTTGCGTGTTACGAGATGACGTACAAGGACAGGATTTGAAATGAGGGATTTTGTTATCATTTTTACTATTTGTATGTTTATTCAAATCAACCAGGGGTGTTGAATTTATATGGATTTCATACTATGACAATCTATACAATTTCTTGTTTATACTGGAGTGAACGCGGGTCCGAATTCGGGAATGCGGTGACAGTGCTTATCCATTTAGCCCTGCTTCAGTTTAAATATTTACTTGCTTGCTCCTTCAACAAGGTTCAAGGGATCAGTTATACAGAAAATAAGAAATGAAAGATATAAGTTTGATGAAATGACTTAAAATTGTTGCGTTTATTTGTTTATCAGATAATGATAAAAAGGGAGAATTTGTAATGGCGATTTTAATCTTTTATTTCTTATTCTGTTCCTAATGATTTAACAGATTAATGCTGTATGTTCTCTGTCTGTATTCTGAGTTTCCTGATGTAACGTTGGTTCAGCTGGAGGGAGGTGTGAGCCCATGCTGGGGGAAGATGTTCCTTCTTGTGTAAACGGTGGGGGTTGATAGATTCCCTTGCATTATAAAGTAGCAGGGTAGGAGGACAGGAGTGCCTGTGTCTGTCTGTCTCTGACTCTGGCCTGCAGCCTGGCTGCAAGGCTGGAGTCAGGAAACCATTTTCTTGCATGAATAAATTACTTTTCTTTTTAAATACAATTTGGATCTTGACGTCTCTTTGCCTGGGAATGCTGAGTTTAGTAAAAAATTTTTGCCACAACAAATCTTTGGCCAAAAAATATATATCTATATATATATCTTTAAATATATATCTTTAAAGAATCTTTGACCAAAAACATGTTCAGTATTTCCAAAAGGGACCTCTGTATGTCTGATTTAACATCAGGAGTCTCTAAATGTAAATAGTTTAAATCCATTTGAAGACCCTTTGACCAGAAATTAGTTCAATTGGTCAGATTTGGACTTCTCTAAGAACATCTATATGGCATCAGAAAGAGTCTTGGAGTATGTATAGAAAGCTCAAGATTGACTATTATTTGGCCAAAAATATGTTCCTTGGGTCAAATATGGACTTATTTTTTGGCTGACGTAACATCAGAAGGAGTCTTTCAATATAGAAAGGTCGTTTTGAGAACTCTTTGGTCAGAAATATGTTTAGTAATTCATATTTTGAATAGTGTCTTCCTGACACCAGAAGAAATAAATCTGAATGTATATGTTAATTTTTAAAGAATCTTTGGCCAAAAACATGTTCAGTATTTCAAAAAGGGACCTCTGTTTGTCTGATTTAACATCAGAAGGAGTCTTTAAATGTATATAGTTTAAATCTATTTGAAGACCCTTTGACCAGAAATTAGTTCAATTGGTCAGATTTGGACTTCTCTAAGAACATCTATATGGCTTATGAAAGCATCAGAAAGAGTCTTTATGTATAGAAAGCTCAAGATTGACTATTATTTGGCCAAAAATATGTTCGTTGGGTCAAATATGGACTTATTTTTTGGCTGACGGAACATCAGAAGGAGTCTTTGAGAATGTATAGAAAGCTCAAGATTGACTATTATTTGGCCAAAAATATGTTCATTGGGTCAAATATGGACTTCTTTTTTGGCTGACAGAACATCAGAAGGAGTCTTTGAGAATGTATAGAAAGCTCAAGATTGACTATTATTTGGCCAAAAATATGTTCCTTGGGTCAAATATGGACTTCTTTTTTGGCTGACGTAACAGCAGAAGGAGTCTTTGAGTATGTATAGAAAATTCAAGATTGACTAATATTTGGCCAAAAATAAATTCCTTGGGTCAAATATGGACTTCTTTTTTGGCTGACGTAACATCAGAAGGAGTCTTTAAATATAGAAAGTTCGTTTTGAGAACTCTTTGGTCAGAAATATGTTTAGTAATTCATATTTTGAATAGTGTCTTCCTCACACCAGAAGAAATCAATCTGAATGTATATGTTAATCTTTAAAGAATATTTGGCCAAAAACATGTTCAGTATTTCAAAAAGGGACCTCTGTATGTCTGATTTAACATCAGAAGGAGTCTCTAAATGTATATAGTTTAAATCCATTTGAAGACCCGTTGACCAGAAATTAGTTCAATTGGTCAGATTTGGACTTCTCTAAGATTATCTATATGGTTTATGAAAGCATCAGAAAGAGTCTTGGAGTATGTATAGAAAGCTCAAGATTGACTATTATTTGGCCAAAAATATGTTCCTTGGGTCAAATATGGACTTCTTTTTTGGCTGTCGTAACATCAGAAGGAGTCTTTGAGTATGTATAGAAAGTTCAAGATTGACTATTATTTGGCCAAAAATATGTTCTTTGGGTCAAATATGGACTTCATTTTTGGCTGACGTAACAGCAGGAGTCTTTGAGTATGTATAGAAAATTCAAGATTGACTAATATTTGGTCAAAAATATGTTCCTTGGGTCAAATATGGACTTCTTTTTTGGCTGACATAACATCAGAAGGAGCCTTTCAAATATAGAAAGTTCGTTTTGAGAACTCTTTGGTCAGAAATATGTTTAGTAATTCATATTTTGAATAGTGTCTTCCTGACTCCAGAAGAAATCAATCTGAATGTATATGTTAATCTTTAAAGAATCTTTGGCCAAAAACATGTTAAGTATTTCAAAAAGGGACCTCTGTATGTCTGATTTAACATCAGAAGGAGTCTCTAAATGTATGTAGTTTAAATCCTTTTGAAGATCCTTTGACCCTATACATACTCAAAGACTCTTTCTGATGCTTTCATAAGCCATATAGATTTTTTTAGAGAACTCCAAATCTGACCAATTGAACTAATTTCTGGTCAATTGGTCAGATTTGGACTTCTCTAAAAAAATCTATATGGCTTATGAAAGCATCAGAAAGAGTCTTTGAGTATGTATAGAAAGCTCAAGATTGACTATTATTTGGCCAAAAATATGTTCGTTGGATCAAATTGGGTCAGTTCGTTGCGTCAGCCAAAACTTATTTTTTGGCTGACGGAACATCAGGAGTCTTTGACTATGTATACAAAGTTCAAGATTGACTAATATTTGGCCAAAAATATGTTCCTTGGGTCAAATATGGACTTCTTTTTTGGCTGACTTAACAGCAGAAGGAGTCTTTGAGTATGTATAGAAAGTTCAAGATTGACTAATATTTGGTCAAAAATATGTTCCTTGGGTCAAATATGGACTTCTTTTTTGGCTGACGTAACATCAGAAGGAATCTTTAAATATAGAAAGTTCGTTTTGAGAACTCTTTGGTCAGAAATATGTTTAGTAATTCATATTTTGAATAGTGTCTTCCTGACTCCAGAAGAAATCAATCTGAATATATATGTTAATCTTTAAAGAATCTTTGGCCAAAAACATGTTCAGTATTTCAAAAAGGGACCTCTGTATGTCTGATTTAACATCAGAAGGAGTCTCTAAATGTATGTAGTTTAAATCCTTTTGAAGACCCTTTGACCAGAAATTAGTTCAATTGGTCAGATTTAGACTTCTCTAAAAAAATCTATATGGCTTATGAAAGCATCAGAAAGAGTCTTTGAGTATGTATAGAAAGCTCAAGATTGACTATTATTTGGCCAAAAATATGTTCGTTGGGTCAAATATGGACTTATTTTTTGGCTGACGTAACATCAGAAGGAGTCTTTGAGTATGTATAGAAAGTTCAAGATTGACTAATATTTGGTCAAAAATATGTTCCTTGGGTCAAATATGGACTTCTTTTTTGGCTGACGTAACAGCAGAAAGAGTCTTTAAGTCTTTTAATCTTTGAAAGCTCAAGATTGACTATTATTTGGCCAAAAATATGTTCCTTGGGTCAAATATGGACTTCTTTTTTGGCTGACTTAACAGCAGGAGTCTTTGAGTATGTATAGAAAGTTCATAATTGACTAATATTTGGTCAAAAATATGTTCCTTGGGTCAAATATGGACTTCTTTTTTGGCTGACATAACATCAGAAGGAGCCTTTCAAATATAGAAAGTTCGTTTTGAGAACTCTTTGGTCAGAAATATGTTTAGTAATTCATATTTTGAATAGTGTCTTCCTGACTCCAGAAGAAATCAATCTGAATGTATATGTTAATCTTTAAAGAATCTTTGGCCAAAAACATGTTCAGTATTTCAAAAAGGGACCTCTGTATGTCTGATTTAACATCAGAAGGAGTCTCTAAATGTATGTAGTTTAAATCCTTTTGAAGACCCTTTGACCAGAAATTAGTTCAATTGGTCAGATTTGGACTTCTCTAAAAAAATCTATATGGCTTATGAAAGCATCAGAAAGAGTCTTTGAGTATGTATAGAAAGCTCAAGATTGACTATTATTTGGCCAAAAATATGTTCCTTGGGTCAAATATGGACTTCTTTTTTGGCTGACATAACATCAGAAGGAGTCTTTAAATATAGAAAAATCGTTTTGAGAACTGTTTGGTCAGAAATATGTTTAGTAATTCATATTTTGAATAGTGTGTTCCTGACACCAGAAGAAATCAATCTGAATATATATCTTTAAAGAATCTTTGACCAAAAACATGTTCAGTATTTCAAAAAGGGACCTCTGTATGTCTGATTTAACATCAGGAGTCTCTAAATGTAAATAGTTTAAATCCATTTGAAGACCCTTTGACCAGAAATTAGTTCAATTGGTCAGATTTGGACTTCTCTAAGAACATCTATATGGCATCAGAAAGAGTCTTGGAGTATGTATAGAAAGCTCAAGATTGACTATTATTTGGCCAAAAATATGTTCCTTGGGTCAAATATGGACTTCTTTTTTGGCTGTCGTAACATCAGAAGGAGTCTCTGAGTATGTATAGAAAGTTCAAGATTGACTATTATTTGGCCAAAAATATGTTCTTTGGGTCAAATATGGACTTCTTTTTTGGCTGACGTAACAGCAGAAGGAGTCTTTGAGTATGTATAGAAAATTCAAGATTGACTAATATTTGGCCAAAAATAAGTTACTTGGGTCAAATATGGACTTCTTTTTTGGCTGACGTAACCTCAGAAGGAGTCTTTAAATATAGAAAGTTCGTTTTGAGAACTCTTTGGTCAGAAATATGTTTAGTAATTCATATTTTGAATAGTGTCTTCCTCACACCAGAAGAAATCAATCTGAATGTATATGTTAATCTTTAAAGAATCTTTGGCCAAAAACATGTTCAGTATTTCAAAAAGGGACCTCTGTATGTCTGATTTAACATCAAGAGTCTCTAAATGTATATAGTTTAAAATAAATCCATTAGAAGACCCTTTGACCAGATATTAGTTCAATTGGTCAGATACGGACTTAAATATGGACATATATATGGCATATAAAAGCATCAGAATGAGTCTTTGAAAGCTCAAGATTGACTATTATTTGGCCAAAAATATGTTCCTTGGGTCAAACATGGACTACTTTTTTGGCTGAATTAACATCAGAAGGAGTCTTTAAATATAGAAAGTTCGTTTTGAGAACTCTTTGGTCAGAAATATGCTTAGTAATTCATATTTTGAATAGTGTCTTCCTGACATCAGAAGAAATCAATCTGAATGTATATGTTAATCTTTAAGGAATCTTTGGCCAGAAACATGTTCAGTATTTCAAAAAGGACCCTCTGTTTTTCTGATTTAACATCAGACTGAGTCTCTAAATGTATATAGTTTAAATCCATTTGAAGACCCTTTGACCAAAAATTAGTTCAATTGGTCAGATTTGGACTTCTCTAAGAACATCTATATGGCTTATGAAAGCATCAGAAAGAGTCTTTGAGTATGTATAGAAAGTTCAAGATTGACTATTATTTGGCCAAAAATAAGTTCGTTGGGTCAAATATGGACTTATTTTTTGGCTGACAGAACATCAGAAGGAGTCTTTGAGTATGTATAAAAAGTTCAAGATTTCAAATTATTTGGCCAAAAATATGTTCCTTTTGTCAAATATGGACTTCTTTTTTGGCTGACGTAACATTAGAGTCTTTGAGTATGTCTAGAAATTTCAAGATTGACTATTATTTGGCCAAAAATATATTCCATGGGTCAAATATGGACTTCTGTATGGCTGATTTAACATCAGAAGGAGTCTCTAAATTTAAAATTCTCTAAATTCTCTAAATTCCATTTGAGATCCTACTGTCTTCCTGATATAACATTACAAGAAGTCAGTCTGTATGTATTGTGAGTTAATGTTCATGGACTCTGGCCAGAAATATGTTCAATTGGTCAAATATTTTACTTCAATTGGTCAAATATGGACTACCATATGGTTGATGAATCATCAGAAGGAGTCTATGAGTATGTACAGAAAAGTCAGGATCAAGGACTCTTTGGCAAGAAGTATATTCAAAAGGTATATACTTTTTGTTTGCAAAAATACATCAGGAGGAGACAATGAGAATGAACACCAAGTCGAGGACACTTCGGCCAGAAATATGTTCATTAGGTCAAAAATGGCTGATGTAACCAGAAGTCGTCAATCAGTATGTGTAGAAAGTTCAAGTTTGAGGACTCATACTTGTACTGAGGAAACATCAAAATGAGTCATTATGTGTAGAATGTTCAAGATCAAGTACATTTTGGCTAGAAATATATTTCGTAGGTCAATTATGGACAACTGTCTGGTTGACAAAATCAGAAAGAGTCTTTAAGAATCTATAGTAAGTTGTCTTTTGGGGACCATTTTGCCAGAAATATTTTCATTGGGCCAAATCCATCTGGCTGACGTAACATCAGAAGTAGTCAATGAGTTTACATAGTAAAAAAAACATTTTGAGGGCCCTTTGGTCAGAAATATGTTCAATAGATTATATCAATCAGTATGTGTAGAAAGTTTAAGATTGAGGACTCTTTAGCAAGAAATATATTCAGTAGGTTAAAAATTGACTATTTTATGGCTGAAGTAACATTGAAAAAGGAGTCATTGAGAATATATAGTACGCTTCCTTTTGGGGACCATTTGGCCAGAAATATTTTCAATGAGCCAAATACAAGCTGACTGACGAAAACATAAGAAGTAATCAATGAGAATCATACAAAGTTCAATATCGAGGTCTCTCTGGCCAGAAATATATTAACAAGGTCAAATATGGACTTCTGTATGGCTGACGTAACATCAGAAGGAGTCTAAGAGTTTATATAATAAAAAAAACATTTTGAAGACCCATTGGCCAGAAATATGTTAATTTGATCAAATATGTGCTTTTGTATGGCTGATGTAACTTCAAAAGAAGTCAATCAGTATGTGTAGAAAGTTCAAGTTTGAGGACTCTTTAACAAGAAATATGTTCAATAAGTTAAATATGGACTACTGTATGGCTGAAGTAACACCAACAGGAGTTCTCTTACGTAGAGTTCTCTCGTACTGCGTCGAAAGAACGCTACGGGAAAGTATTTCTTTGTCGAGATTGAAGCCTAAAAATTAATCCTTAATTTTGTAAACATGTAAAACGCTTTTCTGTAGCATACAACCCTAGGCGGAGCAATATCGCTCACCCATTGGCTGCTCCGCCAGAAAAGCACAGCCTATGCGAGGCCAGAGACGCTGACCAATGAGGGCGCTTCGCGCCCATTCTGCGTCATCTCCCGCCGAAACAGGCGTGGCCTAGGTCTATAAATACGAGCATAGCTGTCTAACACACCGATTTTTCTTAATTCACGAAGCTGCACGCATCGTTGGATTGGATTCGAGCCGCCACAGCCGTCTGAAACAAGCACCTCAGCAGGACGCGCCTCTTACCTGAAGCCGCTGGTCATCGCCGCCTTCAGCCGCCGTTCCCTGCTGCGCTTCTCCGGCGTGGAATATCCTTTACATTATGTGTGTGTGTTTTGTGTGTGTGTTCGCCGTCGCGACACACAGTTTTTCCACCACTAAAAGAGCCGAGCGTCTTTTTCAAGATGCCTCGCACCTCCTGTGGCTCGTGTAGAGCCCCGCTCAGCGACGGGGACCACGTGCTTGTGTTTCCTGCCTGTAAGGATCACGCAGCTTCAGCTCTCGTCGATGGCGGCTGCCATCACTGTGATTGGATGCCTACGGTGACTCTGCGGACTCGCCTGGGGTTCATTACTGAAGCTGCATCTTTCCGCCCGCTGCAGTGCCGCACCGTGAAAAGCGGCGTGCTCAGCGGAGCCCGGAACCTATCTCCACCACGAGGTGCTCGCCGCTGCTGCCGCCAGCTTCTCCGCCCGCTTCGCTGGACTCTCTGACCGACGGACAAGGGCCGCTGTGTGCCGCCGCGTCCGTCATGGACGAGGAAGGTGAAACCGCGTCTGTGTAGGACGACTGCTATTCTCTCCTCGCTTCGGGTAGCAAGGGATGGGCGAGCTCCGAGGATCTCCCCTCCCCCGCCGCTCGTGAGCGTCGACGGAGAAAGACCAGCATCGATGCGCTTACCGGCTGGATGGCTGCTTTTCTGCAGAGGAACGTACGTTACCGTCCTCAAGACCCGCGCCTTTTTCTTCCTGAATTCACGAAGAAATCGCGGAGTCCCGGAAAGCCCCGTTTTCAGCCAGGATGCGCACTTCTGCTTCGAGGAAAGCTAACGTTACAGTGTTAAAATCCCGCCGCGGCCGGATTTCACTAAAATGTCTCGCTCGCACAGTCCCAACATACGCGACCGTGCCAGTGTATTTTGCAGTCACCAAATCGGCATCATGGCCCGTTTGCCTGCACACAAACGCCGTTTTCACGACGCCCCAGGTAAATCTGAAAATGTATTTTCTGGTGTCCCGGCCACGGCCGATGGTGTAATGTGTGTATCCGTAATGCCCACGACCCAGTGCCCATTCATACACACAAGCACAGCCCTACACAACAGGGCTTGCACACATAAAATCGACTCTGTCGATTGTGCGTCACATGTAAGTTAGTGAACGTGCCCGCTTTTCAGTGCCCACAATCACTACTCACTGTATGTCCCGTGGTTTCTGTAAAAACGAAACGAATGCACGGTCAGTCGGTTCTGATAGACAGTACTCTCTGTGCTACACGGTGTCCCGGCCACAGCCGATGATGTAATGTAACTGTATGCCCATGACCAGTGCCCATTCGTACACACAATACAGGGCTTGCACACATAAAATCGACTCTTTCGATTGTGCATCATATGTAGTGAGCGTGCCCGCTTTCAAGTGCCCACAATCACTACAAGCTACATGTCACACGTTTTCTATGAAACGAAACCGATGCACGGTCAGTCAGTTCTAATAGACAGTACTCCCCAGTGCTATAAATGTACCCGCGTTCACGCACCCACATTTATTCTCAAACATGCCGAGCCGTACGGGGCTCGCACCGCGCGCTCTCTCTCTCAGCTGAGAGAGCTGAGCGCGCGCGGGCTGCCCGCTCGATTAAGCGCGCCCCCGCATCACGCTGCAATGGCGCCCATGTTACAGCACACGACTGCTCTCGTGTCGCCGCCATTTCGCGACCAGAGCCCGGTTTTTCAACCCGTGCAAGCACAGCCCCGTACAACACAGGGTCTGCACACATAAAATCGACTCATGCCGATTGTGCTTTACATGTAGTGAGCGTGCCCACTGTCCAGTGCCCACAACCACTACACACTGCACGTTCCGCGTTTTCTGTAAAAACGAAACTAACGAACGGTCAGTCAGTACACAAACACAGTGTCCCCGGTGTTATAAATGTGCCCACCACCAAGCGCCCACGTTTATTCACAATTATAACGAGCCCTACGGGGCTCGCCCCGCGCGCTCTCTCTCAACTCAGAGAGCCGAGCGCGCGCGGGATGCATACTGTGTTAAACATGCCCCCCGCCTCACACGCCACGGCGTCCATGTTACAGCACACGGTTGCTCTCGTGTCGCCGCCATTTCGCGACCAGGGCCCAGATTACATTCAACCCCTAGTCACACGTGCAGATGCATGGGAAAGACTTCCCGGGGTCTCAGAATGGGTGCTAGAGACTATAAAAAGAGGCTATTCGCTACAGTTTCATCGACGCCCTCCCCGTTTCACGGAGAAAGTCGAAACCACGGTAAAAACAGAAGTAGCACACCTACTTCGAGCCGAAATAGCGAAGCTATTGAGCAAAGGGGCCATAGAGCCTTTATCTCAAGCTCAAAGCGAAGGGGGTTGGTACAGCAGATATTTCCTGGTACCCAAGAAAGACGGGGGTCTCAGACCCATTTTGGATCTAAGACGTCTGAACAAAGCGCTAGCAAGGCGAAAGTTCAGAATGCTCACGACCAGAAAAATCCTCGCGCAGATTCGCCGAGGAGACTGGTTTATGGCGATAGATCTGAAAGACGCGTATTTTCACATACAAATTGCGTCACGTCACAGGCGATTTTTGAGATTCGCCTTCGAGGGCCGGGCATATCAGTACACAGTCCTGCCATTCGGCCTATCCCTAGCACCTCGTACATTTACAGTGTGCATGGACGCGGCGCTGGCACCCCTGAGACTCCGAGGCATTCGAGTTCTGAACTATTTGGACGATTGGCTGATTCTGGCTCAATCGCCTTCAGAACTCGCTCACCACAAGACACTAATACTCGATCACCTCGAGTGCTTAGGTCTGAGAGTCAATTGGGAGAAAAGTTCACTGTTTCCCAGTCAAAGGGTCTCCTTTTTAGGACTGGATCTGAACTCGCTGTCTATGACAGCACAGCTGTCATCACAGCGCAGGCAGGACACCCTGCAAATGGCGAAATCCTTCTGCAGCGGCCATTTAGTGCCGCTCAAGAGATTTCAGAAAATGCTAGGCCTCATGGCCTCAGCCTCAGCGGTACTGCAGCTGGGCCTGCTGCGCATGCGCCCACTGCAGTTCTGGTTGAAAGCGCGCGTAGCGCGCCGAGCATGGTTGCACGGTCGTTATCGCCTCAAGGTCAATCAGGAATGCATTTCAGCCCTTACACCATGGAGAGCGTCAGACTGGTACCGGTCAGGTGTAAGCCTGGGGACTTCCTCGAGCCTGAAGGTGGTGTCCACGGACTCGTCCACCTCAGGCTGGGGAGCACTGCTCGACGGCAGACCGTTCTTTGGCCAGTGGCCAGAACGAGCCAAACTACCGCACATAAACTGCCTGGAAATGATGGCGGTGGACTTTGCGCTGAGGCGTTTTTGTCCCCGGATAAAAGGGCACCACGTCCTGGTCCGTTCGGACAACATGTCGGTAGTAGCCTACATAAACCGCCAGGGGGGCGTGAAATCCCGAAACCTATTCAGGTTAGCAGAACGCATACTGGTATGGGCCCAGCACAACCTGCGCTCGTTGAGAGCAATGCATGTGCCAGGCCACATGAATGTAGGCCCAGACAGACTCTCACGGAACAATGTTCCGACGGGAGAGTGGTCTCTACACACACAGACAGTGCGTCTGCTGTGGAAAACGTTCGGCAGAGCGGAAATAGACCTGTTTGCAAACCAGGAAAACGCTCACTGCCCAGAATTTTTTTCGAAGAGCACGAACGCGCTGGCCAGTGTCTGGCCCCGCCGTCCGCTCTATGCTTTTCCCCCTGTCTCACTCCTGCCTCAAGTGCTGGAGCGGATCAAGGAAAGCGGATGCTCGGTGCTACTAGTCGCTCCATACTGGACGAATCAACCCAGGTTCCCAGTTTTGATGCGACTGAAGAGTACTGCCCCGTGGCCGGTTCCAGTGAGGAGAGACCTCCTCTCGCAGGCCAAGGGCTCGATTTTGCATCCTCGCCCGGAGCTCTGGTCCCTACACGTATGGGCCATAAACGGGTACCCGCTAACCTCCCAAAGGGAGTGTTAGACACGATCGAACAGGCTAGGGCTCCGTTCTACTAGACGGCTCTACGCTTCCAAATGGTCGGTGTTCTCTGGCTGGTGCTCAGACCAAGGTCTGTCACCGCTTCAGTGCGGGGAAACGGAGATTCTCTCCTTCCTCCAAGAACTGTTGGATAAGGGAAGAACCCCATCCACGCTCAAAGTCTATGTGGCTGCCATATCAGCGTTCGTTAATCCAACGCTTGGCCATTCACTGGGCAGAAACGACCTGGTGGTCCGTTTCCTTAGAGGAGCCAGGAGGTTAAACCCTCCAAGGCCTCCTTCAGCCCCCGTTTGGGACCTTTCTACAGTGTTGAACGCTATGAAAGGGGCCCCTTTTCGAGCCTATTCACTCAGTTGACATGAAACACCTGTCTTTCAAGACCGTGTTTCTTCTGGCTCTCGCTTCAGTGAAGCGTGTGGGGGATTTGCAAGCGCTCTCAGTTAGAGCTTCTTGTATGGAGTTCGGGCCAAACGACTCTGTAGTCGTGTTGAAACCGAAGCATGGGTACGTACCTAAGTCCCTCAACACACCGTTCAGGGCTCAGGTCATCTCCCTGTCGGCCCTGCCGGCCTCGGAGGACGGAAATAGCTCCCTTTGCCCGGTCAGGGCATTGAGAGCTTATGTGTCCCGCTCTGCTGTTTTTCGACAGACGGAGCAGCTCTTTGTTTCGTTCAGTGGGCGCTCTAAAGGGCGAGCCGCGACGAAACAGAGTCTATCTCGATGGGTAGTGGATGCCATTGCGCTAGCCTGCGCATCTAGAGGTTTGGAATGCCCCCTGGGCATCAGAGCACATTCTACGAGAGGCATGGCCTCTTCGTGGGCTTGGTATAGTGGAATCTCGCTACAAGATATCTGTATGGCGGCAGGCTGGGCCTCCCCGTCTACATTTATATGGTTCTATAACCTAGAGGTTCCTGCGCTGCAGGCTAAACTGCTCTCGGTCTAGAAGACTATGTTTTAGTGTTCCTGCCCCGCGTTGCGGCCCAGGTCACTTCAATGTTTAAGCATCACTCACTGACATGGTGTCCCATGAGCATGCTATTACCCCTCATATATATATTTAATATTTTCATATATATGTTATTATGCCCTTAGAGGCACTACTATAAAGGGATGCTGCTATTTTAGCCGCTCTCCCTATACTTCTTGGGGTAGGCACTTGTATGCCTGGGCGCGCGCGCCCTTAGGTGTCTGTGTCGGTCCAAGAGCACGCAGTACGAGAGAACTCTACGTAAGAGAACGTACTCGGTTACTAACATAACCTCGGTTCTCTCTAGGAGAGGGAACGAGTACTGCGTCTCATGCCGTGCGTGCCCACGCTGCGTCGCTTTCGTGACGAAAATCGGTGTGTTAGACAGATGCTCGTATTTATAGACCCAGGCCACGCCTGTTTCGGCGGGAGATGACGCAGAATGGGCGCGAAGCGCCCTCATTGGTCAGCGTCTCTGGCCTCGCATAGGCTGTGCTTTTCTGGCGGAGCAGCCAATGGGTGAGCGATATTGCTCCGCCTAGGGTTGTATGCTACAGAAAAGCGTTTTACATGTTTACAAAATTAAGGATTAATTTTTAGGCTTCAATCTCGACAAAGAAATACTTTCCCGTAGCGTTCTTTCGACGCAGTACTCGTTCCCTCTCCTAGAGAGAACCGAGGTTACGTTAGTAACCGAGTACGTTATTATGTATAGAATAATTAAGATCAAGTTCTTTTTGGCCAGAAATATATCCAGTAGGTCAAATATTGGTATATTTGCAATACAAGATATTTGCAATGCAATCTGCTGTTGTAATGCATTTCTCGTACGATCAAACGTTGTGCAATAATAACATATAAGAATAACATATGAGTAATATGCACTTTTTTTTGCATTGCAATACATTCAAGAACTAACTCATCTCGAAGTGTATATAAATAACTTATTCATTGGTTTATTGAAGTGAAAATTTTTTATCAAGCTGTTGCAAAGGATTAAAACCTTTTCCCGTTGTGCAAAGAACCTAACAAATGTCATTGTACATGAAGAATAACATATAAGTAATATGCACTTTGTTGTCAATCTGCTGTTGTAATGCATTGCACATACGATCAGGCGTTGTGCATTGAAGAATAAGTATATGCACTTTGTTGCATTGCAATGCATTCAAGAACTAACTCATTCCAAAGTGCTTTGAAGATATTTGCAATGCAATCTGCTGTTGCATTGCACTGCACATACGATCAAACGTTATGCATTTGAAGAATAAGAAATATGCACTTTGTTGCATTGCAATGAGAGCTAACTCAATCTGAAGTGCGTTGACGATATTTGCAATGCAATCTGCTGTTGCATCACTTGAACACGATCAAGCGTTGTGCAGAATAACAATAAAAGTAATATGCACTTTGTTGCATTGCAATGAGAGCTAACTCAATCTGAATTGCGTTGATGATATTTGCAATGCAATCTGCTGTTGCATCGTTTGCACATACAATCAAGCGTTGTGCATTGAAGAATAACAATAAAAGTAGCATGTATTTTGTTGCAATGCAGTGCATTCAATAACTAACTCAATCTGAATTGCATTGAAGATATTTGCAATGCAATCTGCTGTTGCATTGCATTGCTTATATCAAGCGTTGTGCATTGAAAGTATGACAAATAAGTAATATGCACTTTGTTGCATTGCAATGCATTCAAGAAATAACTCAATCTGCATTGCGTTGATGATATTTGCAATGCAATCTGCTGTTGCATCGTTTGCACATACAATCAAGCGTTGTGCATTGAAGAATAACAATAAAAGTAGCATGTACTTTGTTGCAATGCAGTGCATTCAATAACTAACTCAATCTGAATTGCATTGAAGATATTTGCAATGCAATCTGCTGTTGCATTGCATTGCTTATATCAAGCGTTGTGCATTGAAAGTATGACAAATAAGTAATATGCACATTGTTGCATTGCAATGCATTCAAAAACTAACTCAATCTTAAGTGCATTAAAGTTATTTGCAATGCAATCTGCTGTTGCATTGCATTGCTTATATCAAGCGTTGTGCATTGAAAGTATGACAAATAAGTAATATGCACTTTGTTGCATTAAAATGCATTCAAGAACTAACTTATTCCGAGGTGGCTTTAAAGATATTTGCAATGCAAGCTGCTGTTGCATCGCTTGCACATACGATCAAGCGTTGTGCATTAAAAAATAACATATAAGTAATATGTACTTTGTTGCAATGCAATGCATTCAAGAACTAACTCAATCTGAAGTACATTGAAGATATTTGCAATGCAATTTGCTGTTGCATTGCATTGCACATACGATCAAGCGTTGTGCATTGAAAGTATGACACATAAGTAATATGCACTTTTGTTGCATTGCAATGCATTCAAGAACTAACTCAATCTGAAGTGCATTAAAGATAATTGCAATGCAATCTGCTGTTGCAATGCATTGCTTATATCAAGCGTTGTGCATTGAAAGTATGACAAATAAGTAATATGCACTTTGTTGCATTGCAATGCATTCAAGAAATAACTCAATCTGAATTGCGTTGATTATATTTGCAATGCAATCTGCTGTTGCATCGTTTGCACATACAATTAAGCATTGTGCATTGAAGAATAACAATAAAAGTAGCATGTACTTTGTTGCAATGCAATGCATTCAATAACTAACTCAATCTGAAATGCATTGAAGTTATTGCAATGCAATTTGCTGTTGCATTGCATTGCTTATATCAAGCGTTGTGCATTGAAAGTATGACAAAAAAGTAATATGCACTTATGTTGCATTGCAATGCATTCAAGAACTAACTCAATCTGAAGTGCATTGAAGATATTTGCAATGCAATCTGCTGTTGCATTGCTTATATCAAGCGTTGTGCATTGAAAGTATGACAAATAAGTAACATGCACTTTGTTGCATTGCAATGCATTCAAGAACTATACTTATTGTTGTGTTGGGTTCTTTTACAAATAAAGACCGTTGCCTTGAGTGTTAAACAAGCCGCTTTATTATCAAGCTGCAACAATAACATTGTGTCTCACTCGCTCCTATCCGTACTCCCCATCCTACATGCACGTGTTGCCCCCTAGTGGTAACATAGATTACACCACACTTATTCCGAAGTGTTTTAAAGATATTTGCAATGCAAGCTGCTGTTGCATCGCTTTCACATACGATCAAGCGTTGTGCATTAAAACATAACATATGAGTAATATGTACTTTGTTGCAATGCAATGCATTCAAGAACTAACTCAATCTGAAGTGCATTGAAGATATTTGCAATGCAATCTGCTGTTGTATACGATCAAACATTGTGCATTGAAAGTATGACATAAGTAATATGCACTTTTGTTGCATTGCATGCATTCAAGAACTAACTCAATCTGAAGTGCATTGAAGATATTTGCAATGCAATCTGCTGTTGCATTGCATTGCTTATATCAAGCGATGTGCATTGAAAGTATGACAAATAAGTAATATGCACTTATGTTGCATTGCAATGCATTCAAGAACTAACTCAATCTGAAGTGCATTAAAGATATTTGCAATGCAATCTGCTGTTGCATTGCATTGCTTATATCAAGCGTTGTGCATTGAAAGTATGACAACTAAGTAATATGCACTTATGTTGCATTGCAATGCATTCAATAACTAACTCAATCACAATTGCATTGATGATATTTGCAATGCAATCTGCTTTTGCATCGTTTGCACATACAATAACGCGTTGTGCATTGAAGAATAACAATAAAAGTAGCATGTACTTTGTTGCAATGCAATGCATTCAATAACTAACTCAATCTGAATTGCATTGAAGATATTTGCAATGCAATCTGCTGTTGCATTGCATTGCTTATTTTAAGCGTTGTGTATTGAAAGTATGACAAATAAGTAATATGCACTTATGTTGCATTGCAATGCATTCAATAACTAACTCAATCTGAAGTGCATTGATAATATTTGCAATGCAATCTGCTGTTGTATTGCATTTCTTATATCAAGCGTTGTGCATTGAAAGTATGACAAATAAGTAATATGCACTTATGTTGCCTTGCAATGCATTCAATAACTAACTCAATCTGAAGTGCATTAAAGATATTTGCAATGCAATCTGCTGTTGCATTGCATTGCTTATATCAAGCGGTGTGCATTGAAAGTATGACAAATAAGTAATATGCACTTTGTTTCATTGCAATGCATTCAAGAACTAACTTATTCCGAAGTGCTTTAAAGATATTTGCAATGCAATCTGCTGTTGCATTGCATTGCTTATATAAAGCGTTGTGCATTGAAAGTATGACAAATAAGTAATATGCACTTATGTTGCATTGCAATGCATTTAAGAACTAACTCAATCTGAAGTGCATTAAATATATTTGCAATGCAATCTGCTGTTGCATTGCATTGCTTATATCAAGCGTTGTGCATTGAAAGTATGACAAATAAGTAATATGCACTTATGTTGCATTGCAATGCATTCAAGAACTAACTCAATCTGAAGTGCATTAAAGATATTTGCAATGCAATCTGCTGTTGCATTGCATTGCTTATATCAAGCGATGTGCATTGAAAGTATGACAAATAAGTAATATGCACTTATGTTGCATTGCAATGCATTCAAGAACTAACTCAATCTGAAGTGCATTAAAGATATTTGCAATGCAATCTGCTGTTGCATTGCATTGCTTATATCAAGCGTTGTGCATTGAAAGTATGACAACTAAGTAATATGCACTTATGTTGCATTGCAATGCATTCAATAACTAACTCAATCACAATTGCATTGATGATATTTGCAATGCAATCTGCTTTTGCATCGTTTGCACATACAATAACGCGTTGTGCATTGAAGAATAACAATAAAAGTAGCATGCACTTATGTTGCCTTGCAATGCATTCAATAACTAACTCAATCTGAAGTGCATTAAAGATATTTGCAATGCAATCTGCTGTTGCATTGCATTGCTTATATCAAGCGTTGTGCATTGAAAGTATGACAAATAAGTAATATGCACTTATGTTGCATTGCAATGCATTCAAGAACTAACTCAATCTGAAGTGCATTGATAATATTTGCAATGCAATCTGCTGTTGCATTGCATTGCTTATATCAAGCGTTGTGCATTGAAAGTATGACAAATAAGTAATATGCACTTATGTTGCATTGCAATGCATTCAAGAACTAACTCAATCTGAAGTGCATTAAAGATATTTGCAATGCAATCTGCTGTTGCATTGCATTGCTTATATCAAGCGTTGTGCATTGAAAGTATGACAAATAAGTAATATGCACTTATGTTGCATTGCAATGCATTCAAGAACTAACTCAATCTGAAGTGCATTAAAGATATTTGCAATGCAATCTGCTGTTGCATTGCATTGCTTATATCAAGCGTTGTGCATTGAAAGTATGACAACTAAGTAATATGCACTTATGTTGCATTGCAATGCATTCAATAACTAACTCAATCACAATTGCATTGATGATATTTGCAATGCAATCTGCTTTTGCATCGTTTGCACATACAATAACGCGTTGTGCATTGAAGAATAACAATAAAAGTAGCATGTATTTTGTTGCAATGCAGTGCATTCAATAACTAACTCAATCTGAATTGCATTGAAGATATTTGCAATGCAATCTGCTGTTGCATTGCATTGCTTATATCAAGCGTTGTGCATTGAAAGTATGACAAATAAGTAATATGCACTTTGTTGCATTGCAATGCATTCAAGAAATAACTCAATCTGCATTGCGTTGATGATATTTGCAATGCAATCTGCTGTTGCATCGTTTGCACATACAATCAAGCGTTGTGCATTGAAGAATAACAATAAAAGTAGCATGTACTTTGTTGCAATGCAGTGCATTCAATAACTAACTCAATCTGAATTGCATTGAAGATATTTGTAATGCAATCTGCTGTTGCATTGCATTGCTTATATCAAGCGTTGTGCATTGAAAGTATGACAAATAAGTAATATGCACATTGTTGCATTGCAATGCATTCAACAAATAACTCAATCTGCATTGCGTTGATGATATTTGCAATGCAATCTGCTGTTGCATCGTTTGCACATACAATCAAGCGTTGTGCATTGAAGAATAACAATAAAAGTAGCATGTATTTTGTTGCAATGCAAGTGCATTCAATGACTAACTCAATCTGAATTGCATTGAAGATATTTGCAATGCAATCTGCTGTTGCATTGCATTGCTTGTATCAAGCGTTGTGCATTGAAAGTATGACAAATAAGTAATATGCACTTATGTTGCATTGCAATGCATTCAAAAACTAACTCAATCTGAAGTGCATTAAAGTTATTTGCAATGCAATCTGCTGTTGCATTGCATTGCTTATATCAAGTGTTGTGCATTGAAAGTATGACAAATAAGTAATATGCACTTTGTTGCATTAAAATGCATTCAAGAACTAACTTATTCCGAGGTGGCTTTAAAGATATTTGCAATGCAAGCTGCTGTTGCATCGCTTGCACATACGATCAAGCGTTGTGCATTAAAAAATAACATATAAGTAATATGTACTTTGTTGCAATGCAATGCATTCAAGAACTAACTCAATCTGAAGTACATTGAAGATATTTGCAATGCAATTTGCTGTTGCATTGCATTGCACATACGATCAAGCGTTGTGCATTGAAAGTATGACACATAAGTAATATGCACTTTTGTTGCATTGCAATGCATTCAAGAACTAACTCAATCTGAAGTGCATTAAAGATAATTGCAATGCAATCTGCTGTTGCAATGCATTGCTTATATCAAGCGTTGTGCATTGAAAGTATGACAAATAAGTAATATGCACTTTGTTGCATTGCAATGCATTCAAGAAATAACTCAATCTGAATTGCGTTGATTATATTTGCAATGCAATCTGCTGTTGCATCGTTTGCACATACAATTTAGCATTGTGCATTGAAGAATAACAATAAAAGTAGCATGTACTTTGTTGCAATGCAATGCATTCAATAACTAACTCAATCTGAAATGCATTGAAGTTATTGCAATGCAATTTGCTGTTGCATTGCATTGCTTATATCAAGCGTTGTGCATTGAAAGTCTGACAAAAAAGTAATATGCACTTATGTTGCATTGCAATGCATTCAAGAACTAACTCAATCTGAAGTGCATGGAAGATATTTGCAATGCAATCTGCTGTTGCATTGCATTGCTTATATAAAGCGTTGTGCATTGAAAGTATGACAAATAAGTAATATGCACTTATGTTGCATTGCAATGCATTTAAGAACTAACTCAATCTGAAGTGCATTAAATATATTTGCAATGCAATCTGCTGTTGCATTGCATTGCTTATATCAAGCGTTGTGCATTGAAAGTATGACAAATAAGTAATATGCACTTATGTTGCATTGCAATGCATTCAAGAACTAACTCAATCTGAAGTGCATTAAAGATATTTGCAATGCAATCTGCTGTTGCATTGCATTGCTTATATCAAGCGATGTGCATTGAAAGTATGACAAATAAGTAATATGCACTTATGTTGCATTGCAATGCATTCAAGAACTAACTCAATCTGAAGTGCATTAAAGATATTTGCAATGCAATCTGCTGTTGCATTGCATTGCTTATATCAAGCGTTGTGCATTGAAAGTATGACAACTAAGTAATATGCACTTATGTTGCATTGCAATGCATTCAATAACTAACTCAATCACAATTGCATTGATGATATTTGCAATGCAATCTGCTTTTGCATCGTTTGCACATACAATAACGCGTTGTGCATTGAAGAATAACAATAAAAGTAGCATGCACTTATGTTGCCTTGCAATGCATTCAATAACTAACTCAATCTGAAGTGCATTAAAGATATTTGCAATGCAATCTGCTGTTGCATTGCATTGCTTATATCAAGCGTTGTGCATTGAAAGTATGACAAATAAGTAATATGCACTTATGTTGCATTGCAATGCATTCAAGAACTAACTCAATCTGAAGTGCATTGATAATATTTGCAATGCAATCTGCTGTTGCATTGCATTGCTTATATCAAGCGTTGTGCATTGAAAGTATGACAAATAAGTAATATGCACTTATGTTGCATTGCAATGCATTCAAGAACTAACTCAATCTGAAGTGCATTAAAGATATTTGCAATGCAATCTGCTGTTGCATTGCATTGCTTATATCAAGCGTTGTGCATTGAAAGTATGACAAATAAGTAATATGCACTTATGTTGCATTGCAATGCATTCAAGAACTAACTCAATCTGAAGTGCATTAAAGATATTTGCAATGCAATCTGCTGTTGCATTGCATTGCTTATATCAAGCGTTGTGCATTGAAAGTATGACAACTAAGTAATATGCACTTATGTTGCATTGCAATGCATTCAATAACTAACTCAATCACAATTGCATTGATGATATTTGCAATGCAATCTGCTTTTGCATCGTTTGCACATACAATAACGCGTTGTGCATTGAAGAATAACAATAAAAGTAGCATGTATTTTGTTGCAATGCAGTGCATTCAATAACTAACTCAATCTGAATTGCATTGAAGATATTTGCAATGCAATCTGCTGTTGCATTGCATTGCTTATATCAAGCGTTGTGCATTGAAAGTATGACAAATAAGTAATATGCACTTTGTTGCATTGCAATGCATTCAAGAAATAACTCAATCTGCATTGCGTTGATGATATTTGCAATGCAATCTGCTGTTGCATCGTTTGCACATACAATCAAGCGTTGTGCATTGAAGAATAACAATAAAAGTAGCATGTACTTTGTTGCAATGCAGTGCATTCAATAACTAACTCAATCTGAATTGCATTGAAGATATTTGTAATGCAATCTGCTGTTGCATTGCATTGCTTATATCAAGCGTTGTGCATTGAAAGTATGACAAATAAGTAATATGCACATTGTTGCATTGCAATGCATTCAACAAATAACTCAATCTGCATTGCGTTGATGATATTTGCAATGCAATCTGCTGTTGCATCGTTTGCACATACAATCAAGCGTTGTGCATTGAAGAATAACAATAAAAGTAGCATGTATTTTGTTGCAATGCAAGTGCATTCAATGACTAACTCAATCTGAATTGCATTGAAGATATTTGCAATGCAATCTGCTGTTGCATTGCATTGCTTGTATCAAGCGTTGTGCATTGAAAGTATGACAAATAAGTAATATGCACTTATGTTGCATTGCAATGCATTCAAAAACTAACTCAATCTGAAGTGCATTAAAGTTATTTGCAATGCAATCTGCTGTTGCATTGCATTGCTTATATCAAGTGTTGTGCATTGAAAGTATGACAAATAAGTAATATGCACTTTGTTGCATTAAAATGCATTCAAGAACTAACTTATTCCGAGGTGGCTTTAAAGATATTTGCAATGCAAGCTGCTGTTGCATCGCTTGCACATACGATCAAGCGTTGTGCATTAAAAAATAACATATAAGTAATATGTACTTTGTTGCAATGCAATGCATTCAAGAACTAACTCAATCTGAAGTACATTGAAGATATTTGCAATGCAATTTGCTGTTGCATTGCATTGCACATACGATCAAGCGTTGTGCATTGAAAGTATGACACATAAGTAATATGCACTTTTGTTGCATTGCAATGCATTCAAGAACTAACTCAATCTGAAGTGCATTAAAGATAATTGCAATGCAATCTGCTGTTGCAATGCATTGCTTATATCAAGCGTTGTGCATTGAAAGTATGACAAATAAGTAATATGCACTTTGTTGCATTGCAATGCATTCAAGAAATAACTCAATCTGAATTGCGTTGATTATATTTGCAATGCAATCTGCTGTTGCATCGTTTGCACATACAATTTAGCATTGTGCATTGAAGAATAACAATAAAAGTAGCATGTACTTTGTTGCAATGCAATGCATTCAATAACTAACTCAATCTGAAATGCATTGAAGTTATTGCAATGCAATTTGCTGTTGCATTGCATTGCTTATATCAAGCGTTGTGCATTGAAAGTCTGACAAAAAAGTAATATGCACTTATGTTGCATTGCAATGCATTCAAGAACTAACTCAATCTGAAGTGCATGGAAGATATTTGCAATGCAATCTGCTGTTGCATTGCATTGCTTATATAAAGCGTTGTGCATTGAAAGTATGACAAATAAGTAATATGCACTTATGTTGCATTGCAATGCATTTAAGAACTAACTCAATCTGAAGTGCATTAAATATATTTGCAATGCAATCTGCTGTTGCATTGCATTGCTTATATCAAGCGTTGTGCATTGAAAGTATGACAAATAAGTAATATGCACTTATGTTGCATTGCAATGCATTCAAGAACTAACTCAATCTGAAGTGCATTAAAGATATTTGCAATGCAATCTGCTGTTGCATTGCATTGCTTATATCAAGCGATGTGCATTGAAAGTATGACAAATAAGTAATATGCACTTATGTTGCATTGCAATGCATTCAAGAACTAACTCAATCTGAAGTGCATTAAAGATATTTGCAATGCAATCTGCTGTTGCATTGCATTGCTTATATCAAGCGTTGTGCATTGAAAGTATGACAACTAAGTAATATGCACTTATGTTGCATTGCAATGCATTCAATAACTAACTCAATCACAATTGCATTGATGATATTTGCAATGCAATCTGCTTTTGCATCGTTTGCACATACAATAACGCGTTGTGCATTGAAGAATAACAATAAAAGTAGCATGCACTTATGTTGCCTTGCAATGCATTCAATAACTAACTCAATCTGAAGTGCATTAAAGATATTTGCAATGCAATCTGCTGTTGCATTGCATTGCTTATATCAAGCGTTGTGCATTGAAAGTATGACAAATAAGTAATATGCACTTATGTTGCATTGCAATGCATTCAAGAACTAACTCAATCTGAAGTGCATTGATAATATTTGCAATGCAATCTGCTGTTGCATTGCATTGCTTATATCAAGCGTTGTGCATTGAAAGTATGACAAATAAGTAATATGCACTTATGTTGCATTGCAATGCATTCAAGAACTAACTCAATCTGAAGTGCATTAAAGATATTTGCAATGCAATCTGCTGTTGCATTGCATTGCTTATATCAAGCGTTGTGCATTGAAAGTATGACAAATAAGTAATATGCACTTATGTTGCATTGCAATGCATTCAAGAACTAACTCAATCTGAAGTGCATTAAAGATATTTGCAATGCAATCTGCTGTTGCATTGCATTGCTTATATCAAGCGTTGTGCATTGAAAGTATGACAACTAAGTAATATGCACTTATGTTGCATTGCAATGCATTCAATAACTAACTCAATCACAATTGCATTGATGATATTTGCAATGCAATCTGCTTTTGCATCGTTTGCACATACAATAACGCGTTGTGCATTGAAGAATAACAATAAAAGTAGCATGTATTTTGTTGCAATGCAGTGCATTCAATAACTAACTCAATCTGAATTGCATTGAAGATATTTGCAATGCAATCTGCTGTTGCATTGCATTGCTTATATCAAGCGTTGTGCATTGAAAGTATGACAAATAAGTAATATGCACTTTGTTGCATTGCAATGCATTCAAGAAATAACTCAATCTGCATTGCGTTGATGATATTTGCAATGCAATCTGCTGTTGCATCGTTTGCACATACAATCAAGCGTTGTGCATTGAAGAATAACAATAAAAGTAGCATGTACTTTGTTGCAATGCAGTGCATTCAATAACTAACTCAATCTGAATTGCATTGAAGATATTTGTAATGCAATCTGCTGTTGCATTGCATTGCTTATATCAAGCGTTGTGCATTGAAAGTATGACAAATAAGTAATATGCACATTGTTGCATTGCAATGCATTCAACAAATAACTCAATCTGCATTGCGTTGATGATATTTGCAATGCAATCTGCTGTTGCATCGTTTGCACATACAATCAAGCGTTGTGCATTGAAGAATAACAATAAAAGTAGCATGTATTTTGTTGCAATGCAAGTGCATTCAATGACTAACTCAATCTGAATTGCATTGAAGATATTTGCAATGCAATCTGCTGTTGCATTGCATTGCTTGTATCAAGCGTTGTGCATTGAAAGTATGACAAATAAGTAATATGCACTTATGTTGCATTGCAATGCATTCAAAAACTAACTCAATCTGAAGTGCATTAAAGTTATTTGCAATGCAATCTGCTGTTGCATTGCATTGCTTATATCAAGTGTTGTGCATTGAAAGTATGACAAATAAGTAATATGCACTTTGTTGCATTAAAATGCATTCAAGAACTAACTTATTCCGAGGTGGCTTTAAAGATATTTGCAATGCAAGCTGCTGTTGCATCGCTTGCACATACGATCAAGCGTTGTGCATTAAAAAATAACATATAAGTAATATGTACTTTGTTGCAATGCAATGCATTCAAGAACTAACTCAATCTGAAGTACATTGAAGATATTTGCAATGCAATTTGCTGTTGCATTGCATTGCACATACGATCAAGCGTTGTGCATTGAAAGTATGACACATAAGTAATATGCACTTTTGTTGCATTGCAATGCATTCAAGAACTAACTCAATCTGAAGTGCATTAAAGATAATTGCAATGCAATCTGCTGTTGCAATGCATTGCTTATATCAAGCGTTGTGCATTGAAAGTATGACAAATAAGTAATATGCACTTTGTTGCATTGCAATGCATTCAAGAAATAACTCAATCTGAATTGCGTTGATTATATTTGCAATGCAATCTGCTGTTGCATCGTTTGCACATACAATTTAGCATTGTGCATTGAAGAATAACAATAAAAGTAGCATGTACTTTGTTGCAATGCAATGCATTCAATAACTAACTCAATCTGAAATGCATTGAAGTTATTGCAATGCAATTTGCTGTTGCATTGCATTGCTTATATCAAGCGTTGTGCATTGAAAGTCTGACAAAAAAGTAATATGCACTTATGTTGCATTGCAATGCATTCAAGAACTAACTCAATCTGAAGTGCATGGAAGATATTTGCAATGCAATCTGCTGTTGCATTGCTTATATCAAGCGTTGTGCATTGAAAGTATGACAAATAAGTAACATGCACTTTATTGCATTGCAATGCATTCAAGAACTATACTTATTGTTGTGTTGGGTTCTTTTACAAATAAAGACCGTTGCCTTGAGTGTTAAACAAGCCGCTTTATTATCAAGCTGCAACAATAACATTGTGTCTCACTCGCTCCTATCCGTACTCCCCATCTTACATGCACGTGTTGCCCCCTAGTGGTAACATAGATTACACCACACTTATTCCGAAGTGTTTTAAAGATATTTGCAATGCAAGCTGCTGTTGCATCGCTTTCACATACGATCAAGCGTTGTGCATTAAAACATAACATATGAGTAATATGTACTTTGTTGCAATGCAATGCATTCAAGAACTAACTCAATCTGAAGTGCATTGAAGATATTTGCAATGCAATCTGCTGTTGTATACGATCAAACATTGTGCATTGAAAGTATGACATAAGTAATATGCACTTTTGTTGCATTGCATTGCATTCAAGAACTAACTCAATCTGAAGTGCATTGAAGATATTTGCAATGCAATCTGCTGTTGCATTGCATTGCTTATAACAAGCGTTGTGCATTGAAAGTATGACAAATAAGTAATATGCACTTTGTTGCATTGCAATGCATTCAAGAAATAACTCAATCTGAATTGCGTTGATGATATTTGCAATGCAATCTGCTGTTGCATTGTTTGCACATACAATCAAGCGTTGTGCATTGAAGAATAACAATAAAAGTAGCATGTACTTTGTTGCAATGCAATGCATTCAATAACTAACTCAATCTGAATTGCATTGAAGATATTTGCAATGCAATCTGCTGTTGCAATGCATTGCTTATATCAAGCGTTGTGCATTGAAAGTATGACAAATAAGTAATATGCACTTTGTTGCATTGCAATACATTCAAGAACTAACTTATTCCGAAGTGCTTTAAAGATATTTGCAATGCAATCTGCTGTTGCATCGCTTGCACATACGATCAAGCGTTGTACATTAAAAAATAACATATGAGTAATATGTACTTTTTACTTTGTTGCAATGCAATGCATTCAAGAACTAACTCAATCTAAAGTGCATTAAAGATATTTGCAATGCAATCTGCTGTTGCATTGCATTGCTTATATCAAGCGTTGTGCATTGAAAGTATGACAAATAAGTAATATGCACTTATGTTGCATTGCAATGCATTCAAGAACTAACGCAATCTGAAGTGCATTAAAGATATTTGCAATGCAATCTGCTGTTGCATTGCATTGCTTATATCAAGCGATGTGCATTGAAAGTATGACAAAAAATTGATATGCACTTTGTTGCATTGCAATGCATTCAAGAACTAACTTATTCCGAAGTGCTTTAAAGATATTTGCAATGCAATCTGCTGTTAAAATGCATTGCTTATATAAAGCGTTGTGCATTGAAAGTAAGACAAATAAGTAATATGCACTTATGTTGCATTGCAATGCATTCAAGAACTAACTCAATCTGAAGTGCATTAAATATATTTGCAATGCAATCTGCTGTTGCATTGCATTGCTTATATCAAGCGTTGTGCATTGAAAGTATGACAAATAAGTAATATGCACTTATGTTGCATTGCAATGCATTCAAGAACTAACTCAATCTGAAGTGCATTAAAGATATTTGCAATGCAATCTGCTGTTGCATTGCATTGCTTATATCAAGCGGTGTGCATTGAAACTATGACAAAAAAGTAATATGCACTTTGTTGCATTGCAATGCATTCAAGAACTAACTTATTCCGAAGTGCTTTTTAAGATATTTGCAATGCAATCTGCTGTTGCATTGCATTGCTTATATAAAGCGTTGTGCATTGAAAGTATGACAAATAAGTAATACGCACTTAGGTTGCATTGCAATGCATTCAAGAACTAACTAAATCTGAAGTGCATTAAAGATATTTGCAATGCAATCTGCTGTTGCATTGCATTGCTTATATCAAGCGATGTGCATTGAAAGTATGACAAATAAGTAATATGCACTTATGTTGCATTGCAATGCATTCAAGAACTAACTCAATCTGAAGTGCATTGATAATATTTGCAATGCAATCTGCTGTTGCATTGCATTGCTTATATCAAGCGATGTGCATTGAAAGTATGACAAATAAGTTATATGCACTTATGTTGCATTGCAATGCATTGAAGAACTAACTCAATCTGAAGTGCATTAAAGATATTTGCAATGCAATCTGCTGTTGCATTGCATTGCTTATATCAAGCGTTGTGCATTGAAAGTATGACAACTAAGTAATATGCACTTATGTTGCATTGCAATGCATTCAATAACTAACTCAATCCCAATTGCATTGATGAAATTTGCAATGCAATCTGCTTTTGCATCGTTTGCACATACAATAACGCGTTGTGCATTGAAGAATAACAATAAAAGTAGCATGTACTTTGTTGCAATGCAATGCATTCAATAACTAACTCAATCTGAATTGCATTGAAGATATTTGCAATGCAATCTGCTGTTGCATTGCATTGCTTATTTTAAGCGTTGTGTATTGAAAGTATGACAAATTAGTAATATGCACTTATGTTGCATTGCAATGCATTCAATAATTAACTCAATCTGAAGTGCATTGATAATATTTGCAATGCAATCTGCTGTTGCATTGCATTGCTTATATCAAGCGTTGTGCATTGAAAGTATGACAAATAAGTAATATGCACTTATGTTACCTTGCAATGCATTCAATAACTAACTCAATCTGAAGTGCATTAAAGATATTTGCAATGCAATCTGCTGTTGCATTGCATTGCTTATATCAAGCGGTGTGCATTGAAAGTATGACAAATAAGTAATATGCACTTATGTTGCATTGCAATGCATTCAAGAACTAACTTATTCCGAAGTGCTTTAAAGATATTTGCAATGCAATCTGCTGTTGCATTGCATTGCTTATATAAAGCGTTGTGCATTGAAAGTATGACAAATAAGTAATATGCACTTATGGTTGCATTGCAATGCATTCAAGAACTAACTCAATCTGAAGTGCATTAAATATATTTGCAATGCAATCTGCTGTTGCATTGCATTGCTTATATCAAGCGTTGTGCATTGAAAGTATGACAAATAAGTAATATGCACTTATGTTGCATTGCAATGCATTCAAGAACTAACTCAATCTGAAGTGCATTAAAGATATTTGCAATGCAATCTGCTGTTGCATTGCATTGCTTATATCAAGCGATGTGCATTGAAAGTATGACAAATAAGTAATATGCACTTATGTTGCATTGCAATGCATTCAAGAACTAACTCAATCTGAAGTGCATTAAAGATATTTGCAATGCAATCTGCTTTTGCATCGTTTGCACATACAATAACGCGTTGTGCATTGAAGAATAACAATAAAAGTAGCATGTACTTTGTTGCAATGCAATGCATTCAATAACTAACTCAATCTGAATTGCATTGAAGATATTTGCAATGCAATCTGCTGTTGCATTGCTTATTTTAAGCGTTGTGTATTGAAAGTATGACAAATAAGTAATATGCACTTATGTTGCATTGCAATGCATTCAATAACTAACTCAATCTGAAGTGCATTGATAATATTTGCAATGCAATCTGCTGTTGCATTGCATTGCTTATATCAAGCGTTGTGCATTGAAAGTATGACAAATAAGTAATATGCACTTATGTTGCCTTGCAATGCATTCAATAACTAACTCAATCTGAAGTGCATTAAAGATATTTGCAATGCAATCTGCTGTTGCATTGCATTGCTTATATCAAGCGGTGTGCATTGAAAGTATGACAAATAAGTAATATGCACTTTGTTGCATTGCAATGCATTCAAGAACTAACTTATTCCGAAGTGCTTTAAAGATATTTGCAATGCAATCTGCTTATCAAGCGTTGTGCATTGAAAGTATGACAAATAAGTAATATGCACTTATGTTGCATTGCAATGCATTCAAGAACTAACTCAATCTGAAGTGCATTAAAGATATTTGCAATGCAATCTGCTGTTGCATTGCATTGCTTATATCAAGCGATGTGCATTGAAAGTATGACAAATAAGTAATATGCACTTATGTTGCATTGCAATGCATTCAAGAACTAACTCAATCTGAAGTGCATTGATAATATTTGCAATGCAATCTGCTGTTGCATTGCATTGCTTATATCAAGCGATGTGCATTGAAAGTATGACAAATAAGTTATATGCACTTATGTTGCATTGCAATGCATTGAAGAACTAACTCAATCTGAAGTGCATTAAAGATATTTGCAATGCAATCTGCTGTTGCATTGCATTGCTTATATCAAGCGTTGTGCATTGAAAGTATGACAACTAAGTAATATGCACTTATGTTGCATTGCAATGCATTCAATAACTAACTCAATCCCAATTGCATTGATGAAATTTGCAATGCAATCTGCTTTTGCATCGTTTGCACATACAATAACGCGTTGTGCATTGAAGAATAACAATAAAAGTAGCATGTACTTTGTTGCAATGCAATGCATTCAATAACTAACTCAATCTGAATTGCATTGAAGATATTTGCAATGCAATCTGCTGTTGCATTGCATTGCTTATTTTAAGCGTTGTGTATTGAAAGTATGACAAATTAGTAATATGCACTTATGTTGCATTGCAATGCATTCAATAATTAACTCAATCTGAAGTGCATTGATAATATTTGCAATGCAATCTGCTGTTGCATTGCATTGCTTATATCAAGCGTTGTGCATTGAAAGTATGACAAATAAGTAATATGCACTTATGTTACCTTGCAATGCATTCAATAACTAACTCAATCTGAAGTGCATTAAAGATATTTGCAATGCAATCTGCTGTTGCATTGCATTGCTTATATCAAGCGGTGTGCATTGAAAGTATGACAAATAAGTAATATGCACTTTGTTGCATTGCAATGCATTCAAGAACTAACTTATTCCGAAGTGCTTTAAAGATAGTTGCAATGCAATCTGCTTTTGCATTGCATTGCTTATATAAAGCGTTGTGCATTGAAAGTATGAAAAATAAGTAATATGCACTTATGTTGCATTGCAATGCATTCAAGAACTAACTCAATCTGAAGTGCATTAAAGATATTTGCAATGCAATCTGCTGTTGCATTGCATTGCTTATATCAAGCGATGTGCATTGAAAGTATGACAAATAAGTAATATGCACCTATGTTGCATTGCAATGCATTCAAGAACTAACTCAATCTGAAGTGCATTAAAGATATTTGCAATGCAATCTGCTGTTGCATTGCATTGCTTATATCAAGCGTTGTGCATTGAAAGTATGACAACTAAGTAATATGCACTTATGTTGCATTGCAATGCATTCAAGAACTAACTCAATCCCAATTGCATTGATGAAATTTGCAATGCAATCTGCTTTTGCATCGTTTGCACATACAATAACGCGTTGTGCATTGAAGAATAACAATAAAAGTAGCATGCACTTATGTTGCCTTGCAATGCATTCAATAACTAACTCAATCTGAAGTGCATTAAAGATATTTGCAATGCAATCTGCTGTTGCATTGCATTGCTTATATCAAGCGTTGTGCATTGAAAGTATGACAAATAAGTAATATGCACTTATGTTGCATTGCAATGCATTCAAGAACTAACTTATTCCGAAGTGCTTTAAAGATATTTGCAATGCAATCTGCTGTTGCATTGCATTGCTTATATAAAGCGTTGTGCATTGAAAGTATGACAAATAAGTAATATGCACTTATGGTTGCATTGCAATGCATTCAAGAACTAACTCAATCTGAAGTGCATTAAATATATTTGCAATGCAATCTGCTGTTGCATTGCATTGCTTATATCAAGCGTTGTGCATTGAAAGTATGACAAATAAGTAATATGCACTTATGTTGCATTGCAATGCATTCAAGAACTAACTCAATCTGAAGTGCATTAAAGATATTTGCAATGCAATCTGCTGTTGCATTGCATTGCTTATATCAAGCGATGTGCATTGAAAGTATGACAAATAAGTAATATGCACTTATGTTGCATTGCAATGCATTCAAGAACTAACTCAATCTGAAGTGCATTAAAGATATTTGCAATGCAATCTGCTTTTGCATCGTTTGCACATACAATAACGCGTTGTGCATTGAAGAATAACAATAAAAGTAGCATGTACTTTGTTGCAATGCAATGCATTCAATAACTAACTCAATCTGAATTGCATTGAAGATATTTGCAATGCAATCTGCTGTTGCATTGCTTATTTTAAGCGTTGTGTATTGAAAGTATGACAAATAAGTAATATGCACTTATGTTGCATTGCAATGCATTCAATAACTAACTCAATCTGAAGTGCATTGATAATATTTGCAATGCAATCTGCTGTTGCATTGCATTGCTTATATCAAGCGTTGTGCATTGAAAGTATGACAAATAAGTAATATGCACTTATGTTGCCTTGCAATGCATTCAATAACTAACTCAATCTGAAGTGCATTAAAGATATTTGCAATGCAATCTGCTGTTGCATTGCATTGCTTATATCAAGCGGTGTGCATTGAAAGTATGACAAATAAGTAATATGCACTTTGTTGCATTGCAATGCATTCAAGAACTAACTTATTCCGAAGTGCTTTAAAGATATTTGCAATGCAATCTGCTTATCAAGCGTTGTGCATTGAAAGTATGACAAATAAGTAATATGCACTTATGTTGCATTGCAATGCATTCAAGAACTAACTCAATCTGAAGTGCATTAAAGATATTTGCAATGCAATCTGCTGTTGCATTGCATTGCTTATATCAAGCGATGTGCATTGAAAGTATGACAAATAAGTAATATGCACTTATGTTGCATTGCAATGCATTCAAGAACTAACTCAATCTGAAGTGCATTAAAGATATTTGCAATGCAATCTGCTGTTGCATTGCATTGCTTATATCAAGCGTTGTGCATTGAAAGTATGACAAATAAGTAATATGCACTTATGTTGCATTGCAATGCATTCAAGAACTAACTCAATCTGAAGTGCATTAAAGATATTTGCAATGCAATCTGCTGTTGCATTGCATTGCTTATATCAAGCGATGTGCATTGAAAGTATGACAAATAAGTAATATGCACTTATGTTGCATTGCAATGCATTCAAGAACTAACTCAATCTGAAGTGCATTAAAGATATTTGCAATGCAATCTGCTGTTGCATTGCATTGCTTATATCAAGCGTTGTGCATTGAAAGTATGACAACTAAGTAATATGCACTTATGTTGCATTGCAATGCATTCAATAACTAACTCAATCACAATTGCATTGATGATTTTTGCAATGCAATCTGCTTTTGCATCGTTTGCACATACAATAACGCGTTGTGCATTGAAGAATAACAATAAAAGTAGCATGCACTTATGTTGCCTTGCAATGCATTCAATAACTAACTCAATCTGAAGTGCATTAAAGATATTTGCAATGCAATCTGCTGTTGCATTGCATTGCTTATATCAAGCGTTGTGCATTGAAAGTATGACAAATAAGTAATATGCACTTATGTTGCATTGCAATGCATTCAAGAACTAACTCAATCTGAAGTGCATTAAAGATATTTGCAATGCAATCTGCTGTTGCATTGCATTGCTTATATCAAGCGATGTGCATTGAAAGTATGACAAATAATTGATATGCACTTTGTTGCATTGCAATGCATTCAAGAACTAACTTATTCCGAAGTGCTTTAAAGATATTTGCAATGCAATCTGCTGTTGCATTGCATTGCTTATATAAAGCGTTGTGCATTGAAAGCAAGACAAATAAGTAATATGCACTTATGTTGCATTGCAATGCATTCAAGAACTAACTCAATCTGAAGTGCATTAAATATATTTGCAAGCAATCTGCTGTTGCATTGCATTGCTTATATCAAGCGTTGTGCATTGAAAGTATGACAAATAAGTAATATGCACTTGTGTTGCATTGCAATGCATTCAAGAACTAACTCAATCTGAAGTGCATTAAAGATATTTGCAATGCAATCTGCTGTTGCATTGCATTGCTTATATCAAGCGGTGTGCATTGAAAGTATGACAAATAAGTAATATGCACTTTGTTGCATTGCAATGCATTCAAGAACTAACTTATTCCGAAGTGCTTTAAAGATATTTGCAATGCAATCTGCTGTTGCATTGCATTGCTTATATAAAGCGTTGTGCATTGAAAGTATGACAAATAAGTAATATGCACTTATGTTGCATTGCAATGCATTCAAGAACTAACTCAATCTGAAGTGCATTAAATATATTTGCAATGCAATCTGCTGTTGCATTGCATTGCTTATATCAAGCGTTGTGCATTGAAAGTATGACAAATAAGTAATATGCACTTATGTTGCATTGCAATGCATTCAAGAACTAACTCAATCTGAAGTGCATTAAAGATATTTGCAATGCAATCTGCTGTTGCATTGCATTGCTTATATCAAGCGATGTGCATTGAAAGTATGACAAATAAGTAATATGCACTTATGTTGCATTGCAATGCATTCAAGAACTAACTCAATCTGAAGTGCATTAAAGATATTTGCAATGCAATCTGCTGTTGCATTGCATTGCTTATATCAAGCGATGTGCATTGAAAGTATGACAAATAAGTAATATGCACTTTGTTGCATTGCAATGCATTCAAGAACTAACTTATTCCGAAGTGCTTTAAAGATATTTGCAATGCAATCTGCTGTTGCATTGCATTGCTTATATAAAGCGTTGTGCATTGAAAGTATGACAAATAAGTAATATGCACTTATGTTGCATTGCAATGCATTCAAGAACTAACTCAATCACAATTGCATTGATGATATTTGCAATGCAATCTGCTTTTGCATCGTTTGCACATACAATAACGCGTTGTGCATTGAAGAATAACAATAAAAGTAGCATGTACTTTGTTGCAATGCAATGCATTCAATAACTAACTCAATCTGAATTGCATTGAAGATATTTGCAATGCAATCTGCTGTTGCATTGCATTGCTTATTTTAAGCGTTGTGTATTGAAAGTATGACAAATAAGTAATATGCACTTATGTTGCATTGCAATGCATTCAATAACTAACTCAATCTGAAGTGCATTGATAATATTTGCAATGCAATCTGCTGTTGCATTGCATTGCTTATATCAAGCGTTGTGCATTGAAAGTATGACAAATAAGTAATATGCACTTATGTTGCATTGCAATGCATTCAAGAACTAACTCAATCTGAAGTGCATTAAAGATATTTGCAATGCAATCTGCTGTTGCATTGCATTGCTTATATCAAGCGTTGTGCATTGAAAGTATGACAAATAAGTAATATGCACTTATGTTGCATTGCAATGCATTCAAGAACTAACTCAAATCTGAAGTGCATTAAAGATATTTGCAATGCAATCTGCTGTTGCATTGCATTGCTTATATCAAGCGATGTGCATTGAAAGTATGACAAATAAGTAATATGCACTTTGTTGCATTGCAATGCATTCAAGAACTAACTTATTCCGAAGTGCTTTAAAGATATTTGCAATGCAATCTGCTGTTGCATTGCATTGCTTATATAAAGCGTTGTGCATTGAAAGTATGACAAATAAGTAATATGCACTTATGTTGCATTGCAATGCATTCAAGAACTAACTCAATCTGAAGTGCATTAAATATATTTGCAATGCAATCTGCTGTTGCATTGCATTGCTTATATCAAGCGTTGTGCATTGAAAGTATGACAAATAAGTAATATGCACTTATGTTGCATTGCAATGCATTCAAGAACTAACTCAATCTGAAGTGCATTAAAGATATTTGCAATGCAATCTGCTGTTGCATTGCATTGCTTATATCAAGCGATGTGCATTGAAAGTATGACAAATAAGTAATTTGCACTTATGTTGCATTGCAATGCATTCAAGAACTAACTCAATCTGAAGTGCATTAAAGATATTTGCAATGCAATCTGCTGTTGCATTGCATTGCTTATATCAAGCGTTGTGCATTGAAAGTATGACAACTAAGTAATATGCACTTATGTTGCATTCAATAACTAACTCAATCACAATTGCATTGATGAAATTTGCAATGCAATCTGCTTTTGCATCGTTTGCACATACAATAACGCGTTGTGCATTGAAGAATAACAATAAAAGTAGCATGTACTTTGTTGCAATGCAATGCATTCAATAACTAACTCAATCTGAATTGCATTGAAGATATTTGCAATGCAATCTGCTGCTGCATTGCATTGCTTATTTTAAGCGTTGTGTATTGAAAGTATGACAAATAAGTAATATGCACTTATGTTGCATTGCAATGCATTCAAGAACTAACTCAATCTGAAGTGCATTAAAGATGTTTGCAATGCAATCTGCTGTTGCATTGCATTGCTTATATCAAGCGTTGTGCATTGAAAGTATGACAAATAAGTAATATGCACTTTTTTTGCATTGCAATGCATTCAAGAAATAACTCAATCTGAAGTGCATTTAAGATATTTGCAATGCAATCTGCTGTTGCATTGCTTATATCAAGCGTTGTGCATTGAAAGTATGACAAATAAGTAATATGCACTTTGTTGCATTACAATGCAATGCAGATATTTGCAATGCAATATGCTGTTCCATTGCACTGCACATACAATCAAACGTTATGCATTGAAGAATAAGTAATATGCACTTTGTTGCTTGCAATGCATTCAAGAACTTACTCAATCCGAAGTGCGTTGAAGATATTTGCAATGCAATCTGCTGTTTGCATTGCATTGCACATACGATCAATCGTTGTGCATTGAAAGTATGACAAATAAGTAATATGCACTTTGTTGCATTGCAATGCATTCAAGAAATAACTCAATCTGAATTGCGTTGATGATATTTGCAATGCAATCTGCTGTTGCATCGTTTGCAAATACAATCAAGCGTTGTGCATTGAAGAATAACAATAAAAGTAGCCTGTACTTTGTTGCAATGCAATGCATTCAAGAACTAACTCAATCTGAAGTGCATTGAAGATATTTGCAATGCAATCTGCTGTTGCATTGCATTGCACATACGATCAAGCGTTGTGCATTGAAAGTATGACAAATAAGTAATATGCACTTTGTTGCATTGCAATGCATTCAACGCAATCTGCTGTTGCACCACTTGCAGATACAATCAAGCGCTGTGCATTGAAGAATAACAATAAAAGTAACATGCACCTAAAAGTGCCTTGCAATGCATTCAAGAACTAACTCAGTCCAAAATGCGTTGAAGATATTTGCAATGCAATTGCATTGAACGTATATGATCAAAGCGTTGTGCATTAAAGAATAACATTTGAGTAATATGCACTTTTTTTGCATTGCAATGCATTCAAGAACTAACTCATTCCGAAGTGTAATAACTCAATCCAAAGTGCGTTGGAGATATTTGCAATGCAATCTCCAAGCGTTGTGCATTGAAGAATAACATGAGAAATATGCACTTTGTTGTATTGCAATGCATTCAAGAACTAACTCAATCTGAAGTGCGTTGACGCTATTTGCAATGCAATCTGCTGTTGTATTGCATTGATTATACGATCAAGCATTTAAGAATTAGTATGCACTTTGTTGCCTTGCAATTCATTCAAGAACTAATGTATAACTGATTCAGTTGTTTAATGAAGTGAAATCATTTTATCAGCTGTTGCAATGCATTAGAACATCTTATTCCGATGTGCAAAGAACCTAACATATTACATTGTACATGAAGAATAACACATAGCGGTAATACTTTTTTTTATTGTCAATCTGCAATTTATTGCATGATCGTTCGTGTTCAAGCGGTGTGCAACAGCAGATTGCATTGCAAATATCTTCAACGCACTTCGGATTGAGTTAGTTCTTGAAAGCATTGCAATGCAACAAAGTGCATATTACTCATATGTTATTCTTTAATGCACAACGCTTATCGTATAAGCGATGCAACAGCAGATTGCATTGCAAATATCTCCATCACACATACGATCAGGCGTTGTGCATTGAATAATAAGCATTATGCACTTTGTTAAACTGTAATGTATTCAAGAACTAACTCATTCCGTAGTGCGTTATAATCTGCAGGTCAAATGGTCCTTAAATGGTTTTAAACTATACAAACTTAGAGACTCCGTCTGATGTTAAATCAGCCATACAGAATTTCATATTTGACCTGAATATATTTCTGACCAATCTTGAACTTTCTATAGATACATATAGAAAGTTATTAGGTCAATAGGTCCTTATCAGACCTATTGACCTTATTTCTGGTCAAAGGGTCCTCAAAAGTTTTTAAACTATATAAAAGTTATAGACTACTTTTTATAAAAAATCAGCCATGCAGAAGTCCATATTTGACCTAATGAACATATTTGTGGCCAGAGTCAATGAAGATTAACTTACTATAAATACTTCTCATACTATACAGACTTCTCCGATGTTATATTAGCTAGACAGTAGTTCATTTTAGACCGATTGAACATATTTTTTGCCAAAGATTCCTCAAATGTTTTTAAACTATATAAAGATAGAGTTGTAGGTTAGGTTAGAATAGGCTGCTTCTGATGATGAATCAGCCATAAAGAAGTCAGAAAGCCATATTTGAGCTTCTGATCCTTATATTACTGGAAAAAGTTCCTCGATCTGGAGCTGTCTTTACATTCTCATAGACTCCTTCTAATACATCAAAAGCCAAATGTAAATCCATCTAAATAGAAGACCATATCTGACCAATAGAACCTTTTTTTGGTCAAAGGGTCCTCAAAAGGTTTCAAACTATAGAAACTTCCTGATGTTAAATCAGCCATACCGAGATCCCTTTTTGAACATATTTTTGCCCAAAGAGTCTTTGAACTCTTTCTTTCTAAACATATTGACTCCTTTTGGTGTACAATCAGCCATACAGAATTCCATATTTGACCTACTGAAAATATTACTGTCCAAAGAGCCCTCAAAGATTAACACTATACATTCAGATTGATTTCTTCTGAGGTTATATCAGTCTGACAAAAGTCCATATTTGACATGTTGAAAAATTTTCTGGCCAAAGAGTACTCGAAAATTGAACTTTCTATACATACTTGTTAACTCCTCTGATATTACGTCAGCCATACAGAAGTCTATATTTGACCAAAGAAACAGCTTTCTATACATACTCATGCTGAATCTTCATAAGTCCAATAAATATCCATATCTGGCATATTGAACTTATTTCTGGTTAAAGGGGTCTTTACAGATTGTAAACTATATAAAGTTATACTCTCTTTCTGATGATAAATCGGCCATATACCCTTTTTGACTTACAGGAAAAATTCCTGGTCAAAGAGTTCCTGAACATTAACTTGCAATTCATAAAGATTGACTCTTTGTGATGTAATAATAGCCATACAGAAGTCCATATTTGACCTTAATAATCCTCAATCTTGAACTATCTATACATACTCATAGACTCCTTCTGATGCTTAATAAGTCATATAGAAGTCCATTTAGAAGTCCATATCTTGACTGATTGAACTTATTTCTGGTCAAAGGTTCCTTAAAAAGTTTTAAACTATATAAACTTAGAGACTCCGTCTGATGTTAAATCAGCCATACAAGAATTACATATTTGACCTATTGGACATATTTCTGGCTAAAGAGTCCTCAATCTTAAACTTTCTATACATACTCATAGACTCCTTCTGATGCTTCATAAGCCATAAGTCCATATCTGACCTATTGAACTTATTTCTGGTCAAAGGGTCCTCAAAAGATTGTAAACTGTATAAAGTTATAGACTACTTTTGATGAAAAATCAGCAATACATAAGTCCTTATTTGACCTCATGAACATATTTGTGGCCAGAGTCAATGAACAGTAACTTACTATAAATACTTTCATACTGTATAGTATGAAAGTATTTATAGTAAGTTACTGTTACTTCCCTTGATGTTATATCAGCTAGACAGTAGTCTATATTAGACCGATTTAACATGTTTTTGGCCAAAGATTCCTCAAAGGTTTTTAAACTATATAAAGATATAGGCTCCTCCTGATGATAAATCAGCCATAATGAGGTCAGAATGCCATATTTGACCTTATGACCTTCATATTACTGGAAAAAAATCCTTGATCTGGAGCTCTCTATAAATTATCATAGACTCCTTCTAATACCTCATAATAAGCCCATCTAAATAGAAGTCCATATCTGACCTATTGAACGTTTTTCTGGTCAAAGGGTCCTCAAAAGGTTTCAAACTGTATCAACTTATAGACTCCTCCTGATGTTAAATCAGCCATACAGAATTCCATATTTGACCTACTGAAAATATTACTGGCCAAGGAGTCCTTATAGATTAACACTATACATTCAGATTTATTTCTTCTGAGGTTATATCAGCCTGACAAAAAAAACATATTTGACTTACTGAAAATTGTTCTGGCCAAAGAGTACTCGAAAATTGAACTTTATTTACATTCTCATAGACTCCTACTGATGCTTCAGATATATCCATACCTGGCCAATTGAACTTATTTCTGGTCAAAGGGCCTCAAATGATTTTAAACTATATAAAGTTATAGTTTACTTTCTGATGATAAATCAGCCATATCCAGAGGTCCCTTATTGACTCACTGAACATAGTACTGGCCAAGGAGTTCCTGAACATTAACTATATTAGCTGTTATATTAGCTGTTACATTTAACACAGTCTCACCCCAAGTCCATATTTGACCCAAGGGAAATATTTTTTGGCCAAATAATCCTCAATCTTGAACTTTCTATACATACTCATGGATTCATTCTGATTCTTCATAAGCCTTATAGATGTCCATATCTGGTGAATAGAACATATTTTTTTGCCAAAGGGTCCTTAAAAGTGAACTAACTAAATACTCATGGATTCTTCTGACAATACATAATTTAACAGGTAGATGAAAAGTTATTTCAAATATGTGACCCTCTGAATATATTTTGGCCAAAGAATGCTTGAACATTAACTTTCTATATTTACTCCATTTCATGTTAAATCAGCCTACCTACTACATATGTCATACTAACGCATGTCATACTGAATATATTACTGGAAAAAGAGTCAAAATGGGAACTCTGTATAGCTTATTTATCATCAGAAGGAGTCTCTAAGTTTATATTTAAAACCTTTAGAGGACCCTTTGACAAGAAATAAGTTCAATAGATCAGGTATGGACTTCTGGTTTATGAAGCATCAGAAGGAGTCTATGAGTATGTATAGAAAGTTTAAGATCCAGGACTCTTTGGCCAGAAATATGTTCCTTGGGTGGACTACTATAACTTCAAGTTTGAGTACTCTTTGGCCAATAATATATTGAGGAGGTCAAATATGGACTTCTGCACAGCTGCAGAAGGGAGTCGTTATGTATAGAAAGTTAATTGTTCAAGGACTCTTTGGCCTGTTTAGCTGATGTATGAAAGAAGTCTATGAATATTTAGAAAGTTAACTTTTGAGCACCCTTTGTGCAGACATATTTTGATTTCATCAATTATGGACCAATGCTTTGCTGATTTAATATCAGGAGTCAATATGTAGGGACAATTTAATAGCGAGTACTCTTTTTCCAGTATTTTTCAAATATGGACTTCTGTATGGCTGATTTAACATCAGAAGGATAATATAAAAAAAAAAAACTTTTAAGTCTATATAGTTTAAAATCTTTTGAAAGCCCTTTGACCAGAAATAAGTTCAATAGGTCAGTTATGGACTACTGAATATGGTTTATGAAGCATCAACAAGGGGTCTATGAGTATGTATAGAAAGTTCAAGATCGAAGACTTTTTGGCCAGATATTATGTTCCGTGTGTCAAATATGGACTTCTATATGGCTGACATAACATCAGGAGTCAACGAGAATCAATAGAAAGTTCAAGCATTGAGTACTCCATGGCCAGAAAAAAATCCTTTTTGGCCAGCAATATGTTCAGTAGGTCAATTATGGAATTCTGTATGGCTGATTTAACACCAGAAGGAGTCTATAAGTTTCTATATTTTAAAACCAATTAAGGACCCTTTGGCCAGAAATACGTTCAATTAATCAAAATATGGACTTCTCTAAGATTATCTATATGGCTATATAGTCTTTGAGTATGTCTAGAAAGTTCAAGATTGACTATTATTTGGCCAAAAATATGTTCTTTGGGTCATATATGGACTTCTTTTTTGGCTGACGTAACAGCAGAAGGAGTCTTTGAGTATGTATAGAAAGTTCAAGATTGACTAATATTTTGCCAAATATATGTTCCTTGGGGGACCAAGGAACATTCTCTTTTTAAGAAGGGGGACCGGAGGGTGTGTTCCAACTACTCTACAGGGGGATCACACTTCTCAGCCTCCCTGGGAAAGTCTATGCCAGGGTACTGGAGAGGAGAATAAGGCCGATAGTAGAACCTCGGATTCAGGAGGAACAATGCGGTTTTCGTCCCGGTCGTGGAACACTGGACCAGCTCTATACCCTCTACAGGGTGCTGGAGGGTTCATGGGAGTTTGCCCAACCAATCCACATGTGCTGTGTGGATTTGAAGAAGGCATTCGACTGTGTCCCTCGTGGCGGCCTGTGGAGGGTGCTCCGGGAGTATTGGGTCCGGGGTCCTTTGCTAAGGGCTGTCCGTTCCCTGTACGACCGAAGCAGGAGCTTGGTTCGCATTGCCGGCAGGAAGTCAGACTTCTTCCCGGTGCATGTTGGACTCCGACAGGGCTGCCCTTTGTCGCCGGTTCTGTTCATAATTTTTATGGACAGAATTTCTAGGCGCAGCCAGGGGCCGGAGGGTGTCGGGTTTGGGAAACAACACGATTTCATCTCTGCTTTTTGCAGATGATGTTGTCGTGTTGGCCCCTCCAGACCAGGACCTTCAGCATGCACTAGGACAGTTTGCAGCCAAGTGTGAAGCGGCTGGGATGAGAATCAGCACCTCCAAATCCGAGGCCATGGTCCTCAGTCGGAAAAAGGGGGCTTGCCTACTTCAGGTTGGTGGAGAGTTCCTGCCTCAAGTGGAGGAGTTTAAGTATCTTGGGGTTTTGTTCACGAGTGAGGGAAGGATGGAACGGGAGATTGACAGACGGATCGGTGCAGCTTCTGCAGTAATGCGGTCGATGTACCGGTCTGTCGTGGTGAAGAAAGAGCTGAGCCGCAAGGCGAAGCTCTCGATTTACCGGTCAATCTACGTTCCTACTCTCACCTATGGTCATGAGCTTTGGGTCATGACCGAAAGAACAAGATCCCGGATACAGGCGGCCGAAATGAGCTTTCTCCGCAGGGTGGCTGGGCGAGCTCGGTCACTCGGGAGGAGCTCAGAGTAGAGCCGCTGCTCCTCCACATCGAGAGGGGTCAGCTGAGGTGGCTCGGACATCTGTTCCGGATGCCTCCTGGACGCCTTCCCGGAAGGTGTTCCGGGCGCGTCCCACCGGGAGGAGACCCCGGGGAAGACCTAGGACACGCTGGAGAGTCTCCCGGCTGGCCTGGGAACACCTCGGAGTCCCCCCGGAAGAGGGAAGTCTGGGCATCTCTGCTTAGACTGCTGCCCCCGCGACCCGGCCCCAGATAAGCGGAAGAAGATGGATGGATGGATGGATGGATGGATGTTCCTTGGGTGAAATATGGACTTCTTTTTTGGCTGACGTAACATCAGAAGGAGTCTTTAAATAGAAAGTTTGTTTGGCCAAATCAATCTGAATGTATAAGTTAATCTTTATGGAATCTTTGGCCGGAAACATGTTCAGTATTTCAAAAAGGGCCCTCTGTATGTCTGATTTAACATCATAAGGAGTCTCTAAATGTATATGTTTAAATCCATTTGAAGACCCTTTGACCAGAAATTAGTTCAATTGGTCAGATTTGGACTTCTCTAAGAACACCTATATGGCTTATGAAAGCATCAGAAAGAGTCTTTGAGTATGTAAAGAAAGCTCAAGATTGACTATTATTTGGCCAAAAATATGTTCGTTGGGTCAAATATGGACTTATTTTTTGGCTGACAGAACATCAGAAGGAGTCTTTGAGTATGTATAAAAAGTTCAAGATTTACTATTATTTGGCCAAAAATATGTTCCTTTTGTCAAATATAGACTTCTTTTTTGGCTGACGTAACATTAGAAGGAGTGTTTGAGTATGTCTAGAAATTTCAAGATTGAGTATTATTTGGCCAAAAATATATTCCATGGGTCAAATATGGACTTCTGTATGGCTGATTTAACATAAGAAGGAGTCTCTAAATTTATATAATTTAAATCCATTTGAGATCCTACTGTCTTCCTGATATAACATTATGAGAAGTCAGTCTGTATGTATTGTGAGTTAATGTTCATGGACTCTGGCCAGAAATATGTTCAATAGGTCAAATATTTGACTTCAATTGGTCAAATATGGACTACCATATGGTTGATGAATCATCAGAAGGAGTCTATGAGTATGTACAGAAAAGTCAGGATCAAGGACTCTTTGGCAAGAAGTATATTCAAAAGGTATACATCAGGAGGAGACAATGAGAATGAACACCAAGTCGAGGACACTTCGGCCAGAAATATGTTCATTAGGTCAAAAATGGCTGATGTAACCAGAATAAGTCAATCAGTATGTGTAGAATGTTCAAGTTTGAGGACTCATACTTGTACTGAGGAAACATCAAAATTAGTCATTATGGGTTAGGGTTAGGGTTAGAGTTAGGAATGTTCAAGATCAAGTACATTTTGGCTAGAAATATATTTCGTAGGTCAATTATGGACAACTGTCTGGTTGACAAAATCAGAAAGAGTCCTTAAGAATCTATAGTAAGTTGTCTTTTTGGGACTATTTTGCCAGAAATATTTTCATTGGGCCAAATCCATCTGGCTGACATAACATCAGAAGTAGTCAATGAGTTTACATAGTAAAAAAACATTTTGAGGGCCCTTTGGTCAGAAATATGTTCAATAGATTATATCAATCAGTATGTGTAGAAAGTTCAATATTGAGGACTCTTTAGCAAGAAATATATTCAGTAGGTTAAAAATTGTCTATTGTATGGCTGAAGTAACATTGAAAAAGGAGTCATTGAGAATATATAGTACGCTTCCTTTTGGGGACCATTTGGCAAGAAATATTTTCAATGAGCCAAATACAAGCTGACTGACTAAAACATAAGAAGTAATCAATGAGAATCATAGAAAGTTCAATATCGAGGTCTCTCTGGCCAGAAATATGTTAACAAGGTCAAATATGGACTTCTGTATGGCTGACGTAACATCAGAAGGAGTGTAAGAGTTTATATAATAAAAAAACATTTTGAAGACCCATTGGCCAGAAATATGTTCAGTTGATCAAATATGTGCTTTTGTATGGCTGATGTAACTTCAAAAGAAGTCAATCAGTATGTGTAGAAAGTTCAAGTTTGAGGACTCTGTATGGCTGAAGTAACACCAACAGGAGTCATTATGTATAGAATAATTAAGATCAAGTTCTTTTTGGCCAGAAATATATCCAGTAGGTCAAATATTGGTATATTTGCAATACAAGATATTTGCAATGCAATCTGCTGTTGTAATGCATTTCGCTTACGATCAAACGTTGTGCAATAAATGTAGTTAACAAGTTAACTGAAGTTCGGGAGCAAGGCCACGCCTCAACTAATCAGCTCGTTCCCCGTCTGTATATATACACCGAACCAACCTTTCGTCTCAGTTTCTCGACTCCACCCACCCCTCCCCTTCCAACTCATCCCATCCCATCCATCCCACTTACCCTCGACCCCAATCTCCCAACCTCCCCCCTCTCAATCTCTAACATCCTCCATTTTTACTTCCACAGGCTGCATCCGGGGGTCTTTAAGTAACTCTGCTTACTACTACCGATACGAAGCCCCCACTCTGAGTCTCCCTGGACAAGACTCCCAGATCAGCCAGACGGAGAACCATAACATTCTTTCCCCATCCTTTTCGACCCTTCTTCATTCCATAAACCTAAATCTGTGTGGTTGTGGCGTGGTCCTTGCTAGTGAATAACATATAAGAATATAAGAATAACATATGAGTAATATATGCTCATAATAAATATGAATATAAATATAATCTAATATAATATGCACTTTTTTTTGCATTGCAATACATTCAAGGACTAACTCATCTCGAAGTGTATATAAATAACTTATTCATTGGTTTATTGAAGTGAAATTTTTTTATCAAGCTGTTGCAAAGGATTAAAACCTTTTCCCGTTGTGCAAAGAACCTAACAAATGTCATTGTACATGAAGAATAACATATAAGTAATATGCACTTTGTTGTCAGTCTGGTGTTGTAATGCACTGCACATACGATCAAACGTTATGCATTGAAGAATAAGTAATATGCACTTTGTTGCTTGCAATGCATTCAAGAACTTACTCAATCCGAAGTGGGTTGAAGATATTTGCAATGCAATCTGCCGTTTGCATTGCATTGCACATACGACAATCGTTGTGCATTGACAGTATGACAAATAAGTAATATTGACTTTTGTTGCATTGCAATATATTCAAGAACTAACTCAATCTGAAGTGCATTAAAGATATTTGCAATGCAATCTGCTGTTGCATTGCATTGCTTATATCAAGCGTTGTGCATTGAAAGTATGACAAATAAGTAATATGCACTTTGTTGCATTGCAATGCATTCAAGAAATAACTCAATCTGAATTGCGTTGATGATATTTGCAATGCAATCTGCTGTTGCATTGCAATGCTTATATCAAGCGTTGTGCGTTGAAAGTATGACAAATAAGTAATATGCACTTTGTTGCATTGCAATGCATTCAAGAACTAACTTATTCCGAAGTGCTTTAAAGATTTTTGCAATGCAAGCTGCTGTTGCATCGCTTGCACATACGATCAGGCGTGCATTAAAAAATAACATATGAGTAATATGTACTTTGTTGCAATGTAATGCATTCAGAACTAACTCAATCTGAAGTGCATTGAAGATATTTGCAATGCAATCTGCTGTTGCATTGCATTGCACATACGATCAAGCGTTGTGCATTGGAAGTATGACAAATAAGTAATATGCACTTTTGTTGCATTGCAATGCATTCAAGAACTAACTCAATCTGAAGTACATTAAAGATATTTGCATTGAAATCTGCTGTTGCATTGCATTGCTTATATCAAGCGTTGTGCATTGAAAGTATGACAAATAAGTAATATGCACTTTTGTTGCATTGCAATGCATTCAAGAACTAACTTATTCCGTAGTGCTTTAAAGATATTTGCAATGCAATCTGCTGTTGCATTGCATTGCTTATATCAAGCGTTGTGCGTTGAAAGTATGACAAATAAGTAATATGCACTTTGTTGCATTGCAATGCATTCAAGAAATAACTCAATCTGAATTGCGTTGATGATATTTGCAATGCAATCTGCTGTTGCATCGTTTGCACATACAATTAAGCGTTGTGCATTGAAGAATAACAATAAAAGTAGCATGTACTTTGTTGCAATGCAATGCATTCAATAACTAACTCAATCTGAATTGCATTGAAGATATTTGCAATGCAATCTGCTGTTGCACTGAATTGCTTATATCAAGCGTTGTGCATTGAAAGTATGACAAATAAGTAATATGCACTTTGTTGCATTGCAATGCATTCAATAACTAACTCAATCCGAAATGCGTTGAAGATATTTACAACTCAATCTGCTGTTGCACCACTTGCAGATACAATCAAGCGCTGAGCATTGAAGAATAACAATAAAAGTAACATGCACCTAAAAGTGCCTTGCAATGCATTCAAGAACTAACTCAGTCCAAAATGCGTTGAAGATATTTGCAATGCAATTGCATTGAACGTATATGATCAAAGCGTTGTGCATTAAAGAATAACATTTGAGTAATATGCACTTTTTTTGCATTGCAATGCATTCAAGAACTAACTCATTCCAAAGTGTAATAACTCAATCCAAAGTCCGTTGGAGATATTTGCAATGCAATCTGCAAGCGTTGTGCATTGAAGAATAACATGAGAAATGTGCACTTTGTTGTATTGCAATGCATTCAAGAACTAACTCAATCTGAAGTGCGTTGACGCTATTTGCAATGCAATCTGCTGTTGTATTGCATTGATCATACGATCAAGCATTGTGCATTTAAGAATTAGTATGCACTTTGTTGCCTTGCAATTCATTCAAGAACTAATGTAGAACTGATTCAGTTGTTTAATGAAGGGAAATAATTTTATCAGCTGTTGCAATGCATTAGAACATCTTATTCCGATGTGCAAAGAACCTAACATATTACATTGTACATGAAGAATAACACATAGCGGTAATACTTTTTTTTATTGTCAATCTGCAATTTATTGCATGATCGTTCGTGTTCAAGCGGTGTGCAACAGCAGATTGCATTGCAAATATCTTCAACGCACTTCGGATTGAGTTAGTTCTTGAAAGCATTGCAATGCAACAAAGTGCATATTACTCATATGTTATTCTTTAATGCACAACGCTTACCGTATAAGCGATGCAACAGCAGATTGCATTGCAAATATCTCCATCACACATACGATCAGGCGTTGTGCATTGAATAATAAGCATTATGCACTTTGTTAAACTGTAATGTATTCAAGAACTAACTCATTCCGTAGTGCGTTATAATCTGCAGGTCAAATGGTCCTTAAATGGTTTTTGTATAGTTGATGTTAAATCAACTATGTTAAATGTTAAATTTGATGTTAAATCAACTAATTAAGTCTGATGTTAAATCAGCCATACAGAATTTCATATTTGACCTGAATATATTTCTGACCAATCTTGAACTTTCTATAGATACATATAGAAAGTTAATAGGTCAATAGGTCCTTATTAGACCTATTGACCTTATTTCTGGTCAAAGGGTCCTCAAAAGTTTTTAAACTATATAAAAGTTATAGACTACTTTTTATAAAAAATCAGCCATACAGAAGTCCATATTTGACATAATGAACATATTTGTGGCCAGAGTCAATGAAGATTAACTTACTATAAATACTTCTCATACTATACAGACTTCTCCGATGTTATATTAGCTAGACAGAAATTCATTTTAGACCGATTGAACATATTTTTTGCCAAAGATTCCTCAAATGTTTTTAAACTATATAAAGATAGAGTTGTAGGTTAGAATAGGCTGCTTCTGATGATGAATCAGCCATAAAGAAGTCAGAAAGCCATATTTGAGCTTCTGATCCTTATATTACTGGAAAAAGTTCCTCGATCTGGAGCTGTCTTTACATTCTCATAGACTCCTTCTAATACCTCAAAAGCCAAATGTAAATCCATCTAAATAGAAGACCATATCTGACCAATTGAACCTTTTTCTGGTCAAAGGGTCCTCAAAAGGTTTCAAACTATAGAAACTTCCTGATGTTAAATCAGCCATACCGAGGTCCCTTTTTGAACATATTTTTGCCCAAAGAGTCTTTGAACTCTTTCTTTCTAAACATATTGACTCCTTTTGATGTTCAATCAGCCATACAGAATTCCATATTTGACCTACTGAAAATATTACTGTTCAAAGAGCCCTCAAAGATTAACACTATACATTCAGATTGATTTCTTCTGAGGTTATATCAGTCTGACAAAAGTCCATATTTGACATGTTGAAAATTTTTCTGGCCAAAGAGTACTCGAAAATTGAACTTTCTATACATACTCGTTAACTCCTCAGCGTCAGCCATACAGAAGTCTATATTTGACCAAAGAAACTTATTTCTGGCCAAAGAGTCCAGGATCTTGAACTTTCTATATATACTCATGCTGATGCTTCATAAGTCCAATAGATATCCATATCTGGCATATTGAAGTTATTTGTGGTTAAAGGGGCCTTTACAGATTGTAAACTATATAAAGTTATACTCTCTTTCTGATAATAAATCGGCCATATACCCTTTTTGACTTACAGGAAAAATTCCTGGTCAAAGAGTTCCTGAACATTAACTTGCTATTCATAAAGATTGACTCTTTGTGATGTAATAATAGCCATACAGAAGTCCATATTTGACCATAATAATCCTCAATCTTGAACTATCTATACATACTCCTAGACTCCTTCTGATGCTTAATAAGTCATATAGAAGTCCATTTAGAAGTCCATATCTTGACTGATTGAACTTATTTCTGGTCAAAGGGTCCTTAAAAAGTTTTAAACTATATAAACTTAGAGACTCCGTCTGATGTTAAATCAGCCATACAGAATTACATATTTGACCTACTGGACATATTTCTGGCTAAAGAGTCCTCAATCTTAAACTTTCTATACATACTCATAGACTCCTTCTGATGCTTCATAAGCCATAAGTCCATATCTGACCTATTGAACTCAATCCCTTCGACCCTTCGACTTTCTGGTCAAAGGGTCCTCAAAAGATTGTAAACTGTATAAAGTTATAGACTACTTTTGATGAAAAATCAGCAATACATAAGTCCTTATTTGACCTCATGAACATATTTGTGGCCAGAGTCAATGAACAGTAACTTACTATAAATACTTTCATACTATACAGACTTCCCTTGATCTTATATCAGCTAGACAGTAGTCTATATTAGACCGATTTAACATGTTTTTGGCCAAAGATTCCTCAAAGGTTTTTAAACTATATAAAGATATAGGCTCCTCCTGATGATAAATCAGCCATAATGAGGTCAGAAGGCCATATTTGACCTTATGACCTTCATATTACTGGAAAAAAATCCTTGATCTGGAGCTCTCTATAAATTATCATAGACTCCTTCTACTACCTCATAATAAGCCCATCTAAATAGAAGTCCATATCTGACCTATTGAACGTTTTTCTGGTCAAAGGGTCCTCAAAAGGTTTCAAACTGTATCAACTTATAGACTCCTCCTGATGTTAAATCAGCCATACAGAATTCCATATTTGACCTACTGAAAATATTACTGGCCAAGGAGTCCTTATAGATTAACACTATACATTCAGATTTATTTCTTCTGAGGTTATATCAGCCTGACAAAAAAAACATATTTGACTTATGGTGCGTTCACACCGGACGCGAATAGCGCGTCAGGCGCGAGTGATTTCAATGTTAAGTCAATGCAAAGACGCGTTACGCGCGTAAAACGCGTGTAACCCGTCTTTGCATTGACTTAACATTGAAATCACTCGCGCCTGACGCGCTATTCGCGTCCGGTGTGTGGGTGCAGTTACTGAAAATTGTTCTGGCCAAAGAGTACTCGAAAATTGAACTTTCTTTACATTCTCATAGACTCCTACTGATGCTTCAGATATATCCATACATGGCCAATTTAACTTATTTCTGGTCAAAGGGGCCTCAAATGATTTTAAACTATATAAAGTTATAGTTTACTTTCTGATGATAAATCAGCCATATCCAGAGGTCCCTTATTGACTCACTGAACATAGTTCTGGCCAAAAAGTTCCTGAACATTAACTATATCTGTTATATTAGCTGTTACATTTAACACAGTCTCACCCCAAGTCCATATTTGACCCAAGGGAAATATTTCTGGCCAAATAATCCTCAATCTTGAACTTTCTATACATACTCATGGATTCATTCTGATTCTTCATAAGCCTTATAGATGTCCATATCTTGTGAATAGAACATATTTTTTTGCCAAAGGGTCCTTAAAAGTGAACTAACTAAATACTCATGGATTCTTCTGACAATACATAATTTAACAGGTAGATGAAAAGTTATTTCAAATATGTGACCCTCTGAATATATTTTGGCCAAAGAATGCTTGAACATTAACTTTCTATATTTACTCCATTTCATGTTAAATCAGCCTACCTACCACATATGTCCTACTAACGCATGTCCTACTGAATATATTACTGGAAAAAGAGTCAAAATGGGAACTCTGTATAGCTTATTTATCATCAGAAGGAGTCTCTAAGTTTATATTTAAAACCTTTAGAGGACCCTTTGACAAGAAATAAGTTCAATAGGTCAGGTATGGACTTCTGTATGGTTTATGAAGCATCAGAAGGAGTCTATGAGTATGTATAGAAAGTTTAAGATCCAGGACTCTTTGGCCAGAAATATGTTCCTTGGGTGGACTACTATAACTTCAAGTTTGAGTACTCTTTGGCCAATAATATATTGAGGAGGTAAAATATGGACTTCTGCACAGCTGCAGAAGGAGTCGTTATGTATAGAAAGTTAATTGTTCAAGGACTCTTTGGCCTGTTTAGCTGATGTATGATAAGAAGTCTATGAATATTTAGAAAGTTAACTTTTGAGCACCCTTTGTGCAGACATATTTTGATTTCATCAATTATGGACCAATGCTTTGCTGATTTAAAATCAGGAGTCAATATGTATGGACAATTTAATAGCGAGTACTCTTTTTCCAGTATTTTTCAAATATGGACTTCTGTATGGCTGATTTAACATCAGAAGGATAATATTAAAAAAAAACTTTTAAGTCTATATAGTTTAAAATCTTTTGAAAGCCCTTTGACCAGAAATAAGTTCAATAGGTCAGTTATGGACTACTGAATATGGTTTATGAAGCATCAACAAGGGGTCTATGAGTATGTATAGAAAGTTCAAGATCGAAGACTTTTTGGCCAGATATTATGTTCCTTGTGTCAAATATGGACTTTTATATGGCTGACATAACATCAGAAGTCAGCGAGAATCAATAGAAAGTTCAAGCATTGAGTACTCCATGGCCAGAAAAAAATCCTTTTTGACACGCAATATGTTCAGTAGGTCAATTATGGAATTCTTTATGGCTGATTTAACACCAGAAGGAGTCTATAAGTTTCTATATTTTAAAACCAATTAAGGACCCTTTGGCCAGAAATACGTTCAATTAATCAAAATATGGACTTCTCTAAGATTATCTATATGGCTATATAGTCTTTGAGTATGTCTAGAAAGTTCAAGATTGACTATTATTTGGCCAAAAATATGTTCTTTGGGTCATATATGGACTTCTTTTTTGGCTGACGTAACAGCAGAAGGAGTCTTTGAGTATGTATAGAAAGTTCAAGATTGACTAATATTTTGCCAAATATATGTTCCTTGGGGGACCAAGGAACATTCTCTTTTTAAGGGCCCCAAAAGTGCCAGAGAATTTGCACACAGCAGAGAAAGGGTTAAACTAAACTAGCCCCCCTCCTCTCACACACACACAGAGGGGCAGAGGGAAAATGCTCCAAAAAGTACACATTCAAACCAAAATATCTGACTTCCTGTTGGTCGGAGCTAATGACTGTAAATTAGAAAGTTGTCCGGCTCGGGGAGATAAATATAGATACCGATTTTTGTTACTGTAGGTACTAATACCCCATTTTTGACTAAAGGTGGCGCTACTGAGCCCCTTACCACGCCCGTTTCTGAAACTTTGCACAAGTGTACTAGGCAATAAATGTAAAGTGTCTGTCGAGTTTCATGCAATTTCAAGCATGCTAAGAGTCTCAAAAACTTTTAAAAAGAATATTAAAGTTTGATGCGTTGCCATAGCAACAGTATTTAAGATATCAATAATCCTTTCACAGGTCTACATCTGCCGTGTGTTTACATTAAACAGATTAAGTTTGAAGTAAATCGGTAAAAATAAGAGGGTGATTTCAAAGTATTTTGAAAGTGACACACTTCCTGCTACCAGTTGGTGGCGCTATAACTTTGACTCACAATAGTCACATCCATGTGATCGGCCTCTTACAACAAACACACTGCTGAAGTTTCATCAAGATCAGTTAATGTATGAGGATGTTATAACACACTTCCTGTTTCCAATATTCGCCATAAATTTGTTTCCTCGCCACGGCCAAACCGTTCGAGATATCAAAAATCCGTCCGCAATTTAGTATCCTCAATGTCTTGACTTCATGCACACCGAGTTTCGTGGTCATCGGATGAATTTTCTAGAAGTTTTTCAAATGCCAGAACATGCGTTTCCATACAACCCATAATAGCTGACTTCCTGTTGGACTGGCGTAAAACTTAGAGCACGAAAGTTGTTCGGCCCGATGAGATCTATATGTGTACCGAGTTTCATATTATTACATGCAAGCGTGTTTGATATATGGACATGTTTTTGAATCCCATTCCAGGGGGCGCTGCCGAGCCCCCCTGCCACGCCCGGGTACCAGCTTCAGTCCGGCCCTGATGGCCGGGTTCTGACATTTGTGCAAAGTTTTGCACATTTGTGCAACTGACATTTGTGCTTGGGCCCTAATTAGTTCTCATTCTGCTAGATCTACAGTATCTGTGTAACGGTCACCAGCTGGAGTGCCCTTGAGAGCCACCAGAGGGCACTCCACGTCAGACTATTTTCACTCCCTCACAAACTACATTTCCCATAACTCACTGCCTAGACTCATCATCACTGATTGCATTCACCTGTGTCTCTTTAGAGTCTCGTTAGTATCAGCCTATTTATACCATGCACACTCATTAATTCCGTGCAAAGTCTTGTTTTAGTGTCACACTGCAATTCTGAGCATTTGCCTGGTTTTCATGTCTCTTGGTTTTTGGATTTCTTGCCCTGTTCCCTGGATTACTCTTTTGCCTCTGACCCCTGCCTGTTTTGTGTGTTTGTTTGTACGGACTGCCAGCCTGTGTTTGACCCTACCTGTTCTTTGGATTATCCCTTAAAAAAGCTGCATTTGGATTCTCCACCTTCGTGTCTTGGAGCAGTTTGTGATAATCTGTCACTTTCGACACTGTTAATCAGTTTAATCATTTGCTGGTTTGAATATATATATGAATATGTAGTATATACATATATATATAGGCTATGCAACTACCAGTGAGCAAACCCCCCCAAAAATAAAAAAAACAGTGGCAAGAAATAAATTATGTAACTTATCTTGATGAGTCTTCTCTGATTAGTCTTCTCTTCTATCTCTGATTAAGTTATCTCTTCACGTCATAAGTCAACAAACCATAAGTTAACCCCCAACAACAGTCTGATTTTGAAACTATGATAATCAGAAGTGTAACATGAAAAAATATTTGAGACTTATGTTGAGACTTATGTAGTTTCTTTCTTTTCTATTCCGATCTTTGCTAATGATACTGTTGATAATTCAGAATATATAATTCCGTACACAGTCCGTCAGTTGTTCTAAATGGTTGAAATGTTCTCTGAACTGTTGCACACTGACTTGGTTTCAAAGATAAGAGTTGTAAATTGGGAAAGGACATGTTCTTTGAAACTAACTACGATTAGGACATGACTCACATGTCACTGCATGGTATTTGTTAACTACTCATATGTGTTTTGAATCTGGGTTTCTGCTCCAATAATTCGGCTAAATTATTTGTGGCATTTGTAATGAATTTGCCATAATAACATTTTAATGAAAGTTTAGATCCTTAATATTTTAGTATGTAGTAAGTATTTTATAAAAGCATATCAAGAATATAATTACAGCTGTTGGCCCTTTAAGTTGTAGGCCCTTTAAAGCCCTTTAGCCCTTTTATTGCTTATGATTTAGTCTTACACTTAGATTACATTGATCATGTGTATTTACTAGGGGTGTAACGATACCCTCATGTCACGATTCAATACATATCACGATATTGAACTCATTGATACGATATTATTGCGATACTCCAAGACATATGATAAAAAGTTAACACAAAATGTACTGTTGATTAAAATGCTAAATTTGATATTACATTGTGGGTGTAAAATGAATAGGCTTGGACTTGGTCCTGGAAACCCAAAGCACAGGACAATATTAGCTGCGTTTCCATTACCCTTCAAATTCAAACTGCTAATACGCCCAATGGAAACACGTAAATTTAGCAAAAACTCACATTTATTGCAAAAAAGTTTTTGCGCACGGATGAGGTGCTTTTCCAGGCAATTCGGAATTTTTTTTTTTTTTGCAAAACTGCAATGGAAACAGTTTTTGCACATTTACAGGTCACCTAATGACGTGGTGCAGAATATGAGACAGAGTTCTTTATTAAATTCATAAAAGACAAAAGTATTACAGGAATACTGGATTCTAAACCTTAAAGAAATGCCACAATCAAGACCTTGAAGCAGATATGAGGGAGAAACACCCAGAAACACCTTGTGTCGTTCACAAGTATAAGGGTCTTTCCTTGCCATTAATGCTTGGATAACACACATACGTCTCATTTGATTAATAATAAGGCTAGTGCAGTGGCTGGGATAGGCCTATACATAAACCAACCAACGTCCGTTGCCATGATTTTTGGAATGACTTATCGCAAGAGAAAAAAATTATGTTTAGTCGCATAACATCGGTTAATGGAAACTGCGTCATTTCGCGATAGTTTTTTTGTCGACATTTTGAAAAAATCGCTAAAGTTTTGCGCAAATCTAATATGGAAACACTCTAAAAAATGCTGGGTTGTTTTAACCCAATTTTGGGTCAAATATGGACAAACCCAGCTGTTGGGTTAAATTTTTATAATGCATTTTTAATCCAACGTTTGGGTTTGTCCATATTTGACCTAAAATTTGGGTTAAAACAACCCACCACTTTTTAGAGTGTAGTGACACCAGCATAAAAATATTCATGATTCTGAAGCTGAAAATACAGAATTATTTTAGACGAATATGCTTGCACTCTGTCACTAACTAGATATATTTAAAATAATGTAGGCCCCTTTTTACTGGTAACATAAAGATACTTGGCATTATCAGGACCCACAACTATTCCCCCATTGCATTATTATACATTATATTCAACATTATATAGGCCTATAGTAGTTTAATGTAGTACTGACACTAAAACTCTGAAAACTTGAATGCTTTTTTCTCACTCAGTCATTTTTAATTTGGGTGAACAATCCACGATACATATTGTTGCATTTTTGTATTTTGCGATATATTGTTACACCCCTAGAATTATACAATCTGTGAAAGATTAAACATAGCTAATTGAAAATCAGCTTAGAAACAAAGCTGGTTCCCCCCAACCAAGCAACAACCTTTGGCCAATGCAAGATTTTCACAAAGAAAAGAAAATCAATCAAGGTCTAAAAGCTGTGGTTGATGTTGGCTAATGCAATCAGTGAGTTCTATCAGTTCAATTGCTGACAGGAAAATCTTGGGTGGTGTTTATGAAACAGCCTTTGCCTTTGGCCTGCCACACTGGCTGATGGAACTTTGGACCCTAGATTAACAGTGGACTGAATAGATCTGAGTATAAAAGATGCACGCCAGGGGATCACCATCAGTCTTTGTTTGGAGGAAGACTCGCTTTAGTTTCAGGACTCCTGAGCTTTGTCTGACCCAGCATGGGGAGTATGAAGTTCTGCCTATTGCTGATGCTTGGCACCTATGCCATAGCCCGTGAGTATAAAGTTCCTTTGCATTCTGGTGCATTAAAAGAAGTGCATGGTAGAGTGCATTATTTATTTTGCTTCATCCTATGTCTCATATATCCTGTTTTTGTTGTTGCATTTTATATAATTTCAAGGCTATTAACGTTTCTAATGATAAAGTTGTTTGAATGGTTAAATGTTTTTTTTTATTGAAATACATGATATTTTAATGTTATTTTTAAAAGATAAACATGCATTATTTATTTTGCTTCATCCTATGTCTCCTATAACCTTTTTTTTTTTTGCATTTTATATCATTTCAAGGCGATTAGTGTTTTCAATGATAAAGTTGTTTGAATGGTTAAATTCACCTTAAAATTAGATTTTTTTAAATTGAAATACATGATCTTATAATGTTATGTTTAAAAGATAAACATGCATTATTTATTTTGCTTCATCCTATGTCTCCTATATCCTGTTTTTTTTTTTTTTTTTTTTTTTTTACATTTTATATAATTTCAAGGCTATTAACGTTTTCAATTATAAAGTTGTTTGAATGGTTAAATTTACCTTAAAATTTGATTTGCTTTAATTGAAATTCATTATGTTATAATGTTCATTATGTTATAATGTAATGTTTAATGTAATTACACAATGACTTTTTCGCCAGAGCAAGAAATTGAGTCCAATTCTCATCCAGGATGTCACTGTAAGTATTTTTCTTTCTTTCTTTCTTTCTTTCTTTCTTTCTTTCTTTCTTTCTTTCTTTCTTTCTTTCTTTCTTTCTTTCTTTCTTTCTTTCTTTCTTTCTTTCTTTCTTTCTTTCTAATCCTTTGATTAATTTGTATTTGTATCCGAGGTGTCTATGACTCACACATGTTAAAGTTCCCTATAATTTATCTTGACCTTTTACCTGTTGGACTCACTGTACCAATTGTTGTTGTCACTTACTTTGAACCCTCAATAAATGAGATCACCATTGTAAGTGGCCTATGTACTCTTTATCAACAACAGACAGTTCTTGAGTCAGGATGACAGAGTCCATATTTCTTATTGCTCATCTTGATTAGATAAAACAATGTAATATGAAATACAATTTAATAAGTAATATTTTAAATAATAATCTGATCATTTGACCTCTAAGAAAAAGAATGGAAAAGTCTGCCAATAGGCAAAAGGCTATTCAAAATGTATATTACATTTACATTCTATCAAAACAATCCACAGTTTTTAAAAAACATTTTTATTGGAAAACAAGAAATTAATTGAAAACCAAATGTATTGAAAATATGAGTAACACTTTATAAGTTTTTTTTTTTAATTTGTTAACATTAGTTTATTACAAATTAAAAAAAACCTTATAAAGTGTTACTCATATTTTCAATACATTTGTTTTTCAATTAATTTCTTGTTCCCTATCAAGAGAACTCCCGCTGCGTTAACGCAACGCAGCGTTTCGTTCCCTCTCAGGGAACTAAGGTTACATACGTAACCAGAGACGTTTTCCAATTGTTGTATTAACTAACATGAACTAACAATGCGCTATATATTTGTGCTATACAACATTTAACAATCTTTGTTGTGAATGAATATACAATATTTCATTGTTTATTCATGTTAGTTCACAGTTTACTAATTTTACTAATGTTACTACACCTTTTAATTTTAAATATGTATAAGTAAAGGTTGAAAATAACAGTAAATAAGTCTAATTCTAGACTGTACAATGAACAATGAACAATTCATGCTGTAGAATTATTGTTCATTGTTAGTTCATGTTAACTACTGTACTGTATAACTAATGCTAACAAAGGAAACCTTATTGTAAAGTGTTACCAAAATATGATTGTTTATCACATCAGCGTGTGATTATTGTTTCAAATATATCATTTTTTAATTGACCTTGTATTTATTTTATTTACAGTATCTAAAAGATTTAGGATCTACAAAAAATATACATATCGGTATGAAGCAGAGATCCAAAACAGGGTGACTGGGACCTCTCCTCTCATGAATGGCCCCAAATTGTCCTGCAAGGTACATAGAAATTTGAGAAATCATATCTAACTATACAGTTTCTCAATATGTCTTGCCTGTTTTTTGTTTTGTTTGTCTCTTAAAGTCATTTATACCCTTCCATCCATAGGTTGAAATTGATGTGCCTGTGGCATGCAGCTTTGAGCTCCGGACGAGTGAGTGCTCCCTAACTGAGGTGGTCGGAACAGATGCAAATGGGGCGCCCATCTATTCACCTGCTTCTGAGGCCCAAGCCTTTCAATCTGCCATGGAAAAGTATGTTTAAGTTTACCTTCCCAGCTTTAGAGAAACTGACCCATATAATAAAGTTCACAAATATTTAAAATGAGCACAGCCAGTATAGCTAAAATATACAAAAAAAATAAAAATTACCTTTAAAACTATATTGTAAGACTGGTTTACACAGCCCTAACAAACACTAACATTTTAAATATTTTAAAGTTGCCTTTGGACCCAACAACAATTAAAGTTTGTGTTTGTTGAGGCATTGTGAACTAAGCTATGCTATCCAGTCTATAATAAAAATTGATTTTAAATGTGTCCAGGAACCCAAGAAGTTATTCAACAACCATTAATTTTCTTTGAACAGGAATGTACTGAAGTTTGTAGTTGAGGGTGAAACTGGTGTGACACTCTATCCTGAGGGTGATGAAACCGACATTCTGAACTTCAAGAGAGGTATCATCTCTGCTCTGATAGTGCCTGTCATGGAGAAAGAGCAGAGCAAAGACATGGTACATAAACATATTTACTTCTTCCTTAAGGTCCTAATCTGTAAAGGTATTAATTGCCATTTATTGTTATGTTGAACTTGTTTGCAATCAATCTTCTTATCTGGAATAATAAAATACAAGGTGATCTTGCCTTAAGCACTTAGCTGATAGGAGACAATTTCCTAATATCCATTACATTGCCTCTACATCATTAATATCCTCATGACAGGTTTGAAACATTTAGTTACTCATGTTAGTACCCTCATGATTTGGTGAAAAGTGTTGAGGCTAGCTTTTGCATAGTTGCTTAGTATAATCATTATTGTAATTGTATATAAAACAATATTTCATTTTTAAACAATATCCTTTCTCTAACAGAGCCCCCAACCCCCACTACACCATCTCTGTATTTAACCTTAGAGTAGTTTGACTTTACTTATTAGTAGTAATCAAATTAAACGAAGATTGTAATTAAAATATAAGTTTTATATAACTTTTGGCCATATGGCCTAGTAAATTAATAAACAAAAATAACATAATAATTACTCATAATAGTGGAATATCAGTTGAGTACATTGACTTTATATTTGCCAGTACTTCCTGGCAGAAAGTAAGCAAGGATCGGTTATGTAAAAGATCCTGATCCTGTAAACATTTATTCGCATTGATTTAGATTTCCTTGTTTCATCTAGGTTACTGTCCATGGAATCTGTGCCACTGACGTCAAGGTCAACACCAAGGAAGATATTGCCACTGATGTCACCATCACTAGGGACCTGTCAGGATGTGATGCTTTCAAAACCCAAAGAAGTCACACCAGCCCTCTTGCCATCATTAATAGTTTGGTGAGACAAATAGTTTTCTTTTTTATTATACCCTCTGCTGGTTGAATCTTGCAATTAATTGGTTCATCGTTTTTTATTTATTTATAAATTAAATTAAATGCATTTGTTCCATTAATCATCATCCTCAGTGCAATTTACCCATTACCAAATATTTAAATAATTACGTAAAGATTATACCCTCTGCTGGTTGAATCTTGCAATTAATTGGTTCTTCGTTTTTTATTTATTTATAAATTAAATTAAATGCATTTGTTCCATTAATCATCATCCTCAGTGCAATTTACCCATTATCAAATATTTCAATAATTAGGTAAAGATTAAGCAAGTTACCTCTAACCAATATTGACTAAATCATTATGTCATACAGACTAAGCCAACAATAGGTGGAAAAAAAATGCTACTCATATATTTCAAGAAATAGATAATTGTACATAAATGTATGTGTTTGTCAACAGCAATACCCTCTGTCCAAGCTGATTGGCAGTACCCAGACCTGCAACTATAAGTTCGACAACCAGAAGAAGCACATGACATCTGCCACATGCACAGAAAAGCACATATTCCTTCCCTTCTCTTACCAGTGAGTGACACTGTCATCATATCACTAGCTACATTTTCTAATGCAATGTACCTGTATAAATGGAACATCATGTTCTGATTCATTCAAATGTATTTAATTTCAATTGCAGGAACAAGTATGGTCTCTCTTCTCTTGTGAAACAAATCCTAACTCTTCAGGAAACCAGCAAGATCAATGACAGAGTTTTTGATTACCGTGAGTATTCCCAGTTTCACTGTATATCAAAAAAATATCTAAGATCTTTAGATTTGATTTGTCTGGTTAAAAATTAAGGAATACTGACTACATTTCCACACTGTAAAAAATGTGGCTGCGATTAGTTAAAATTTGTTGAGATAACTTAAATATCCAACTTAACCAAACTAAACTAAAGTTAACTAAACTTAATATTTTAAGTCAAGCTTAAACATACTTTTTAAAGTTGAAACGATGTTGGATTTTAAGTTGTGATAAATAATCGCAGCAATTTTTTTTACAGTGCACCCAGCCCCCCCCCCCCCCCCCCCTTGTGTCTATGTAGCCTTTCACTCACATATCATCCCATTCTCTACAATACAGGTTCTACTAACCCCAAGGACTTGGTTCTAGAAGCAGTAGAGGACAAAGCCCCAGTCCAGACCTCTGAGGCTCTGCTGTCCATCTTCAGGGAGCTGAAATCCATGAACGACAAACCAGATCGCCAGCAGAGGGCCAACACATTCCAGAGTTTGGTGTCTGAACTCCGTGGACTTGAGCATGAAGTTTTGCAGCAGACCATTACTCAGATGGTTGAGGAGGACAAACTCTTAACTTGGCAGGCTTTGACTCAGTGTGGCACCCCAGAGTGTGGTAGTGCCATGTTCAGTCTCCTGAAGACCTTTGACACTGATGCCATCGAGGTAGATGCTGCTGTCTATGCTCTAGGAATGATGCACAGCCCTACTGGCCTCTTGGTGAAAGACATATTGGAGATTGCCCAGACCAAGCAGAGCAAGCCAATAATGTATGCTCTCAGTAATGCTGTAAGGCGGTAAGCAAACTCTTTGTACCATTCTTATAGAATCTTTCACTTCCCTGCTGAAAAGATTCAGAGATTGATTTTCCATGCCTGTCCAGGTTTGCTCATACTAGTTAAGCATTGCTAGCATGGCCATCATATAAGCTACAAACATAGTTTGTGAATATTGTAACCTGTATGGTCTTTCTAGTGAAGCTTAGCTTAGTAATCATGCGCTAACTAGACTATAAGCTAGTTAAAGTCTCTTTTCAACAGGTATTGATTCTCATTTTGGGAAAAAAAAAATCCTAAATGCATTTGTCAGGATATGTCCACTGTAACTGACAATGTATAATATATCCCTTCAGGCACTTCCAAGCTGAGGGTCAGCTCACCTCTGAGATTCTTGAGGTGTATAACTTCATTACCTCCATCCTTGGTGCTGACTGTGCTGGCGAGAAAGATCTGATCTTCTTGACCTTAAGGGTGTGTGTTTGAATATCTATATTCCTGGACATATTCACACTAGTAAAAACTAATCCAGTAATAATATATCCAATATAATAATATAATGTTATTATTATAATTATTATAACCTGTCCTGTTTAGGTGATTGGAAACATGGGCGAGGCTATGGAAGCAGCTGATCCCAACATGAAGACCACTCTGCTTAAGTGCATGAGACAGCCTGCCACCACCCTATCCGTCCAAACGTCTGCCATCCAGGCTTTTAGACGTATGTCTGTGACTCCTGATGTAAGTATTGCTGGATTTGTCCAACTATTTATATTTCTTCAGAACTAATTATGTGGAACTTTCTTACTAAAACGAACCAACTTCACACTAATATTTTTCACGCTCAGGTCCGTTCCAACATTCAGAGAGTGGCCCTTTATGCCAAAGGTGCTGTTCAGAAGAGACTGGCTGCATATCTTATCTTGATGAAAAAGCCAGAGGCAAGCGATCTGGAGGTTGTGAAGAAGATCCTTACCCAGGACCAGAATGTACAAGTCAAGTCATTTGTTGCTTCTCATGTCTACAACATTATTCATTCCAGGAATCCTGAAATTCAAGAGTATGTTACCCAGTTTATCAGTTTTATTTAGACTGTGTTCAAAACATTTAATTGCATATCATCTGCTGCCTATCATTTCAGTTTGCTCTTTATCCTCTCCTTAAGACAATAACTTTTTCCTTCCCAGGTTGGGCAAAAGGATAGTTGAGGTCATGCAGGATGATGAGGTGCTTACCCACTCAAACTACACTCAGCTTTCTCGTAACTATAAGATGGACATATTTATGCCAGGAAAGGATGTCATAGGCTCCAGCACACAGGGAAGCATCATCTTTGATCCCAGCAGCCAGCTGCCCAGAGAGGTTATGCTTGAGACAACCCTAAAAGCCTTCAGTTACAACCTTGACTTTATGGAGGTAGGAATCTTCATGCGATATGTACTTGTAATTAGTGAATTGTGAAACTATATCGTTATATGTTTTAAGGTTTACTAATTGTTTGTACCAATTCTTGATTTTGTTGCATACACATGTGACTTTTAGAATTTAAAATTATTTAATAAAATATTTTTGTCACCAAGTTTGGTATGGACAGCAAAGGATTTGAGCCAACTGTTGAGACTCTCTTTGGAAGCAATGGCTTCTTCCCTGATACGATTTCCAAGGCAATGTACTGGTTTGGGGACAAAATGCCAAACAAAATCAATGAGGTTCTGCAAGAATGGGTTGACCCTCTGCGAACAGAAAAAACTAAGAGACAGGTACTGATATCCATTGCTTATTCCAACCCTAAAAATTAGATTTTTTACATGATTGAGGTTTTGATGCATGTATCCAAGGCTAGATAATATCAGGACCTTCTCTTTGACAGGTTCCTGAGAACATTATCAGGGAAATGGTACGCAATTTTAACAAGCTTGCAAAGGACTTGTACAACCAGGACTCCCCAGAAGCCATGGCTTACTTAAAGATCATGGGGAATGAATTGGGATACATCAAGAGTACCAATGAACTGTCAGCAATTGTTGATAGGATGGCCACATATATTCAGGCCCTCAAATACTCACCTGCTTGGGTATGTATATGCTGTATTTTAAATACATATCATATGTCTATATTAGCTCATATTTCAGACAGCATATTGGTATTTGCTTGATTGGTAAGATTTGCTTTGTTATACTTTAAGAACAGTTTGTTTTTCAGGTTCTATAAAATACATATATACAAATACATATTATTCCTGTTTCAATAGATTACAAAGGTATTAATGTCTGGAGATCGGAGCATCTTTGCTCACTACATCTTTATGGATAATGAGTTCAGCCTCCCAACTGCCTCTGGATTCCCCCTGAAGTTTGCTCTGTCTGGGACTTTTGCACCTGGTGTTGAGGGTGGTCTGCACATGGAGCCTGGAAGGGTACTAAATTTTGGCCCTGATTACTATTTGTTCAATAGCTAGATGGTTAATGTATAAAACCTGATACAATTTATGCTTAATCTTATACTGACATGTTTATTACCATTACAAGTGTTTCCCTGTTCTTTTCACAGCATGAACTGTCCTTATCACCCTCCATGGCAGTAGAATTTGTCACCCGTATGGGAGTCCATATCCCTAAGTTTGTTGTCTCTGCTGTGGAAATGCACACTAATATGTTCCATGAAAGCTCTTTCAATGCCAAAATCACTAAGGTCGATGGTCAAATAAAGCTGTCTATCCCGGCACCTAAGGGTACTACCGAACTCTTCAGAGTCAGGTATCTTTTGTGCTATATGTCTGAAATATACTTCAATGCTTTATTTAAAATGTATACTCCATACAAATATACAGCAAGAAATATCATCAGCTTTCAACAATACTGGTCAAGTCAACTGTTTAACAAAGACATAATCGGAAACCTCTTGTAATTTTTTCACAAATAGCAACAAGCTAGTGATGGTGTCCAAAACCCCGGTCACACTTGTTCCTGACACAGGTGACAGGACTGCCATAGCACACTGCAGCCCCCTTATCTCTGGGATCAATTTCTGCACCACCATAGTTAACTCTAGAGCTGAGAGAAATTCTCCATACTTTCCTCTTAATGGAGAGTCCAAGTAAGAAACAAACATTTTGCATGCAAAAACACACCAAATCATTCCTCTACTTCATTTTTACACTTATGTTATGCTAAAATAATTACTTTCCCACAGTTTTGTTTTGGGTATCCAGCCCACTGGTGACATCACTGAGTACACAGCAACTATTGCCTACGAACTCTTGAACGAGGGCAAGGAAGGCCGCCAGAAAGTAGATTCTCTGAAAATGATTTTGCAAGCAGAAGGCATGTAATTCTTAACAACAGTGATTTTAAATCATGACCACTATAACTCCAAATTGATCAAAGGTGGAGATTTTTAAATGGGTTTTAGGCTAATTACTTTTTTCTTTTCTAATCATAAGGTGAAAAGCCCACAGAGGCATCCGCTACTATTAAGTACAACAGGAACAAGAATACTCTCACCACCAGCATTGCGATTCCAGACTATGATATTGAGGCTGGAATCAAAGTTGGTGTCACTGACAGCATTGCCAAGGGAAAGAAGATCGCCGTTGATATATCCAACAAAAATATTAACCAGTTTTCTCTCATTGGCCGTGCAAAGTAAGTAGAGATCCAGATTACTTTTTGAAACATTTGTCGATGGACAACCAAAATTCCTTTCATCTAAAGACAAGTTTCTGCTAATAACAGGCTTGATACCATGAAAGATGGCTTGCTGGAAGCTCAGTTGATTGTGCCCTCACTTAACACTGAGGGCACTCTTACTGCCACCCTGAACTGTGTTGAAGATTTGACCGTGGAACTCAAGAGTAACATCAAGCTCCCAGAGACCAACTCTGTGCAGAAGATTACCTTCCAATATGGTATTGGATCTATTTCCTGTCACTGTTTTTGTAAACTCTTGATTATTAATTTAAAATCTTTATTTTATTAAATTAATCATCTATTATGTCAAATATGACAAGTGAAAATTTGCTTTTACAACAGCTAAAAATGAGATGAAGATAGAGATGAAGTCTGACATAGACTCTGAGATACAGAAGCTGATGCCTAATATAGCACCTCTTCAGAGCCGCCTGGATCAGGTCTTTGATGACATCATGGAACATAAAGTTGTCAGGACTGACATGAAGCTCCGTCATATTTATGCAAAACTCTGGGAGGTATGATATTATGTAATTTCAATTGAAAACAGTATTCATTACATACATAACATTTTTAAAATGATGTTCATACCAGTATGTTCATTAATTTTACAGGCTTACCTCATTTGGATGGATAAGATTGCTTCTGATGTGCCATACCTTCAGACACTAAGAGAGAACATTCCTGAGTTGGTTATTCCATCTATGCCTGAGAGGGTGTTCATGAACACGTGAGATTAATGCTAACTTTTTTTTAAATCTACATAATCCAACTTCTAAGGTGCATATCCATTCACTTCCAAAAAATGTGTATTCTCTTTACAGTGAGAGCATGTTCAAATACAAGTTCAACAAAGATCGTGTCACTTTTACCATTCCTTTGCCTCTTGGTGGAAAGACATCTGAGGACCTGAAAATCCCTCCCACCATGGCCACCCCTGACCTAACTATGCCTCAAATTGGTCTAATGCTGCCCTCTAAACAGTTCAGTCTACCCACCTTCTCCATTCCCTCCAGCTATGATCTCTCAATGCCTCTTCTCGGAATGGTAGAGGCATCTACAAAAGTCAGCACTAACTTTTATGATATAGAGGTGGTTTTCTCTGGTGGCAACAACACTGTCGATAAGTCCAGCTACACTGCAGGCTACAAAGTTGTTGCTAACAGCCCTTTGGAACTTCTTGCCTTTACTGTGGAAGGTAAACACATGCATACATGTATACAGGATACACGAATTTAGTGTATTGATATCGGTCTTTGGATATTTTTTTTTTCTATAATTTCTGTAATTTCCATATCTGTTATATACAGGATCTGCATCTGCTGGCATCTCAGAGGACACTGCAAAGTTCGACATAATTTCTTCCCTGAAGCATAAGCTCTTAGATGCAAATTTCAGCTTAATGGAAACAGCCAAAATCACAGATGCAGTGAAAACAACAGGAAATTACAAGATTGAAGCCTTCAGCCCTCTGGGTATGCAGATGTCTATGATGTACACAAACCAGGCTTTAGTCTCTTCTGAAATGACAGGTGATGGCAATTTAGATGGATCACTAAAAGTAGGATCAATGTCTGCTACGACCACTGCCACCCAAACCTTTATACTTCAACCCAAAACCAGAGAGGCAAAAGCTGAATCCACTTTCAGTGTCAGATGTCCCATTCTCCAAATTGTAAACAAGATGAAAGCTGCAGCAGTCAATGGAGAACTTTCTTTTGAATCGAACACTGACATAGAGAATGACCCATTACATCACACCACCAAGTTCAACATTGAACTGAAAGAAGCTCAGGTTACCATTAAGTCTGATTCTGTCACCAAATCTAATGAGCGAAAGCTTCAAAACCAGGTAGACTTTTCTGCAACCATGAAGGAAGTCGCTCTCAGGATTGAGTCCCAGGCTGATGATAACACAAACCGAGCTTTCTCCCAGCTTGCTGGATCCCTAAACACCCAGGGACTGGAGCTCAATACTGATGCCACTATCAGCTTCGCTGCCAACCGTGCCTCCAACAAGGGCACCCTGTCATTCACCAAAGATGGCCTGACCACTAGCTGTACCACCAGTGCCCAGGTCAGCTCTCTGACCTTTGAAAACATTTTCCATGGTGGCATTACAACCACTGGTGCTACAATGTCTATCTCTACCAAGGGAACAGTCCACGAGAACAGTGCTGAACTCAAAGTTGAGGGAAGACTTGCAAGCTCAGAGGTATACCTAAACAGTATGTACAAGGGAGACATTTTCAATGTCAACACTAGAAACAGGATCAATTTCAAGTTGAATGAAGATGGCCTGAACCTCTCCAACAACTTGATTGCATCAAATCAGGAGATGAAAATAGAAAACACAGACTCTCTGATACTTACCCTTAAATCTCTGGCCATCCGCTCTGAGTCTGACAACTTTCTGAATGAGAACAACTTCTACAAGCACAACATTGTAGTGGACATGCATGACTTTAAAGCATCTTTAAATGTCAACAATGAACTTAAAGTCATTGGTGTCAACTACATAAATGATGCCCAGATGACGGCAGAGCCCTACAGGATGGAAGCTACCGGAACTCTGAAAGGGGCATTTGGTGAAGAGGAACTAAGACATAAATATGAGATCACCTATGTTGACCAGACAGCCACTGCAAAGTGCAGCACCACTGGAAAACTCTTGGGCACTCAAATGACTCAGAGCTCTGAGTTTGAGATTGTTGGATTTTCCACAAAGTTCGGCAATGAGGTGCGCTTCATCTCTCCCTCTCTCCGACTGGAGAGCAACATCCTCACTAAAGCAGAACCTTTTAGTATAAATGTTGAGAGCTCCTTCAATTCTGATGGAGCACTAAACCTGTATGGAAAACACAGTGGCCAGGTGAAAAGCATGCTGCTCATTCAAGCTGAACCTAAGTCTTACTCACACAAGCATGAATGCAAGGCCTCAACCTCTCACCAGTTGAACAGTGGAAACTCCATTGAAACTAACTTCCAGCATAAAATAACCAGTGCTATCAGCTTTCAGCAGCAAAATTTTAACATGAATATGAAGTCTATGTTGAATGATCATGCCTTTGACCACTCCCTGGAAATCTTCAACTCTCCGAAGAACATAGGTATTGCACTGAAAGGCACTGTGTCCACCAACCTCTTAGACAAAGCAAATGATAATCAGGAATTTGCCATCACAAGTGCTCTACAATATGAAAAGAACAGTGATAGTCATTTTATTTCCCTGCCTTTCATTGAGAAGCTGCCTGTTGTCATTAGGGAGGTTAAAAGTTCAATGCTCACCATGAAAGATCATAGCATTGGCTTGCTTCACGGCATTGATAATAAATATGACATTACAGCCACTCTTTACAGCAAAGGAACTGAACTTTCACAAGTAATGGACAATTTTGATGTAGATATGTTCTTGGATGATGTGAGACTTTTTGCCTCCTACATGACAGCTGTAGTAACAGAAATGGGCAAACATTTGCAATATTTAAGGAACTTGATTGACAGTTTGGATCGAAGAACTGGTATTATCACCAAGATAAATGAAATCTTCAGCAAAATTGATGAGGTTTTGGCAGAATATGAGGTTGAGGCAAAGGTCGAGAAAATCATTGATGATGCTGTGGATTTAATGAAACAATATGAGCTAAGAGAAACTATGCAATCATCTGCAAGTTACCTAAAATCTCTTGACATAAAACCAGTGTTTGAAAGAATCTTTGGACAGATTAATGAACTGACAAAACAACTAATTACCAAAGTCAATGAAATTATTGCTTATGATTTAGACACCTTGGCTGATGAAGTAAAGCAGATTGCCACTGACCTCATTAAAGTCCCCTGCTTTGGAATGCTGCATGGTGAGATTGAGCTAAAATCCTCCGAGCACACTCTGAAGACAATCGCTGGACTCAAGAACTCAACAGACAAGATCACTGCTAACCTGAATTCTCAGTTCCAGACTCCCATTGATCTCCTGGCCTATACCTTTGATGCCACTGCTCACCTTAACATCCCTAGAATGAAAGAGCTGTCCCTGACTGAGACAGTGAAAGCCAATCACATGGCTTTCTCTCTTGATCACCAGGGAGAAATGTCCATCAATGACGTTTTTGCCCAGGTATCTTCCAAGACCACAGCTAAGGTAACCACAGAACCATACACTGCTGACTTAGAGAACAATGCATTACTGAGCACAGAGAATGGCTTCTCATGTACTTTGGAGACCTCTTACATCCACAGTGTGAACATGCCAGTGGCTAACATCTTCAGTGAAGCTACAATGACCCAAAAAGCTGCCGCTCAGCTGGAATCTGGCATATTTACTCTCACCCTTGGAAATGATGCCAAAGGAAAATACTCTATCCTTGATTATTCTGATGAAGGAGACCATAAGAGTAACTTGGAGATTGTGATGAATGTAGAGTCCATAAAACTGATCTTTAATGGTGACACTGAGAGTAGTCTTCTCAAGATGAAGCAGAAAGTGGATGCTGAGACCAGTGGTTTGACTCAGATTAAGTTTAATGTGCATGCAGAGACAGAAACTCCCTTCATCCAGAGAAGCATTGCAGCAGTGAAAGGGCAGATTTCTTTGAAGGAACTCATGTTTGAGCTAAGTGGGTCTCATGATGCTGAACTAATTGGCAAAGTTGAAGGCACCATTACCAACACAATTAACTTCAAGGCTGTGCCTTTTGAAATTATTTTTGATACCAAGAACAAGGAAAACATAAAGCTGATGCTTCCCTTTAAGTTATCCAGTAAGGTTGATTTGCAAAACGATATGACTTTAACTCTGAGTCCCTCTGAGCAACAGGCAAGCTGGACCGGACTTGCTAGGTTCAATCAATATAAGTACTCTCATTATATCAGTATGGCTAATGGCGAGAAGGAAATTCAGATCTCTGCATCAGTCAATGGTGAGGCTGACTTTAATGTGCTGACCTTGCCAATTAACATTCCTAAATTGACTATCCCATTCATTAACAAGGAAACAACTTATGTAGAGAAATTTTCTTTATGGGAGGACACAGGCCTTAAAACAATCTTGATCACACCTCAGCAGACCTTTGATATGGACGCAAAGCTTAAGTATGTGAAGAACCATGAGATGTTCAACATTCAGCCAGCCCTCAATTCTGTTATTAGGAAAATTAAAATACCCATTTTCGCAGCTGCCAAAATCTCGTCTGATATATACGAATGTCCTTATTTGGCCAAGATCCCTCTTCCCAGTATAAAGGAATCCATTATGATCCCTATCATGGGAGACCTGACCTATGACTTGTCTGTGAAAACTGCTATGATCACCATTAATACCAAGGCTGAGATCCTTAATCAGGAAGAAATTGCTGCCCAGTTTGAAACTCTGGCTACATCTGAGTTTGGTGTTTTTAATGGCAAAACCAGTGGCTCTGCAACCTTTAACATGAAGTCAGGGATGAAATTGTTAACCAATCTGATTGTGGAGCATCAATATTTTGAGAACAACTACAATGGACTTCTTGAGGCCAACACAGAAATCTCAAAGGCTGTTATTTCAAATACTGCCAAAGTCAATCTGCCAGATATGACATTTATGCTTTACCAAGAATTAACTGGAAATGCAGAAGAAGGTCTTACTGTCTCTGTATCTTCCCCATCTGCTGGACTTCTTGGTCTTCAGCTACAGAGCAAGAACTTATCCCACCATACAGGAAGACTTTTTGGCGCAATCCCAGTAAGAATGTGTTTATCATTTTAGAATATTGCAATTTATTTTTTATACATTTAGTGTATCTAACGTATCAATCAATTATTGATATCTTAAATATTTTGAACATTCAATTACAAGTTGACATGATTATAATATTTTCTGTTTCTTTATTACAGTCTGAGGATAATGTGGACATTCTGAAGGTTGACATTGCGGTAATGAACTCAAACAGACTGAGCTTCCAGACACAGTGGAACAAGGAGGTCCCAAGTCAGATTATTTTGTGGCTGAAGGAGAAAGTTGCTTCATTAAAGGATTTGAAAGACACAATAACATATTACATTAATGCAGTTTACAATGGCATCAGCAAGAAGTATGAGAAGCTAGAGAGTGCCATTGATCACATGAAAGATCAAGGTAAAATCATATACAAGACAGCAGCTGAAAAGATTGCTGCTGCTGACCTCGCAGGAATCAACAGTAAGATTTCAGACAACATTGTAATGATCCTAAGAGCACACCAGAAGAATATTCAAGCCCTACTGGAAGCAGCCATTTCATTTATGAGGGACACCCAGTTCCAGTTTCCTGGACATGCTGAGAAACTCTCTGGACTTGAGCTCTACAATAAAATCAGTGTCTTCATTTTTGATGTCATCGAGGAGGCCATCACAAAGGTGCCAGAGATCTTTACCTCATGTGCTAAAGCTGTCATTGAACATATTAGAAAAGTAGAAGTCACAATTCCAGGGTCTACCCATATTATCACTGGAAGAGATGTGTTGGATGACTTCCATGTTGCATTTCAGAAGATCCAAAGCCAAATTATCACCATTGTGAAGGGTCTAAGAGATGTAAGCTTTGAGACCATTGTGCAGAAACTGTCTGAAATCCTGAAATTTAGTGTGGAGAAAGCAGAGGAGCTCTTTAACACTATCAAATTTCAAGATCTCGACAAGCTCTCATCCTGGATCTCTAAAGTCTTCTCTGATGCTGTCAATTCCAATAGCCTGAGTGAAATAACTGAGCAGGCTGAGAAGTTCAGGACAATTATTGAAGACTACTATAAAACTGTCAAAGCCAAGGCCCAGGACATTTTTGCTGAGATGACCATTGAGCAACTGATTGAAGACATCCAGGCTTGGATTAAATCTATAATGAACCGGCTGGAAGTTCTCAGGGAGCAAATTACTAAGACCCTCAAAGATGCCATCAAGAACATCCCATTCTATGTCAGAGTAAGTGACACAGAGATGGACATTGACATTCCTATTCCATTCATATGGGATTTCTTCAGTAGAATGATTTATCATCCTTGTATCAAGTCACTAATTAGCTAAACTCTTTACCAAGAGTAATGATTAAGATTGCCTTAAGATAAAAGTGTTATGCCCACAAAATATTTAGCCCATGCTGCTTTGGTTCCCTCTTTTTGTTTTGTAAGTGACTAATTAAGAATAAAGTTCTTTAAAGTAAATAGCTGAATGTTACAATGTCTTATTTTATTTAATAAGCAATGTATGTATGCAATGAAGTATCAATAAAAAAACATTTGTACTGCATATAAGGTGTTATGTGATGCTTATACTTTATACACCTGCATTGCATTTTCTTATACAGTACTTATTTTCTTTATTCATTCATTGGTATGTATATCTTCGTTTTCTGTTTAGGTTGACCATACACTCACCACTGGGTGTCACTACAGATACGTTTTAAGATGCAATTCAGTTAAATTTAGGAGACAGGGTAACACTGATCAGATATTCAACAGATTCTAGTCTGATAGTAAAAAATAATAATAAAGAAAGAAATAATAGAAATATTACAAATCAAAATGTAAGTTAACTGTTCAATCTGAAATCTTGCTTGCTCAACATTTAAATAGTCTGGTTCAGTGTTCACTGTTGGTGAATGGTCTTTTATCATTCCGGTAACCCTTTACATTAAGGTTCCCTTTGTAAAGGTTTTATAAAGTTAATTAATGATTAATAACTAATTTACAGATGCATTATAATTTGTTGATAAGAAGTTAGAACTGCATGAATAAAAAGGGTGACTTTATTATGCCGTACAGTATATCTGCCAAATAATGAGCCATTTCTAACTCAAATGTTACAAATGCTTAATAAATATATTTATTCATATATATTTCACTCAAAACCAGATTCCTGAATTATTCTATGATGCTGCAAAAAATTTACTATTACAGTGAGACTGAAGGGTGTTGTGTTTGTGGTTTTCTCATGACTCATTTAACTTTCCTCACTATGTTGCTTATCAGAAGCTACTCTCTAAATTAAGCTCCTAAACGTAAGTTAGGGAGGAGTGAGCCAATCTAATCTTTCAATCATCAGCCGAGTACAGTATATAAGCAGCCGCTTACCTCTCCCTAGCATCAGCTGTTCCAGTATCCCTCCACCTCCCCAAACTCCACCTTCATCTTAGGTACCTTGCCCCTTTTAATTATCATATCCTACATTTTAGCCACTGGGGGAGGGGGGGGTATATCAGAGCTCGAGTTGAAGCTGCTCAGGTCAGGGGCAAACCTGACCTGTTGAAAAGAGATGGTATTCATCCCTCCTGGGATGGTGCTGCTCTTCTCTCTAGTAATTTGGCTCATAGTCTTAGAGCTAAAACATGACAATCTGGGCCTCAGGTCAGGAAGCAGACAGACTGGCTTAACCGACCGTCTGCTAGCGGCCTCACGTCACCAAGGTCAGATAAATCCCATCACATAAAGACTCTTTCACCTAGATATCATCATATAGAGACTGTGTCTGTTCCCCGAATTTGGAAATCCAAAAAACGTTCAAACCCATCTAAGGTTAAAAATTTGATTGATGTTCAACAAATAAAAAACAGATATAATACGGATGAGCAAATAATAAAGCTTGGGTTGCTGAATATTCAATCTCTTACTTCAAAAGCGCTAATAGTTAATGATTTGATTTCAGATTATAAACTAGATGTGCTGTGTTTGACAGAAACCTGGCTAAAACCAAACGATTACATTGCTTTAAATGAGTCAACCCCACAAGATTACGGTTATAAACATGAACCTCGTCTGAAACGCAAAGGAGGAGGTATTGCTGTAATTTATAGTCATATTTTCAAAACCACTAAGAAATCTAGCTTTAAATATAATTATTTTAAATTGCTGGTGCTTAATTTAAAAATATATAGTGTTAACGATAAATCACGTCTGAAAATTCTGCTGGCTACTGTATACAGGCCACCGGGGTACCATATAGACATATAGAAATTCGCGGACTTTCTATCAGAATTAGTATAGTACAACTAATTGTTGGTTATTTTAATATACACATAGATAATGAAAAAGATGCATTGGGATTGGCATTTAAAGACATTGTAAACTCAATTGGAGTTAGACAACACGTGTCAGGACCTACTCATTGCCGTAATCATATACTCTAGATATAATATTATCACATGGAATAGATGTTGATGCCGTTGAAATACTGCAGCAGAGCAATGACATCTCAGATCATTATCTAGTCTCATGTAAATTAAATTTAGCCAAGGCTGCAAAGCCGACTCCGTGTTATAAATATGTTAGACCTATAACTTGAGAGGAAGAATTTTGCAAACTCGTCAAATCATCTAAATCGACAACGTGTATGTTAGACCCTATACCGACTAAGCTGCTGAAAGAGATGCTTCCAGATGTCATAGATCCTCTTCTTAATATCATTAATTAATCTTTGTCTCTAGGACACGTACCAAAAACCTTTAAGATAGCTATGATTAAACCGCTTGTTAAAAAAACGCAACTTGATCCTACAAAACTAGTCAATTACAGGCCGATCTCGAATCTGCCTTTTTTGTCAAAGATATTAGAAAAAGCTGTATCCTCACAACTAGATAGAAATGATATCTGCGAGGATTTTCAGTCCGGATTTAGACCATACCATAGTACCTAGACAGCTCTCGTTAGAGTCACAAATGATTTGCTCTTATCATCCGATCGTGGTTGTATCTCTTTATTAGTGTTACTTGATCTTAGTGCTGCATTTGACACCATTGACCACAACATCCATTTAAATAGACACGAACATTATGTTGGCATTAGTGGAATTGCACTAGCATGGTTTAAATCATACTTATCTGACCGTTATCAGTTTGTAGCAGTAAATGAAGAGATGTCTTATCGATCACAAGTTCAGTATGGCGTACCACAAGGCTCAGTACTAGGACCGCTGCTGTTCACTCTGCACATGCTACCATTAGGAGATATCATTTGGAAACATGGAATTAGCTTTCACTGTTATGCCGACGATACTCAGCTGTATATTTCTTCAAAACCTAACGAAACCTACCAATTCACAAAATTAACGGAATGCATAGCTGATATAAAAAACTGTATGACTAGTAATTTCCTACTACTAAATTCTGAAAAAAACGAGATTCTAATTATTGGACAAAAAACTTCCACACGTAATAACCTAGAATACTGTCTAACACTTGATGGCTGCTCTTCGTCGTCGGTTAGGAACCTGGGTGTGCTCTTTGATACCAATCTTTCATTTGAAAGTCACGTGTCTAGTATCTCTAAAACCGCATTTTTTCATCTTAAAAATATATCTGAATTACGCCATATGCTCTCATTGACAAATGCGGAACAATTAGTTCATGCGTTCATGACCTCAAGGCCAGATTATTGTAATGCTCTACTGGGTGGTTGCCCTGCACGTTTAACAAACAAACTACAGCTAGTTCAAAACGCAGCAGATCGAGTTCTTACCAGAACCAGGAAGTATGACCATATTAGCCCCGTTCTGTCAACACTGCATTGGCTCCCTATTAAACATTGTATAAACTTTCAAATATTGCTGATTACTTACAAAGCACTAAATGGTTTAGCTCCGCAGTACTTGAGCGAGCTCTTAACGCATTATAGTCCTTCACGTCTAATGCGATCTCAAAATTCCGGCCAGTTAATAATACCTAGGATATCAAAATTGACTGCTGCCGGTAGATCCTTTTCCTATTTAGCACCAAAACTTTGGAACAGTCTTCCTACCATTGTCCGGGAAGCAGACACACTCTGTCAGTTCAAAGCTAGATTAAAGACACATCTCTTTGACCTAGCATTCACATAATGCATTATAGACTTCTATAACTCAATGTTAGGCTGCATAGATTAGGTCAGCCGGAACTGGGAAAACTTCCCTTAAATCCTGATGTACTCGTTACATCATAAGAAGAATGGCATCTACGCTAATTTTAGTGTCTTTGTTTATCCCGAGGTTTTCCCGCAGCCTGCCGGATCCAGGCCGTATCCAGATCTGACGAAGGACCTTTGCCTGGACCCGACGACACAGAGTGCTGAAGTGCCAACTAGCCTCTCCCTATGGAGGATCCCTTTACCACTCTACAGATAAAGCATTGTTGAAAATTCGCATATCTACCCCGTAGTGATAAAATAAAATTCTGTATCAAATTCATAGGCAGGACAAGTAGTTTGTATAGGCTTGGTTTGTAGAGAATTACAAACATGCACACATATATTCAAACGCACATAACTATAGAATTCATTCTTGATGCGCACGTGAGCACCACCAGCGTTTCTCACAGGTTCGCGTTTAAAGTCTGTGTAGAGAGAACGGTGTCGTCTTAGCAGCCCCTAACTTAATAACAAATTATCCTTTCGACGGAAGTGAATCAATCAAAACTAACTTTAGCTGAAAATAACATTATTCAAGAACCGCTATAAAGCCAAAACAATCTGTTACCTTAAATTATACGTTTATCTCTGTAAAGCAGCTTTGAAACAATCTACATTGTTAAAAGCGCTATATAAATGAAGATGACTTGACTTGACTGCTTCATCGAGCCCCTCTCCAGTGGACAGCAAGCCAAATAAGTTGAACCTAATATCTTGAAGATTTTATGGGCAAACAAACTCGTTAAAAGGTCTAAACTCTAAAAGGTCACGACGCCTATCCACACACAGCCATGTATAAAAACTATTTATTCATCATGAGTTATAAATGATAGTTACCTGTGAATGTGAACCAATCATTTATTTATTAAGCAATAAAGGTGCGAGAGGCTGTGCTGTATGGTCAATAAAGTCTCGGGTGAAAGGCGTTGTTAGACACGACATTGTTCAATAAATAATCTTTTATTTGCGTCCGTTAGTGATTGTGATTTTTGACTTCAGTGAAAGTTACATTATTATGCCTTAAGATGTCTTTATTAGTGATTCAGCACCAAATAATTTTAGATTACAGTAAAGGGGACTGTGTAACGTGGAGTCAGAGGCGTTCAAATCCATTTGCAGTACTTTATTAGATGGACACAAACACAGAAGATTAAACACAGGCAGGCAATGAAGCGATCCAGAACTCGTGGTCTAAAACAGGCAATGGACGAGGCAGGCAGCAAACGTTCTTGAACAGAGTCTGAGGAAACAGGCAGGAATAGAGGAACCAGGGAAACCAGTGCGACTAGGACTGGGAGACAGGGAACAAACGCTGAGAAATGTATGCATGGGCAAAACAAGACTTTGCAGAGAACAAAGGGGAGAAGGGTGCAGATAAAAGGAAGCTGAGTGTGCAGTGCACAGGTGACAGAGATAACAGTGATGATGATGACCAGGCAGGGAAGGACGGTGATGAGTGTGATGAGATGGTGAAGGGAGTGATGGGAAGTGCAGTCCTTAATACTCGGGGGAAAGTGATCTGGAGAGACCAAGAGGAGGCGGCGCAGAGCGCTCCATGACAGACTAAAACAAGGACGTTATTTTTTCTTTAAAGGTAGGGTAGGCAATTTTCAGAGAGGCCAGAAATAGCAAGCCTTGAAAGCATTAGACCCCACCCTCCCTTCAGAGCGTATTCAAAGCCACGCCTCCTTCAAAACACATGAGCGCACACTGAGCGCACACTGCATCACGAGAAGAGAGAGGCGGCATTAAATTACCTCATGTCTCAAAGCACATAACATTACAATAATACAGTTTTTCTGAATTGCTAAAACACATTTCTTGAAACCATCACTCATTTTCTCAAAACCTTAAACACAAAATCAAATTTCATGAAACCCTTGACTCTTCCGGCAAAATCAAACAATTGCTCCAAAACCATTTTCATCTGTACTCAAAATCAAACAATGCTTTCAGATCAGACACATCAGTCAATAATATACGCACTACAGATCATTAATTAACCACTACAGAGAAAAATGGAGAACAGTGTCCAGGGCATGTAGTTACCAATTTTTTATTTTTATTGTACATAGTAAACATTTAGCAAAAAAAGAAAAAAAAACACAAGAAACTAAAGAAATCACACCTAGGTGTGATGATTATACTGAAAACCATGTTGCTATAAAAAAAAAAAATCACGTCTTAGAGCTGGGTCCGTCCAGAGGACTTCATCAACGTCGCAGGTAATGCAGATCCAGCCTTGACAAGACTGCTCGTCCATGTCACCGCAGGCCAGTTCCATTGTCTGTAAGAGATTTTCACTTGTATATGGGTTTAGGTCATAGACTTTCCAACACCATGCACTCTTCAATTGGGCTGAGGAAAGGGCTGTATAGTGGAAGGAAGCCATTTATGAATTGCTGATTGTTGGTTAACCACTCACGTATTCAGACACTACGGTGAATACTGACATTGTCCCAAACCCCGACATAGACTAAAGCCAGCGTTGCACTACCTGCTGTTGATCCTGCTGCTCTCTCTCAAACAAAACATTTTTCATTCCTTTCCATGGAATCAAATTCAAACACTCTCTGTAAATGAAACTAAAGTCATTTACTGTACGTAGTGATACTGAAAGACAGACTTTTACAATAGTGTCTTTGTATGCACTCCTGATTTACATACAATACACTGTATAAACTAAAGGTGCCTCAAATATTCTGTCGGATACTAATGAACTTAAAATGTTTATTTAAGTGCCTCAAAGCTCTTTCTCTTATAGTAGGGTTACTGGTGGCGCATTGACAATCTTTGCGGTTCTTGCTGGAACTTATGGGATCCTTTAAACACTTTGTATTCAGTTCAGAGGTTCTGGAGTCACCTTTTCATTACCATGAGACCTCGATGTGCTTTGGGGAAAAATAGAGGAACTTGAATGCTATAAAAGGGATATTGTAAGATCTTTTAACATTTAAGTTGTTCCTGGAAGATCTCTTATGTCAAAACCAGCATCTGGAGGAACCCAATGGTTCTATGAGGCCAGAATAAGTGATTATTATCCTACTATTATTATACTTAAGTTTGATTCAGTATAGGCTTACATTTAAAGACTTCAGATGCAAAAGCCTCTAAGTGCCATCTGGAATTTTCTTCTAGAATGATAATTTAAAGTGAAATTACTGAACTTAATTGCTGAATATGTGCTTGATAAAATGCAAATTTTAGAAGAAAATTTCAGATGGCACTTAGAGGCTTTTGCATCTGAAGTCTTCATTTATTTAGGCCTGATAAATTTAAACCTTAAACAACAATAAATAATAATAATAATAATATGAAGAAGAAAAAGCAGGAGGATAAAATTCTGTCACGAAACTGCTGCTATTCTTCTGCTGTCATCGGTTCCGTGATCCTCGCGCTGCTCGCACGCAACACAGCTGATCATCATCAGGTTTGAAAGTCACGGATCCTCTCATCAAAGCTTCCACAGTTTGTTCGGCTCTCCGTTACAATGTTTGTAAACTCGTCAAAGAAATATAATAGAGTCTACTCACTATATATTCAAACACATACATATATAAACTAAAATTATTATACATTACTACGTTTTTACAGTGTTTACCACTCGTTTATTGCACACTATGTTGCATGAAGGTTTTAGCCGCGATGCTAACTAATCTAACGTTAATGAACAAATGGAAATCATTGACTTGACCTATTGTCTTAAGCCTGGAACACACCAAGCCGACGCCGACGAACTAGTGCAACACAAACAATACCATTTTTAAAGCCATTTACTGACCAATAAATATTATGTTGGGACTGGATATAATCAGCTTTGTTCTTTTGTTTCCCCAGAACAGTCAAGTCAAGTAACCTTTATTTATATAGCGCTTTTTACAATACAGATTGTATCAAAGCAGCTTCACAGTGATAACATGAAAATAATACAAAAAACAATTTCATCATCGTCCACCTTTTAGGCAGATCTATAATATTGTTGAATATTAAATGTCCCCAACTAAGCAAGCCAGAAGGTAAGGCAACAGCGGCAAGGAACCAAAACTCCATCAGTTGACAGAATGGAGAAAAAAAACCTTGGGAGAACCCAGGCTCAGTCGGGGGCCAGTTCTCATCTGGCCAATGAGTGAACAGTGTATGATTATGATTCAGGAGCATTACAGGTCAGAAGTCAGAATGAATCAGAGTATTTGTCCAGTTCCGGTTGGTTGAAGTCGGATTGGAGAGGAGGAGAGACTGGTTGACACTTCAGGTCAGCGGCGTCGTCGTGTCCTGGCGCTGGTCCTTCATCAGATCTGGATCCGGCCTGGTTCCGGTGGACAGCGGTAAACCTCGGGATAGACAGAGAGACTAATATTAGCGTAGACGCCATCCTTCTTATGATGTACCAAGTACATCAGGATTTATGGGAAGTGTTCCCGGTCCCGGCTGTTCTAAACTATGCAGCCTAACATTGAATTAAAGAAGTCTATAATGTGTTATGTGTATGTTAGGCCGAAGAGATGTGTTTTTAGTCTAGATTTGAACTGACAGAGTGTGTCTGCTTCCCGGACAATGTTAGGAAGACTGTTCCAAAGTTTTGGTGCTAAATAGGAAAAGGATTTACCGCCAGCAGTCGATTTTGATATTCTAGGTATTATTAACTGGCCGGAATTTTGAGATCGCAGTAGACGTGAAGGACTATAATGCGTTAAGAGCCCGCTCAAGTACTGCGGAGCTAAACCATTTAGTGCTTTGTAAGTGATCAGCAATATTTTAAAATTTATACAATGTTTAATAGGCAGCCAATGCAGTGTTGACAGAACGGGGCTAATATGGTCATACTTCCTGGTTCTAGTAAGAACTCGAGCTGCTGCGTTTTGAACTAGCTGTAGTTTGTTTATTAAGCGTGCAGGGCAACCACCCAGTAGAGCATTACAATAATCTAGCCTTGAGGTCATAAACGCATGAACTAATTGTTCTGCATTATTCATTGAGAGCATATGACGTAATTTAGATATATTTTTAAGATTTAACAGCGGTTTTACAGATACTAGACACATGACTTTCAAAGGAAAGATTGGTATCAAAGAGCACACCCAGGTTCCTAACCGACGACGAAGACTTAACAGAGCAGCCATCAAGTGTTAGACAGTACTCTAGGTTATTACGTGTGGAAGTTTTTTGTCCAATAATTAGAATCTCTGTTTTTTTCTGAATTTAGTAGTAGGAAATTACTAGTCATCCAATTTTTTATATCAGCTATGCATTCCGTTAATTTTGTGAATTGGTAGGTTTCGTTAGGTTTTGAAGAAATATACAGCTTGAGTATCGTCAGCATAACAGTGAAAACTAATTCCATGTTTCCTAATGATATCTCCTAATGGTAGCATATACAGAGTGAACAGCAGCGGTCCTAGTACTGAGCCTTGTGGTACGCCATACTGAACTTATGATTGATAAGACATCTCTTCATTTACTGCTACAAACTGATAACGGACAGATAAGTATGATTTAAACCATGCTAGTGCAATTCCACTAATGCCAACATAATGTTCGAGTCTATTTAAAAGGATGTTGTGGTCAATGGTGTCAAATGCAGCACTAAGATCAAGTAACACTAATAAAGAGATACAACCACGATCGGATGATAAGAGCAAATCATTTGTCGAGAGCTGTCTAGGTACTATGGTATGGTCTAAATCCGGACTGAAAATCCTCGCAGATATCATTTCTATCTAGTTGTGAGGATACAGCTTTTTCTAATATCTTTGACAGAAAAGGCAGATTCGAGATCGGCCTGTAATTGACTAGTTTTGTAGGATCAAGTTGCGTTTTTTTAACAAGCGGTTTAATCATAGCTATCACCTCTGTCTGCCTCACTGTGACTGCTGCTGCTGTGAGTTTGTTTGCTGCGTCTAAGCCTCGTATTAGCTTCGTATTTCTTTCTGTTTTGAACCATCATTTATTATAAATTCTAGTTGTTTATACTACTAAATACAGCTTACTCAACATCTCAGATTAACCTGACATTGCTAGCTTCCGTTATTGTCAGCACAACACGCTAACTCGCTAGCCTTTTAACGCACCACCCGTGCGCTCAGTTATTTATTTATTTTCTCTCGCGCGCCCGCTCCTTTGAGTTCATAAAAGCCCAGGTGAGTAAGAATCGGTCAACAAACACGGTGAGTAATGTCTTCTCCTGTTATTGTCACCTGCACTTCATGTCACATGTTTACCATAGCCTTCTCTGTCGGCAATATAGGATTTATATGTGATAAATGCAAGGAGACAGTCAGGCTGACAGAGAAGATTTCAGAACTAGAGACACGCATCCAAACTTTAATCGAGAATAGTAAGAAGAGTGCTAGAGCTTTAGATACTATTTTGGATGCGCCTAGCCTAGTTAATTCTTTACATGAGTCGGTTCCGGCTGAAGTAGAGCCCGTGCAGCAGGGCAGATGGGTGACAGTGAGAGATCGCTCTAGTCGCGGATCAAAAAACCACTTTTCCGTTCCGATAACAAATCGATTTGCCCCGCTCAGTGAAACACCCACTGAGAATTATTCTGATTGTGCCCTAGTTATTGGCGATTCTATTACACGGAACGTAAAATTAGGGACACCAGCCACCATAGTCACATGTTTGCCGGGAGCCAGAGCGCCTGACATCAAAGCAAATTTGAAAGTGCTGGCTAATGCTAAACGTAAATTCTCTAAGATTATTATTCACGTCGGCACTAATGATGTTCGACTCCGCCAGTCGGAGATCACCAAAATTAATATTAAAGAGGTGTTTGAACTTGCAAGTACGATGTCAAGCACTGTAATTTGCTCTGGCCCCCTTCCTGTTCGCCGGAGTGATGAGATAGTTAGTAGATTGTGTTCACTCAATGGCTGGCTGTCTGGGTGGTGTCCACGAAATAACATGGAATTCATAGACAATTGGAAAAGTTTTTGGGGCAAACCTGACCTGTTGAAAAGAGATGGTATTCATCCTTCCTGGGATGGTGCTGCTCTTCTCTCTAGTAATTTGGCTCATAGTCTTAGAGATAAAACATGACAATCTGGGCCTCAGGTCAGGGAGCAGACAGACTGGCTTAACCGACCGTCTGCTAGCGGCCTTACGTCACCAAGGTCAGATAAATCCCATCACATAGAGCCTCTTTCACCTAGATATCTTCATATAGAGACTGTGTCTGTTCCCCGAACTTGGAAATCCAAAATACGTTCAAACCCATCTAAGGTTAAAAATTTAATTGATCTTCAACAAATGAAAAACAGATATAATACAAATGAGCAAATGATAAAGCTTGGGTTGCTGAATATTCGATCTCTTACTTCAAAAGCGCTAATAGTTAATGATATGATTACAGATTATAACCTAGATGTGCTGTGTTTAACAGAAACCTGGCTAAAACCAAACGATTACATTGCTTTAAATGAGTCAACCCCACAAGATTACGGTTATAAACATGAACCTCGTCTGAAACGCAAAGGAGGAGGTGTTGCTGTAATTTATAGTAATATTTTCAAAACCACTAAGAAATCTAGCTGTAAATATAATTCTTTTGAAGTGTTGGTGCTTAATGTAAAAATATATAGTGTAAACGATAAATCACGTTCGAAAATTCTGCTGGCTACTGTATACAGGCCACCAGGGCACCATACAGACTTTATAAAAGAATTTGCGGACTTTCTATCAGAATTAGTATTGGCTGCAGATAAAGTACTAATTGTTGGTGACTTTAATATACACATAGATAATGAAAAAGATGCATTGGGATTGGCATTTAAAGACATTATAAACTCAATTGGAGTTAGACAACACGTGTCAGGACCGACTCATTGTCGTAATCATACTCTAGATCTAATACTATCACATGGAATAGATGTTGATGCCGTTGAAATACTGCAACAGAGCGATGACATCTCAGATCATTATCCAGTCTCGTGTAAATTACATTTAGCCAAGGCTGCAAAGCCGACTCCGTGTTATAAATATGTTAGACCGATCACTTCTGCCACTAAAGATTGCTTTATCAATAATCTTCCTAATCAGTTTCATCATCTCAGCATCCCGGATAGCTTAGAAGAACTTGATATTGCAACAGAAACTTTTAACTCTCTCTTTTCCAGCACTTTAGACACAGTTGCTCCGCTGCGCTTAAAGAAGATTAAAGAACATAGTCCAACGCCGTGGCACAACGAGCACACTCAGGCCCTTAAGAGAGCAGCCAGAAAAATGGAGCGCAACTGGAAGAAAACAAAACTAGAGGTGTTTCGGATTTCATGGAAGGAGAGCTCGATTGCTTACAGAGAGGCTTTAAAAGCTGCTAGATCTGCTTATTTTTCAACCCTATTAGAAGAAAATAAACATAATCCTAGGTATTTATTTGAAACAGTGGCTAAACTAACGAAAAAGAAAGCTTCAAGCCCAGAAGTTTCCAAGCAACACAGCAGTAATGACTTTATGAACTTCTTCACTTGTAAGATCGATAATATCAGGGACAAAATTATAACTATGCAACCGTCTAATACAGTATCGCATCAGGAAGTGCAGTGTAGTCTCCCTGAGGGAAAATTTGATTCATTCATTGCTATAGGAGAGGAAGAATTTTGCAAACTCGTCAAATCATCTAAATCGACAACGTGCATGTTAGACCCTATACCGACTAAGCTACTGAAAGAGATGCTTCCAGATGTCATAGATCCTCTTCTTAATATCATTAATTCATCTTTGTCTCTAGGATACGTACCAAAAACCTTTAAGCTAGCTATGATTAAGCCGCTTGTTAAAAAACAGCAACTTGATCCTACAAAACTAGTCAATTACAGGTCGATCTCTAATCTGCCATTTCTGTCAAAGATATTAGAAAAAGCAGTATCCTCACAACTGTGTTCTTTTCTTGAAAGAAATGATATCTGCGAGGATTTTCAGTCCGGATTTAGACCGTACCATAGTGCCGAGACAGCTCTCGTTAGAGTCACAAATGATTTGCTCTTATCATCCGATCGTGGTTGTATCTCTCTATTAGTATTACTTGATCTTAGTGCTGCATTTGACACCATTGACCACAACATCCTTTTAAATAGACTCGAACATTATGTTGGCATTAGTGGAATTGCACTAGCATGGTTTAAATCATACTTATCTGACCGTTATCAGTTTGTAGCAGTAAATGAAGAGATGTCTTATCGATCACAAGTTCAGTATGGCGTACCACAAGGCTCAGTACTAGGACCGCTGCTGTTCACTCTGTATATGCTACCATTAGGAGATATCATTAGGAAACATGGAATTAGCTTTCACTGTTATGCCGACGATACTCAGCTGTATATTTCTTCAAAACCTAACGAAACCTACCAATTCACAAAATTAACGGACTGCATAGCTGATATAAAAAATTGGATGACTAGTAATTTCCTACTACTAAATTCAGAAAAAACAAAGATTCTAATTATTGGACAAAAAACTTCCACACGTAATAACCTAGAGTACTGTCTAACACTTGATGGCTGCTCTGTTAAGTCTTCGTCGTCGGTTAGGAACCTGGGTGTGCTCTTTGATACCAATCTTTCATTTGAAAGTCATGTGTCTAGTATCTGTAAAACCGCTTTCTTCCATCTTAAAAATATATCTAAATTACGTCATATGCTCTCAATGAATAATGCAGAACAATTAGTTCATGCGTTTATGACCTCAAGGCTAGATTATTGTAATGCTCTACTGGGTGGTTGCCCTGCACGCTTAATAAACAAACTACAGCTAGTTCAAAACGCAGCAGCTCGAGTTCTTACCAGAACCAGGAAGTATGACCATATTAGCCCTGTTCTGTCAACACTGCATTGGCTGCCTATTAAACATCGTATAAATTTTAAAATATTGCTGATCACTTACAAAGCACTAAATGGTTTAGCTCCGCAGTACTTGAGCGAGCTCTTAACGCATTATAGTCCTTCACGTCTACTGCGATCTCAAAACTCCGGCCAGTTAATAATACCTAGAATATCAAAATCGACTGCTGGCGGTAGATCCTTTTCCTACTTAGCACCAAAACTTTGGAACAGTCTTCCTACCATTGTCCGGGAAGCAGACACACTCTGTCAGTTCAAATCTAGACTAAAAACACATCTCTTCGGCCTAGCATACACATAACACATTATAGACTTATATAATTAGGCTGCATAGTTTAGAACAGCCGGGACCGGGAACACTTCCCGTAATCCTGATGTACCTGGTACATCATAAGAAGGATGGCGTCTACGCTAATATTAGTCTCTCTGTCTATCCCGAGGTTTACCGCTGTCCACCGGAACCAGGCCGTATCCAGATCTGATGAAGGACCAGCGCCAGGACACGACGACGACGCCGCTGACCTGAAGTGTCAACCAGTCTCTCCTCCTCTCCACCCCAACTTCAACCAACCGGAACTGGACAAATACTCTTATTCATTCTGAACTTCATACACTGTTCACTCATTGGCCAGAGGAGAACTGGCCCCCGACTGAGCCTGGGTTCTCCCAAGGTTTTTTTCTCCTTTCTGTCACCTGATGGAGTTTTGGTTCCTTGCCGCTGTTGCCTTACCTTCTGGCTTGCTTAGTTGGGGACATTTAATATTCAACAATATTATAGATCTGCCTTAAAGGTGGATGATGATGAAATTATTTTTTGTATTATTTTCATGTTATCACTGTGAAGCTGCTTTGATACAATCTGTATTGTAAAAAGCGCTATATAAATAAAGATGACTTGACTTGACTTGACTTAAAGGTTTTTGGTACGTGTCCTAGAGACAAAGATTAATTAATGATATTAAGAAGAGGATCTATGACATCTAATCTGAGATGTCATCGCTCTGCTGCAGTATTTCAACGGCATCAACATCTATTTGACCTTGGTGACGTGAGGCCGCTAGCAGACGGTCGGTTAAGCCAGTCTGTCTGCTTCCTGTCCTGAGGCCCAGATTGTCATGTTTTATCTCTAAGACTATGAGCCAAATTACTAGAGAGAAGAGCAGCACCATCCCAGGAGGGATGAATACCATCTCTTTTCAACAGGTCAGGTTTGCCCCAAAAACTTTTCCAATTGTCTATGAATTCTATATTATTTCGTGGACACCACCCAGACAGCCAGCCATTGAGTGAACACAATCTACTAACTATCTCATCACTCCGGCGAATAGGAAGGGGGCCAGAGCAAATTACAGTGCTTGACATCGTACTTGCAAGTTCACACACCTCTTTAATATTAATTTTGGTGATCTCCGACTGGCGGAGTCGAACATCATTAGTGCCGACGTGAATAATAATCTTAGAGAATTTACGTTTAGCATTAGCCAGCACTTTCAAATTTGCTTTGATGTCAGGCGCTCTGGCTCCCGGCAAACATGTGACTATGGTGGCTGGTGTCTCTATTTTCACGTTCCGTGTAATAGAATCGCCAATAACTAGGGCACAATCAGAATAATTCTCAGTGGGTGTTTCACTGAGCGGGGCAAATCGATTTGTTATCGGAACGGAAAAGTGTTTTTTTGATCCGCGACTAGAGCGATCTCTCACTGTCACCCATCTGCCCTGCTGCACGGGCTCTACTTCAGCCGGAACCGACTCATGTTAAGAATTAACTAGGCTAGGCGCATCCAAAATAGTATCTAAAGCTCTAGCACTCTTCTTACTATTCTCGATTAAAATTTGAATGCGTGTCTCTAGTTCTGAAATCTTCTCCGTCAGCCTGACTGTCTCCTTGCATTTATCACATATAAATCCTATATTGCCGACAGAGAAGGCTATGGTAAACATGTGACATGAAGTGCAGGTGACAATAACAGGAGAAGACATTACTCACCGTGTTTGTTGACTGATTCTTACTCACCTGGGCTTTTATGAACTCAAAGGCGCGGGCGCGCGAGAGAAAAATAAATAACTGAGCGCACGGGTGGTGCGTTAAAAGGTTAGCGTGTTGTGCTGACAATAACGGAAGCTAGCAATGTCAGGTTAATCTGAGATGTTGAGTAAGCTGTATTTAGTAGTATAAACAACTAGAATTTATAATAAATGATGGTTCAAAACAGAAAGAAACACGAAGCTAATACGAGGCTTATACGCAGCAAACAAACTCACAGCAGCAGCAGCAGTCACAGCGAGGCAGACAGGAGCAATCGATCCACTAGACAACCTTTAACCATCGTCATTCTTGGCATCTGCCTAACCACTCTCCGCTCAGGTCTTTTTTCTCCCAACAAAACAAGAACGCCATGCTCAATTTGGCTTTCTTTGGTTTCCTCAGAGTCTCAGAATTCACCACCAACTCAAACTTCAACCCATCTATCCATCCTACGTTCTCCGACCTTCAAATAATAAACCATGACGCCATACGTTTCAACATCAAACAAAAGCAAAACCAATCAATTGAAACCTGGTCATTCGATTTTCATTTTCAATTTGTCAACCCCCATCCAACCATACCAGTCCTTAAAAAAATATTTTCACCAGAGGAAATCTCTCTCTACCCTCTTTTCATCGATGATAAAAACCTCCCGGCCTCCAGACATTGGTTACAAAAGAACCTCAAATCCATCCTCAACAGTTCCAGCATCCCAACCAAACATTTCTCTTCACATTCCTTCCGAATAGGTGCAGCCACCACAGCAGCGCAAAGGGGCCTTTCCGATCACCAAATCAAAATGCTAGGTCGATGGTCGTCCCACGTCTTTGAAACATACGTTCGTTCAGATCTGCATAACAATAGACAAGCACAACAAACAATATCCCGGACCGCTTCTCCCTACTATTTGCATGTTCCCGCTTACCTAGCCCTGCAGGGCGTGTACCGTATTTTCCGGACTATAAGTCGTTCCGTAGTATAAGTTGCATCAGTCAAAAAATGCGTCATGAAGAGGAAAGCCACTGCCGCAGCAGTGCAGCGGTGAGATGTACCCCAGTCAAATTTCCACAAGGTCATGTCGTTCCATTCCACAACGAACGCAGGCACACTCTTTCAAACACAGCTCCCGCCGGAGCGCCACTCATAGCCCCACATAGTAGGGAGACGCAGTCCAGCCAGAGTTACCACAAGAGCCCTGTTAAACATCCCTGTTTAATAGCAGCGTCTATACATGCTCCATACAGCTTTAAATTTCCACTCTTTTTGGGGGGGGGGGTAGCATGTTTTAAGCTCTTAGGCATCCTGTATTTCCTAAGTTCTTAATTATTTGATCATGTTATTCTAACTTGCTGTCCCAAATTTTATTCGACACTTTTGGGGGGTATATCAGAGCTTGAATTGAAGCTGCTTCATTGAGCCTCTCTTCAGTGGACAGCAAGCCAAATAAGTTTAACCTAATAACTTAAAGATTTTATGGGCAAACAAACTCATTAAACCAAAAGGAGTGGCTATTTTGAATAAAGGATTTTAACCAGTTCAATTTCAAAACACCATTCATAATGTCAAAATCGATCACATTCACACCACCGTCCTCATATTTTTTCATTTATTCAGACATTTCAGACATTTATTCCTCCAAATAAATTTAAAATTCACCTTATTTATTAATTTAATCATTCGTGTTGATATGGGCAAAGAGGAAGGCTGGATAAATGAGTCTGGATAAACTATCCATTTTAGATAAAAGCAGAAAGATCCCTCTGCAGCCATCTACTTAGTATGGACTTACATTTATCTATGTTTATTCAACAATGGAAAATTGGTAACACTTTACTTGAAGCGGTGTGAATAAGACTGACATGACACCTTCATAATCATGATTACATGTCATGAATATGAAGGAGGTTTTATGCATGTTTATGACAACTGTCATTAAGTGTCATTCGCTCAATTATGAAATTTTTAATGCAAATATGACATTGTTTGAGATGTCTTTGTTTTGACAACTTGACATAAACCAATACATCATAACCTGTCAGTGTCTTTGTCATGACAACTTGACAATACTTAGACAACACAACCTGTCATAAATATGTATGTCATAAACCTAACTTAAGAAACTTAGCTTTATGGGTTAACATTACATTAAACAGTCATGTGGTTGGTTTTGACATTGGCTGTCATGAGGGCATTAGAACTGTGTCATGAATATTTTTCTTGACCTCAACTACAGTGGAACCAACGCTATCTCACGACCAATTCGTACGAATTTGTACGAGTGATTAAAAGGTGGCTAATTCGTACGAATTTGTACGACCTCACTCGTACGAATTTGTACGATTTGTCTAAACCCACGTGACGGTTGGGTTTAGGGGCGGGGTCAGGGGTAGGTCATTCGTATGAATTCATACGATTTTGGCAAATCGTAAAATATGTACGATTTAGCAAAAAACGTACAAATTCGTACGAGTGAGGTCGTATGAATTGGTACGAATTAGCCACCTCGTAAAATTCGTACGAATTGCCGTGAGATCGGGTTGGTGGAACACATTGAATTTGTCATTAAACTGTTATAATTTTTGTATCTCCAAGTCCTTGAGTCTTTTCTTGCACTCATTCGCCTCTTCTGCGTTGAACTGAATCGCCTTTGTTAAGCTTGCAATCATGACGCTGCTTTGCTTCGATTGCTCGCTTAAATCCGCCAGCTTCTCATCCACCCTCCTTTCCAGTTTTAAAATTGCCTCCAAAATGGATTTTTACTTGCCGTTGCAGGAAGAGTTCTGCATTCTCTTTTACTGTTTACAGAGACCTCCATTGCGTATTCGTCCTCCGTTTTTCTGGCCTCAGCTTGCTTTCCAATATTAGGGAACAGATCTTTCCCTTTGGGGTCTAGTTTTAGTTTGGCAGGTTTAATCAGTTTTTGTGAAGTCATCGCGTGACAAATCAGTTGGAGTTACTCACGTCAAGCAAACTTTTGGGAACAACTATAACGAGGTTTAGAAAACTGACTGCTCAACCCTCCATCTTCGTACCGCCTCCTCAAGCGACACAACTTGTTTAAAGGGGTGGTTGATTATAATTTCACTTTTTAAACTTTAGTTAGTGGGTAATGTTGCTGTTTGAGCATAAACAACATCTGCAAAGTTAACGCTCAAAGTTCAAAGCAAAGGGAGATATTTGCTTTTTTTTTTAAATATTTTTTTCTACAAAACGACTTCAACAAACAGCTGGTAGGGACTACACGACATTCCTCCCGGGTTAGTGACATCACCAACGCTAGAATTTACATAAACCCCGCCCCGGGAACACGATTTCTAGATTATCATGACAGAATATGCTAAATAATGACTAGAAGATAACTCCACATCAGCTACATAAATTCATCAACTAACCATTCAGAAATGTCCTGTTGCTGACATCTTGTCACTTCTTCTTGAATCTCTTCATTATTGCCTGACTCCGGTTTGAACATAAACATTGACATTTTCAGTGCATGTCTGTGTGAGGTAAAAGGACACATGTTGTTGTAGCTCCGCCCTCTGTGCTGGAATCATTTACATTTAAAGGGACAGGCACAAAAACGGTGCGTTTTTGCTCACCCTCAAATAGTGACAACTTTAACATGCTATATAAAAATATCTGTGGGGTATTTTGAGCTAAAACTTCACATACACACTTTGGGGACATCAAATAATTATTTTTATTATCTTGTAAATAAATTCATTATACCACCCCTTTAATTCAAATGACACACTTTTCCATTAAAAATAGCACTACACATGAGTTTGTAATTTGCTGGGGGTGGTGTATTGGTGTCCCAATTAAGTGTTCCAAATCCACAAATGTCTCTGATGTGTTTGAAGACTAAGTCAGTGGTTCTAAACATGATTCTGACTGAAAGAAAATATATATATAAAAAAGAAAAGGTAACCCTTTCTATAAAGACCATGCTTAAAATGAATTATAACCCCATTTATAATGATTTATTAGTATTACTATTCTATAATTATATTTATAAAGACTCATTAAGACATATACTGCATCATAAGAATAATTATAGTTACATTTATATATATATTTTTTATAATTACTTATAGGTCATGCATTTGCTTTTTAAATGCACATGCTCATAATCCATTATACACTGATTTATAAATGATGAAATATAAATTAGTTCCAGAGACACGTTTGCTGTACCAATTAGTTATCAATTATATCTTTGATGGCTAATGTTTGCATTAGAGGTGATGAATGCTAATTTTGATTTGTTAAAACTTATATCTCCTCAGCCATATGCATAGTATTACTTATAGCAGTTTGGAATTATACTTTAAAAAAATATTGTTGCAGTGTATGAACGTAACATAAAAACAAAATAATAATAAAAAATAAAAGTAATAATCAACTGTTTGTATTAATGATTTCTGTTTTTATTTATTTTTTATTTTAATACAGGAATTATTTGTCACAGTGTCTGGTGGTTCCCTGGGTTTAACATTAGAGGTCTCAGTTTTCACGGTGTCTAGGCATTTTCACTACACTTCCCATAATCCTGTCTGTCACTGATTGTTCAATTCCTTCAGCTGTCTCTCGTCACCTTGTTTGCACTTGTGTGTATATATACCCTGTCTGTTTCAGTGTTTGTCACGGAGTCCTTGTTTAATGTCCCCACACTTCCGTCCCTGTTGTTCGTGTTTGTCTTTGGTATTTTGGATTGCCTTATTGGACTTTTGACCTTTTGCCTGGACTGTTGTGAGTACGGATTACCCCTTAATTAAATACTGCTATTGGATCTTCCTGTTTCTGTGTGTGATTCGTGACAGAAGGACTCCGTCACAACAAGATCCAGCGGTATGTCTCTCAATGTCTCTTCCCCAGCCACTGAGCGGGAGAGAAGAGAGTTTTTTGAGGGGACCTGATTGGTCAAATTTCGCGGGACCCGTGGAGGCCGCAGTGGAGGAAGTGGTCAAGTGGAAGCAAGACACCATTCTCCACTCTGGCCCCTCTTCGGCCCTGGGTTGGTGAGGTCCAGCCCAGAGTTCCATCCGCCGCTGATTCCGCCCAGCCCAGAGCTCTGTTCGCCGTGGTGCCCGTCCAGTCCAGAGCCTGCACATTTCCGCCAGAAACGGCGGAGGAGGAGGAAGACCTTCAGCCTCCCCAAGGTCCCGGAGGCCGTCCCCTCCGAGCAGCCCGCTGTCGTCCCGGAGGCCGTCCCCTCCGAGCAGCCCGCTGTCGTCCCGGAGGCCGTCCCCTCCAAGCAGCCCGCTGTCGTCCCGGAGGCCGTCCCCTCCGAGCAGCCCGCTGTCGTCCCGGAGGCCGTCCCCGAACAGCCCGCTGTCGTCCCGGAGGCCGTCCCCGAACAGCCCGCTGTCGTCCCGGAGGCCGTCCCCGAACAGCCCGCTGTCGTCCCGGAGGTCGCCCTGGGGCTGTACACCATTAGTCCTGCCACGGCAAAGAGGGCTGTCTTCCTTTTTTATGTGGTGGTTGTACTGCACGCACAGAGGAAGCACATGAGTTCCGCCCAGCCAGAAACTTCTCACGTCACGCCTGCCGAGCCTGAGCTTCGCGTCACGCCTGCCGTGCCAGAACAGCCCGCTGTCGTCCCGGAGGTCGCCCCCGAACAGCCTGCTGTCGTCCCGGAGGTCGCCCCGGGGCTTTACACCATCAGTCCTGCCAAAGCAAGGAGGGCTGTCTTCCTTTTTTATGTGGTGTTTGTACTGCATGCACGGAGGAGGCACATGAGTTCCGGCCAGCCAGAGACTTCTTACGTCACTTCCACCGAGCCGGTGTGGGTGGCAGTTCCTGAGCCGGTGGTGTCTGTTGCAGTTCCTGAGCCGGTGGTGTCTGTTGCAGTTCCTGAGCCGGTGGTGTCTGTTGCAGTTCCTGAGCCGGTGGTGTCTGTTGCAGTTCCTGAGCCGGTGGTGTCTGTTGCAGTTCCTGAGCCGGTGGTGTCTGTTGCAGTTCCTGAGCCGGTGGTGTCTGTTGCAGTTCCTGAGCCGGTGGTGTCTGTTGCAGTTCCTGAGCCGGTGGTGTCTGTTGCAGTTCCTGAGCCGGTGGTGTCTGTTGCAGTTCCTGAGCCGGTGGTGTCTGTTGCTGTTCCTGAGCCGGTGGTGTCTGTTGCTGTTCCTGAGCCGGTGGTGTCTGTTGCTGTTCCTGAGCCGGTGGTGTCTGTTGCTGTTCCTGAGCCGGTGGTGTCTGTTGCTGTTCCTGAGCCGGTGGTGTCTGTTGCTGTTCCAGTTCCTGAGCCGGTGGTGTCTGTAGCTGTTCCCGTTCCTGAGCCGGTGGTGTCTGTTGCTGTTCCCGTTCCTGAGCCGGTGGTGTCTGTTGCTGTTCCTGAGCCGGTTGTAACTGTTCCTGAGCCAGGGTCTGTCTCTGTTCCGCCTTGGTCTTCACCGCCATGGCCGCCCGAGTGGTCGGCTTCACCCTGGTCGTCTCCGCCATGGCCGCCCGAGTGGTCGTCTTCACCCTGGTCGTCTCCGCCGTGGCCGCCCGAGGGGTCTTCACCGCCGTGGCCGCCCGAGGGGTCTTCACCGCCGTGGCCGCCCGAGGGGTCTTCACCGCCGTGGCCGCCCGAGGGGTCTTCACCGCCGTGGCCGCCCGAGGGGTCTTCACCGCCCTGGCCGCCCGAGGGGTCTTCACCGCCCTGGCCGCCCGAGGGGTCTTCACCGCCCTGGCCGCCCGAGGGGTCTTCACCGCCCTGGCCGCCCGAGGGGTCTTCACCGCCCTGGCCGCCCGAGGGGTCTTCACCGCCCTGGCCGCCCGAGGGGTCTTCACCGCCCTGGCCGCCCGATGGACTGTCTGCTTCGCCCTGGCCGGCGCTTAAGCCATTCCCCCTTGTTCCTGTTCCCCTCCATGGACCTGGTCCCCCATCCCACCCCCTGATCCTCCACCTTTCCTCCTCCCGCCTGGACTCTTGTTTTGTTTGTTTCTTGTGGTCTTGGAGCGTCTGGTAGCCGCTCCGTAGAGGGGAGGTTATGTCACAGTGTCTGGTGGTTCCCTGGGTTTAACATTAGAGGTCTCAGTTTTCACGGTGTCTAGGCATTTTCACTACACTTCCCATAATCCTGTCTGTCACTGATTGTTCAATTCCTTCAGCTGTCTCTCGTCACCTTGTTTGCACTTGTGTGTATATATACCCTGTCTGTTTCAGTGTTTGTCACGGAGTCCTTGTTTAATGTCCCCACACTTCCGTCCCTGTTGTTCGTGTTTGTCTTTGGTATTTTGGATTGCCTTATTGGACTTTTGACCTTTTGCCTGGACTGTTGTGAGTACGGATTACCCCTTAATTAAATACTGCTATTGGATCTTCCTGTTTCTGTGTGTGATTCGTGACATTATTGTTCATTAGATACATTTACAAATAACTTAAAATGTATAATGAGCACATCTTCATGATTTCTTAAACTTTGCTTTAGGAAAACGGCATCCTATGTTTTCAAGTATTTATGTTACTTTACTTTTTTTGTTTACACAACATGGGTATTAATAACAATATATTCACTTGTTTGAAGGAAATGAATTGGAGTTACTAAAAAGTCACTGCAAATAATATAATAACATCATAGCAATGCAGGTTGCATCTTCATAAATACATTCATGGAACCATACAAACTGACTAAATAATACTTATAAATCAGTGTATAATGGATTATGAGCAGGTGCATTGAAAAAGCAAGTGCATGACATAAGTAATTATAAAAATAATATAAATGTGACTATAATTGTTCTTATATGGCAGAATAGGTCTTAATGAGTCTTTATAAATGTATGTATTAAATAGTAATACTTATAAAGAAGTATAAATGGAGCTGTAATTCATTATACGCATGTAAAGTGTTACCAAATAAAAATAATACAGCCATTTTTTTTCTCTAATTATATTTGTTTTGATTCAAACCTTACATTTTGATTTAATATTAATAAAAAGTTCCCAAAGATAAAAAAATACATTCAAGATTATTTATTATAAAGACCATAAACTGGATTTGCATGATTAAATCATGTACATCGATTCCACAATAAATGAACACAAACACACAAATGTGATTTGTTCATGTAACTTTATTATCATTGAATTAAATTGTTTTTTGAGTGACCAAATTAAGTAGTCTCAAAGTGATTTTATATGGTATTTTTATATATATATATTTGTCATTTGTCTTTTAGATCGATCTCCTCTTTTCACCAGTTTAAGATGTCTCTTCTTAAGTATTTGCATACAAGCTGCAACTGTTTTCCTCGTGCTTGATATGTGTGTGTGTGTGTGTGTATGTGTATATGTATGTGTGTGTATATATTTTTTCTTCTTCTTCTCAATTGTCTATATGAATGACCTTAATTGTTTATTGCCTAATATCTAATGGTTGGATATGGGAAGATATGGGTGGTTTTGGTGTGATGGAGAGCCTTTGTTTTTGTTCTGGTATGTATGAAGTATGCTTTTCTTGAGGTCCCCTCGAAAACGAGATGTCACATCTCAAGGGGTTTTCCTCTTAACAATAAATTCAATTCAATTAAATTAAATTCATATCACTGAATAATACTGTTAGCTAATGAACAGCACTTATCAGCACGTTAAATGCTAAGTCTGCTCCTTAAGGAAAGTCTGCTCCAATTCAGAACTGCATAATACTACTTTTACTTTTTGTACCATATCCTTCTATGACAGAAATAGTAAGAGTAATATGCTAGTATGCGGTTCTGAGCAAAAGCTCCACTCTTCATCACAATGGTAACCCAGTATCATTGAAACGGTTCTAAATACAGACATAACTAAACAAGAAACACTTTCCATTCTTGTTATTTTTTAGATTTAACATTAAGATACTGCAGTTAGGATAGTAAAGTAGGCGTATCAGCTTTTAAGGGAAGTGAAAATGCTTTCCACGTCTTTTGATTATGGAAAAGGAAATCCAAGGAACTAAAATGTTATATTGGGTCACCACTTGGGTCACACTGAAGCAAGAACAACTAAGAAAAGTCTATCAGGCACTCTCATTATTTTAAAATCTGTATTTATAAGTGTTATTTAGCAAAACCATGGCCTATTCACATTGCTTTACCTGTGCATTCTAATGTCCCATAAATACATGAAAGCAACACATTCACAGGAATAAAAGCAGAAGGTCAGGGACGTAGCTACGTGTGACCAGTGCCAATTTGTGATACAATATTTGAATCATACGTGCGTGTGTGTTGTCTTGGGGGCCTGTGTAGACCTTAATCACAACCAACACTGAATTATCTTTTTCCATGGTTTAAGAGGCTGTGTAAAAGAATCACATAAGAATACTCTACTCAAATAAAACACAATTTTATGATGTTATATCTTTTCTTAGAAATTATGATAGAAAAGGATGATTTAAAATGATGACAGAAATGTAAATCCTTTAGCTTTGACGGGGTAACTTTAGAAAACAATAATAAACACGGTTTTGTGAGGTATATTCTGAAAGCAAATGCCATTTATTTAGTGAGCATGTTTACAAAAACAAACCTGTGCAAAGTCTACAAACTTAACGGTGGGTTCAAACTCCTCATTCCATCAATCAGCAACATTTCAAAGACGGTCAGTAGCCTCTTGATCTCTTATTTTCAGAGGATCATACTGTAGGCTACTGTATAGCCTACTTTACTTGCTTTGAAAAATGGACCCTTTAGACACACTATGCCTAGCGTGTTCTGTGCTTTCACATCAGTCTGCAACAGTTCAAACAGCCAGTGGGTGGTCTTGTTCTCCTCTGTAAGGAGGCTCGAGTAGCGGTCTCAAACACTTCCCGAACCCCCTCCTTTGTTTTGGCAGAGCACTCAATGTAGTCACAGGCCCCGATGCGAGCAGCCATTGTGTGCCCGTCCTCTGTTCTCACGGGCTCCTGTTTCATTCTCGACAGCTCACTCCTTACACCGTGATCGCTTCGCAAGTCTTTCTTATTCGCCACCAAAATGATGGGCACATTAGGACAGAAATGTTTCACCTCTGGCACCCACTTTTCTGGGATGTTTTCCAGAGAGTCCGGGCTGTCCACCGAGAAGCACATGAGAATGACATCAGTGTCCGGATAGGACAGGGGTCTGAGGCGGTCGTAGTCCTCCTGTCCCGCCGTGTCCCATAAAGCCAGCTGGACTCGTTTAGTGTCCACTTCAATGTCCGCGACGTAGTTTTCAAAAACGGTGGGCACGTAAACCTCTGGAAATTCATCTTTGCTGAAAACGATTAAAAGACAAGTCTTTCCACACGCCCCGTCCCCAACCACCACCAGCTTTTTACGAATGTTCGCCATAAAGAGTTACGAACTGAAAGTAACGGAATTATAACTAGTAAAACTGTGTAGGCAGCAGTGTTTCTGAAAATTAAACATGATGTATCAGGCTTTATAAGCACTCTGTGAGTTCCTAATATAGCAGTCCAATCAGTGTGAGGGAATGCCTCTGACTTCACTCTCTTTCCACATGAGTCAAGTGTTGTCGGGACAGTTTTTTACTATTTCATTAGAGGAGTTACCCAAACACAAAGCACTGTTGGGATAAACACTAAGCACTGTTGGGATAAACATTTTATTTTTGATTTAAACAAATATATTGATACTCATGCTGGAATAATTAGGCTACCAGTAAAAAAAAAAAAAGAAAAAAAAAGAAAAAAAAAAGCAGCTCATTGTCCTACAACATTTCATTTCCATATAATACATTTTTTTTCACCATTTTGAAGTTGTAGAACTCCCTCAAGGCCGGCCACACACACGCACGCACGCACGCACGCACGCACGCACGCACGCACGCACGCACACACACACACACACACACACACACACACACACACACACACACACACACACACACACACACACACACACACACACACACACACACACACACACACACACACACACACACACACACACACACACACAGTGTGAATAGGTGAGACTACACAAGTTGCTCTATTTTACATAATTTGTCCCCCCCCCCCCAAAAAAAAAACATCCACAATGGAGAACACACACAGCAAAGTTATCATCAATTATTTTTGTAATTAAAACAGCTGTAAGATGACATTTTATTTGCAATCTTTCATTTTTTTAAATTACAATATAATTATTTTTGCTCTCAAAAACAGGCCTATGTTTGTTGAATAAAAACGACATAAAAGTAATTCCATAGAAGAACAGACAGCCAGGGGGGTAAGCTAAACATTATGTTGCCTAATTATATTAAAGGACAGTTTTAATTGCTTTCTGATAGTCTTGATATTTTTTTGAATTTCTTTTTTAACAACCAAAAACAGGTTGGGTTTTACTGTACTTAAATTTGAATGAAATTTAGCAAAAATAAAATGTATAACATTGGCTAGTATTCTTTCCTTTCATTTAAGGGAATATTAGTAAAACCTAACATTTTCTAAATACAAAAAAAAAAAAAAAAAAAAAAAAAAAGTTGGGTTAAATGTTATCAATTATAAATCTAGTCAATCTTTCCAAAATGTCCTTACATGAGCACAACGCCAAAATAAACTAAAGTTCAGCCACCATATTACAAAAAGAACAATTCAAAACAATATCTTTTTTAAATTATCATGAAAATTATTTATCTGTGTAAAATTTTTAAAGTTATTTCCTTAACTTTATTTCCTAATAAACATTTGTTTGGTAAAGTCCATATGGCCGTCCATGATAAACCTTCCACCAGTCTATTCCAATATACAGTTTGAAATGGTGACTGCCCCTGGAGTTTTAAATCTTAATAAAACTATTTGTTCTTTCATTCAAAAAGATGCTAAGTTGTTTCCCAATTGCAGTATCAAATAAAAGCAAAAGGGGGCGCAAAAGGTTAGTCTTCAATCAAACTCCATGGTATGAATCAGATGTGGCATGTTAGGAACATGACATTTAATAATTTCACTTCAAAAGCAACATAAATGCATGTATTTTTGGCTTGTATACAATATAAAAAATATTTATGATCAGTAGGTTATGACAGGTTTTTACATTGATTTAACTCATCAAAATAAGTGAAGCAATTTTTAAGTTATAACGTATAACAAAAAGTTATACAAGACAACTTATTTTAAGTCAGTTTATTGTAATTTAACTTGAAATGACAAACATTCAAGTTGATTGTACTTAAATTAAGGCAGCAACTTTTTTAAAATAGTGATTCTGTGGTGAGTTTATAAAAGCAATAATGTACTTGAGGCTTGCAAAATACATCTGCATTCAACCATTAACAGTACTTTGTGTGATAATTGAAACATTTTAAATTAATATTTTTTTTAATAATTCCTTTCAGCGGTCAATGAGTGTGCAGTGATTATAGTGTAAATCAGAGTGAATAAAAGCTTCAGACAACAAAATCAAATGTTAGAAGAACAGTTTAATCATACATAGTCACAATTCTGCTTCGAAAAAAAAAGAAAATCTGTTTTCCTCATCTAACATCTGGAAATGTACATAAGGCCACCTGAAAATGTACATGACTTTGACAGTGTGACAAAACTCATATGTTCATATTTATATAATTGACAATATCTTACAATTATTTTGCTTACAAGTTAGTGGCTGCTCCAAAATACAGCACTCCTTTATACAAAAATAATTCTTGTCGTGTGAAATTTTCATGGTAGCAGGTAGGACCAAAGACAGCCCCATGTTTTTTTTAATTCATTAATTTTTAATTATTTTATTCAACTGCCACAAGTCAAAATGACAATGTCAACAGAAGGTGTCACTGCTCCAGGTACATAAAGAGGCTGACCTTTTCCAAAAACTGATTAAAAACAAAACCCTCTTGAGATTGTGATGCATAAAAAGAATTTTTTTTTTAAAATAATGCTTGTTCAAAGAAAACTGTATACATTATATTCAAAGGGAAAGGAGTGATGAATATTCACACATCAAAATGCACATTTTGCTAATTTTTTCTTCCCCAAAAAGTGTAAAAGACATTCCATTTACAGCATTAACGTTTACAAATGTACAACTGTACAGACAAAATAAAAGCAAATCACTATGCAATTTAGCCTGTCCAACATTACAACTAGATTCTTTTTTTCTTCTATTCAACTAATAAACTTACACTTAACTCCACATATACTACATGTATTCTACATTTATTCATATGAAGCAAAAGAACGAAAGCTATTAATATATTAGCCATACAGAAAAATTGTGCAGAAGTCGGCAGCCCCATGTCCATTCTCTGAAAAAGTTCTCAATTTACACAGTTGAACGCCGCACATTTGACCCGACCCCACAACATCTCACGTTCATGAAATCAGTTCTGTTTTACATGTTCTGAAGCCAAACATCCTGGGATGACACCAAGCACAGGGACGTCGTCCACCTAGCTCTATACTTTGCTCATCTAAAAACTTAAGCGCCGTCTCCCCCCACACCCGAAAAACAGCAACAATTTAATATTTACTTGTACATAAAGAAGCTATACATTTTGCCTAAGCTATTACAATGTAAAGAGATGATAATCAGTACATAACCATACTGTTTCTAGGGCAGTGTTCAAAAAAACTACTCGATCGACAATGTTCAACAAACATGACAAAGAAAAATCATTCCGTTAAAACATTAAATCCAGACACAGCATGCCAAATCTCCCCACCCCTTCATGTCTCACAATATCTCCCATGCACCCCAAAATAGAACAATTACTCCAGTTTCATCAGTCTACCATGGTATCGGTCTCATAGCTGTATAAAATGGCAGGAGCTCTGGTGTCCCTAGACATCATTCGAAACACAAAAACCGAGACAATAGCTATGTGTGGAACAGACTTGGTCAGTGGGATGTAGAGAATATTGCAACCACACGCATGTTCTTTAAAAAAACAAAAAAGAAACATTCACACCACAGATGGAGCAGTTAGTAAAATGAGGGAGGGAAAGAAAAGAGATGGCATGTGCAGCCACGTCAAAGCACGTCCGAATGATACCACTCCCATTTAAAGGCAGCAAACTGTAGGCAGCAAGGCTCTATGATTGGTTGTGGATTTCTTAACCCAACTAACTCAATGGCACGGCAGACTTGTCGTCTACAAGCAAGTTACGTGAAGATCAAGCTGACGGGTTCATTATTTTTCATCAGCAGCTTTGGCTTGTGTACCATAGTGCTAAAACCGTGCTTAAACGTACCACACTTCTTAACTGTGCCATTAAGAGGTCTGGATATAAAAGCAAAAATAGAATAGGAAAATCATTAAAAAGGATCACTCAGTTTGGCCTTATAAAGTCACTTGCTGGTGTAAATTGTAAGAACTGTAAATTTTCAGCAAACATTTCTTTTTCTACAGAGAATGTACAAGGTAAAAAAATGTACAAGATATTTACTAGAAAACAAAAAGAAACAGTCAGTTACATCAATTACATCATAAACGAGGGTGTTGTGCTTTACCCAGGAAACAGCTTACAGACCATGCACTCTCTGGTGGGATGGGGGTGGTAACAACGGAGATTGCATCAGGGACTGGTCAGATGTCTCAGCGTTCTTTTCCTTTCATTTTTTGGTAAAACCCCTAAAGGCTATGACAGAGAACTCCACGGTGGAGGAGATGCCCATAACAAATGTGGTTTTGAGGGAAAGGGGCGAGGGTTGGGTGTCAGGCCCCTACATTAGGCCATTGGTGGGGCCCCCAATGGGGCCTAGGTCTGATCCGCTCTTCATGTAGTACTTCTCCAGCTTAGCCAGGATGTGTTTTCCATATGTGTATTTACGGAGAGTGGCAATATGAGGCCGGATCTGGAATTGACAGCATGAATTGTTTAAAAGGCATTAATCATTCTTTAATTTGTTTTACTGAAATTGTACTTTATTCTTGACAAAGCATTCTGTGCATATACCTTGTGCATGATGATCTTGCGCTGGGCGGGCTCAGCCATGTCAATCATCCGTTGCACCACATAATTAGCATACTGGTCCTTCATCATGGTGTAGAGGGCACTGTGAGGGCCGTCCTTCTGACAGCAGACCTCATCGATGAGAAGGGCCCTCTCTGCACGGGACGAATGAATCACACACTTCTCTACAACATTACTGTAAGAGACAGACATGTATACAAAAAAAGGGTTCAACTTTTCAGATATAATCTAAAATTCTCTCCAATATTAACTTAAAAACTTTACAGAGTAAAATATATATCAATTAAATGGACCCCATTTGGTGCATTGTGGATTGTAAAAAAACAAACAAAAAAAAACCTTCCAAGATTGCTGTGTAACAAATATATTGAAAAACAGGGAGGTCATAATTAATTGATTCAGGAGATGTCTAAAACAACATCAGCACTGAATTCTATATAGACTCCAATGACCAGAGCTAGTGGCATTTGTAGATAAGAATGAGAGGCTTCACTCTTACATTCATACCAGAGCAAATAAATAAATCTGAACCTCAGAAAGATGGCGGATGCTCATCTTAAAGGTGCTCTAAGCGATGCTGGGTGACATCACTTATTGTTGACATTCAAAGTATTGTCAAACAAAACGGAGGCTAGCTAGACCCTCCCTCCTCCTCATCCCGTCTCCTCCCCCTCCCTTCGTTTCCCAGTGAGCATAAACAACGGCTCCGTCATAAACAAATTTAGTCAAAGTTGTCAATAGCCTATAAATGAACATTTATTCATAATTATTTATTTATGTATCTTTATTATTTATTTAAGTATTTATATATTTATCATATTTATTCATAACAAACAGTGGGTGAATACAATCATTCACACAAGCTGTCGCCCTACTGTGCTTGATCATTTACAATAGAGATCGATCGCTAGCTGCTATAAACCTATGTTGTATTCACTATTAGCGCTGAATGCATAGATCTAGCTAATTATATCCTTGTATTGGTTAGGCGAACACGAACGTCCATTTAGAAAAACAAAAAAATGGATTTATCCACCTGTCCAGCAAAAACAGAGCTACCTGAATGTCGGATTGGAAGCCCCTCTGGCGGCAGAGTTCTCGCCACCTTTCGCAGGCTTTTCCAATGTAAATTCGGGACTTCGCGCGTTCCTTATCCTTTTCCCTCTTTGCAATTTGTTCATCGGAACGTCGTCTCTTTGGTCGTGTGTCGGCCATATCAAACTTTAAGAGAATATAATTCTAACTTCCCTCTTCATGCTTCTATCTCCTCCTCCACACACCCCTTCATGTGTACGCACACTAACCCCCCAAACCCCACCCCCAAATCTAGCTTGTCGGTTATTGGCTGGAACACTGTTTATGTTACATTACGTGGTGCAGGTTGCCCCAGTTTGTTTTTGTTGCCGTTTGTGGAGCCTGGGCTGTCTACAGAGACCGCGTTTTTTTACAGTGTGTTCAGGGGACAGGCAGCTAGCGGATAGTGAGGAGATGTTTGCTGTATGTGACAAAAAATGTTTTGGCCTAAAAAACACGTGACATCGCTTATAGCACCTTTAAGGGGGATAGCTATACAGCAATTCCCACAGTGTCTGGAACAGCTTTACCTTCCATCATTGCAAAGTACAAGGAGAGACATTGTTCACACACCTGTGTGTGGTTGCAAGTGCAAGATTTAGTGTCCTAAATTTTGGACAGAAAATATAGTTGCTTCTCTTCTTCTGGAAGACTGTTGTGTGGGATCTTCAAATACAACGCACAAATAAAACTCCATTGCTCAATGCGCGCACAACAATACAAAGCCAGACTGAAGTCTGCCCATTACTATTTACAAGATGGGTTTTGGAAGTCTGTCATGTGATCTGGTAAAACAAAACTGTTTAGCCACATGGATGTTGCTTTTGTTTGGCCAAAGAAAAGGAGAGGCCTTCAACCCTAGAAAAGTGAAAGCCCATTCCAGGGCACAGTTTTATGCCGGACCGCCATAAAAATTCATCAGGACCTTTTGAGTGCAGCAGCAGTGGCTGAAACAAAGATGTGTCACAACAAGCCATGTTCTGCTTGTTTCCATTAACAATAGTCCAATAGTCCATTAACTATGCAAATGTGTTCCACATGGCTTCAAACCAATTAGCCTTTTAAAATGTTAGGGTCCATAAAAAGATTGGTACAGTAAAATGTTCAGTCTTTGCATGTAGCAACAACCTTTAACATAAGCTAACATTGAACATGCCAGCCAGTCGTAGTTTGACGTAGCCGAGAATGCATATTCTCAGATCATGCAAAGCAAAAAAACTATTTGTTTCAAAACATTAAATCGATCAAAAACATCAAATAGCTGCTGATAGTTTTGTAACTCGTCACGGAGAGACTCACGATAAAACGTCGTCTTTTCAGTTTCGAGTCAACTAGTAGCCTAGTTGTATCATTTGTTCCGATACTGCCTTCTGTAACCGTTAGTCGTGGCTTGGGAGTGGGCTCGAAGGGCAGCGAAGCAAGTGCATTCTGGGAGTTGTTGTCTATCATCCACATGAGCCAAAAATACATTTTCTGGCTTTTCTCAGTCTAGACGGCACCAACTTCTAAAATAATCTTGCATTTAAATTATACAAAGTTAATTATGTTATTAAAATTACAATTATGTTTCTATTCTTTTTGAAATATAAACTTTTAAATTGTAGCTGTCATTAAAACATGACGGATTTTTACAAACATACATATTGAAGAACAGTTGAAGTAAAAATATAATGAATATAAAATGTGTATATATTTAGCAAAATGCTCCGTTCTATGGTTCCTTTTACTAGCAAACTCAAGTTTAATTACATTGAATTGTTTCTTTTAAAGAAACATTACATGACATTGTTTACAAGTTGTGCTATTAACGTCTTTCTGCGGTAGAAACAATATGGAGCCCCTAAAGAGACATGGTGATGTGAAAACAAATTAGATGGGAGGAAAAATATCTCGTAAACAGCAAATGTTTTATACGATATTCCAATTTTGCGCATAAGTTAAACTTGCAGCTTTGGATGGAAACGTGTCTTTGAAATATCTAAATATGAGATTTACTTTTAAACTATACATTTTTTACTGTAATACCATAAAACAATTACTTGTCCTGAAAATTGGAAGTAGTGCTGTAAAACCCATTTTATAGAAATATAAAATAAATAAATAAATGACTTAAATTGTATTAGTTATATTTTTAATATTTAAAAAAAAAATGTATAGAAAGAAAAACTTTGACCTGACTGACCTTGCAAATTTATGCTGACTCAGAGCCAGAACCTTCCCTCTGACCTCCGCCACTATCTTGCTCTTGTCCTCTGGACGCCCATGCTCCAAAACATGCTGGATAACATAGTTACCGTACTGATCCTGTAGGTGAAGACAGGCACAGGAGAGTGAAAAGGAGAGATAAAGAACATGTATAATATTACCATAACACTTCATAAATAAATAAACCTAAGACAGAACAAGAAATGAAAGACTAGTACAACACGGTTGAGCAAGGCTTTAACCACATCCTCACAATAAAAGAACTGAGCTCATTTCAATAATAGGCCATTGATGAAATAATACTCCCACTTTATTAAAAGCAATGATTTACCCTAATAATTGCCATTTGGCAAATAACCCTATAAGAAACCACACAGCACCCACTCAAATTCACACACCAACATTTAAATGGAAGGTGGCATAAAAGTGCAAGTCAATGTCAGTAGCTCAATCAAGATGAAGCATTTGGTTTAAACCCGCTGTCTTTCCTAACTCTAGAGTAATCCCTCAAATTGGAAGGAGTGGTCACTACTTTGTTTTGGGTTGGTTTATTTGCACATTGTTTATTTCAACTATTAAGTATGCACACTACAAATCAAAGTTGTTGGTCTGAGGTGCTTGAGTGGAGCAGAAAGAGAAAATCATTGAAAGTGCCAGAAACACTGGATTTCTGAGATTAACAAAGCAAAAAGGTTTCATTGATATGTCAGAGAAAAACAGACCTTACTAAGAGAAATGTACCTATTTAGTTTTACAAAAAAACAAACAAGGCTGTGAGGGTTAATGAATATGAATATGTTAGGACTCAAGCATGGCTGGATGGCCCTGGGCCAACTGATAAGACTGTCACGGCCCCTACTAAGCTACTGCTATGTTGTCTCTTTCTTATAATCATGTGCCTTAAAATCGAAGAATGTGGTTTTGGTTGATTGAACAGCAAGTTGACACATTCATTCATGATATCTAGTGAGAAATTGTATCTGCCATTGGTCAGGACAAACTGCATCAATTGCTTAAGCAATGGCATGAGTCAGGCTGCTCTCTGTCAATTACAGCGATGAACTGTAGCCAATCACAGGCATGTCTGTTAATCAAACTCTTTAAATCCTTGTGAATCCTCTCATTAGAACCAAAAAAGGGCAGACATGATATAAATAAGAGCTTTTATATAGCGCTTAATTTTATAGCGGTTATTTCCGCAAATGTGCAGAACTCAGTGAGCTTGTGCTAATCGAAGTGAATGACAGCGTCACGGATTAAAAAGGGAGCCACTTTTGCTCACTTTCTGTATAAAACCCATTCACAATGGCTATAAGGACCAATAGTCATGTGTAACGTGCAAAGTGGTGAATTCATTAAACAGTCCCCAAATTGTGATGACTGACATAGTAATAACCATATATGATGAAAAAAGAATCAGATGTGTCACAATATATATGCGTTATGTCTTGCAGTGTAAGCAAAGACTGATAATAGACCTGCCACAGCAACATTGACAAAAATCAGTGTTGGCTGAGTATAGGGCTTTTCATACTGCGTTTAACCCAGAGTTATCATCGTGCTAAACAGTGATCTATGGTATTGAAATTGTTATTGTTAACAAAGCATCATAACATTTTACTAGTACTGGTACAGACAATTAAAATCTTGGTATCATGACACCGCTATATATATATATATATATATATATATATATATATATATATATATATATATATATATCTATCTCACAGTCTTGTTTGTGTCTAACAAAGTCTTTGTATTGAATAAGGCCTAAATAGTTTCAGGATTGGATTTTAGGCAGACAGGGCAGGTGGCAGCCAGGAAGGAAGAAAGTTGTGTAAGGAAAAGTGTGAGTGAATGGAACCCTGCAGAGCAAATAGCAACTGGAGAAGAAGCATCTAGGTGTTAGACACAGGCTGGTTAGGAAGTAGACGAGGATATGCCAGGAGGTTCTTGTGAGTGGGAGGAAGGCGCGTGACTCTGACCTTGAACAGTGCATCGCTGGACACTGTATAAAATGTTTTGGGGGTCATCTCCAATGAAACGCCTTGATACTTCTAGATAAAATAAGTGAGGGGAGCAAGGGGTGGGTAATGTTTTGCATCATCAAAATCCATCAGCACATCTAACTGGACATAAGAACATCCTTCATAGAAACTGAATGCTACATCAAAGTAGGCAAAAGGTATAAAATGAACAAACAGGTCATGCAGAAAAAAATGTCATGCAATCACGTTCACCTTACCCCAAAAAGTACTACAACCCTGAGTGTTCTTCTCATTGCATGGCCTCTTTCCAATTCACACAGAAGGCATTATGAAAAACAGTGTATTTGTCTATAAAGTGGCCAATCTCAAAACATAATTTTTGTAATGGGGTCATCTTCAAAGGGCCAAAAATCACACAACTTATTAGGTATTACACTTGGTTTGCTATGAGACAACATTTTTAGGCATCATAGGGACATACTGTTCCAAAGGGCGAAAAGTTATGCTGACTTTTTAGTTACCTGATTTTGACTACATGGAAGTATTGTATGCATTTATAAGGCATACCACTTGCCACCAACTCTAGTAGTAAATTATATTTAATCAACTAAAAGCTACTGGACATTTAAAAGGTCTTTGAGTTGATGTCCCTCATCGATTTCTCAATAGGAAAATAAAACTGTAATTTTGTGGGAACAGAGTTGTGTTAGCTTAACAACATGCTGACATCAGACTGCACTGGAATCAACCGAGCGTTAGTTGAGTCTCATATATTGGAGTAAGCATTGTTGTCCATTTCTATTCAGTCACAGGTTAGGATGCAGCCTTAGGGGCCATTCACACAATGTTTTTGTGTTGAAAATGCAAGACACAGGGCATTGGAATGAAGTAAACAAGGTCTAAAGACAGATTTTTTAAATGTTTTAGAATGCTGGGTCTTGCACTAGATGCTGCCAAAGGTGCTATATACAAGCGCAACAGTCAAACAGGTCTGTCCAGCATCTGTTTACAAAGAAACACTATGGAAAAGAAACACAATGGAACGCAAAAACATGTTCTATGTAAACAGCCCTTTGGAAGACAGCTGCCAATGTAGGTTTAATGACTTCAATTTTGCCATTTTCTACCAGAATTATTTTTTGAAAAATGAAACGAGGCCATACAACAATAACCTAACTGCAGTAAGAGTGGTACACATCAGAGTTTCCTTTTTGGATGACATGTTGGGGAAGTCATACCTGTCCCAGCTGCTCAGAGTGCTGGTGGAGTTCTTCCAGGATGGGCAGGGTCTGCTCCTGGGTACAGTGCTCCAGGATACGCTGGATAACTCGACAGCCATACGGATGAGTGGACAAAACAAACACCTACACACCAAAAAAGGACATAAAACACTGACACACATCCTGGTGCATCCCTAAGTCAATAAAACAAGATTACAATATTGATCACATCTGCAACAAAATTAGTGATTTTCTTAACTACCTTAACATCTAGGGTCGGTGAAAAATCTTTTGCCATAATATGAGAATTGTTTTATTTATTTAAATTTTATTTGGGATTTTACATCAAACTAAAAATACATAGCTAGAACCTTATGTAGAGCTAAATTTTAATCCTCATCTTTTTTAGGACACTCCGCATTTTAGTGACTCTGCATTTTTGCATTAGTCAGTGCCTTAAAAACTCATCTGACCAACTAGCAGTTAGATAAGGGATAATCAGTCTTATTCTCAAATTAGAGAGTAATCTACAGTATCTCACAAGTGAGTACAGCCCTCACATTTCAGCAAACATTTTAGTGTTTCAAATTAAGAGACAATACTATAGAAATTTTAGAGTAGTCAATGTGCTACTTGTATAGCAGTACACATTTACTGTCCTCTCAAAATAAATAACTCCACATACAGCCATTATTGTCAAAATAGCTGGCAACAGAAGTGAGTACACCCTAAGTGATAACAGCAGTACATTGTTTAACCATGCAAAGCCACATGTCCTATTCATCAAGTTCATGTTTTTGTCTGCTTGACAGGACCATAAATTGTTGTATCTTGTATTAGAGAAGTTCAAATTTGTGCTTTGAGTACAATTCTCTCATACTGACCAGTAGATGTTCAACATGGCCCCTAATGGCAAAGAACTCTCTAAGGATTGAGAATTAGAATGGTTTCTCTCCCTGAAACTGAGTCACAGTACAGTGGCCAGGGTCATACAGAGGTTTTCCAAGACGGGTTCCACTCGGGTTGAACAAGCCTCGCAAGGGTCGATCAAAGAAGTTGAGTCCTCGTGCTGTGCGTCAGGTGCAGAAGCTGGCTTCAAAAAACAGACGCATGAGTGCTGCCAGCATTGCTTTAGAGGTTGCAGAAGCGGAAGATCAGTTTGTCAGTGCTCAGACCATACGCAGCACACTGCAACAAGTCGGTTTGCGTCCCAGTAGGAAGACTCTTCTGAAGCTGTCTCACAAGAAAGCCAGCAAACAGTTTGCTGAAAGCAACCGGTCCAAGAGCATGAATTACTGGAACCATGTCCGGTGGCCTGATGAGACTAAGATAAGTGCTCAGATGGTGTCCAGCATGTGTGGCGACACCCTGGTAAGGGGTACAAACTACAAAGAATATTGTGTCTTGCCTATAGTCGAGCATGGTGGTGGTAGCATCATCGTCTGGGGCTGCATGAGTGATGCTGACACTGGAGAGCTGCACTACATTGAGGGAAACATGGATTCATTTCCAACATGTACTGCGACACTCTGAAGCAGAACAAGATGCCCTCCCTTCAGAAACTGGGACGAACGGCATTATAACGACCCCAAACAAGATGACAACTGCCTTGCTGAGGAAGCTGATGGGGAAGGTGATGGAGTGGCCAAGTATTCCTCCAGGCCTGAACCCTGTTGAGCACCTGTGGGGCATCCTCAAGGTGGAGAAGTGCCATGTGTCTAACATCCAGCAGCTCAGTGATGTCATTATGGAGGAGTGGAAGAGGATCCCAGCAACAACCTGTGCAGCTCTGATGAATGCCATGCCTAGGAAGATTAAGGCAGTGCTAGATAACAATGGTGCTCACACAATATATATTGACACTTTGGACACCGTTTTGACTTGTTCACTTAGGGTGTACTCACTTTTGTTGACAGCTATTTTGACAATAATGGCTGTATGTTGAGTTATTTTGAGAGGACTATACAAGCTGCAGCACATTGACTACTCTAAAATATATCCAAGTTTAATTTATAGTATTGTCCCTTGAGAAGATATACTAAAATGTTTGCTGAAATGTGAGGGGTGTACTCACTTTTGTGAGATACTGTATTTTTAAGTCAGTTATGCAACTGACTTAGTTACGTCTTAAAGCTGCAGTCGGCAATAATTTGTTAATTATATTCACTGCAACTGACACTATGCTCCGACAGAACAACATAAATCAGCCGGTTTTAGAAAAAAAACACGCTTCTACCTCCACCTGGAGCTTATTATTTGTTTTGCAAAAATCCACCACTCCCGGTTTTTCTGGTCCAGTCAGCGCAGGGTAGGGGTGGAACGTTACATGTATTCGTATTGTACCGAAACGGTACAGGCTCGCCGGTGTACTATTCTTTGAAACGACAGGGTGCGACTCAGTGTAATTGTCCTCTAAACCATCAGGAATCAGCGGCGAGAAGTAGTAAGGTTTAGCTACTTGAGCGAGCTCTTAACGCATTATAGTCCTTCACGTCTATTGCGATCTCAAAATTCCGGCCAGTTAATAACAGTGCTGGGAACGTTACTTTAAAAAAGTAATTAGTTATAGTTACTCACTACTTGTTCCAAAAAGTAACTGAGTTAATAACTGAATTACTCTATAATAAAAGTAACTCGTTACCAGGGAAAGTAACTATTTGCGTTACTGTTAAAAAAAAAAAGTTGCTATAATCCAAAGAATTTGAATTTTTGTGAGCAGTTTTCACAAGAAAAGTAAACAGTTACACCATATAAAGTGCATAACTCTAGCAAATTAAATCAAACTCTCTCAACCAGAGACAACTGGTCAAGAAAACAACCTGGCAAACTAGCATCTGTGGTGGAGGTATCTGTGTTTTTTGCCACTAGCTTTGTAGATGCGTGTCAATGTGAGATGCTTCATTAAATTAGAGTGGCTTACAACAGATGTCGACAAAGTCTTCGATCCTGGACATAATGTACACATTACATGCACGTTCTTGCCTTTGACCACAATGAATTTGAAGTAGTGCTTATATATCTCCACCAACTTTTCATCGGATTGCTCCTGACTCGCCATCTCTGCTGCTCCGTCAAATCTGTTTAGCGGTTGTGTGTGTGTGTGTGTGTGTGTGTATGTGTGTGTGTGGCGCCTGCGCGTGTGCTGGCATGTGTGTAAAAACATTGGCTCTGATTGGCTACCATGAAACATGACTCTGCCTTAGCCAATCATAATCGCTTACATCGTTATTAACCCACCTCCTCACTAGCTGTGAGCCAGGGCAGGGGTGCGTTCGGATTACACAGTTTATTCAATCAATGCATATAACGCACCGCATTTAACATCCAGTAACGTTAACGGCGTTGTAACGACGGGAAAAGTAATTAGTTAGATTACCCCGTTACTGAAAAAATAACGTCGTTACCTAACGCCGTTCTTTTAAACGCCGTTATTCCAAACACTGGTTAATAATACCTAGAATATCAAGATCGATTGCTAGATCCTTTTCCTATTTAGCACCAAAACTTTGGAACAGTCTTCCTACCATTGTCTGGGAAGCAGACACACTCTGTCAGTTCAAAGCTAGATTAAAGACACATCTCTTTGACCTAGCATTCACATAAAGCATTATAGACTTCTATAACTCAATGTTAGACTGCATAGATTAGGTCACCCGGAACTGGGAACACTTCCCTTAAATCCTGATGTACTCGTTATATCATAAGAAGAATGGCATCTACGCTAATTTTAGTGTCTTTGTTTATCCCGAGGTTTTCCCGCAGCCTGTCGGATCCAGGCCGTATCCAGATCTGACGAAGGACCTTCACCTGGACCCGATGACAACGCAGTGCTGAAGTGCCAACTAGCCTCTCCCTATGGAGGATCGCTTTACCACTCTACAGATAAAGCGTTGTGGAAAATTTGCGTATCTACCCCGTAGTGATAAAATACTGTATCAAATTTATAGGCAGGACAAGTAGTTTGTTTAGGCTTGGTTTGTAGAGAATTACAAACATGCGCACATATATTCAAACGCACATTACTATAGAATTAATTCTTGATGCGCACGTGAGCGCCATCAGTGTTTATCACAGGATCGCGTTTATAGTCTGTGTAGAGAGAATGGTGTCGTCTTAGCGGCCCCTAATTTAATAACAAATTATCCTTTCGACGGACGTGAATCAAAACTAACTTTAGCTGGAAAATAACATTATTCAAGAACCGCTATAAAGCCAAAATAATCTGTTACCTTAAATGATACGTTTATCTCTGTAAAGCAGCTTTGAAACAATCTACATTGTTAAAAGCTCAATATAAATGAAGATGACTTGACTTGACTAAGGTACATTCGTGAATGTTTATTTTAGTACAACAGTTTAGTACACCAAAAGCACACTACAAAAGAATCGTGTAAAGCAGTAAACCAGATTATTCCCTGTGACATTAAGAGACAAAAACTGGATATGAGAACGCAACCTACAACTAAATTAACGTTACATATTTTCTAAACATTTTTATTTAGTTTTGTGAACCTTTTTATAAAACATGGCCATTTATTTTTATTTAAAAGGCTTATGTCTGCAATTGTAGGCTCATTTTGTTAATGTAAGCAACTAGTTTAGATGCAAGAACTGGTTGGAATGTTGAGAATGTTGTGCCGAATTTTGACCCACTGCCAAATGATTACCCCCCTCGTTGAAGTCAGTACCTGATTGCCTAATCCTAACCCCACCCCTAATCCTAACGCCTCCCCCACAAATAATACTAAACCTACCAATGCTAGGGGGGTAATAATTTGGCAGGGGTCGAAATTCGGCACAACACCGGTGCGGTGAGATGTACATGCTCGGCCAGATTTGGCTCGAAGTCGTGCATCTTCGGATGCGGAGCCGCGAGCGCTGTTACAAAAAAAAGCCGTGCACTGCACACCACCACGCGAAATGTGGCCTTACACACCCAGCGCGCATGACCGCCCACACCGCAATGATGACATTTTTGCCGCGTGCACCTTCGCACTCGTGCGTCCGCACATAAATAAGAGAGTTTTATGGCTGATTGACTTATTTTATTTACAAGTTACAGATGGAGTCTGGAGATGATGTGGGGTATTTATGGTTTACTGTTTATATCTTACTTTACACACTTCAGGGTAGGCTGTAGCAGCTAGCTCAGGGGAGAGAATGTATGACACTAGGTGGTACAGACTGAGACATCCACAATAAAAAAAAATTGCCTTCTGCATTTTTGTTTTGCTTTTCCCTCCATTGTACCGAACTTGTACCGAACTGTGATGTCTGAAACAAGGTATGAACCGAACCGTGACTTCTGTGTAACATTCCACCCCTAGCGCAGGGAGGTGTGAGATCTGACTGTCAATCACAGTTCGTGCACACGCCACAGATCCCCCTCTCCCCTCGCGAACGTTACAATATCACATGCACACGCCTGAAGTTCGCACACAATAATGAAGCGTGATGGCGGAAAGAGAATATACAAACAAGCTTCCAATTCCTCGGTTAACAATAAGAGCTAGGAGGTCAAAAATAACCAATGAAAAGAGAACAACGGTGGAAAAAAAGGAAATAAAGAAAGCGACCGTACCCGCAATAAAACCAGGATCAACATCTGACCGGCATTTGAAAGGTGCAGGGATTTACGGGATTTTATTGGGTTCAAGCTGGATGCAGAGCTTGCCACATTTCTTCTCGACAGGTAATTGTGCTTTATCAAGCATTGACTATTTCTGAGTGTTATGCAAGTAATCTAAGTATGTTTGCCTAAATGTGTTGGTTTGGATAGCTAACGTTAGCACTTGTTGGGCAGGTTTGTTAGCTTTGTTTGCACTGACATTCGTGTCAATGTAGGAGGATCAACATGTTCAGATGCAGGGATGATTGAAGACTCTTTGGAAGAATCAATGCTCCTCTAGCTTTCTTACGAGAGTTACTGTGCTAGCTACTGTTATTGTATGTGCTATCTGACTAGCTGTGTTATAGAAGCAGTAGAACAATGTACAATGTCTGCTGCATATACCATACAGCAATAATAGCGTTTCAGTCAGACGATGTTTATTTACATTCATTTGGTGGGTAATCCATTTCGTTGATCGATGCTGATGAGACGGGCACGTTCACAGAAAATCTGGTGCACACGCACTGACGAGCACAAACTCAATGGGAGGGTCCTCGGTGATAGTGGGGGAGGGGCATGAGAGTTGAAAACATTCAAAATTTGGCCTAGTCCACTAAATCTGCCAGACCTGCCGACTGCAGCTTTAAATGAGATGACTAACCTTTAAATCTAGTATTACTAGTATTAATACTACAAGTAGTAGTTTAAGCAACAGGCTACATATGTAAATAACGTAGAGTAGTCCTGCCTAATGATATATTATAAAGCCAGAAAATATATTTACAATGGTATAAACGTTATAGCAAAATCTCAGCTATTTTCCTTCTTTTAATTTAATTAGCACATTCTTAAGAGACTACACAAGACTACAAAGGTTCTTAAAGGAATTTAACAGACATGCAATAATATTCATCTATATTTTGTCTACCACAACCATGTGTGTTAATCCCGCTTCTGGGCTTTATAACAAGCGTGAGTGTCTGTGGAGATACCTGGCCCTGGAAGGCATCAATGATGAACTGAAGAGCTTGGGGTTGGACACACTCAATACATTTCTGCACCACATGATTTCCGTTCTGATCCTTCACACACTTCAGGACATGGCCATCCAACTCCCGTACGATGTCACTCTGACACAAGAAAAATAAAAAAATCTGAGAACTACCACCATTTCTAGCCATCAAGATCATTGTCAACACAAGCTGTTGTCTTGACCAAAAATGTATGCAGCTCTTGATTGAAATAACATAACATTTATTTCAGTCACTTAACATTTATTTCAATCAATAGGTGCATACATTTTTATACAGATGCATTCAGATGCTCAGAGTGAGTTTGAAAAACTCGTGACTCTTAAATTATTGGATGTAAATACCGTATTGTTCTGAATATAAGACAACCCTGAATATAAGAAGTCAGAGGGCAAGTGCTAATCCATTACACCGTATCAAAGCCGCCGCTTTGAGGATATTCACAGTTAAGTACGTCAGTACGTAGCCGAAATAAGAAATAATGGGCCTTGATGGTATTGCCTTCAGCTCTTTGGCGATTTCCAGTGCCTTCAGCTGGATGACGGCTCTGGTATGAGCAGCGGCAACCCCTCATTTCTTTTTTCGGCTACTTACTGACAAACTTGCCTGTCAGTTTCTTTGAAGCGGCTGCTTTTAGGACCATGGTAAGCTTTTCTTTGACTGTTAGCATTTTTAAGACTGTCTTTTTAGGTTCACCGTCTTCTAACTTTACACTCTGACACACCGCATTTCTTGGCTGCTTAATGAGAGTTGTTTGAGGAGTCCGCAGCATTTATCAGTCCTTGGGGGGGACGGGGGGGGACACTCGTTTTACACCTATTTGGCACTCCCTATTGTTGTGGGTGTATTAATGCCATGTAAAAGTCTATACCCCGAAAATAACACAAACCCATTTTTTCAGACGTATTTTCAAGACAAAACATTGTCTTATATTCGGAACACTACAGTAAGTCAGCTGGCCCTGATCAATTAGAATGATTATTCTTAAAATTAGCTGCAGATTTTATAGCTGCTCCTTTGACATATTTTTAATTAGTTTTAGTTACTTTTAGTTAGTTTAAATGAAATTCCAAAGATCTGGGCCATTATTAAAAGGAAGAGATCTCACAAAAATGGCCGATTTCTAAACTTTGCATTCTGTCAAAGGTTTTTGAAACTCTTGTCGACTTTTTTGAATGAACTTAATGTGTAAAGTGTAAAGTAAACAAAAGGCAACTTACAATTACCTGCTGGTCGGAGGAGATGGATTCCAGAGCTTTCTGGATCACACGACAACCGTACATCTGCAGAGCCAGTGGCAACACATGGCCACGGATACGAGTCGCCAGAGCCAATTTCTGATCTGCACTGCCGAACTGCAGCAGAAAAAAAAAAAAACACACGTTAAATTTAGATTTCATTCACGATACCTCATTGACACTTTCAGAAGCATAATAACGATTGTTTTGTTTTTTTAGATTGATATTTTATATATTAGGGCTGTCAACATTAATTGGGGTTAGTGGTCACACCCCAAATGTTGGGGTTGGCGTTTTTTTCTTATTTTTAATATCAAAGATAAAATAAATATTTTTATATTTAGCCACTATGGCCTACATGGTCTGTTTTTATTTTTTCTATTACAGTTTGTTACCTTGTAATGCTACGGTTTTAAAATAGGGAAATTATTTTGACTGCACTGCTCAGTCACTTGCAAAATAGAAAAAAAAAAAAACATGAAAAGAAAAGAATCGTGATAAAATCATGAATAGTAATTTTCCTTTAAAAAAAAAAAGGTATATTTTTATATGGTATAATTTTTTTTTTGTGCTATATTGCCCACCCCTAAAAGAGGCTATAATGTTACAATGCCATGTAAAAAAAAGGCTTTAAAAAAAAAGGGTTCTTTCTTTTTTTTGAAAGAAGTACATGAGCACCTGTGACAAAATGAATTGGGGAAGTCCACAATATATAATATATACCATGTATGTGTGCTCTCGACACACATTAATGGATCTGTGTAGGCACTAGGCAGATAATGCAGTCAGGTCAAGGCAGTTAGTTTAGGTTATTTTATTTTATTTTAGGCATGTTCAGTATCGCAACTTGACGTCTATAATGTAAAACAAGCTCTAAAAAGGTCTTTCAAACAAACTCTTTGCTGTTGCACTGTACACATACTGATAACTGAATTCCAAAAAGTTTTTTGTAATCTCTTTTTCTTGTGTGCTTTGGTGTGCATAAATGTATGAATTATAGGGACATATTATTTTAGTTGGTTATTAGGTGTCCTTTTTGAGTTTCCAAGTGTCCTTTTTTGGAAAGACTTGCATAAAACACAGTTTTGTGAGAACCATCCTTTAATCTGATAGTTTACTTTTTTATATATAGAAATAGACATAACAAATGATGACGAAATAAACACGTTAAGATAAATGTTGAATACTTAATTTCATAGATAAGTATGCAATAATCATGATTAAAATGTTTATTTATAGACAGCCCTTAAATATAAATTTAATTCAATTTCTGAGCAAAACATTTTTACATTTAATTACCTCAAAGAATTTCTGTATAACATAGTTCCCAAAGACATCAGTCATGAGTTGGTAAGCAGCCTGTAAGATCTCCCCAAACACCATTTGCCTCTCTGCAGGAGTTGCACGCTCCAACTTCTGCTGAATAAACCTGGACATTGAGAAAAAGATTAATGAAAAAGAACATTAAGCACAAAGACGTGTGAGAAAAAAATTATGTATTATAGTTGCATGCAAGCGGGTTTTTTGTTGTTGCATTGTTTCAAGACATGCATGATCAAAAAATATAGTGTCAAAAGCTGTGTACAAAGAATCTTTTCTATCTGGTATTACGAGAAATGCTAAAAATACATTTAACACGCAGATATAGAAACAGATGGCAGACATGTGATTTGTGCAAGACCAACATACGCATGCATTAGTTAGTAATAGCATTTAATAGCACTAATGCATTTACTAAAACATTACTGTAAAACTATAAAAAATAAAATAAAAAAAGGAGTGGGAACCTGGATCCGTGCTGGTCTTGTGAGAACTCCACCATGTGTCCAGGCAGGTCTCGCAGTTGCAGGTTGGGAAAGCGGTTATTCCGGAAGTCCTCGAGTAAGCGGCTCCGTCCTGAAGGCATGACATCTGAGCGGCTGTAGCGGGCTCGTGGAGGGGGAAAGAGCTGACTGCTAGAGCTGAAAAGACTGGAGGTACTGCCCGAGCTCCTGTATTTGGCTTCTGCTCCCGGAGCAGCAGAAATATAACGGCCGCTGCCATTGGGCAGACCACCTGTGAAGAGCAGGAGAGAGAGAGAGGAAAACAGGATTTTGAGTTTTTTCTTCACTTGTATATGTGGAGTGATTGTGTAGCTCACTCAAGACGAATAAGTTCACAATTAAAAAAATTGAGACATGAACACCAAGTTACATCTTTGTTTGTTCATACACCAAACTTAAAGAATGGGGTGTAATTAAGGGCAAAAAACTCCACAAACAAACATACTAAGCTCAGAGACCTGTCAGAGGGCTGAGAGCATTTTTTCAAAGCTTTTGAAATGGACCAGAGGCCATTTGAGTTTGGTTGGGTTGCTTGGTGTGAAAAGTGTTTTGCAATGCAATCCAATCCAACCAAACCTGGAAACAAACCCTGATTTGGATCAATCGTTTGAACCAAAAGATCATACCCAGATGGAGGCTGGATGAGGACCCGTGGGAGGAGGGCAGAGAGGGTGGAGGTGTCAGAGGTGAGTGGCCAGGTGTTAGTCCAATAGGGCTGGGGGAGGAGGAGTATCCTAGGCTGTTGTAGAAAGACTGGCCAATGGGAGTCAGGCTGCTACCACCACCACGCTTATACAGGTCAGAGCTGGCCAAAAGGGAGTCCCGACGGGTTGCGCTGCTGCTAGTGGAACTTGACACTGCAGGAGTACAAGAGTGGGAAGGACAAAGAAGAGAACAAGACAAGCATGTGACATCACCATTGCAGCAAGCTAGCTTGGAATATGGAAGAGCTTACATTCAAGCAGATGTAAACATTCATATTACTCTGAATTTGTCGGGAGAAATTATGACAAGAATACTGTTGTCAAATGTAAGCATTACATTAATCTGGCATTACATTGCTTGCCCATCCACATCCCTTTTATCCTGAATCCGATATAAATTATACCCACCTATTATCGCACATCTTTCTAGAAAACAAAACAACACAAAACATTTTCTTAGTATGTACGGAACAGAACGCAGAAGTGAAGTGGAACTTCAAAAGCAGGGGTGTCAAACTTATTTTCAGCTTGGGCCACATTAACTTATGTGTACCCTCAAATAGAACTTAACATCTACTAGAGTTTACTGGACCACATGCATCCAAAGAATTTAACAATATATATTTTGCAAAAACAGCATCAAAGCATTTCATTCTGGTTATTTTGGGGAGGATTTATTTATTTAACAAACATTCATTTTGTGCTGCAGATCATTTTATGTTATTTGTGTTACGAGTTATTTACTACAGGCCTTGCCAAAATTGCACATGTACATTTTTTTCAATTGTTTAAATTTCATATTTTTAACCAACTAGATAGTGAAATTTGATAATGCAATTTTTATATATGTGCAAGTAAATGTATTTTGTGATTTATTGATTTGAATGAACTTTTTTAATGATCATGCTAGTTGATAAGATATAGTAGGGAATGTGAGCAAACATGTTTGTGTAAAAGCAATGCAGTCAGAGCCTGTTTGATTTACAAAACATAAATTTGTTTACTTCTGTTAGTGGCCAATCAACTAGGAGAATAGAGTAAACAGTTACCTTACATGATGTGATTGACATGAGTAAAAGTTTTTTATTTTTATATTGTCGCTTCAAAAGACATCACTGTGTATTTTAACAAACTAGAAATGTTTTACTAGTACTTGCATGTATTTAAATATCTGAAACCTAAAATAAACATTAAATTGTCTAAAATACTGATGCACATCATCATGTGAAAATACACATGACAAGTGCTGAGAAAAGTCTGTCGCCAGCCAGAACACGAAGGGAGATTTGAATTTAACCAATACAAACTGAATGTTCTTACTGCACCGATGTGATACGTGTGAAGGGTTAATGTTCACAAAAAAAGCACTACAAACTGATTGATTTGAAAAATGTACTTGCACAGTCAGGCAACATGAAATAAGGTGCAGTGTTTCCCCTAGAAATTTTTCCAGCAGCGGTGCTGTTACGTGCTGGAAGTTGTTACCAAGCTGCGAGCGGGGGGCATGGACCTCCGTAAGATTTTTTTTTTAAATAATCCAAAAAAAGTTTTGTGGATAGAAATGGAAATTTGTATCCTATTTATAACTACCTATTAGTGTTGTCGTGGTACCAAAATTTTAGTATTTGGTACCAATACCAGTGAAAATCCACAGTTCTCAGTACTAATGCTTAATTTAGATTAAATTTACATATATTAAAGTGTATATCACGGTTACAAAGATGGAAACTGTAGTATTAAAAACACTTTACAATATGATTCCATTTGTTAGATAAAATTACCTAACAATAACAATTAAAGGGTCCGATACTGTGCTCATGTAGGCTAAGTTACTCGTAAAACTACCCTGATAAAACCGCACCCGAGTCCACTTTAGGGGCCGATCACATATTGCGTTTTCACAAATTCGTTATTTCAATTGTAGGCATGAAGATGAAGATTATCATAGTAAGCAGCCGGTGCTAGAACTTGGTAACCTGATGGCGAGATGAAAATGCGTGAATATGCCGTGGCGAGATGAAAACATCTCATCTCAACAGGTCATGTGACAAAAACCAACCAATCGATCAGTTTCGTCCTTTTCGTAACAACATCGAAAGCTCGGCCGAAAAGCTGATCATAGCTGTACGGGGTGGCTTTTTATTTCTCATCTCCATAAATAGATCTAGTAGTAGCAGCGCCGCCGGTTGCCATGTCTCAGTGTTTTTAGGTGTGTAAGTGAATGAAGTGAATGTCGTGATATTATCATGGATATTACTGATCATGTGAAGATTTTGCAGCGCCGCTGCTGAATACATTGCAGGGGAAACACTGAGGTGGAAATATGAAGAAATCATATATATGAAGGAATCATATATCAATTATAATGAAATTATCTCAAAGGCCACATGAAATGAGATTTTGGATGGTGGGCCTCGAGTTTGACACGTGGTATAATGCCTACAGCAGCAGATGTCTATTTGAACAGCATTCTAAATCAAAATAGAACCTAATAAAGGGTTGATTTGAGACTTTTTTCACAGGCAGCCACTTAATCACTACTGCACACAACAAAATAGTGAAACAGACCTGAGGAGCCAAAGGCACCAAGGGCAGAGCCTAGCCCAACACCCAGAGATCCACCAGTGCTGCCGAAACCCAGAGATGTGCTAGGTGGAGGTGCCGCGCTTGTATGGGAGAACAGCGAGCTGCTCTGGGAGCTGGGCGCCACTGAGCCAGACCCATAGAAGGAGCTGGACTGCAGACCGCTGGAGGGGGGAGGTGGCTGCTGCTGCGGCTGAGGCTGCTGGGGTTGTTGGCAGCCCATGGACCGGTACAGACCGTTAGCAGGACCAGACATGCTGTTACCAGAGCCTGACGCATTGGCAGCTAGACAGAGGACAGAAAGAACAACAAGTAAGTCAAAGTAGATTAGTTTGGTCAGTTGAAAAAAAAAGACACTGAAAATCTTTTTAGGAATTATTTTAAATAGTCTGTTTAAAGAGTAGGTATTATATATATAAAAAAAGGCATATTCACCAGCTTGTGCGGCTGCTGGGTTGATAAGGAGAGGGGTTTGGACCAGTCGGACAGGTCCACCCAGGCCAGTGCGAGCTCCAGGACCCATTACCAGAGCTCCAGTCTGATCATAGTAAGCAGCCGGTGCTAGAACTTGGTAACCTGATGTTAAAACATAACAGACTGAAATTGGGTCTGAATCAATTATAGTTCATGAAATTCACAGAAATATAATTTTGTCATCATGACATGATATTTTGGAGAATCATTTTTATTATAATCGAATGCCTTGAAGTAGGGCTGTAAACGATTAACCGATTTCTATTGAAAAACTTTTTCTTTTGAAAATAGGAAGAAAGTCCTTTCGCTAATAGACTGTCTAATAGATTTATAATTTATGCCATGCAGCGATTTTCACTTGACTGTGCTGCACGCATCAGAAGATTATAACAGAGTCAGCTGACTTTCATGGAGGAATTTGCAGCTTTAGCCACAAAAACTACAATTCTTGTTCGTTAAAAACTAAAACTTGACTAAACAAAAACCGGACAAGGTAGACTAAATATGATAAAAACTAAAATGTACATTTGAGACAGGACTAAGACTACATTTAAAAATGTCTGACAAAAGTAACACTACTGGGAGCTGAGTTGCTGGAACTGTTAACAGCACACAAGTTAACATAAATGAAGCATAGCAATGATATAAAGATTACCCAATCTTAAGATACCTGCATGAGTAAAAGGAAGAGGAGGTCAGAGCATGACTCACCTGGCATACCTGCAAAGGCCAGGGCTGGGTTTGCAGCAAGGGACTCCTGCTGACTCTGTTGGCTCTGGCCAGGGGTCAAAGGTCGCTGATTGGTCCCCGCACGCATCACCTGGATGGGGGGAGAGTTGCAAAATAGTCTTAAGTAAACCACTAGCCTCTAAAGCAAATTGCTACTAATTGCTACTAATCACAGTCAATAACATTAGTCTTAATTGAAATGCTGTGCATGGGATCAGAAATCAGAACAAAAGCTCATTAAACTATTCATTGAGTTAAGCAAAGATGCCGTATAGCAATAAACTATAACATGTAAACAATGCTAAGGTCACAGCATTCAATATTTGAGGAGCTCTTTGGTCTAAATCTTGTTACTAAAGCTTGTTAAATAAATTTTGCTGGTTCAATACTAGTTCAGCATAGTGGCATAATGCTGATTATCAAAGAAAATAACTGACTTATTCTTCAGTTGTTTTAAAAAAAAGAAACAATCATAGTAACACAACAGTATCAGGATTAAGCTTTGGAAGGTTGAGGCAAAATAAAATAACTTTTGGTTTTCACTTTTCAGTATGAACCAGTTTTTTCTGAAACTTTCACAAGGAACCACTTTTCACATTTCAAATGGAACCAAAACGTCTATGCATGTCACATGAGAGTAAAACTCCTCTCACTGAGGATAAACGGGTGCACTCTGACCACACACACACAAATTATGATTTTTTTAAAGAATCAAATTAAATGGTGAAATGCTCATGAAGTGACTGATAGTAGCTCTGCAGATGAAGTTTGTGTGTCCATACCCTGATAAAGTAAGTGAGGTGGCAGACACTGAATCAAATGCATTTTCTGTGATCGGATAGCTATCCGATTGTGAAAAGACCAGCTGTAAATGCCCTACGAAACGCATTTGAGACGGATTTAAATCAGATCGCTTAAACCACTTCAGGAGGTGGTCTGGGCCGCATTCCAGACGAAACTGGACAAGTGTAAAAGCATCTGGTTGTTGAAACCACTTATGTATGCCATGTAGCCAGATATGACGGCGCTACTGCTGTACGAATCGCCGCAGATGAGCAGCTGAGAATCTCTTCAAACCAACGTGCAAACTATCGCAAATCAAAGTGAAGGTATGTCGCAGACGCTTAACACACAATAATCTTCATTAAAAGTAAATGAAACAAAATGATCTTACCAGTGCTGTTGTCACTTTTATTGTGGTCTTTGATTTTGAAATTAGCTGATGATCAATAAAATGCAGCTTATATCTGTTGCTTTCGGAGACGTGAACTCATTTAAATCTGCATATAGCACGGGAATTGAAGATCGGATTTATATCCGTTTTGCAAAAAACACATTTATGTGACCAGGTGTAAATGGAATCGTTTTTATGAATCAGATAGCTATCCGGTCAGTAAAAAACATCAAGTGACCAGGTGTAAATAGCCCCTAAGTGATGCAAGTACAGATCCGCTATGGTTTTTACCTTTGGTGAAATGTTATACAACAGTGTGTATTTTAATATTTAAAATAACCCTGTGTGCTTCCACTGCACGTGCCTTACTGTATACAGTAAAGAAAATAAAAATTCAACTTTTTTTTTAACGATGTTAATCAACATTATGCCACAAGTGTTGTTGATAGCCTTGGTTCAGTACAAGTTAGCTTGATGAACAAGGCTTATATGTTGATATTTCATTAACCTGTTGTCCTGGTCCCTGATTGGATGCCTGCTGGTTGGCAGAATGACTGGCGGCAGCTGCAGTCTGTTGTTGAAAGAGGTTGGCTGGATACACGCCCCACGGGACTCCATAGTACTGAGGAGGGACTACAGCCGGACCTGTAGGAATAAATGATAAGCTGCAGACTGAGGACTCTCCATATTTAAGATCCCAGGATTGTCTATGCTATGATTGATATTTATAAAGTGTGTACATGCGTATACCAGCAAGTGATGCGGCTGCTGCCAATCCTGCAGCGGTGTAGGGGTCTGTTCCAGGAGGGCCAGCATTGATGATGTAAGGGTTTGGCACAAACGCAGGTGCAAGACCTACCGGGGAAAAAACCCCAGAGCATTAGATTCAAAACAACACAGGACAGATTAATTTGGAGACTACCTGTAACACCCCAAAATACACATGCACAATACAATTAAACCACTAAACACACTCATTCTGTTTGCAAAAATAAAATAAAAATTAGCAGGATACTAAAGGTCAAAAGCATTTTGGTGTTTCGTGCGATATTTAAAATGCGTCATTCCGTTCATAGAACGCTCCATATTAAAGTTTTTTTTTTTTTTTTTTTGCAAAGCCAATCTAGCGCTCCATAAACCACAGTCTGATCACGGACTCCATGAGCCAATAATCAGAGTTGTTCCCTGCAGCTTAGTTTCTAGATGTAGAAACTAGAATGTTTTGCCAGACTAGACAAAAGCGAAGTAAACTCTGCGAGAGAGACCGAGTGTATCTGCGCACGAGCGATAGTGCGCGAGAGAGACCGAGTGTGTCTGCGCGCGAGCAATAGTGCGCGAGAGACTTCAAATAACAATGACTCTGAATTTTATTCACTGACATCGGGATCCCGCTTACATGGCTACCTACCAAATAAATCAATAATTTGACAAAATATTGATTTAAAAAGGAGTTTATTGATTTTAAAACGATTGTACTGCTTCCGTTGAAGAACACCGTGTCCATGGCAACGCTCTGTTTTTCATGGCAACGGTGTGTTATCAAGAAATAACAGACAGCATTCTACATTAGAATTTAACCAAGCCATATGTAATAATAGGTAATAATAATTATAACAGAAGATAATATATCTAGTCTATGCTAACATTAATTATAAATACAATGTATATAAAATATAAATACAATATAAAATAATAAATTATTTTTATTTATTCTTTAAGGAGATGCACTGAATTTTGGTGAATAAGAGGACCTATTTTATTTCAGGGCTCTCAAGTCTCACGCATTGGGCGTGAGACACACGCATTTCAACCCCTGCACACGCTCACACGCCACACCTTGTATTTCTCACGCTGAGGAGTGAGGGATAACTTATCCCGCTATACAATTAATGGATGAGGCGCAGGCAAACGGTGGGAAGTTCTCTGCCGAGTTCATAGCATCTGTCTCGAGTTATACAGAGTTAAATGCCAGCTACCAGCCAATCAGAAATTAGAATTTGTTGTTTCTGGGTAAATTGCGTGTTCCTGCTCCAAGCACGTTCGTTACTAGGCAACACACGCAGTCGCGCACATACGGAGTGGAAGTTGGAAGAGCAAGATCTGATGAATGCAGTTTGCGATAGGAACCTTTTAATTTAAAACATTTTTTTTTGGGATGATTCCTGGACGAAATATCTTGCCTGTGATCAAACACAGTGAGCGCACAGTATAGCCAAATTCATGCTAAATTATTTTTGATGCAGTCAAAATTCTCCAACTGCTTAATTTAAATTGGTCATCGGATGCAAAATTCACTTTTATAAGGTGTTTGCATATAAATGTGTCTTTGCAGTGTGTGGAAACAACCACCATACAATGAAAAAATCCATTCACTTTTTTTTAATCCTCAAAAAGCCAAAAAGTTGTTGCTCATTATCATTTAAAGAGACATGCACCGAAACGAGTCGCTGTGAACAGAGCTGTTTTTGAGGAGGAAAAATATGGGATCAAATTCCCGCCAAATACATAGCGTCACGTATAAAAAAATAATAAGCGTGAATCAAAAATGTAAAAACACATGTAAAAATATATTGCATAAACTGAAAAGAAAAATGCAAAATGATCAGAATAGCAAACAACGTGGTCACGGATCAAAATATAATAAGCGTGAATCAAGAAATAACAAGCATGAATAAAAACTTTAAACATTAAAAGTTATTTTGCACAAAACTTAAACTTATGGTCATGCTTTCTTAAAAAGTATGTTTTCCTTGGTTTTATTACTGTGTACTTTGTGCTTTCTTGCATTTTCTGCTCATATTTTACTCTTTTGTACGCTTGTGCTGTTTTTCTCTTCGCTCATCTTTCTATGTTCTGCGCTTGCTTTCCCAAATGTTGCAGTTCGAGTTTCATGTAAATTAGGGCGGGCTTAAGTGTCACCATTGGTCCACTAGTTCTAGATTGACAGCTACTCCTCTAGCCAATCAATCGAAGAGGGGAGTTGACATCACACCAATGCGACTCGTGGCTACTGATGCTTATGTAGGAGTACAAGCGGTTTATGTTTGTACAATTTCTTCAATTCCATTATAATATACTAAAATGTTATTTTTCTAATACTTTTATATACTGTTCAATTTCTTATTTGTGCTTTGTTATGTGCATTTATTAAATTAATTTTTTTCGCTTGGCATACCAGCGTGATTAAGTCACCGCACACTTCAGTGGGTGGTGCGCGCCCGTGATGCACTATATTCTGAGTAAATATAACAACAAAGAAGCACTGCTTCCATGGGAAGACGGCTAAAGCTATCTGAACTCTGGACATAAATAATTAAATTCATCTTTTTTGAGATACATGAGAATGTTAATGTGCACACTTGTAATTGGTGTTAAACAATATTACTTGGCTCATGATGTCAATATGCTAAGGCTGCTGTAAGTAAAACATCCTGCAGTTATGAAACATTACAATTCGTTGCAAAAACTAAAACGGCCATTGTCTGAAGACTTTAGGACTTTGACCTGTCACCGCTACGCATTGCCTACCTTTTTTTATTAACCTCGCCGAATTTGACCAGATTATTGAAAATGATTGTGTTACAGAGAAGATACAGAAACCAGTTGAATTTAATACAGTGATTTATTACAAACGTATTGTGTTTACTTACATGGCTACATAATTGCATATTACTTTAGGATTAATGTTTTAAATATAGCTTACAATTTGAATACAGCAACATCTCCATCAGCGATAGGTAACGTTGTTTCTAGAGTGCCGCTGCATGTCCTGCAGTTAGCGTCAACTCCGATTAAAAACCTCACCTGTCTTAAATATCCTACAGACGATGATAGGCTGGTTCAGGTGTGTTTGATTAGGGTTGGAGGAGCTAAACTCTGCACCCAGGACTGACATTACCCATCCTTGTTATTGATTAAATATGAAAGTAAAACGGCCAGTAGATGGTGGCAAGTTACTGCTCGGAAAAGATCGACGCTCGCGGTGCCAGGTCCAGTGCATTAGAGGTGAAAGATGGATCATCACACAGGCATAACTGTAACAGGTCGTCGTTAGGATGATGAAGTTAATGATACCATATTGCCAGGTATACGTATATACCGGCAACAGGTTGAGTTGCAGGCACACATGCAGTTTAAAGGTGTCCTGCCACAGACATTTTTTTGCCAACTGAGTTGATGCTGGTCGTCTTCTCCTGTATAACAAGTAAGCATCAGTAGCCACGAGACGCATTGGTGTGACGTCAACTCCCCTCTTCGATTGATTGGCTAGAGGAGTAGCTGTCAATCTAGAACTAGTGGAGCAATGGTGACGCTTAAGCCCGCCCTAATTTACATGAAACTCGAACTGCAACATGTGGGAAAGCAAGCGCAGAACATAGAAAGAAGAGCGAAGAGAAAAACAGCACAAGCGTACAAAAGAGTAAAATATGAGCAGAAAATCAAGAAAGCACAAAGTACACAGTAATAAAACCAAGGAAAACATACTTTTTAAGAAAGCATGACCATAAGTTTAAGTTTTGTGCAAAATAACTTTTAATGTTTAAAGTTTTTATTCATGCTTGTTATTTCTTGATTCACGCTTATTATATTTTGATCCGTGACCACGTTGTTTGCTATTCTGATCATTTAGCATTTTTTTTTCAGTTTATGCAATATATTTTTTACATGTGTTTTTACATTTTTGATTCACGCTTATTATTTTTTATACGTGACCGCTATATATTTGGCGGGAATTTGATCCCATAGAAAAAGGGTGTTTTACACAACCATTGAGGAATTTTAACCAAAGTAACTTATGTTACAAACTTTACATGAAGAACCCAAAGAATCATACCAATTTGTGGAAAATGGGCATCCGATGACCCCTTTAAAGGTGACCGGTTTGAGCAGATTTGGCAGACTGTTCGATTGCCAAAATGGTTTTAATTTCCATTTGTGCTGGTCAATTATGAACAATTGGCAAAATTGAACTGCTAGCAAAAATTGAAGCAAATTTGGTGGTGCTGAGGGCCGCTGCTGCAAATATTTGGGTGGCTCCTCCCCTAACAGATCTCACTCCAAACTTTTGATCAAACTTGAGAGCCCTGTTATTTTGATGCAAATATTTGTACATTAGCAGAAAATGTAGCACAATATGGATGTGAAAGCAGTTATAATTAGCCTATGTGACAATAAAATTTGTTTTGGTTCAAATCAACAAATAATCGTGATAATTAATCGTGATCTTAATATTGATCAAAATAATCGTGATTATAATTTTGGCCATAATCGTGCAGCCCTAGGTGAGATACCTAACCCCAGGCATAGCTACTCCAGCCACTTTATTTCCCCCAGCCATTAGAAATAAAATTAAGCTAAAAATACCATCTTTATGAATTCTACGTTCCAAAAACATGTATGATCAGCACCGTGTGGTGGAAAAGGGATAAGGGAGTATCTGTATGAAAGTAAATGTCAGTGAGAGGTTATGTTACCGAGGTGTTGCTGTTGGGCTGCAGCAAGGGCGTACTGTTGCTGCTGTGCTGCAGTCAGCTGCTGAACTGTGAGATGACCAGATCTCTGGAACAACTAAAAAAAAACAAGAACAAGTTATTACATCTTCTGATTAACACATTTTTTTCTACCAGAAACCAGAAATACTCCAAATTCACAATACCGTTCATGTTTGGGATCAGTTAATCAAAAAAACAGATGTCAGTATATCAGATATGTGCATTAAGTGACAGCAGCCTAATATACTTGCAGCCGTTTGTATGAATGTCAAATCAAACAAATGACATTTAAAAAAAAAAAAACTATTTCATTACTACAAGTTACACCTTCAGTACTTTGTTCAACTGTTTGTACCGTAATTTGCTTAGTTTTTTTTGTAATAATTTTTTTTGGTTAAAAATGACAATCACGTGAAATAAATTGTTCTCGTCAAAATAAAACTGCTCATACTTTAAAATATGATTTTTGTCATCACCCAGCGCTAATTGAGTAGCAGTACCTGCTGTTGGGAGTTGTAGTCAAACAGGTTGACTGGAGCACCAGATGAGTCGACCTGGATCTGATTTCCAGCATAGTCAAATTGGAGTGACTCCATGCCCACCTGCTGCTCCATGCCGCCCATGCTCTGGGCTTCCTGGCTCTGGAAGTCCTCGGTGGGGGGTTTGTTTGTGACGTTGGGTGGCTGCAGAGCATGCGGGTGGTGCTGCACCATCATTTCCAGACCGGCCTGACTGGGGCCCAGTCGCTCAACTGCCTCTGTGGGGGATGCCTGACGACTGCCTGGGGTGGGGCTGAAGGAAATCGGTTTTAAATCAAAGTATACTTACTTCATATATAGACAATGAAGCAAAGACATTGTTGCAGGGTCACTAATCACTGCCCTATTGAAGGCCATTAAAGTTTTTCAAATCTCAGTTATTATTCGTTTACAGTTTTCAATATCAGTTTAACAGATAAATTCCGGTCCTTGATTCTGAATGGCTGAGCCGCGTTTGAAGCCGTTGTAAATTACTCAACAAACATACACTTGTAACCGCATTACATTAGTATTACAGCGCAACTGCCGTTTGTGATTATTAGTTGCTGCATGTGTTGCTTGGCAACCTCTTTAGAACTACATTTTTTGGCTGAGGAATAAATGTGTTAAAGTTATATTTTTTGTTGCTGGTGTTTATTTTATGAATAAAATAAATAGTAAAATGAATATTTTTATGAAGTATAGGTCCTTGCACCCTGAGTCTGAAATTTTCATATGCGTTTTTTATGGTATTCTTGATTCGGCGGCTCTGAATTGTCAAAACACCATTCAAACTGCTTGCTACGGATGCGAAAAACGCAGAAAATCGAACCCCATCCAAATATTTTTATGGCAGACGAAAGATTCGGAGGCAGTGTGCAAGCGTGATTGACAAAATGTGAGGTTGTATTTATTTTTTAACGTGCAAAAATTTCAGACGCGAATTTCGGACTGTGTGCAACTGCAAGGACCTTAACCGTTTTGTAAAAGCAATACCGGTAAGCCCCTTGAAACTGTGATTAATAGTGAATTTCGAACAGCTAAGGGGGTTTTCTAAATTCACTGTAAATCACCGCTTTGCAGGGCTTATTGCTTTATAATAAGGCGTATATAGTTTTGTTTTCGATTTCAAGGAGAAGCATACATTTGTATGCCACTAACATTGGTCAGATAGTTAATACCATCCCCAACCTCACGTCATTAGTTAAGACAATCTTGCTGTTTCAGAGTGCTCCTGCTTTCATAGATCCAATGTTGACACATTTTGGGATAATTAACCTATGAATGGCATATTAAGCCGAGATAAGATTATTTTTAAAACAAAAAAAAATTACACATTTAGATTTCGGACTGTTTTGCATTATATCACAAATTGTTCCATCATTGGCTATGATGCCGATCAGAAATGTAATTATACACAACATTTGAAGCTTTAAAGGGAGATTTTGCATTGTCAGCCACACGCACAAAACCAGTCATTTTATTACTTCTTGGCAAAGTGTGTGCTATAAATGTGCCACTCTTTTTGTGCTTTATTTAGCACAAAATTATAGCTACCACAACTCTGACATCTCTGGGGGCTTTTATGATTCAGCAACATTAAAGGGTTAGTTCACACAAAAAATAAAATTCTGTCACCATTTACTCACCCACATGTTGTTCTAAACCTGTATGCGTTTCTTTCTTCTGTTGAACTAAGAAATAAGATATTTTGAAGAATGTTGGTAACCTGACAGTTGACTGTAACCATTGACTTATTCCGTCAACTGTCAGGTTACAAACATTCTTCAAAATATCTTATTTTGTGTTCAACAGAAGAAACAAACTCATACATGTTTGGAACAACAAAGGGCGAGTATATTATGACAGATCTGATGGCAGATTTTTGGATGAACATCCCTTTGGATCCACAATGGCCTAGTGTCAGCCTTAATAGCAAGTAAAAAAACAGATTGGTCACTTTACGCGTCTGTCAGGGCTAAGCATGTATTTTAAAAAAATAACTTAGTGCAAACATTTTCTTCCCCCCCCCCCTGTTTTAAATATACTTAACATTAAAAAAAATATATATATATTTTTTTTTAAATACAGTTGCCAATTAAAACTGTTTGGAAAAGAACTAGAGAATCATACTTGAAGTCTTTACAGTCACGGTCCATCCCGTTCAGCAATCCTCTGGCATTTGCTATTGAGGCATCCCCTTCATCTCCAACTTTCATTTCAGGACTTTTGTCTTCCTCAAATGGTGAAGCCTTTTCTTTTGAATCACTCTTTTCCCTGCCATCTGGATCTGCATCTGCTCCACCCTGGAATCAAGTCAAGTCAAGTCACCATTTATGTAGCGCTTTTAACAATACAGATTGTTTCAAAGCAGCTTTATAGTTATAATAGGAAATTAAAGTAACAGTGATTGTTTTGGCTTAACAGCAGCTCTAGAATAAAGTTGTTGTCCAGCTAAAGTTAGTTTTGATTGATTCACTTCCATCGCAACGATCATTAGTTAACTTAGGGACCGCTAACACGACACCATTCTAACAGAAAACCCCTAATGTGATCCGGCCGCTCATTTGCACAAATCAGTGCCTGGTGGCTCGAGAACGCAAACCATGAAATAGGTTCCAAGGTACAAGCCTTGAAAAATGTATAATACAGAATTTATCACTTCAGCATAGCCACGTGAACCGGAATTATCCCAACAACGATTCATCTGTACAGAGGTAAAGGGAAGGGAGGGAGGCCTTCACAGGGGAGAGACTAGTTGACACTTCAGGACTGCGTTGTCGTCGTGTCCAGCGCGCAGATCCGGCGGACTGTCTGACCGTTAAAAGTTAAACAGGGATTCTTGAGAGAATGAAGCCAATTTACTTTAGGTTGTGTATGAATCATTAAGTCATCTTAATCTAGTATAATGAATTTGTCGACGCTTGCAGGTTCATCAGAAAAGAAGCTTATCTGATGACTGAGCAACATTTCTAAAGGCTGAAAAGAAATTTGACATGTATGCATCTTTACTGCTTAAAGCTTTCATTAAAATCAAAACCTATATAATGAAAGGGACAGTTTACCCAAAAATGAAAATTCTGCCATCAGGTCATTTCAAACCTGCATTACTTCTTTTTTGTCAATTGCCACCTAAACATATCTTCTTTTGTATTCAACAAACTAAAGAAATGCATACAGGTTTAGAACCACATGAGTGAGAAAATTACAAAGTTAAATTTTTTGGGGAACTAACTGTTTAATGCATGTTATTGGTCTTATTGTCAACAATGTATCAATGTACACAATTTTTAGTCTTTAATCAAAATGTCATAACTTGGTAAGCCAGTACGTATCATTGCAGGCAAGACTGTAAACCAGATGGTCTGATGTTCTGAGAACATAGGCCTAATGTCTCAAATCCTGACATTACATGCGTACCGGTAATAATAATCAAAATCTACAAATTCTCCTTTTCTCTGAAGGGCATTTGTTTGTAAACAGTAGTGCTAGGAGGTAAACCGATTCATCCAGTATACTGGTTTCAATTTCGCAAACGATATACATTTCTCAAATACCGCCACAACATCGGAGCGTAACTGAAACAATTGCTGTATCTATTAAATGGCCACAATGAATGCTATGTAGAGTGTATTGAGAGGGGACTTCTATTAACTGCATACCCTTCTTATTAATGGTTATAACTCATACTTTTTTTTAAACACAACAATAAATAACCCACAAAACTAACTACCGTATCTTTAATATTGCAAATACCACGTAGAGCCATATGATTTCTGATATGCAGAAAGCGAACAACGTTGCTCTACATCAGATGGCAAACAAAATGAAAGCATAACGAAACTGCGCTACTCATTTATGCTTCACAGACTGTTTATCAGTCAGAATAATAGACAACGTAGTGCACCTTTACTACACAGTGCTGGGAGATCCAGTAAAGAAATCCATTGAATTCGCCACAGAATTAATAACATCGCTGCAAGGTCTAGTGAGAAGCATTCAGATTCGGCGTGGAGTTCTCTGTTATAAACCATGGATATCAGATCAAACAGTGCTGACGTGGAAAACAGGAGAAACATCGTGCCATGAATAAAGTTATAGAAAACTTCAAATCAGTCTTCTCAAAATTATAGAAGTCCACAAATCAGCAACATTCGATTGAATGTAGTAACACTGACCATTTCAACCACACTACCATTGTAAAAAACACTTACAAGTACTATACATCTTTATTCAGCACTTCAAAACTGTATTATTATTAATATTATTATCATATTTAAATGTTATTTTTAATGCGATGACCAAAACATTATTTGTTCATTCTTAAAAGATTGTCCACATTAAAGCTAGAGTAGGTAATGTTGGAGAGCTAGCCAGATTTGAAAGTGGCACCTCTTCTAAGCTCCGCCCCCTCCTGTCAGTGCTCCGTCCAAAGCTACGCCCCCCCACAAACATGAACGCGCATCCACATTTGGAGTCAGCTGCATGTACCTACCAGTGATGCGCGGGTTGATCCAAAATGAGCGGGTGCCTGCGCCCGCGGTTACGAGTCATCCAAAAATATTTTTAATGATATTCGGGTCGCGGTCGGTCGGGTCGTTTACCTTTGTAATTTATATAGTACTAGACACAATGTTCTATGAAATACATAGGTCTACACTTTATTGTCTGAATGCGCGAGGATGACGCACGAGCAGTCTGCAGATGAAAGTGGGAAATCCTTATTTACCTTTTGAATGTTGAGCGCGTTATTAACTTTTGAATAAAAGCTGACGTGGACAAAATGCCCGATTTCCCAACGCGTTGAACTGAGCAATGCCATTGTGCCATTTTAATAGGCTACTTTTAAACGCATATAGCTCAGTAATGTCAGTTTTATGTAGCCTATTTGCTGAGAGGGGGCGGGATTTTTGTTGGGAAAGTCGGGTGGAGAGACGCACACTTCGATTAGACTGGATAAACACATGCAGCATCTTAATTGTTAAGAAAATGAAACGAAATAAATGAATAAATCAAGCCTTTATTACAAAACACTAGGCTATATCATACAGCATTCTGAAAAATGCGCACCCCTAGTTCCTCCGTCTATGGCCCATGACGCGATGAGCATTTACTATAGCTACTTTAAAAAACGCGGGTCGGGTACAATATTTTCTTTCTTTTTTTTGCGGTCCGAGTTGCGGGCGGGTTAGTTGAAAACGTCGGTCGGGTGCGGCCGGGTTGTTTATACATTGACCCGCGCATCACTGCTGTGCACGCAGTGGTGCTCGGGCACGAGACATGAAGGCATCTGATTGGTTCTTTACATTCGCACCGAATGGCAGTGATTGGTCAGAGTTTTTACTGTCCTGCAGCTGCTACAGAGGTCAGATTTGTTTCATTCCTTTTTCTGAACACATAATGTATTGACTACTATCAGAATGGAAGGACCATTTCACCCAGTATAATACAAAATGTTTCTGAACAGGATTACCAACCCTACCTTTAATAAAACTAAAAGTTAAGATGTAGGAAAACTGACACTCATTTAAAAATTTAAAAAACATTAAATTACCATTGTAATCAGTAGGTGGCAGCAGATAAGCGCTTATTGGCTTATTAGCTATTTCCATTCCCTGATATCTATTTTTTTTTTACTCTTTTTGCTTTTGAATTTATATTAAGACATTATGAATGATAATAATTGAAGTTTAATTTTATTAACACCTCAACTCAAGCTCAGTACTTTATGGTCAGCCAAATACTTGCTACCAAATACTTTCTGTAGAACTTACGGTAGTGGCTCCGGTGCGGCTGCCCTCAAATATTAGTCTGGAGCCCTTTGAACTTAAAATAAAAACTGCAAATAGTAATTTCTGTAAGTTAAATCTATTTATTACTAAGGCATTTATCAGCAATACAGTGAAAATAGGAATAACGGCGTTGCAGGTTTAAGGTGTATTCCGACATTTTTTGCTTGGGCTCCTAAAAATTCAGTAAGGCGCTACAGTCCTCCTAGTAAAAAAAAGTTAGTGTGGAGCCCTCATAATAATACTACAGTTTATTACAACTGTACACTGCAACATACAGTGATACAGATTTTACCCAGCACTACTAAATAGAAGCCAAGTCAACAAAGATGTCCCAGACGTCCACTCGTGGTGGGGGGAGAGTGGCGGTGAACAGTTACTTATTCATTTCAGTTGGGAAAAAGGACATTTCCAATCCGTTTTATTTTTTAATAAAACAAAAATTCTAAACTGCATGAATTCAATCGTGTTTCTTTTAGATATCCCTTTCAAAAAATCTATTCTGATTTTAGATCACATATGCTGAAAAAACTAATTGTATAGATTTATGTATTAAGATACCCAAAGAGTATAATAAAATAATCATGGACTCACATAGCCTCCGTTTCTGTAGCGACCTTCCATCTTTTCTCCAGGAGAAGAGCTGAGGACATACTCCACCATACTCACACCCAGACCACCCCCCTCTGAGCGTGGGGACAGCACTGAGCTCGCTTCTCCGTTCCCGTTGTAGCCCTGGCCTGGTCGCCTTTGCACCATAATAGGCTGAGACACAGAATGATCTAGACACAGCAGAGGAAAAAGAATACCAATGGCGTTATAATGACGAAAATGACAACTAGAGCACACATAAAACATTTAACCACGCATTAAGAAAACCATGATAATACTACCATAAAATGCAATAACCAACAACCTCTTGAGTAGGCAATACAGAGAATCTTTCCCCTTTCATTGTATTCAACTGGAAAAATATGCTTTAATGCATAAAGCTGATCTAATCAACTAGATTTTTTTCTGGGTTTCAAAGTCCACATCAAACGGAGTTATTTTCTCCCAAAAGATAGAACCAATTGTCTTATTTCCTGCACATACATAGGATAGTAACAAAGGTTGAGGTCTCAAGCTCAAATTGATATGATAAAACTGATGCCATCATGTATAAGTGCAGAGGAAGCCCCCGGAGCTGAAATTCAGCATTTCAAATTTAGTTTCCGACACACACTGTAAATGGTAGACCAAATCACAACAGACTGGGCCATCTGACCAATCAGAGCAGAGCAGGCTCTCAGAAAGAAGGGGTTTAGAGAGACCGAATCCTCGATCAAACCATTTCAGACAGTCTGTCCCTGTTTACACCTGGCATTAAGATGCGTTTTGGTCGATCGGATCACAAGTGGACAACGCTAAATACAGGTGTAAACGGAGTCTAAAATGTTTTGAGCTTGTCCACTTTCGACCACTTCCAGAGGTAGTCAAAAACGCATTCGACCGGATTGCTTATGTTAGACACTAATGTGATCGAATATATTTAAATTTTTTCCCAAATTCTGCTTTATTTTTCTGAATTCCATTGCTAACCGATTAGAAATCGATTCTAACCGTGCATCCGCTAGCTGAGTGCAACAGCAGAACATGTTTGTCTCACCAGCACAATATTGATGAACTTGCTCTATGTTTCCGCCGCTATCAAGTGATTAACAGTGCAGGTGGCTTGATCCACTCAAATTTGACACACAATTCTGTTAAACACTCGTATCATATGGGATCATTAAAGTCCCACTCCGATCATATTTTGAGCTATTTTTAAACATTCCCAGTGGTCTTTAAATTATGATTATGCCATTTTTAGCCAAAATCTCAAAACCTGTGCTGTTTTCTGGGACTTCGCTTCAGCAGAGCGGCAGTAGCTCATTAGCAATTCGCCTCTGCGTTGTGGGCGGAGCCATTGGCACGGAGACGACCCTCCCTCTCCCCGTTGCTGAGAGCTCTGATCACCGATCATTATTTCACTCAGAGACGTCGCGGTAAAAAACAGCTCGACTTCGCCTCGATATTTCATCCCTCCCACAGTGATCAATAAGGACATATTTAGTATCAGTGGATTGCTCGGAATTTTGGGATTATTATGATGCTAATGTCACCGCTCTATCTGAAAAACTGACTGACTCTCTCACGAGTGATGGGCTTGACACACGTGGGGACAAACGACTGCGACAGGCGAAACTCGACGGTGAAAGTGACTTATTGTTACAGTATGTGTTCCAATTTCAGCGCCACTATCAGAGCTCTGTTCACAATGACATGCAATGGCTTTTGTGTGTGTATCTGACCCTGCTGCTGAGTAAAATTAAACACAAAACACAACTTCAAAAAAGCCCCTGTAAAACGCATTACATTATAATCTACATCGCTTTAACACAGATGAAGTTAAGTTAACAGAGTTAACTTTTTTAACTAACTAGCCCCGCCCAGTGGAGTTACTACGTCACAACTCCAGTCTATTTTAGACGGCATTTTAGCGTCTGCTACTGATTCACAGTCATTTGAATGTAGAAATACTCAGAAATACAACTTTGAGCTTATTTTTCTCAAGATATGTTCTCCAACATCAGAAAAATGCCACAAGAACATGTTAACACCTAGAAAAACATGATTTTCATCGGAGTGGGTCTTTAAAGGTTCTGTGGTAAAGCTAGCCATGACCAAGTAAAAATTTACAGAATTAAATTGCTGTAATCAGAAATTTACTGTAAAATCAATGCAGGCCGGGACATTTTCTTACAAATTAGAGAACCAACAGCAAAATTAAGCTATCACAGTAATGAACTGTTGTTGTTTTACTGTGAATTCACATTATAAAGTCATCACTTCATCACTTTATAGGACATGCCACTGTAAACAAATATTATTGTTCATCACTGTAATTGTTTTGAAATCACCATTATGGTAATGAGTGTTCTATTTCCTTGGGGTCTTGGACCTTGTACAGTATTCGGAAAGTATTCACAGCGCTTCACTTTTTCCACATTTTGTTACATTAAAACCTTATTCCAAAATGGATTAAATTCATTATTTTCCTAAAAATTCTACAAACAATAGGCCTACCCCATAATTTGCAAATTAAAAAGAAAAGAAAAAGAAATCACATGCACATAAGTATTCACAGCCTTTGCTCAATACTGTGTTGAAGCACCTTTGGCACCAATTACAGCCTCAAGTCTTTTTGAGTATGATGCTACAAGATTGGCACACCTATTTTTGGGCCGTTTTCTCTCATTCTTCTTTGCAGTTCCATCAGGTTGGATGGGGAGCGTCGGTGCACAGCCATTTTCAGATCTCTCCAGAGATGTTTAATCGGGTTCAAGTCTGGGCTCTGGCTGGGCTACTCAAGGACATTCACAGAGTTGGCCCATAGCCACTCCTTTGTTATCTTGGCTGTGTGCTTAGGGTCGCGGTCCCGTTGGAAGATGAACATTCACCCCAGTCTGAGGTCCAGAGCGCTCTGGAGCAGGTTTTCATCAAGGATGTCTCTCTCTACATTGCTGCATTCATCTTTCCCTCGATCCTGACTAATCTCCCAGTTCCTGCTGCTGAAAAATATCCCCACAGCATGATGCTGCCACCACCATGCTTCACTGTAGGATTGGTATTGGCCAGGTGATGAGCGGTGGCTGGTTTCCTCCAGACATGACGCTTGATATTCAGGCCAAAGAGTTCAATCTGTGTTCCATCAGACCAGAGAATTTTGTTTCTCATGGTCAGTCCTTCAGAAGCCTTTTGGCAAATTCCAGGCAGGCTGTCATGTGTCTTTTACTGAGGAGTGGCTTCTGTCACTCTACCATACAGGCCTGCTTGGTGGAGTGCTGCAGAGATGGTTGTTCTTCTGGAAGGTTCTCCTCTCTCCACAGAGAAACGATGGAGCGCTGTCTGAGTGACCATCAGGTTCTTGGTCCTTCTCCCCGATCGCTCAGTGTGGCCGGGCGGCCAGCTCTAGGAAGAGTAGCTCCCAGCCCTACTATTTCTGCAGTGTGTGTATATATACATATCCTCTAATATGGCCACCAGCAGCTAATCAAATTTTGATTTCGAATTAAAATAAAAAAAATCGATTCACCCGACTATAGCAATTTTTTTGTTTACGATTTCAAAATAGATTTTTTTAAATTCCAGAATCGATATTAATACAAATTAAATTGCTTTATTTTTGTCCTTGCTTATAGAAGAGGTTTACAGAAGTTAGCCACTTTTGTTCCAATGTGTCGTTATGAATGTTTAGTGACGTAATATCCTAAGTGGACACGTGAAAGCGACATGAGACTGAATGCACTGAAAAGCCTCCGCGCTACTCATGCTAAGAGAGAGATAAGACAATAGATTCACGATTCATTGTTAAAAGACTGATCTCGATTCAAACACCCTCACGATCTTCCAATTCGTCTGTCTATTAAACCCTTTACAAAATCATATCGCAACATTCCAATCTGTGTTGCCGCTGACCCAGAGTATGGGTCAGCTTAAGCCAGTTACTTTATGTAACTTCAAAATCTGTTTACTGTTATTTTCCTGATTATCACTGTAAAGATGATTTGAAACAATCCGTATTGTATAAAGCGTCTATATAAATAAAGGTGACTAATTGATTTTGCAAAAAAATAATGATTGATGGTTTCAAGAAATGTGTCTTAACAATTGTGAAAAACTGTGAAGCATGATTCTCATGAATGAAGGATGCAGCTTTCTTCTCTTAAATGTTTAGTTTTAATTAATTTAATTTGAAGTAAAATGTTAATTAAATAATATCCAGATAAAACAAAAATATCAGTTTCCTACATAAATTAGGTGCCTTTTTACAATGTTATTGTTGTTCACCCAAAAATGACAATTCTGTCATTTAATTCCCTCATGTCATTCCAAAGTGTATGACTTTTCATTTTCATAATTCACACTGTATGAAAAGATGAAAGTATCATTTTAAAATGAAAAATTATGTTCTGCAGGGTAGCTGCACACTTTTTAAAGTCAAATTTAAGGCTTTTTAAGACCTTTTTAAGACCTGAAGTGTTTATCACAGGTTCGCGTTTAAAGTCTGTGTAGAGAGAACGGTGTCGTCTTAGCGGCCCCTAATTTAATAACAAATTATCCTTTAGACAGAAGTGAATTAATCAAAACTAACTTTAGCTGGAAAATAACATTATTCAAGAACCGCAATAAAGCCAAAACAATCTGTTACCTTAAATTATACGTTTATCTCTGTAAAGAAGCTTTGAAACAATCTACATTGTTAAAAGCGCTATATAAATGAAGATGACTTGACTTGACTGAAGAAATCAAAATGAATACTGTACATTTGGAGTGCACAATATTGAAAAAAAATATCTCTCGATATTTTCAGTTTTGTTGATAATAATTAGATGATATTTTACTGATTGTGTTTTTGTACTGGTACCATGGCTGGTTAGGCCTGTTGTTGACAGCTGACTCACAAAGTTATTCATATTTTTCATATTCCATGCAGTGGTCAGTTCACAGCAGTGACAGAAATGGCAAAAAGCAACCATATACTCCTTATAGAAGTTTGAGATCCAGTGACCTATTAATCCCACATTCCAGACTCAAACGTAGAGGGGATCGAGCGTTTTCTGTGGTTGGGCCACGGTTGTGGAACAATCTGAATTAGAAATTAAGGTAGCCCCTTCCTTGACCACTTTTAAGTCTCTACAAACAAACTAGTTTTCCATGGCATAATTTTTTTTTCATTAATTGTAATTGTTAATTAACTTTTTTAACTGTGTTTTAGCTGTGTAGTTTGTTTACCTTTTTCCTTCCTTTTGAACCTCAGTACAGCACTTTGGTCAGTCGTGTGGCTGTTGTATAAGTGCTATACAAATAAACTAAACTTGACAGAAATTAACATTTTTAATAAGGGGCAATATTTGCCACCTTAAATTGATTTCCAGGGGCATTTTCACCTATATATGTTTTTTTTTCTAAACTTATTTAAAGGTATGCATCACCTTTTATGTCCAATTCTAACATTCAAATTAAATGTTATTAGAATAACAACAGTACCACTGTTGCCAGTCAAATTAAATCAATAATCCAAAATATTTATATTAAATTATTTCTAATTTTAACCATTTTAATTAAAGGGTACTTTAAATATGAAATTAAACCCGCCCTAGGTGGCGGCATGTCACTGGCTTAAGTGAGTTGAGGGAGTCATTCATTCAACAGATTTGTTCAAACAGCTGATTCATTCAAGGAAAAATAAGTAATTGATCCGCGTTTTGAACAATTTTAACGATTCAATGAACAGTCAAAAAATCTTCACTGTCTGTTGCATTGAGACTCTGCTACCATTTCATTTTGAAATTCTCGCCTGCAAAATAAAGGGAAAACAAACAATATTTACAATATTGTGTTTTTGTGTCTAAAAAGTAACTCACAATGTTAACTTATTGTTAATTTAACTGTTGTATGAAATAAATATCACATTTGCAATTATGCACATGAAAACGGGATTCTTTCTCATGTGATATTTTAATAACAACATAATATGATATAAATATAAGACAAAAAACTTATTTGGGGACATACCTATAACTGCACTGACATATCACGCAGTGAAAGCAAGCACGAGAGACATGCGATGTCAGCTCACAGTGCCTCGTACATAGTTAAAACAATGATTACAATATCATCATAGACGATACATATCACACATTCCTAACCACATAAAGAATGAACCTACAAAAACTGACATTTACCATCTTCTTCTTCTCTCCTCTCGCGTGCAGGAGACAGACGTAGACTAACATAATTGAAAAAAAATATTATATATATATATATATACACTATCTAATATACTGCCGCGAATGTCACGTGAACAAGCAAATCCACAAAGACAGAATAATAAAAAAGAATATGTACGCCAATTAGATAGTTTTAATTTGGAAAGCATTTAGATACGTCAAAGTGTCATAAGTATTTATTCATAAGTAAAAATAAGACTTTAAGACTTATGGCCTTAAATTTTAAAAATCTAATTTAAGACATTTTAAGGATCCGCGGGGACCCTGTTCTGGAATGCTGTCAATGTTCACTTTGATGTGCACAATAATTAAATGGCCTCCTTATATCATTTGTATATCGGGAGCCCTTTTGGAAAGACATTTAAATTTACCTTGAAAAAAGCTAGCAGAAAGTAGTTGTCAGAATCATCCTCAAACTTGAACCACAATATTTATCTTTATTTCAAATATGTTTAAAGCCTCTCAAATGCTTAGATGCAAATTAGCTTGTATAGCTCACTCTGAGACAACAACTGTGTTGTGATGGTCCCCATTAAACAAATAAACTAAACTTTCAAGAGAAATACTAGGATTTCTGAGTTTTTTTATTTTAAAGTATATCCTTAAAAAAAGGTAGTCACTTTTCAGTATATTTGATCTTATCAGTATATTAAACTGTTCCTGTGCTGCTATGAGCAATAATTTGACAAGTAAATATCAAGTGTCTGCTTTCAACAAGACCAGGATTATGGCTGTGGGCCAAAGGGTTCAAGAGATGCAGCCATTCATTTTGTTTATATAATTTTCAGCTTGTTAAAGGGATAGTTCACCCAAAAATGAAAACTCTGTCAGTAATTAGTAATTACTGACCCTCATGTTGTTCCAACCCCGTAAGACCCCGTTCATCTTCGGGACACAATTTAAGATATTTTTGATTAAATCTGAAAGTTATTAAAGACATTGTTAAAATAGTCCAAGTGACTACAGTGGCTCAACCATATGTTTATCAAGTGACGAGAATACTTTTTGTGCGCAAAAAACAAACAAAACTAACGACTTTATTCCACTATTCATTATATTCTCCGTGGGCCTGAGTGTGTTTACGTAGTATATCTGCGCAGCGCTTCTGTGTTGCACGTCACCACGTAGGCTCACTATTGGCCGACGCTGGTCATGTGTGTGATGCGTGTGACGTACAACACAGAAGCGCTCTGCATATCATATATATATATATATATATATATATATATATATATAACAGTTTTTTCTCTAACTAAATAGTGAAATGCTTGTGAAGTGATCTCTCAGAGCAGCTCTAGAGACAAAGTTTATGTGCTCATGTCCTCATATAGCGAGATGGCAAACACTGAAAACCCAAGCATTGCGTGCACTTTAGTGTGTAGTTAACGAAACTGCACCATTCATTCACAGACACGCATACTTCATATTTAAATAGTCTTTTTTGCTGTCTAGGTATAGGCATGGGCAGAGGTGGGCCGAGCCCACCCAAACGTTTGCCTTGCCCACCCAATCAGAATTTAGGAACGGAGAGTTTTGATCTGTTTTTACGATTTGTGGATTGATTAAAAGCAATCTGAGGTGGGTTCTGTGCTAAAAGGTTTGATGAAGGGCTGTAGAATGCCCCAAACAACCACAAAAATAACACAGAAATTACATTATCATTTAATTTATTAACTGAAAGTAATGGAGCAGCTACTCGCGCGCTTCAGTCTGTAGCAGAAAAGCAGAGGCTAACGAACACACGAAAACAGGCAGAAATGTTTGCGTGCAAGGTGTAAATTACAAGGAGTTGTATCTTCGCGAATATGTATCTTCATCTTTACTTAAATATTAATATACATCTGATTTTATTTTTGATTCATACCAAGTTGAAATTAGCTAGAAAACCTAATTTAAAAACTCATTTAAAATGTGAATTTATTGCATTGGATGAAGCAAGAATATAATGTAAGTGTTTAAAATGAATATTCAGTTGAAATCGTGCAAACTTTGGCTTGTTGTTAATGCTGTTAAACTGAATATATGAGGCAAACTGCTTAAATAAGAGGGCTGAAATAAGAATGCACTGTTCATCTTTCAGTCAGTTAGGGGCCATTCAGATAGAACGTAATTTTGCGGTTAAAAACACGTTTTTAAATTATTTTAACTTGAGTACCGCATTTTAGAAAGCAGCGTCATAGAAGTATGGAAGCGAGATGCGACGCAACAGTCAAACCTGTTTAGGGTGGTTTTTAACCCACACCTAAATAAAAGCCCACCCAGGATATCTGCCGGCACACCCAGTGGTGTAGTCTACGTGATACGCAGGTATACGCCGTATACCCACTAGGAAATGCCAAGTATTTCCGTATACCCACTAAAAAAAGCGTGAGGATACGTAACAACTTCGTTTTGTGACAGAACTTTTACACTTTCATTCATAAATTCACCGCGTCTGTGTTTGCAATGGACACAGATCAAATCGCGTGAATATTAAAAACTCAAAGAGACTGCAGTTGTTCAACGCGTCTCTGGGAATGAGCGCTCAATGTGTGCTCTACTACACACACACACTGAAGCGCGCGTGCTTGTGTCAGCGCTTCACTGTAGCTATGAGGACATGATGTAGCTACACATGACACATGAACATCACAGAGCTGCTATGAGAGTCACTTCATGAGAGTGTCACCATTTCATTTGATAAAACTATCGTCATTCATTCGTATCACACACACAGAAACTGTTATGTCTTTACGACAACCTGTCAAAATAAAAGTTCGGTATAAACTCAAAGAAATTATGAAAGAAATTGCACAGTAAAATGTAGGCTACTGTAAAATAATAATAACGATGAAATCTATTAAAACTTATTTTAAAAAGGAATATCACACAAGTTTTCATACATGTTTTAATTTAAACAGTAAACTTGCCAAAACAATAACACCATTTTCTTTCAAAAGCACCATTTCTAAAAGTAAATTTGTATTTGTGCCTATAATGTTTTTTTAAATTATTATTATTGTCAGCTGATAAAACCTGTGCTTCAGGGACCATATTCATATAACATCTAAGGCTAAATGTAGAAAATCAGTCCAGTCTCCTCAGCTGTAAATGCCATTGGCTGTTAAAGTCTTGTGTTGCTTATAATAAATTGACATGTTGATAACACTTAGTCTCATAATGCTCTCAATTACATGTCGTTGCATACTGTATGCATTAGTGAGTGTGGTGGTGCTTATGGGGTGAAGAGACGGGTCAGGCGGGGGGGGGGGGGGGGGGGGGGGGTCACAGTAGACTCACAGTATACTCACTACAAAAAACTAGACTACACCACTGGGCACACCCTTTCATAGGTGCCTAGAATCAGGCCTGTTTGCAGTTTAATATTAAAGGTCCCATGATATGGGGTTATTATATTATTTTATAATGTTTCCTGGGTTGCCCTTATAATGTTAGTATGTTTTTTAGATAGAAAATAGTCATAATTTAGAAACAAAAGGCATTTTTCCTAGCCCAGTTTTAGCCTCTGATTTGAACGCTCTGTTTGAAGGGCGTTAGTCTGCGAAGTCTGTGTGAGACTTCGGTGTAACCGGCCACTGCTGTGATTGGCTGACATGCTTGCATATGAAATAGCAACTTATTACATGTGAAACTCTCTCGAATACTTTTACTACAGTTATTATACGTTTTTACTATTACAGCTATCGAGATTAACAAATCGTCAGAAGTTTTTAAAGTATTTAGATCTATTCCCATCACATAAAATGTTGCCGTGATGAGCATTGGGCAAGCAGATGAGTCTGTTGTTGATCGCGAGAATGAAGATCTTATCATTGCAACGCAGTTTCTGCACTGTCTCTGCTGTCACCAATGCAAACACGATGATGTAAATACAGTAAGAGCTTCATGTGCAGTGTAACGTGCGTCATTGATTTCATAACGAGTTTGGCAAGTGTCCAGATAAACTCGATCGCGGTGTGTCCATGAGAAAATGAGCTAGGAAGTATAGGAACGCGTGCGCGCGATTCCTACAAAGATTGTTCTTTGATCGCTTTCTGTATATAATTTATTCACAATTTAAATACGATTATTTTCATCCTACTAAAAGAAACGATGTGAAGTTTATATTTTAGTCACTGGCTTGACTTACTGAGGCATAAACAGCTGTATTGAACGATTTGAGAGAAAGATTACCTGTCTGAACTTGAACAATTACACATCAGAAAGTGTTGCTTGGTAACGTTAGCTCGATCGATTTATTTTCAGACGTTCGTCGAAGCCACCTCTATGACCCAAGTTGAGGAAACAGTCGTCGGTGAAATGTGTGCCGCAGACATGCAAAACTTTGGGGAGTTGTGTCGGCGCATTTCCAGAGAAAATGAAATGAATCCACTGGTTCTTCTGGGGCTTGGATGAAGGAACTAAAAAAAGGCTTCGGTGTTCATTTGTACATCCAATTATTGAGCAATTATTATGCTTCACTCGCTCAAAAGCCATGATATCTCCCGTGGACAAACTAAAATCGCACGCACGCGTTCCTACTTCCTAGCTCATTTTCTCATGCGGGAAATATTCTCTGGGCGGGAAAAGCAGAGAAAGGGGAGGTAACATTTCCTCCGTATGACGTCATACGGAGGAGATTCAAGATCAGCCCGATTGAGCTTCCACTTTTTCAAAGGCAGAGAAAGATAGCAAAAGCTCGATTTACACCGATTGAAATTTCTAGAAATTTGGGGACCATATAAAGGCTAGGGGAACTCATATTAATGTTAAAAAACCTCAAAAAGTGAAAATTTCATGTCATGGGACCTTTAACAGACACTAATCTATATCGCAATTTGATTGTGTACAGTCCTACTTTAGATTTTTTCATCCAAAATTTGCAAAATTCTGTGACATTCTGTGTTATACAGTAAATTAAATTTTTACGACTGGATTCCATCTTTTCACGTTTTTGGCATCACGGAAACCATAGGGCCCTAATTCACCCACACATTTATAGTTCATGTATACGGCACGCAAACAAGGGCATGAAAATGGTTAGGTACACATTTTCACACACTAAAATTTTTTTCCAATCAATAACTATTTGGGGAAAATAAATTATAGGCAAATAACATACGTTACAAATATTTAGTACACCATTGGCATTAACTATATAGTAAGCCTTGCTTGAAACAATTTTCTCCAATTTCATTTTGGTATGAATGTTTAACTCATGATGTATGTATGCAAGTATGATCTCATGATCAAACAATTATGTAGCATGTAGCATTTCAAAAGAACTTACGGGAAGAACCCCAGGCATTTTCTCTCCATTCTTCACCCAGCAACATCCCTTTACGTCCATCTTTTGCCAATTCATCCGATTCCCACAATTTTTTTGCAGGAAGTAGCTGCAAAAAGGGTCAATGTGGCAATCACTTTTTGCAAAGTATATGCAAACAACAACAACAGGTAAAAATCTAACAAGTGGAGTTGAAATACGTTAAAGGATTACAAGGAAATCAACACTTTTGATACTGGTCAAAAAAGATTCAAAAGAACTATTAGACTCAGAATTACAACTGGCTTTTTAAAAACTCTGATCACATACCTCACCCATTCCACGAGACTCCAGAGCCAAGGCTTGAAAGTCATAATTCATCTCATCCACAGCACGCACCTAGATAAAGCACATTTTATTTTCACCAGGATAGAGCCAGAATGAGCATCAAATACAAAAACGATACTCCCATAAGAGTGCAACTAAGAGTGAACCATGATTTGAGTCAAAAGTAAGTATGAAGTAGGGCTGCACAATATATCGAAATTATCGAAATAGCGCAAATGTATATACTGTATCGCAATATGCATATCGCAACAGCTTGCAATAACTGGGGTCATGAACAAAAGACAGATCACTCTTGGCTGAATAACTTTTGTAGCTTTAATAAGAATCAGGATATATTTAATTCATACAGTGAAAACGAAGCAGTGTTTAATTTTTACATTTGATTATTCAGTTTCTGTTGTTAAATAACCCTAATGTAGGCCTCCTGAAACCCTAAACCCAGTGGTTTACACTGATGTTAAAATAACACTTCTTATGCTACAGTAAAACACTGCTGGCTGTTTTCTTGTCACAAAAATAATGTGAAACACGTATGTAGGTTATATAATTTTCAATATATTTTAAAGATTATTTATGTTTCTTTTACACACTTTAAGCATTATCGTATCGCATATCGAATATCGCATAATTTATTGAGTTATCGCATATCGCATTTTACTTCAATATCGTGCAGCCCTAGTATTAAGTATTACCGGGATAAAATATATATTAAATGATTCTCAAAACTAAAGACAGACAGTGAAACAGTGAAAAACTTGTAGGGACAAAAAAAGAAGCAGCTCTTAACAAGAAAAACATGCAGCTTAAAAATTAAGACAAAATTTGTTTACAAAAGCGGTTCACTTGACTTTCATATATTTATGTACACAAATGAGGAGAAAAAATGTTTTTGAGCTGAGGACAAGATAAAATGTTGCAGGATTTGATTGTCCTGCTTCCTTTAAAAAAACAAAATAGTTATATAGAGTTAAGAGAATTTTGTTAAGAGTTGCTTTGTAAACTGAAATTGCATGTCTAAGAATAAGGCTATGTTCAGACTTCAGAATTTCTCTCAAAACAGACCTTTTCAGGCAGACTGCCCACATTATTAATTGCAAGTATCAAATAAGATTTGTGTGCCACAGACATAACCAACCTATATGCATGGGTTGCTTTGGCAACAACGTTGGTGTACCCACGGGCCACATGTGTGACAAGGGTTTCAAAACGAATGTAGAAAAATGTAGTCCAGACATCAGAAAAATCAGTCTATAAACGCATTTTATATTTTAGATGAGTGAAATAATAGGGCTGCCCCCTAATAGTAAACTAAACATTAGTTGACAAGAAGAGGCTTAATCGACCAAACTTTTATTAGTCTGTTAGTTGCAGAAAAAAAAAAAACTCAACGGGAAGTGGTGAAGTCACGCAGTCTCTGTGAGGGACAGATCGTAAACGGTGGTCCTTGTAGTAATTACCGTATGTCGGGCAGGAAATCAAAACGTTCACCTATCACCCAATGACCTCAAATATGGCTTTTTTGAAACATGCAAGTATTACCAACTTAATACTCTAACATTAACCTAGAAAAATATGTGCTATTATTAGGTGCAAATCCAAGTGTTTGTGCAGAATGTGGAAGCTAAAGTATTTGCGCTTACTGCATGACATGGAGGCGCTGGCACAATAACTTGCATTTTTTTCTGATAACAACAGAAAAAAATTAAAATACTACATTTTAAAGATTATTGTAATACATCAATCAAAACTGTAAATGGTATACTTTTGTTTGTGTGAACTATTTTGTAAAATAAAGAAAACAAACAGGATGTGCTTTGTCGTCTCGGTCTCCGTGAACTGGAGAGCATCACAAATGCAAATGAAAAACCAATTAGAATAGAAAAAAAATACTTTCCATATGAAAGGTGCATTTCTCTCCAAAATCACATGTATACACTATACTGTGTAGATGGCGAGTCAGCATTGTCAGCTACATCTTTGCAGTAGACACTGACTCAGAAAACACTAGTTTATAAACAATTAAACTGTCTCCTTGCTATATTTTAACCGCATTTTCATAATCATTACTTATGCCGGCATAAAGCTTTTATGCAAAGCTTTATGCATGCACTTGAGCGTAGAATAGGCTATATGTTAAGCATATGTATATTAAATGCTCATTATGGTTCAGTATTCCCCCCAGCATATATTTAAGTAATTCAATTAATAAACGTGCGATTAGATGACTAATGGCTTGAATGAATGATTACAAGTCGACTAGAAAAATCTTTAGTCATGGGCAACCCTAGGAAACAAAAACGTTTTTTGGACGTGACAAAAACGTTTTTGGGAGACAATGTTTTGTAGACTTTTTGTGTATTACAATGCACAAACCAGAAGCAACAATATACATCGAATGGAGAAGGATTGGCTCTCCTCATAACATAAAATATCCATTATTTCAATTTTCGTTTTCGCAGGGGAAAAAACAGTTACAGATGTGACATCTCTCCGTTACGTACGTAACCGTTCTGAAAGTGGAATTAATCCGACTATAGAAAGGAGTATAATGCTTTAAAACCTTTAAAAGAGACCTCTAGTGGGTATTTAAAAAAATAAAAATAACTTTGACCTCTCAGTTAATCGAATTAAAACTGAAATTGTACTGCAACTGTTTATGTATTTTCATGCCAACTTTCATGATGTCAAATGTAACCAGTGTGGGACTCGCATTAATATAAATCTACACCAGTCTACATCAGAGACGGATGCGGTTGTAACCATAGACTGTAAAAAAATATGGACGTAGTGTCCGTGACGTCACCCATAGGTTTCTGAAGAGCATTTTTGAAGCCTAAAGTGGGCGGAGCCGGCCGTCGCCATCTTGGCCTCGCGTCACCGCTCGTCACTCCCGGATAACAGAATATGGGCAAAGAGGCGGAGCTGAGGAGCCTGGCTATCTGAAACCACGCCCACCTAGCGCGACGTTAGCTCCATGGTTAGCGCAGGCTTGGGAGCTAATGCTATATGCTACTCACAGTACCAAGTCTGCGACTGCACAGGGGCTCGCGCTAAAGTGACACTGACAGTTGATGATTAAAATCAGAATGCCAATTAAAAGGTCCTGTTTTTGCCCTTCGAAATATTATAATAGTTAAAAGACATAGCTACAACAAGTGAGACTGTGTATCGTGATTCTGTACAGCTATTCTGCTAGTTGAAAATGTATTATGCAGTACCTTTACAATATTACTCCGAGAGTGTGTGTGTGTGTGTGTGTGTGTGTGTGTGTGTGTGTGTGTGTGTGTGTGTGTGTGTGTGTGTGTGTGTCCGTGATTATGTGCATACATGTCAGTCACTCTTTTATTACAGTCTCTGGTCCATCAGCGCGGCATCGCTCGTCAAGTTCGTAGAGAGCTTTATTATTCAGACCATTTTAAATTCTGATTTTGGCCGCATCTCAATTCTCAAATGGGTCAAAACATAGATATATTACCTATGAAGTTTAAGTAAATGCGCAAGAAATACGCGCTCATTCAAGGATGTGCATTTATTGCATGGACGGAGAAACACAGACACCTGCAGGATTTCATCTGACGGCACATAAGCATGTTATAATCTGTTCAATAGCAACGGTACCGCAGAACGAGTGTAGCCTTTATATCTATAGACGCTTTTAAATCTGAAAACTCCAAAAAGCAACGAAATTGTCAGGCATCCATTAGTGCATGTTCACCGAGGAAAACAACTGGAATACAGCGCTGGTTCTCTCGAACGATACTCGACGACAACGGCGGAATCCAAAGGTGTGGGCGAAGTAATGGGTGTATTAAATTATATGAAATAATCCCGAAAAAAAGCACAAACACGACAGAGATGGCAAGTTCAGCAGCTGGAATTTGCCGAGGTGAAGTGACGGCTAACCGGCTAGCATTTACATCAGCGGGAATCCACCTGTCACTCAAAAGTGGACACACCCTTAATTTTGCAGAACTTTAAATATTAATCAACTAAACGGGTGAGTTATAAAAAAATTCACCCCCCTCACAGTTGTTATGAAGGGCAAAATTAGCTGTATAGACCAAAGCCACAGAGAGAACCTGGCTGTAAACATGTTTTTTTCTGCTGTAAAGTTGGGCATTTTAACATGGGGGAGATACAGATTTGACTCCCTTCTGCAGCCAGCCTCAAGCGGCCAGTTGATGAATTGCCGTTTAATTGACTTCCGTGTTGGTTTCAAGAGAGAGACGGGGAGGTTGCCGCTTGGTTGTAACCTAAAAATGTAAATGACCGATGCCGCTCCAATCAAGATCATTTAAAATGGGTGGCTGTCATAAAAACTTGTTTTATTGACATTTATTCATACATACATTAGATATTAAAGATACTTAACAGGTAACAAGTAACAATATTACCGCCAAATTAAAGAGCGTCAAAATTGAATTTATTGTTTATGTACAAGTCCTTTTTGTCAAGTTGAAACTTAAGTCTATTAAAATGCGACTCATGTGCAACCTGAGTCACTCATTTAAGTGCCTATCTCTGGTATCGGCCATATTTATTAGGGCTGTAACAATATGCGATAAGAGACCGAAATCGCGACACTCAGATGCGGTGTGAGAAGGCAGAATTGCGACACACCCCTTTCTACTCCCAGAGTTATCCTTCCCGTCTAGATCCAATGCTACCACATCTTTATATTACTATTAGTATTTTTTTTAAGTTAACATTATAAAATACGTAGACCTACACCACAAAACTAGTTGAAGATAAATTCTTTAATTTTACCTGTAACAGCCGTTTCACAACGCAAGCGTCAGCAACGTGTGAGTAGCGCACATTTTTTCCGGCGTGCATATTAATCAATGAGTGCATTCACACCGGTGTTGTGCCGACTTTCGACCCTCGTCAAATTATTACCTCCCTAGCATTGGTAGGTTTAGGATTAGTTGTGGGGGAGGGGTTAGGATTAGGGGTGGGGTTAGGATTAGGCAATCAGGTACTGACTTCAACAAGGGGGTAATCATTTTGCAGGGGGTCAAAATTCGGCACAACACCGGGAGTAGGAGAAGCGCGTGAGCGTCAAGCAAGACCAGCAGTGAAGCGGTGTTACGGCGCATTTTTTCTATTTGTTCTATTTCACGCTCAATTAAAGTGAAATCACGCTTTTGATGGACGAAATGAATATGATTTCACACAAAAAGTGCCCAAAATACACAGAATAAACATATCTAGTGAGTTTTAACAAGAACTGGAGTAGGCCAATAAAATGAAGAAAATTAAGCCTCACAAATATTTATAAAAGATTTACCTGTAGGTTTTTTAAATGTTATTTAAAAAATATCTTTTTTTCTTTTTTTCTCTCTCCCACGACTGTTGACGGACACTGCCGTTTTAGACCAGACCTGAGTGAGCTGTACACACTCCACCATTGTTTCAACGCCGAAGCAGCTATAGAAAAGAATGACTCCCAAGCGTTGACATCTAAACCGCTGAAGACACAGTGACAGTGGATTAGTCTGTTTTTGAAGGGAATGAGCCCCCAATCTACCTAAATGCGTTTTTGTCTGCGCAAATCATTTTACACCAGACTGCTTTGTGAAAGAGGGTCAGTACAGAGCATTATTTTCTGACTTCGGGTAGAACTGAACACCGCTACTGAGAGTTTCTGTTCTAATATTATCATTCTGTGAGATGAGCTTGTCCTGACACCGGAGGGGGCTGGAAACACAGCAGCTCATTTGCAATTAAAGGGATACACAAAAACGGTGCGCTTTTGCTCACCGCCAAAAAGTGGCAATTTGAATATCTTGTAAAATATTTTTTTGCTAAAGCTTCACATACACATACTGGGGACATAAGAGACTTATTTTACATCTTGTAAAAAGGGGCATAATAGGTCCCCTTTAAATGAACAGAAGCAGTTGAGAAATAAAACGCTTGTGTACTAGCAGGGCCTAAAACCCAGTCTCAACATGGACTGCGTGTTCCCGGGGGTGGGGTTTATGTACATTTTAGACTTGCTGATGTCACTAAACCCAGAGGAATGTCGTGTAGTCCCTACCAGCCGTTTGTTTAAATCCTTAAAAAACAATTGCGTTAAAAGCAAATATCTCCCTTTGCTTTGAACTTTGAGCGTTGTAACTATGCAGATGTTGTTTATGCTCAAACAGCAACATTTCACACTAACTAAAGTTATGTCACCCGCGGTTACCCGCGATTACGGGTCATCCAAAAATATTTTAATTAACCTTTGTAATTTATATAGTACTAGACACAATTTTCTATGAAATACATAGGCCCAGGGATGGAAATTAGCACCAGCCACCAGCCAAATGCTGGTGATTTTGTGCTGTGGCTGGTAAACTCGCTTCACCTACCAGCCACTGTGGCAGGTAAATTAAAGTAGCATGCGGTTTCACCCGGACACTTTTAGAGGAGGCACATCTTGAGATTTTACCCTATGGAATAAACGGCTTAAGTATTGTAGATCTTGTAGTATTAATTTTTCACATGCAGTTACACATTGTCGGTTAAAAACAAGAAAGTGGCTGGTAAAAACTTTGAGTGGCTGGTAGATTTTGGAATCCACCAGCCACAGTGGCAGGTGGACAAAAAAGTTAATTTCCATCCCTGCATAGGCCTACGCTTTATTGTCTGAATAACTGGCGCGAAGATGACGAGCTCAGTCTGCAGGCAGAGATGAAAGTGGGAAATCCTTATTTATCTTTTGAATGTTGAGCGCGTTATTAACTTTTGTATAAAAGCTGACGCGGGACAAAATGCCCGATTTCCCAACACGCTGAACTGAGCAATGCCATTGTGCCATTTTAATAGGCTACTTTTAAACGCATATAGCTCAGTAATGTCAGTTTATGTATTTTCTGAGAGGGGGCGAGATTTTTGTTGGGAAAGTCAGGGGAGACACTTCGATTAGACTGGATAAACACATGCAGCATCTTAATTGTTAAGAAAATTAAACGAAATAAATGAATAAATAAATCAAGCCTTTATTACATAACACTAGGCTATATCATACAGCATTCAGAAAAATGCTGCACCCGCACCCCTAGTTCCTACGTCTATGGCTCAATGACGCTACTATGAGCTTTTACTAGCTACTTTTTAAAAATGCGGGTCAGGAAGCGGGTCGGGTACAATATTTTCTTTCTTTTTTTTTGTGGTCCGAGTTGCAGGCGGGTTAGTTGAAAACGTCGGTCGGGTGCGGGTTGTTTATACATTGACCCTCGCATCACTGATACCCATTGACTCCTATTATAAAGCTTGGAAGAGCCAGTATATTTTTAATATAACTGATATCGTCTGTATTCGTCTGAAAGAAGAACGTCATATACACCTAGGATGGTGTCAGGGTGAGTAAATCATGGGCTAATTTTCATTTTTGGGTGAACTATCCCTTTAAAGGTGACATAATATGGCCCTTTTCACAAGATGTAATATAAATCTATGGTGTCCCCAGAATGTGTCTGAAATTTTAGCTCAAATTTTGTGCTTTGCTTGAACTTTTGCCTTTGCTTTAGAACTTGCTTACACTTTTGTCGCTTGCGAAAACCAAATGTCGGTGCCGTGGGTGGAAACGAGCAGATTAAGGGGCAGTAATATTATTAAAAAAAATCCCCTTCCTACATCAGAAGGGAAGTCAAATCTGATCGGCTTATTTTTTGACATGCTTGCAGAGAAAGGCTTACCAACACAAAGTTACTGGGTTGACACTTTTCACGTTTTTTGGTTTGGTAGGTGCACCGGGCACCCGATTATAGCACTTAACCTTATGTCCCCTTTAAAGTGACAGCAGCCTAATAGCGGTCTGTTTTAATGTTAAGTCGTACTCTTGACTAAATAACTTTTGTAACTTTAATCATGATTAATGTATATTTAATTAATACAATGAAGAAAATATTTTACATTTGATTATTTCTGTACCTGAAAACTAGTGTCAGACCTACCTGAAAAGCACTTTATTTCATATGGATCTTTGTTGTTGTATTTATGTTGACCTGCTAAATGTTACATGGATCCAACCAATGTTCAATAGAAATGATTTGATGATGCAGCAATAAACTAGCTAGTAGCCTAGACATTAATGCACGCGTTTGTGAACTTTGTTTATTTAAATTTTAAAACAATCAAAACGCTAAGCTATTTTAATCACAAAAGTTAAAATACGAGATTAAGAAACAAATATTGGTATTGGAATCAGCCAATAATAGTTTGTTAAAATCGGTCTCAGCAGAAAAAAAAAAAAAAAATCCTATTGGTGCGTCCCTAAAATGAGCATTATTTGACATTTAAAAATAGTTTTGGCTATTTGTCAAAAGCAAATGACATCCTAAATATTTTTCCACCTGTTAATATAAACTACGCTGAGATACATCTGCAGCTATATTAAATGTTTATCATACACAATCCAAAAACATGGAGGTAAGCTCTCGCAATTGATCTTTCGTTCTCATTTAGGCTTTTCTATTTGAAAAGCCTAAATGAGAACGAAAGATCAATTGCGAGAAATGCGGCAAGAACATCTGCAGGCTAAATCTCCACAAAGTTCTCATTGATACTAGAATGTAATTTCTAAAATATTGTTATTATAATAAATTAATTTCTAAAATGTTATGATATGGTAAGACTGAAACAGATCACAGTATGCCACAGTATCAGTCATCAGCAATAGGTATACATGCATGCCGGTCATATCGATTAATACAAAATGCCTGTAACGGTCACATCCGTAACACATTATTATGGTTGTTCAGAGCAAAGAAGGTAAATAAGTTTTTAATCATAATAAAAAATGGACATAATTTGGCTTTGTACAGAAAGATTCTAGTTAATTGTATTAATAATTTTTAATCAAATTGAAAATGTTACGGACATGATGCAGCACTGAAGCATTCTGACTCACACCATAGATCTTGTCCTTATAAATCCAAAAATCATCGCTGTTAAAACAGAATAATAATAATTTTTTCAGACAGGTCTTTCTACAAAATGCTTACTGTAGTCAAAGTAAAAAAAAAAATGGGTGGCCTTTGATCTCTCTTTTGAAAACATGAAATATAGTTTTTCTATCAGTGCACACTGCACACCCCTTATATGTGGTGGATAAACATGCCTGATTTTCTTCAAATTTCTATTACAGCAGTAAAATACAGACCTAAATGCACAACTTAAATAGATTCGTTTTTTTTTTTTTTATGGTAATGTTTACATTTGCATGGAATTGCTCAGGTACATCATCTCGTTCTCCAAATAAGCGCCCTGTCGAGTCACGGAACAGAATTCCTCAGATGCACAAGAAAAACTCAGCGACGGTCGAGACAGGCATTTTAATGTTCTGTGCAATAGTTGTGGCCGAAATCTTTGGACATACCATTTGAATACTTCTGGAATAACGTTTTGACGTTATCGTTGTATGTCGTGTTACGCAAAAGACCATTTAAAATCAGCTTTGAGAGCAGCCAGACTAAGAGGCATTTGTAAAAAATCTAATTGGAAATCACTTTTTAAGCCACCTCCAAATGTGGTTTGAATCAGATTTGGGGGAAAAAGTGTTTTTTTTTGTTGTCCAGAATTTTAACAACCCATCTTGGATATGCAAAATAAAATAAAATCTGATTTCCGCTGTCAGTCTGAACATAGCCGTAAATCAAGAGGAGTATTACTAGAAGATTTGAAATACAGTCAAGCATTACCAATCACAAAACAAACCCTGACAAAGGTGGGGTTATGTATTAAATGGTTTACTTACTAAAAAAGAGAGAACAAAGTCATGAGAAAAACAAAACTATCAAATTTAAGTAGAAAATCAGCTGTTTGGTGGTTATTTTACAAAAAATATTTGACCACGGAATTTGGTTGATTGACCAATCACATCTGCACTGATTTTCTTTTTTTTAATATTAGGCTATATTTATAAGTTTACAGGTGACAACAAAATACTTCAAACAGCAACCCCAGTTTTTCAATATTTTAGTATGTTGGTGTTACATTTAATTAGAGAGCCCTGTGTCTTTGAGTCCATGTTCACACTCCCTCACATTTGGGTAGTTGAGCTCTTGCCATCATTAACTTAGAAAGTATCGAACAAGAGATTGTCCCTCTGCAAATGTATGATTCATTCATACCTGGTCAACATGGTTTCCATCACCAGTGGGCCAGCGGTGTTTGCCTGCAGTGCAGCCACCCAACTGCTCCCCAGGCTGCCTTTGAAAGAAATAGCCCACAGTGGCATCATCTTGGGAACGACCGCTCAGTGGAGGCTGAGGGGTGCCGGGGTTGGGATTGGCCACCCGGTCCATACCTGGCATAGGGTGAGCTCCTCCAGGTCCCTGCCCAGCACCTCCTACTGTGGCCAGAGAACCCCCCGCATGGACTCGGACCACTCCGGTCTCTGGCGCACCATTTGTGTGCAGCATCCCACCTCGCGTCTCCTGCCAGGCCACGTCATTCATACCTAAGATGCTGCATGGAATGCTCATTCCACGGAAAAACCTTCAGAAAAAGGGGCAGGGAAGTTAAATGCCATTTAAAAAGTGATTTTACCTTCATGGCATTAGATTAACCCAGATGAATGATAAATTTATTATTTGGAATACACAAACACGGTGAAACAAAACAGAGTGCGGAGTTCAAAATGTAGAAGACTTCCATCTTCCACGTAAAAACCTCCAAATACTATCCAAATATCATAAATTACATATAAATTAAATATAGTGTGATTTTCTGCATCTATGGTATACAAATATAAAATCTGTCCCCAACTAGGGTCCCCAAGTGAATCTTGGCCCCTTCCACCACTGAGTGTAAACTGCGTAAACACACACATAACAAAGCTAACGTTATTCAATTAAATTCAAACAAATAAAACAAAATAAACTGTCAGGAGAACAAAGCCGCACCATAATTTACTTAAGTCTTAATAAATGTGGCCACAAACTAAACCTCGTTTACTCCGTTTTTTAAAAGCAGCGTTTAAAAATATATATTACAGTAAATGCGTTTAAATAAAGACCTGAAATCACGCGTTTCTATGTGAATGTTTTGAGTGGACAGGAATAGCAGGATGCTAACGGCTAACACACTAATAATGGACGGTGGTACATTTAGCCATTGTGTTAGATGTCAAATTAAACACTGCTGCGGTTTCTTTTGGTTTTTAATGATTTTGCTGTGAGATTCTGAGACTAAAACATTTAGTCTCAGCAATGTTTTTATTTGATCGAGGTTGTCTGTTGTTTGTTAGCATCACAGGGCCCATGACTCCGCCAGCTAGCACGTCGCTAACAGTAAGCACGAGAGGGCTTGTTTTAAGTCTAATGCATTTCTACTTAAACATGTCTATTTAAATAGCGCCTTTGAATTGATAAGAGGCTATGAAAGTGAATAGAGAATCCAACTGCACGATAAAATAACCTGACAAGCACATTGAAGTCACAATGTGCTTGTGTTTCTGCTAGTGCGCGAGCCGCTTTGTTGATAAAACAACACACAGGCCTCTCACCTCTAAAAGTTAATTTTACAACCAATGAATCCAATAACCACCAGTAACAAACAATTATGGATCTCTAACCGTAGTCGTCACGGTTATGAACCCAACAGCTAACGTTAGGCAATTTCATGACAATTAATGTCATATAATAAACTCCCGTGTCGTTTCGCTGATAGACTCACAACACGGCCCCCTGCTTGAGCCCCTAAACAAAAGGGGCAACAATTGACATTCGCGGTCCAATATGTCCATCACATCTGCTCAAAGATACTCACGCGCGGTGTATATTGATGGTCAAGCCCGATGCTTCAATGTTGTGATGGACGCGGTGTTGTGTATAAGTTTAGTTTCCGTGGAGATGTGGTGCGTGTGTGTGTTTTAATGATTAGGTGTTGGAGGCGCTTGTATAGGAGTTTGGGAGGATTGGTGCCCTCCTCCCCTGTGCATTCTCTCTCTCTCTCTCTCTCTCTCTCTCTCTCTCTCTCTCTCTCTCTCTCTCTCTCTCTCTCTCTCTCTCTCTCTCTCTCTCTCTCTCACACACACACACACACACACACACACACACACACACACACACTCACACACACACACACACACACACACACACACACACACACACACACACACACACACACACACACACACACACACACACACACACACACACAATATCAGTGAGGACATTGCTTAATTATATTTGGTTAATTATATTTCCCATCACCTAACCCAACCCTACCCATCACAGAAATATGTGCAAAACACTAGATTTAAACAAAAACATGTTTTGACAGATTTACAAGCATTTTAGGACCAGAAAAATTTCCTCACTAGTTGGCTGTCATAATATTTCAATAAATGTGAGTTTGGCCCTCACAACAAGTATAGCTTAACCTGTAGGCTACAGCTAAAATAATAAATCCCTACATATTGTTGTACCATGACTAGAGGATGACTGTTTTTCCCGCAAAGTCCCTCACCCTTCCATTTCTACCATCTGATGGAGTTTGGGTTCCTTGCCACTAATAATAATAATACGTTTTATTTGTATTGCACTTTACACGTGAAGGTCACATCTCAAAGTGCTACAGGTGCAACGTACAAGTAAAAACACTAAAAAATAAAAACAGCTAAAAAAAACCAAAAACAGCAAGAAACTAAATTATGTTAAGAAAATGCAGTTAAAAATAAATAGGTCTTTAATTTATTTAAAAAAAACTCTGTGGCAGAGTTTCTCTCTATAGACTGTGGCACCCTCAGGTGGTTGGGGAGGGCATTCCACAGTCGAGGCGCAGTTCTTTGAGGTATTCACTATTGCCTTTGGCTTAGTTGGGGACTCTTGTTCAAAATGTCATACTATCATACTATTATTATATTTCTGCAGTATCCAGTATGTATACTGTGCGTAGTATACACATTTTCTGTATGGATGCAATACCCCGGATATAATTGCCAGGCAGCATCTGCTAATTACAACTCAAGAACACTAAAATCAGTGTTCAGAATGGCATACTTCCATACAACTCCTACTATATTGTAGTATGCAAGGTCTATTCTGTGAATAGTATTTGAATTTTCTGTATGCATGGAATTCCCCAGTTACCTAGTACATTGGCTGAAATCTGATGCTGAGGACACTGCATGGGATACTGATTCCCCAATTCATAGTAACGTAACTAAATCTAAGTTTCCTCCACTCCACATGGGACCAGGCTCTGTGGAGGAAGAAGAAACAGGGGTGGTGAGGTTTTAGAAGTGAGACATGGAAGGTGAAGTGAATTCTATAGTGAGAAGGGAGTTGCAGTTCGTATGTGACAGGGTTTACTTGACCAAGTAGGGCCCATGTGTTTTTGGGACTTAATTTTCTGCAGGGCAGGTGCAGCTTGATGTCCCTCGTTGAGAGCTATAGCTTCTGCCCAGGTTGGTAGGATGGAGCTTCGGTTCGCCAGGCATCGGCGTGACTCTTCTATCGGCCCAAGGCCCAATTTTGAAGATGATGGTGTGCAGTGCCCCAGACTCTCTCGCTTTCCCCCAATCAGAAATCCATGGCTGGAATATGCTGGAGGCTGATGGCCGAGCACACACTGAAACGGGGTCAGGCGTTGCTTGAGGGAGTTTTAGCGTATTTGGCCCAGGCAAGAAACTGGTTCCAGGAGTTCTGGTGACAATGGCAAAAGATTCGGAGAAAGTGTCCAAACTCCTCTCCGCCTGACCATCGGTCTGTGGGTAGTATCTGGAGTAGAGGATGACAGTCACAGCTAGGGTAGTGAAGAATCCCTTCCATCCAAACACATGAGATGAATTGTGGTCCGCGATCTGAAAAAAATTTCTTCAGGAAGGCCATTATAATGGAATAAATAATTAAATAACAGTTATGCTGACTCCGTGGCCGCGGAGAGACCCTTGAGAGGTATCAATCGGAAGGACGTTTTCTCTCAACATTACGAGAACATATATTAAAGGGGAGTAGGGGACCTATTATGGCCATTTTCACAAGATGTAATATAAGTCTCTGGTGTCCCTAGAATGTGTCTGTGAAAATTTCAGCTAAAAAATACCCCACAGATAATTTATTATAGCTTGTCCAATTTGCAAAAACACGCTGTTCTCATGTGAGTCTCTATAGATGCAAGTAAGCTGCTGCTCCTCACCCTTTCCAGAAGAGGGTGTGGCCTTTACCACCCGCGCCGATCCTACGGCGGCAATAACAAATCAAATCAGGAGAAGCAATATGACTATACAGGTGTACACTGTTCAGCCCTTTGTGCAGGAGAGACTCTGACAGAAGCAACACACAATGATAGTTGTGTGCCAACTGTGCAGCTCTGGTGAGTCTGGCTTGCAACCAACATCCCTTGTGCTACTGATATGTGTCGCTGTGCTGGTCAGTGAAAAAAAACATTACATTTTTAAAACCATTACACAGTATTTAAAAAGACAATCGGCTTACTGAATCATTCTAAACGGCAGAATTGCGACTGAATACAGCAGAATTGGATTCTGTTTGCCTCATTGACCATTATCTTCCTTTTTACCACTGTAAAGCCCATTTGAAACAATCTGTAAACCTATTTTATAAAGCACTATATTAATAAAGGTGACATAACTTCGTGTATGACCTTATTTTATTATAACATTACAGTATCTTGCTTATGTACAACTTACCAAGATCCTTTAACATCCCTTAACCAAGTAAGTCCCTTAACTTAATTTGAGTGTGAAAAAATCTGTCAAAACAAGTAGTAGATGAGACAAAAATGTCTACTGCTACACCCCCATGTCTGCTTTTGGCATGGAGGAATGCACTTTTCTGTTTTCAGGTGACAGCATCAGTTAACCAGCTCCTACAGAGCCTTCCTGCAGACTTAAGTTTCAACCCTGCTCTGAGCCTCTAACACAACTTTTTGTAATTGTCAAGTAACCCTGAACACCTTGATTAGCTTGTTTAGGTGTTTGATTGGGGTTGGATGTAGCTTTTCAGGAGCAGGGTCGGAGACCCCTGAATTAGAACATATAGGCCTACTTTTTTTTATTGGTTTGCGAACTTCTTCAAATGTGGTTCTTCTTCAAATGTAGTACTTTGACATTATGAGACTGTATGACAGTATGGTAACAGCCATACCTTTTGGAAACATGGAAAATTCAGATAAATTTTTACAACGTGTGAAGCTAGTGTAGCTAGTATTTGTGTTCACACAGCTATCTGGGCTGCAGTGTTGTCATGGTGGTCTGCAGTTTTCAATTGGGTTACTGTAGCATCCAGTCAATATTGAGAAGGCCAGAACTGATGGTTAAATGACTTTTATTGCCGTCCGTGTCATCAACCAACGTAAGAGCTGGGTAAAATCAAATAAACCATGCATTACCATCACATTTCGACCGTTAACGTTAACTTACACAGCTCATTACATTAGTTTCAATCCGTTAGCATTATCAAATTATACATTTTACAATAAACATTTTAAGTAGCTCAAATATATATTTCGTTCACTCTACAAACCTTGTTCCCCAATTGACCGAAGCTAAACCTTGTAGTTGTACTTGTTTCTCCGTGGCGTTTTACTGTTTTTAACCGTGAACCTTTTCAGCCTTTCTCTTTCGTCTTTTCCGCCGTTTGTCAAAACTAAACTCTGGCCCCGTTACCATAGTTCCGGTTTCTATGGTTACACACATAAAAACACAAATAATTTCTTCAAGTTACTTAACCAAAATATAGAAATAATCTTGTAAACATGTTACAACTGAAACTTCAACATTTCAATACACTTATGTATTGTAAATTTACTTTTCACTATCTACTAGTAGCAGAACTAACTTATGAACTGGGCGTTCTACTACAGACATTTTGTTCACACGTTGACCCCTTTTGGTAAGATTTCTGTCTGCAAAGCCTATTTTGACCTTTCTGACAAGTCCATCTGTATCTTTCACAGTGTCCAAGATTCGCCCAAGTTTCCACTGGGATCGTGGTTGCATTTCATCCTTGTCCATTACTATGTCGCCTATTTGCATGTTTCTTTTAGGCTTGTGCCATTTTTGTCTGACCATCATGTTCTGCAGGTACTCCCTTTTCCATCTGCTCCAAAACTGTTCGAGCAAGTACTGTACTTGACGCCATCGTTTCCGTGCATACAAATCCTCCTTAACGAACTGTCCTGGGGGAGGCAGAGGAGTTGAGGTTTTCATTGTGACAAGATGATTTGGAGTTAGCGGCTCCAAACTGTTTGGATCGTTGAGACTATCTGTTGTAAGGGGGCGACTGTTTACGATAGCAGCTGCTTCATACAAGAAGGTTCTAAGTGAAGAGTCGGTGAGTCGACCTGGTGTGAGAGCCAATGTTGCATTAAGAACGTTTCTCACAGTCCGTATCTGTCGTTCCCATACTCCACCTGCGTGACTAGCATGCGGTGTGTTTAGGACAAAATCACATTGTTTTTCTGCAAGGAAGGTTGTCAGTTTGTCAGTGTCAATTTCGCCTTGTGCTGCATTCAGTTCGTTTTTGGCACCTACAAAGTTAGTACCCTGATCGCATTTTATTTGTCTGACAGAGCCTCTTAGAGCGATAAAGCATCTGAGCCCATTTATAAAAGTGTCCGTTGATAGGTCCTCTAACATTTCGACATGAATTGCACGTGAATAAAAGCATGTGAAAAGGAGGCCATACCTTTTATATTCTTTCCTTGCTTGTTTGGTCAGGAACGGACCAAAAACGTCCATACCACAGTATGTAAAAGGCGGAGAGTGTTCCATTCTTTCTGTGGGTAAGTCTCTCATTTTTTGTCCTTCCACAGGTCTCCTTTGTTTCCGACAGAACACACACTGGCGAATGCAGGATGCAACCGTTTGACTCAACTTTGGAATCCAATAGCCATTGGATCGTATCTCGTTCATTGTGAAGCCCTTTCCCTGATGATTGACCCTTTCGTGACAGTGAGCAATTATCAGTTTTGTGACATGATGGTCTCTGGGAATGATTGTGGGATGTTTCAATGAGCTGGGAAGAGATGAGTGATGGAGCCTTCCTCCCACCTTGAGCACATTGTCCTTATCCAAGAAAACATCCAAGTTGTACATTTTATTGTTCTTTGGGAGTTGTTTGCCTTTGTTTAATGTCTCTATTTCGTTTTGATATGCTTGTCTTTGTAAATCTTTGATAATCACAGTTTCTGTGTTTTGTCTTTCAGTTACAGTTGTGAGTGTCTTTGATTTGTCTTTGAGCAGGTATCGTCTGAGACGTGCGACTGCGCTGACTGCACGGGACCAGGATGAGAACTTTGTGAGCCGGTCACTAAGGCTTGTATGTTCAACCGTACCTGTGCTTAGTGTCTGTACTTTTCTCACCTCTGGGTCTCCTACTGGAAGTACAGCGGTCTCTTTTGTTGGAAGCTGTATTTTCTTTTCCCACAGGAAGTGAGGGCCTGTGAACCAATTAGATGAAAGCAGTTCATTTATAGATGTGCCCCTGGATGCCATGTCTGCTGGGTTTTCGTTGGTAGGCACATAAAACCATTGTTGCAGTGAGGTACTGTTGCGGATTTTCTGCACTCTATTAGCAACAAACGTGTGAAACCGTCTCGCATCGTTGTTTATGTATCCTAGAGTGACCTTTGAGTCTGTCCAGAAGAATTCCTCAATATTGTCATAGAGCAGTTCCTCTCTTAGCGTGTTACTTACAGCGACTGATACTGCGGCTGCGGTAAGTTCTAGCCTTGGGATTGTAGTGACCTTTGTTGGAGAGACGCGTGCTTTGCCCATGATGAAGGTACAGTGAACGTCTTCCCGTTTGTTTATGAGTCTGAGATAAGAACACTGTCCATATCCTGAGGTGCTTGCATCAGAAAAGTGGTGTATTTCTCTTTTTACCACTTCTCCAAAATCAGCAGGAACATAACATCTGCTGATTTGCACATTTTTTAGATTGTGTAGATCTCCTTTCCAGCACTCCCACCGTGGCTTAAGATGTTCAGGTAGTGGGTCGTCCCAGTCTGTTCCTTGACGACACATTTCTTGGAGAATCCCCTTTCCTTTGAGCACATAGGGAGCAATGAAGCCAAGGGGGTCGTATATTGCTGCGACTGTGGACAAGATGCCACGCCTGGTTGGTGTTTGGTCCTTTAGTGCAATGCTGAATGTAAAGCAGTCCTTATTCACATTCCAATAAATGCCAAGTGCTCTCTCTGTCTGAGTTTCCTTAAACGTCAAGTCCTTTGTTTTTGTATCTGTTGCATGCTCTGAAGCTGGAATGCTTTTTAAAACTTCAGAGTTGTTGGACACGAATTTGTGTAACCTTAGTCCACCCTTTGCACATAGTTCACGTGCTTCCTTTGCCAGTTGTATAGCATCCTTTACTGTCTCTGCACTGGTGACTCCGTCGTCTACATAGAAGTCTCTTGCTATGAACTGTGAGCCAACTGGATAGGCAGAACTGTTCTCTTTGGCTAAATGTTTGAGTCCATAGTTCGCACAACCGGGTGATGAAACGGCGCCAAAGAGGTGTACTGCCATCCTGTATGCTTGTGGTTGGCTGTTCATGTCTCCATCTTTCCACCATACGAAGCGCAAGTAGTCACGATCAATTTCCTTGACTTGGAACTGGTGAAACATTTTTTCGATGTCGCACATGAGAGCTACTTGGTGCTGTCTGAAGCGCACAAGCACACCAGTTAGGTTGTTGATCATGTCAGGACCGTTCAGTAAATGCTCGTTAAGACTGGTACCTTTGTGCTTTGCAGAGCAGTCAAAGACCACGCGCAACCTCTCAGGTTTCTTTGGATGATAGATGCCGTGGTGCGGTATGTACCATGTCTCTCCGGGCGGTCCATTATCATCCGTCTCTTCGGCATCACCTCTTTTGATGATGTCGCTCATGTATTTCATGTAGTCCATTTTGTATTTTTCATCTTTCATGAATTTGCGTTTGAGCTGGTTTAGTCTGGTTTCAGCGAGTTGTCTGTTATCTGGCATTAGTGGTCTTTCTTTAAATGGTAATGGCATTTCGAAATGTCCACTTTCAGTCTGTGTTATGCCATGCTCGAGTTTCTGAAGGAATACTAAATCCTCTTGCGACACAGTCTTTTCATTCCCGTCAGTCTCTTTGAAATCTCTTTCCAAAGCACGTATTGCATCTGCTGGAGTGGAGGGAGGGATTTCTTTAACAGTGACTCGGTGACAGAGACTGCTCGCCAAATCGGTTTCGTTGCATGTTGTCGAGTTGCCCACTATGCTCCATCCCAAATCAGTGTGAATGGCATAGGGCTCATTTTCTTTGCCTAAGATGACTTGTTTTGGTGCGAGAGCTCTAGGACAAGTATAACCTATGAGGAGACTTACTTCACAACTGAGGAGTGGAGGGACCTCGTCTACAATAGGTAGCAAGTGACTCCACTGTTTGGCTGTTTCACATGTAGGTATGTGTTTTCTGTTAGCAGGTATGTAATCCTTTGTGTATGCAGTGGGGAGTTTTATGACTGTGGCTGACTTATAACCTCTCACTAAGAGATCAGACACCTTTCCACTGCTTACAACTGCATTTCTACCCATCATGGTAGTTAGTTTCAGCTTTACTGGACAAACATCTGCCTGCAGCTCATGTGTGACATCCTGATCAATGAATACAGTGTCGCTCTGTGTGTCTAATAACGCATAGACCAGTTTTTCCTTGAGTGGGTTAGTAGTAGTTGACAGCCACACTGGAACTATCATTGAGGTACTGACTGACTGTTCAGATCTGGCAACATTAAGTGACATGGCTGTTGCTGTTTCAGGTGAGTTACCTTGAGTTGCATTGTTTGTGCTCACGCGTGTTTCTCTTTGCAGACCGTTCCTGTAATTTTCATCGTGAAGACATGTTGGGTGTCGCTTTGTGCAAGTTTCACAAATGAGGCGGCGTTTGCAGTCCTTAGCACTGTGTCCTTGTTTTAAACAGCCATAACAAAGTCTATTGTCTTTTACATGTTTCCTTCTATTTTCTAGAGACATTTTCAAGAGGTCAGTGCACTTGTGAAGTTGATGGGTGCCTTGGCACATTGTGCATGGAAAGCCGTAAGGTGTTTTTGTTATTGTCCTTCTATCACTTTGTTCAGTTGTGTTTGTGTTAAATACACTTGCCTTGTTTCTTTTGATTTCCTTTGTGTGTCTTTGGTCGTTGTTTGTTTCCGTGCAGCGAAGTGCATGAATGGAGGTGACTGGATTGCAGGCGACTTCAGCTTCTAACGAGAGGAAGGAGGCAAAAGCACTAAAACTTGGAAACTCACCACCCTCCATTAAAGTCTTTGTTACCTGCCTGTTCCATCTCGCACTTATCCAGTCTGGTAGTTTGTGCAACATTTTTTGGTTTTCTTCGCTGTCATTAAGTATTTGTAGCCCCTTTACATGAGGCATTGCAAGCATGCATGCGTTTATGAAATCTGCAAATGCCCTTAGTCCATCAGCATCTCTAGACTGCACCTTAGGCCAGTTTGATAGCCTTTCTCTAAATGCCTTCTGTATCACGAAGGGCTGGCCGTACCTTTGGTTTAATTTGTCCCAAGCGTCTTTGTATGCCTCTTCGTCGTTTCTAAAGAAAGTTCCTTCAAGGCATTTTCGAGCTGGGCCCGTTACATATCTTTTCAAATAGTACAACTTGTCTGCTGCTGAGATGCCCTTTTGTTCAATCAGTGATATAAACGTGGATTTCCATTCAATAAAGCTTATTGGTTCGCCACTAAACACTGTTGGTTCTGGCGTAGGAAGTCTGTTCAGTTTAATGCTGTCCTGCACTGCTTGAGCTAGTTGAGTGACACTAGGGGGAATTGTTTGCACAGGAATGAAAGAGAGTGCTGGTGTGGGCTGTTCGGATGTGAGGTATGGGCTCACCTGTTCACTTTTTATTGACCGAACATCATCCACCTGTGATAACTCTCTGTCATATGCTTCAAACCTGGCTCGAGCTGCTCTCACGTCCTTCTGTGCTTTCAAGCGTTCCAACTCTGATGTTTGAGCTGCCATTTTTTTCTTGTGCTCCTCCTCTAGAGCTTTTATCTTTTCCTGTTGTCTTTGTTCCTCTAGTACGATCTCATATTCAGCCTCTTTTGCAGCTAGCTCTGCCGCTGCGTCGGCTCGTTTTGCTGTGAGCTGTGAAGCTGAGGACCGTTGGCTGCGATTTGATGCTGCGGTTGAGCCGTATATGGACTGGGCATAGTCGTGCTTTAAAAGTCCACGTAAACGAGTTCTTTCGCGCTCTGCATCAAAATCCTCATCAACACCACTTACTCTTTCCAGAATTATCCTTACAATGTCACGAGTTATTGCATCACATGCATCAATCTTTCTTCTTATGTCAGATGATGGTGCCATTTGGTCTCTTATTTCTGAATATAAATTTGATACATCATTTCTCATTTGCTCTATTATGTCTGCCAGTTCTGACATCTCCTTGTCTGTGATGTCTAACTTTAACCTTTCTCTTGTTTCGCGTACCTGTTTTTTCCATTGTTCATAAAGAGTTGTTAGTCTTTTTTCCTTTTTACTCATTTCTTCTTTTTGGAATGTTCTCATCTTTTCCGTTTGTACTTTAACTCTTTCAGAACGTCTTGGCAACTCTGTCATGCTTTGAGCTTTGTTTTGAAGCTCTGTTAAGATTTGTTCTTTTCGTGTGATTGAATCTTTAATGTTTTGTCTATCCTCAATTTCATCTATAAGTGAGTCTTTTAAATCTTGAATTTCTTGTTGTAGACTTGTGATCTGTTCATTCATGTCCATTTGACTTACTGAAGCAGCCTGTGATTCTTCCATTTTGAGCACTTTTCAATGAACTGTTTTATTTTCTGACCAACTTCTGTCATCTGCTGGACATCGCGGGTATTGCCGTCGGATCTTGTAGCCACGTTGTGCAGCAGGTGGCGATGGCCGCAAGCTCTTACTGTAGCATCCAGTCAATATTGAGAAGGCCAGAACTGATGGTTAAATGACTTTTATTGCCGTCCGTGTCATCAACCAACGTAAGAGCTGGGTAAAATCAAATAAACCATGCATTACCATCACATTTCGACCGTTAACGTTAACTTACACAGCTCATTACATTAGTTTCAATCCGTTAGCATTATCAAATTATACATTTTACAATAAACATTTTAAGTAGCTCAAATATATATTTCGTTCACTCTACAAACCTTGTTCCCCAATTGACCGAAGCTAAACCTTGTAGTTGTACTTGTTTCTCCGTGGCGTTTTACTGTTTTTAACCGTGAACCTTTTCAGCCTTTCTCTTTCGTCTTTTCCGCCGTTTGTCAAAACTAAACTCTGGCCCCGTTACCATAGTTCCGGTTTCTATGGTTACCAAACAAAGCGCGATACCGCTTTACAGTTACTATTACTATTAAAGGTCTAACCCCTCACCCTCACCACAAGCCCACGGAATTACAATTTTTGCACTTCAAACCGGCACTTCAAATCCATTTACATACCGGGCTCCAATGGTCGTGGAGCTTAGTACGCTATAGATCACCTTGATGCAAGCAAGCAACTTTATTTATATAGTTTCACATTTTCAGACGTTGCCCCTGTTAGGGGGTAACAGTTAACGGATCCGAGACCAGATATGATGAAAAGAGACCAGGAGTCGTGAGGTTCAATCAAAAAGATAAAAATTTACTGAAAAATAGTTTGCTGTTTCATCGGTAGAGCGAGCGTCAAAGTCTCACGAGGAGGTCGCAAGCCAACTCTACCTTACACAAAATCATACACCAATTATACCATTTTGCAAGGGCAAGCATAGCATCATCATACATCTGATTGGCTAAGAGAACATAAAAGCCTAAACGGTTATAAACATGAACCTCGTCTGAAACGCAAAGGAGGAGGTGTTGCTGTAATTTATAGTAATATTTTCAAAACCACTAAGAAATCTAGTTGTAAATATAATTCTTTTGAAGTGTTGGTGCTTAATGTAAAAATATCTAGTGTAAACGATAAATCCCGTTTGAGATTTGTACTGGCTACTGTATACAGGCCACCAGGGCACCATACAGACTTTATCAAAGAATTTGCTGACTTTCTATCAGAATTAGTATTGGCTGCAGATAAAGTACTAATTGTTGGTGACTTTAATATACACATAGATAATGAAAAAGATGCATTGGGATTGGCATTTAAAGACATTATAAACTCAATTGGAGTTAGACAACACGTGTCAGGACCGACTCATTGTCGTAATCATACTCTAGATCTTAATACTATCACATGGAATAGATGTTGATGCCGTTGAAATACTGCAACAGAGCGATGACATCTCAGATCACTATCTAGTCTCGTGTAAATTACATTTAGCCAAGGCTGCAAAGCCGACTCCGTGTTATAAATATGTTAGACCGATTACTTCTGCTACTAAAGATTGCTTTATCAATAATCTTCCTAATCAGTTTCATCATCTCAGCATCCCGGATAGCTTAGAAGAACTTGATATTGCAACAGAAACTTTTAACTCTCTCTTTTCCAGCACTTTAGACACAGTTGCTCCGCTGCGCTTAAAGAAGATTAAAGAACATAGTCCAACGCCGTGGCACAACAAGCACACTCAGGCCCTTAAGAGAGCAGCCAGAAAAATGGAGCGCAACTGGAAGAAAACAAAACTAGAGGTGTTTCGGATTTCATGGAAGGAGAGCTCGATTGCTTACAGAGAGGCTTTAAAAGCTGCTAGATCTGCTTATTTTTCAACCCTATTAGAAGAAAATAAACATAATCCTAGGTATTTATTTGAAACAGTGGCTAAACTAACGAAAAAAAAAGCTTCAAGCCGAGAAGTTTCCAAGAAACACAGCAGTAATGACTTTATGAACTTCTTCACTTATAAGATCGATAATATCAGGGACAAAATTATAACTATGCAACCGTCTAATACAGTATCGCATCAGGAAGTGCGTTGTAGTCTCCCTGAGGGAAAATTTGATTCATTCATTGCTATAGGAGAGGAAGAATTTTGCAAACTCGTCAAATCATCTAAATCCACAACGTGCATGTTAGACCCTATACCGACTAAGCTGCTGAAAGAGATGCTTCCAGATGTCATAGATCCTCTTCTTAATATCATTAATTCATCTTTGTCTCTAGGATACGTACCAAAAACCTTTAAGCTAGCTATGATTAAACCGCTTGTTAAAAAACAGCAACTTGATCCTACAAAACTAGTCAATTACAGGCCGATCTCTAATCTGCCATTTCTGTCAAAGATATTAGAAAAAGCAGTATCCTCACAACTGTGTTCCTTTCTTGAAAGAAATGATATCTGCGAGGATTTTCAGTCCGGATTTAGACCGTACCATAGTACCGAGACAGCTCTCGTTAGAGTCACAAATGATTTGCTCTTATCATCCGATCGTGGTTGTATCTCTCTATTAGTATTACTGGATCTTAGTGCTGCATTTGACACCGTTGACCACAACATCCTTTTAAATAGACTCGGACATTATGTTGGCATTAGTGGAATTGCACTAGCATGGTTTAAATCATACTTATCTGACCGTTATCAGTTTGTAGCAGTAAATGAGGAGATGTCTTATCAATCACAAGTTCAGTATGGCGTACCACAAGGCTCAGTACTAGGACCGCTGCTGTTCACTCTGTATATGCTACCATTAGGAGATATCATTAGGAAACATGGAATTAGCTTTCACTGTTATGCCGACGATACTCAGCTGTATATTTCTTCAAAACCTAACGAAACCTACCAATTCACAAAATTAACGGAATGCATAGCTGATATAAAAAATTGGATGACTAGTAATTTCCTACTACTAAATTCAGAAAAAACTGAGATTCTAATTATTGGACAAAAAACTTCCACACGTAATAACCTAGAGTACTGTCTAACACTTGATGGCTGCTCTGTTAAGTCTTCGTCGTCGGTTAGGAACCTGGGTGTGCTCTTTGATACCAATCTTTCATTTGAAAGTCATGTGTCTAGTATCTGTAAAACCGCTTTCTTCCATCTTAAAAATATATCTAAATTACGTCATATGCTCTCAATGAATAATGCAGAACAATTAGTTCATGCGTTTATGACCTCAAGGCTAGATTATTGTAATGCTCTACTGGGTGGCTGCCCTGCACGCTTAATAAACAAACTACAGCTAGTTCAAAACGCAGCAGCTCGAGTTCTTACTAGAACCAGGAAGTATGACCATATTAGCCCCGTTCTGTCAACACTGCATTGGCTGCCTATTAAACATCGTATAAATTTTAAAATATTGCTGATCACTTACAAAGCACTAAATGGTTTAGCTCCGCAGTACTTGAGCGAGCTCTTAACTTATTATAGTCCTTCACGTCTACTGCGATCTCAAAATTCCGGCCAGTTAATAATACCTAGAATATCAAAATCGACTGCTGGCGGTAGATCCTTTTCCTACTTAGCACCAAAACTTTGGAACAGTCTTCCTACCATTGTCCGGGAAGCAGACACACTCTGTCAGTTCAAATCTAGACTAAAAACACATCTCTTCGGCCTAGCATACACATAACACATTATAGACTTATATAATTAGGCTGCATAGTTTAGAACAGCCGGGACCGGGAACACTTCCCGTAAATCCTGATGTACTTGGTACATCATAAGAAGGATGGCGTCTACGCTAATATTAGTCTCTCTGTCTATCCCGAGGTTTACTGCTGTCCACCGGAACCAGGCCGTATCCAGATCTGATGAAGGACCAGCGCCAGGACACGACGACGACGCCGCTGACCTGAAGTGTCAACCAGTCTCTCCTCCTCTCCACTCCGACTTCAACCAACCGGAACTGGACAAATACTCTGATTCATTCTGAACTTCATACACTGTTCACTCATTGGCCAGAGGAGAACTGGCCCCCGACTGAGCCTGGGTTCTCCCAAGGTTTTTTTCTCCATTCTGTCACCTGATGGAGTTTTGGTTCCTTGCCGCTGTTGCCTTACCTTCTGGCTTGCTTAGTTGGGGACATTTAATATTCAACAATATTATAGATCTGCCTTAAAGGTGGATGATGATGAAATTGTTTTTTTTGTATTATTTTCATGTTATCACTGTGAAGCTGCTTTGTTACAATCTGTATTGTAAAAAGCGCTATATAAATAAAGATGACTTGACTTGACTTGACTTGACTTAAACAATTTCACACATGTGAGCAGATATAGGTGCCTATCGCCATTAGTTAGGATAGCTGTCGCCGATCCTTAGATTTAGGTCAGTGTTGACCTCGCAGGTTAGAAGAGAGCGCCGATGCGGCTGAGCGTTGTGTCCCAAATGCCTACGTAGAAAGTCAAATGCACACACACACAGAACACCACCAAATAACATCACATCAAGGCCGAAGAGAGCTTGAGCTCCGTATTATCAATACAGTTACCCAAAACCAGTGTTGGGGAAAGTTACTTTTAAAAGTAATGCATTAGAATATTGCGTTACTCCCTTAAAAAGTAACTAATTGCATTACTTAGTTACTTTTTTAGAAAAGTAATGCGTTACGTTACTTTTTGCGTTACTTTTTTCCCCACCTGGGCTGGGCTTGTTTTTTTTATAACACAAAAGTTCTATTTTTGGGCAAATGTAAAGACCCTTTCACACCAAAAGTGAAATAATAATCCTCCGGCTGAAGGACATGTGTAGAGGAAAGCAAACAAGCAAACCTTTCTATAGTCATTTTTGCACGCCTCTGCACTTTGATTTGTCTCAACATGAGAGCTGTCAGTCAATAAATGGGAAAACAAAGTAACTTGCGTTACTTATTTGAAAAAGTAACTCAGATATTTTGTTGTAAATTTTAAAAGTAATGCGTTACTTTACTAGTTACTTGGAAAAAGTAATCTGATTACGTAACTCAAGTTACTTGTAATGCATTTCCCCCAACACTGCCCAAAACATAGCGATAACATTTATTTCTCAGGAAGAAAGGCAGAGAAATGGCATTGCTCTCTAGAGAAAATATACATGAAAGAATACATTTAATATAACATGTAAAGCATTCAAAAGGATATAGAAATATATATATAACTGAAGAGACAAGGGATTTTGACCAACCCTTCACCCCAAAGTGCTTTACAACAATGATGACATTAAAACCCAACAATATTGCATAGGCTACAACATAGCAAACACGACTTATTCAAAAGCTAAATAAAATAATTACGTTTTTACATAAGACTTGGAGGTGGCAATTGATGGAGCTGACCTCACATGGAATGGGATACTATTCAAGAGTTTAGGACCTACCACAGAAAAAGCACAGTCCCTTTCGATTTAAAATTAGATCCTACAATCAAGACCTCAGTTTTACTCTCATTTAATTGGAGAAAGTTTTTAGAAAGCTAAAGCTTAATGTCACTGTACCATTTATGTACTTTGTACAGAGAACATGTTTTATCTAAACTCACAGGATAAGTAAAGTAAAACTGAAGATCATCAGCATAACAATGGTACACAATACTATACTTCTGACATACTAAAGGAGTGTGGAGGAAAAGTCTCCTAGATTCACAGCACCTGTCCTGTCCTTTAAATACGAGGCAAACCACTGAAGGGCTGTACACCAACCCAACACTCCAGATGGTTGAGAAGAATCTCATGGTCAACCGTATCAAAGGCAGCGCTTAGTCTAATACGACTAGAACAACGTGAGCCGGAGTCCAGGTAACAGTAACAGGTAACAGGTCCTAAAGCCAGACTGGAATGTGTCTAAAATATAGAAATTATTCCAATGTGAGTAAAGCGTCTCGGTTACGTATGTAACCCTCGTTCCCTGAGTACAGGGAACGGAGACGTACGTCGGGTTCCCCTGACGAATTGGGATCACGCTAGGGAGCCTATTACCTTCGAGAACTAAACAAAAAGCCAATGAACATTGGCATGCAACATTTGCATTCCGCGGACCCGCCCGTCAGCGCGGGTATAAAAGCCGGAAGTAAACATTGCATCATCGCTTTTCGCTGAGGAGCCGAAGTAACGGACCCCTGCGAAGGTGCAGCCACATGGCAAAGGGACGTACGTCTCCGTTCCCTGTACTCAGGGAACGAGGGTTACATACGTAACCGAGACGTTCCCTTTCGTCCAGGGAACTCCGACGTACGTCGGGTTCCCCTGACGAATTGGGATCCCTAAGAAAACGCCATGGTGCTGGCCCCTTCCAGTGCCCAGCTAAGCCGCCCTACAGCAGTTTCAATGAATTTCGGGGGCTGCTAGGAATCCACTGCTGTTCCGCAAGACCCACACAGAGGACATTGGATAACACTGGGAAGCGTGCCTCAACCCCCGGGGGGGGGAGGCACACTACGGAAACCAGGATGCCTGAACTGGCCTGGAATACTCATATGAATTCACATAGTGAACATATGGAGTCCCTGAGATGGTCCCAACCATTGGAATTGGGAGCGCATACAACAAGGACGACGGCGCGAGTCCGTCGGGGAAGACACGGCTGGACTGCACGTGGCAAAAACCGGTACACAAGACCACTGAACACCCAGTCTGCTACGACTCTAGCTAGAGGAGCAAACCTGGCGCCGGGCGGTCCGCTACGCCGGGCGCCGGGGGGGTGATGGAGGAGCTCAACGAGGTTACCACTTAGGGGCCAGCGGAGCGGAAGAGACGCACTTATCTGATTACAGAGTGGCGCAGCAAGCCGACACAACCTATTCCCTCGACCCACTGGACGAAGCCAGAACCCGGGAGGAAACCGGTTCCACACGGAGGTTATAGAACCTAGCAAACGTGTTAGGTGTCGCCCAGCCCCCAGCTCTACAAATGTCTGTCAGCGAGGCGCCTTGAGCCAACGCCCAGGAAGCGGCAACCCCTCTAGTTGAGTGAGCGCGCAACCTGGGGGGACAAGGCTCACCCTGAGCCTCATAGGCTCGGGTGATGGCATCCACTATCCAGTGGGCTAACCTCTGCTTGGAGACGGCCTTCCCCTTCTGCCGGCCTCCGTAACAGACAAGGAGCTGGTCTGAGGTCCTGAAGCTTTGCGTTCTGTCAACGTAACACCGCAAGGAGCGGACGGGACAGAGAAAAGCTAGGGCTGGGTCTGCCTCCTCCTGGGGCAGCGCTTGCAGGTTCACTACCTGATCTCTAAACGGAGTGGTAGGAACCTTGGGCACATATCCGGGGCGGGGTCTCAGTGTTACATGGGACAGGCCCGGCCCGAACTCTAGGCACGATTCGTCGACCGAAAATGCTTGCAGATCCCCGACCCTTTTAAAAGAAGCCAATGCTAACAGGAGCGCTGTCTTAATAGACAGGATATCAAGCTCTACTGTCAGCAAAGGCTCAAAGGGAGGACTCTGGAGAGCTCTCAGTACCAGAGTCAAGTCCCAAGGGGGTACAGAGTGTACAGGGCGAGGAGGGTTCAACCTCCTAGCACCCTTCAGGAATCTGATGACCAGGTCGTGCTTTCCCACCGACTTATCGTCAACTGCATCGTGATGCGCCGCAATGGCAGCGACATACACTTTGAGGGTTGAAGGGGACAGCCTACGCTCCAACCCATCTTGCAGGAAAGAAAGCACAACGCCGATCGGGCAAGTTCGGGGGTCCTCCTGACGGGAGGAGCACCAAGCGACGAACAGGTTCCACTTCAACGCATAGAGGCGCCTCGTAGAGGGGGCTCTAGCGGAAGCGATAGTGTCTACCACTGCCTGTGGCAGACCACTCAGAACCTCCGCGTCCCGTCCAGGGACCAGACATGGAGTTTCCAGAGGTCTGGACGCGGGTGCCGTAGAGTGCCCCGTCTCTGAGAAAGTAGATCCTTCCTCAGAGGAATCGGCCAAGGAGGGGCTGTCGAGAGGAGCATAAGTTCTGGGAACCAAGTCCTGGTGGGCCAGTACGGCGCCACTAGCAAGACCTGCTGCTCTTCCTCCCTGACCTTGCACAGAGTCTGCGCAAGAAGGCTCACTGGGGCCAGCCGGGGCCAGCTGAGAGCCAGGGCGTCCGTGCCGAGGGTCCCCTCGGACAGGGAGTAAAACCACTGGCAATGGGTCGTGTCCGGAGAGGCGAACAGGTCGACCTGCGCCGCTCCGAAGACACTCCAAATCAGCTGAACCGCCTGGGGATGGAGTCGCCATTCTCCGGGCAGGGGGGTGAACCGTGAAAGCTCGTCGGCCACACGGTTGAGAGCCCCCGGCACGTAAGCGGCATGAAGCGACCTCAGATGCTTCTGACTCCATAGGAGGAGGTGGGAGGCGAGTCGCGACATACGACGGGAGCGTAGACCACCTTGACGGTTGATGTACGCAACGGTCGCAGTGTTGTCCGTACGGACCAGTACGTGCTTGTGTCTGAGAACCCCTACGAGGCGACACAAAGCTAGACGTACTGCTTGCAACTCCAGGCAGTTGATGTGCCAATGCAGCTGGGGCCCCGTCCACAGACCCGAGACTGCATGCCCTTTGTACGTGGCCCCCCACCCCGTGGCAGAGGCATCTGTGAAAACCACAGCATGCCTGGAAACCTGGATCAAGGGCACTCCAGCCCGAAGGAACGCAGGGTCCGACCACGGGGAGAAGGTTTGGCGGCAGTGCGGGGTCACTTGGACCCGGAACGTGCCACTCTGCCACGCCCACCTGGGGACTCGATCGTGAAGCCAGCGCTGTAGCGGTCTCATATGTAATAGGCCGAGCGGTGTAATCGCCGCTGCGGCCGCCATATGCCCCAGGAGCCTCTGAAATTGTTTCAGTGGAACCGCTGTCCTGCCTCGAAAAGACCTGAGGCAGGTGAGCACTGACTGGACGCGCTCCTCTGTGAGGCGCGCAGTCTGGGCGACCGAGTCCAGCTCCATACCGAGATAAGAGATCCTCTGCGTGGGGCAGAGTTTGCTCTTGTCCCAGTTGACCTGAAGACCCAACTGACTGAGATGCCGGAGCACCATGTCCCTGTGTTCGCACAGAACATCCCGAGAGTGAGCTATAATGAGCCAGTCGTCGAGGTAATTGAGGATGCGAACGCCTTGCTCTCTCATGGGAGCAATGGCCGCCTCCGCGACTTTCGTGAAGACACGGGGGGACAGGGCCAGCCCGAAGGGTAGGACTCTGTACTGATACGCTCGACCCTCGAACGCAAACCGCAGGAACGGTCTGTGTCGAGGAAGTATCGAGACGTGAAAGTAAGCGTCCTTCAGGTCGATTGCTGCAAACCAATCCCGGGGACGGATGCATTCGAAAATGCGCTTCTGCGTGAGCATCTTGAAGGGGAGTTTGTGCAGGGCCCGATTCAAGGAACGCAGGTCCAGGATCGGTCGTAACCCACCGCTTTTCTTGGGTACAATGAAGTAGGGGCTGTAAAACCCGGACCTCATCTCGGCAGGAGGGACCGGCTCGATCGCGTCCTTCGCCAGCAGGACATCGATCTCTTTCCGCAGGACAGGGGCATCCTCTGACCGCACACGGGTGAAGAAAATGCCCCTGTACCTGGGAGGCCGGCGAGCAAACTGAATTGCGTAGCCGAGCCGAATGGTGCGGAGGATCCACCGGGACGGAGCTGGAAGCGCTAGCCAGGCCTCCAGGAACCGAGCGAGTAGACCCACCCGAACCACCGGCGTACCCGCGGAGGGGCAGCAGGGCGGGGGACAGGGACCCGGCTCCAGCGACGACATGGCGACCGCGAGCGGGGTCTGGGCGCAGGTACTGACACCTACCTGTCCACTCCGGGGGGCAGACGGCAGAGAGGGTTCTTCGTGTACCCTCTGCTGCGGGCCGCCCCGTGGCGAGGGGAGGGGGAGAGACGAGGAACGAGGCCCTGACTCCTCGTAACCCCGTCTCTGCGCCTCCGTGGCCAGCCGCAGGCCGGGGCGACGCGGAGGGTTCCGCGAGGCCGCTACCCGCAGGCTGGGGAGAGGGGAGCGGGGGCCGTGTCGCACTGAAACGACACGTGCCGCCGCTGCGACCCTCTCGCACGGGGGAGACTGCGTGCCCGACAGTCTCGGCCGTGGATGACCTGGAAAAGGATGTTTCGGAAACTGCTCTTTTATTGAAAAAGTGGGTACCACTGACTGTGTCAGTGGCGGAACAAAAACAAAACAAGGATTCTCCACCCGGCCCTCCCCCGGGGGAAGGAGGCGAATAGGGACCGCCTCCCGCAGAGCAGCAACATCCTGATCCAGGTCGCCCGCATCAGGAACGACGTCCACCTCTCCTCTTCCTGGAAGGTGCAGGTGGCGTCGGAGCGGGCTGGGCCGCCCTCTTACGGCCCGACCTCCGTCCCCCAGGCTGAGGCTGCTGGCCTGGAGGGGGAGCGGCCGCAGGAGGACGACCTCGGCGACGAGCGGCCGGAGGCTGTGCAGCAACAGGAGTTGGGCCAGCAGCGGCCTTCCTCCTGTGCAGGACATGCCGCATAGCTTCCGACTGCTTCTGGGCGGCGGAAAACTCTTGGGCCAAGTTATCCACCGCCTCGCCGAAGAGGCCCCCTTGGGACACGGGGAAGTCGAGAAGTTTGTTCCTCTCGGCTTCCCGCATATCCGCAAGGGTGAGCCATAGGTGGCGCTCCTGGACCACAAGTGTGGACATCGCCCGACCCAGCGAACGTGCGGTAACCTTCGTCGCCCGTAGAGCGAAGTTGGTCGCCGCACGCAGCTCCTGCAGCAAGGCTGGGTCGGGACCACCCCCCTGCAGGTCATGGAGTGCTTTGGCCTGGTGGACCTGAAGCAGAGCCATGGCATGCAGGGCGGAGGCGGCGTCTCCACACGCCTTATAGGCCTCCCCGGTTAGACCCGAGGAGAACCTACAGGCGCGGGAGGGGAGTGAAGGGGCACCCCGCCAGGTGGAAGCGGTCTTCGGACACAGTTGCATCGCGATAGACCGCTCCACTGGGGGGATTCCCTCGTACCCGTGCGCCGCCCCGCCGTCAAGGGTGGTGAAGAGGGAGGGGCGAGGAGGCCCCCGCCGGTACGCCAGAGGCGCCGACCAGGACTTCCTCAACTCCTCATGCACTTCAGGGAAGAAGGGCACTGGAGCGGTGCGCGGGGCATCCGCACGCACCGCCGCAGGCCAATCATCAAGCCGCGAATGCGAGGGCCCGGGCGGAGGGTTCCACTCGAGTCCCACATTCGCGGCCGCCCTTTCGAGCATGGCAACCACCTCGGGATCAGCGTCAGCGGCAGCCACCGCACCCGAAGGGGGTGGAGCCGCTGACTCCTCACCCGAAGATGATTGCGCCTCTTCCGATGCCGCGATAGACATCTGGTCCTCCGGGGGCGCTCCAAAGGAAACAACCGGAACCGTGCGGGACGGCCCCGGAAGTTCCCCCGGAAGCGCCGCTGGCAGCGAGCTGCTAGAGGAGTGGGAAGCTCGCGAGGATGTTTCACCACACGAGACATTCCGCACTGTAACCCTCATACGCTCACCAACGGGAATGACCGAAGTAGCCGCCTGTCGAACTGAACCGACAGACGAACTAGATCGAGCATTCTCCGAAGGGACTCCCCCATATTTCAGGGATCTCAGTCTCGAGCGGAGCGTCGCGATGGCCATGCTCCCACAGAGAGAGCATGACTCATCCAACAACGCTGCCTCAGCATGCCTTAAGCCCAAACATGCGAGACAGTGTTGATGGCCATCATCCGGAGGGAGAAGTCTACCACATCCAGAAACGCACGGGTGAGTCGACATCCTGAAAAGGACGCGAAACACCCGCCAGCTCTTTTAGAAAGAAAAAGAGAGAGAGAGAAAAACAAGAGAGAGAGAGAGAGAGAGAGAACGCCGAAGCGCCGAGGGACCAACGCAGCAGACAGGCGGGGGAAACTGCAACCCTTTGCTGCTGAAGGCGAAGATCGCTGCACCGCGCCGTCACACCAGCGATATCTGCTCTCCAGGTAAATGTTTTTTGTTCTCCAGAAGGCTTGAAGTCACAGGAAACTGAGGCTCCGAAGCGAAAGGCGATGATGCAATGTTTACTTCCGGCTTTTATACCCGCGCTGACGGGCGGGTCCGCGGAATGCAAATGTTGCATGCCAATGTTCATTGGCTTTTTGTTTAGTTCTCGAAGGTAATAGGCTCCCTAGCGTGATCCCAATTCGTCAGGGGAACCCGACGTACGTCGGAGTTCCCTGGACGAAAGGGAACTGTGAATAGACCACTTACTCTAAAATCATTGAGATAAAAGGCAGTTTAGAAATAGGTCTATAATTATTATACTGTATGATCCAAATGAGGTTTTTTCAACAAGGGATGAAGAACTAAAACTGTTTAGTACTACTCCATTCATCAAGGAGCTGTTAATTATAGTTGTTAGGCTAGAACTCTGTAGATTAAACATTTCTAAAAAGATGAGGAGAATATCCAGAAACAATATTTGCCAGCTGCGCTGATGAGACTGGTTCAAAGTTAGCCAAAAGGTTAGACAGTGCAGGATTTGTTGATGAAAGGGAATGTGAAGGTACAATTGCATTTATGATCTTCTCAATGTTTTGAGTGAAAAACAATAAAAGCTCTTCACAAGTCTCTTGTGCATCTCTCATGACAGTCCTTGAGGGGTTTAAAACAGATTAAATTTTGTCAAACATTACTTTTGGCCGATTTGCATTATCTAAAATTACGTTTGAGATGAATTTCATTTTTCATTTTTCATTCAATTTCATCAGACATGGTTTAGCACCTCCTCCACTATGTGACTTTATACATTTTAGATCCAGTGAGGTTAGGGTAACCAGAGGGGAAGTGAGGGAAGACTGCATCATCCCTCGGAGAAAAACAGCTTTTGGTCAGACTGTCTTCTCCGTAAGAGCAGTTCAGCAATGGAATACAGTGCCGGAAACCATCAGAGAGTCTTTGTCATTCTTTTCATTCAAAAAGAATGCAAAAAAAATGGCTGGTAGAGAGTCAAACTTGTGGGCACTACTGCTTTCTGTGTGTATTTAAACATTATATAATTATTTTACATTAATTGTATTTATTTATTAACCACAATGTGTTGTATGTAATTTTATCTCGTGATTTTATACCTGTGATTATTTTTAAGGCTGCCTTTTTTACACCTGGCTGGGGACAATGAAAATTAGTACTTTTGAGCTAACTCGGGTATTTACATTGTTTTAATGTTTATTAATGTACACTGTCCCCTTTTAAATAAAGAAAATCAAATCAAAAAAAAAAAAAAAAAAAAAAAAAAAAAAAATATATATATATATATATATATATATATATATATATAGCTGCAAGCAGCGATTACGGGCCCAAGCCGGTGGCACCGCCACCTCGGTGCCTTTAGTGCAACTAAAGGCACCGGGGTGGCGGTGCCACCGGCTTGGGCCCGTAATCGCTGCTTGCAGCTATATTTATTTATATATATATATATATATATTTTTTTATATATATATATATATATATATATATATATATATAAAAACCGCCACCCCGGTGCCTTTAGGGTTCCTGTGCACGACGGGCAATAACGTAACTCCGCTTTGACTGTCGAGAAGAAGTCTGCTTTAGAGCTTGCATCAGTGTGGGTTCTGCAAAAGTGCGCATCGAGGGCACATATCAACCACAAAGTATGCATGAGCACCCTTCTGAAACCTAAAATGAAAAATTAGACACCCTACAGTCTCATGGACTTAACGGACACATGAAATCAGCAGCCATTGTAAGTACACAACACCGAAAATTCCTATGAAGTGTGGTATATATATTCATTGAAATTACTGTACTTTAAAACACTTGTTTAAAAGAAAAAACACATGTATACATAGTATAAAACACTAGATGGCACAATATACCTATTTTTAATAGAGTATTTATGCCCCCCTCCCCACACACACAGACAGGGGGGGCTGTCTGTGTGTGTGCCCTCCCTCCCCTCCCCACACAGACACACACAGGGGGGGGCGGTCTCTGTGTGCGCCCTGCCTCCCCTCCCCACACAGACACACACACACACACACACACACACACACACACGCACGCACGCACGCACGCACGCACGCACGCACGCACGCACGCACGCACGCACGCACGCACGCACGCACGCACGCACACACACACACACACACACACACAGACAAAACCACATTCAAACTAAAATATCTGACTTCCTGTTGGTCGGAGCTAATGACTGTAAATTAGAAAGTTGTCCGGCTCGATGTGCACAATATACATACAAAGTTTTGTGACTGTAGGTAAAACTAACCCCCCCACTTTTGTCAAAATGAACACACTTCCTGCTGCCAGTTTGTGGCGCTATAACTTTGACTCACATTAGTTATATCCATGTGATCGGCCTCTTACAACAAACACGCTACTGAAGTTTCATCAAGATCAATTAATGTATGAAGACGTTATAACACATCGTTTTTCTCTTTTCTCGCCATAATTTCGTTTCCTCTCCACGGACAAACCGTTTGAGATATCAAAAATCCGTCCGCAATTTAGTATCCTCAATGTCTTGACTTCATGTTGACCGAGTTTGGTGGCGATATGATAATTTTTCTAGGAGGAGTATATAAAATTCCAGGGACATGCGTTTTCATACAACCCATAATAGCCGACTTCCTGTTGGACTGGCGTAAAACTTAGAGCACGAAAGTTGTTCGGCCCGATGAGATCTATATGTGTACCGAGTTTCATACTAATTCATGCAAGCGTGTTTAATATATGGACCAAGTTTTCGGACTCCGTTAAAGGGGGCGCTGTTGAGCCCCCCCCTGCCACGGCCGGGTACCAGCTTCAGCCCGGCCCTGATGGCCGCGGGTTCTGACATGTGTGCAAAGTTTCAAGAGTTTTTGAGCACGTCAAGGGCCCCTTAAGTGCCCGAGAAGTTGCACACAGCAGAGAAAGGGTTAAAATAAAGCCCCCCTCCTCTCTCACACACACAGACACTGAGAGAGACTGACAAAATTCTCAGATTTTCTCCCATTCAAACCAAAATATCTGACTTCCTGTTGGTCAGAGCTAATGAGTGTAAATTAGAAAGTTGTCCGGCTCGAGGAGAACAATATCCATACTGATTTTTGTTACTGTAGGTAAAACTAATACCCCATTTTTGACTAAAGGTGGCGCTACTGAGCCCCTCACCACGCCCGTTTCTGAAACGTTGCACGTATCTACTAGCTTAAAAATGTAATGTGTCTGTCAAGTTTCATCCAATTTCAAGCATGCTAAGAGTCTCAAAAACATCAGAAAAAAATATTAAAGTTTGATGCGTTGCCATGGCAACAGTATTTAAGATATCAATAATCCTTTCACAGGTCTACATCTGCCGTGTGTTTACATTATACAGATGAAGTTTGAAGCAAATCGGGTAAAAATAAGAGGGTGATTTTAAAGCATTTTGAAAGTGACACACTTCCTGCTGCCAGTTGGTGGCGCTATAACGTTGACTCACAATAGTCACCTCCATGTGATCGGCCTCTTGCAGCGAACACAATGCTGAAGTTTCATCAAGATCAGTTAATGTATGAGGATGTTATAACACACTTCCTGTTTCCAATATTCGCCATAAATTCGTTTCCTCGTCACGGCCAAACCGTTTGAGATATCAAAAGTCCCCTGGCAATTTATCATCCTCCATGTCTTGACTTCATGCTGACCGAGTTTCGTGGTGTTTGGATGAATTCTCTAGGAGGAGTATTTCAAATGCCAGAACATGCGTTTTTAAACTACCCTAAATAGCTGACTTCCTGTTGGGCTGGCGTAAAAAGTAAAAGCACGAAGGATATATGAACCGACGAGATCTATATGTATACTGATTTTCATATTATTACATGCAAGCGTGTCTGATTTATGTCTAACTTTGACTCACATTAGTTACATCCATGTGATCGGCCTCTTACAGCGAACACACTGCTGAAGTTTCATCAAGATCAATTAATGTATGAAGACGTTATAACACATCGTGTTTCTCTTTTCTCGCCATAATTTCGTTTCCTCGCCACGGCCAAACCGTTCGAGATATCAAAAATCCGTCCGCAATTTAGCATCCTCAATGTCTTGACTTCATGCTGACCGAGTTTGGTTGCGATTGGATGAATTTTCTAGAAAGAGTGTTTCAAATTCCAAAGGCATGCGTTTTCATACCACCCACAATAGCCGACTTCCTGTTGGGCTGGCGTAAAACTTAGAGCACGAAAGTTGTTCGGCCCGATGAGATCTAAATGTGTACCGAGTTTCATATTATTACATGCAAGCGAGTAGTTTATATAGGGCACCTTGTGTCAAAATATGATTTATGGCCCTGATTTATGGCTTTATGACATATGTTTATGACAGGAAATGTCCATATTTGGTGGTTTTATGACCGCCAGGTGGGTGACCTTTGACATGTGTGTTTCCGGAATGTTTATGGTTGTTTGTTTATGATAGTGATCTGCTTGTGCGACAAGGTGGTGAATGTTTTTCGGGGTGTGTTTTTATTACAGGGGGGATTATGTATTAATATATATTTTATTATAACAGGATAATTTTCACAGAACGTTGAAATTATGAACATGAAGAGATATGTCATGGATTTGATTTTCAGATGGCACAGCATCGCCCGTAATGCCTGTGGGAGAGAATGAAAATAAGTTTAAAGAAATAGCATTGATGCCAAATAAAGCATATAAAATAACAGATATATGAAATAAGAATATACAATTATCAAGTATAAGTATTTTAAAGTAAGTAAGTTAAAGTACTGGTTAAAGTCACAAATCCTTAAATCTTTCAGAGCAGATGAAATGTCACAAATTAATTTTTAAGACATAAAAACCATTGAGGTTAAATAAAACACATAAAATAATGAATTAATGAAATAAGATGTTAATTTTATTAAGTATTTGAATCTAATACATCTGCGATATATGATCATCATGTGGACACCACAATATACTGGCTTACGCAGATAAATAAAACATAAAATAGTGAATAATAGTTCATATTATTTGAAATAAGATGTTCAATTATCAAGTCTAAGTATTTTAATCTAATACATCAGTGATAGGGTCATCATGTGGACACCACAATATACTGTCTTACACAGATAAATAAAACATAAAATAGTAAATACTAGTTCATATCATTTGAAATAAGATGTTAAATTATCAAGTATAAGTATTTTAATCTAATACACCACAATAAACTGTCTTACACAGATAAATAAAACATAAAATAGTAAATACTAGTTCATATTATTTGAAATCAGATGCTAAATTATCAAGTATAAGTATTTTAATCTAATACACCACAATAAACTCTTACACAGATAAATAAAACATAAAATAGTAAATACTAGTTCATATTATTTGAAATCAGATGTTAAATTATCAAGTATAAGTATTTTAATCTAATACACCACAATAAACTGTCTTACACAGATAAATAAAACATATAAAATAGTAAATACTAGTTCATATTATTTGAAATCAGATGTTAAATTATCAAGTATAAGTATTTTAATCTAATACACCACAATAAACTGTCTTACACAGATAAATAAAACATATAAAATAGTAAATACTAGTTCATATTATTTGAAATCAGATGTTAAATTATCAAGTATAAGTATTTTAATCTAATACACCACAATAAACTGTCTTACACAGATAAATAAAACATAAAATAGTAAATACTAGTTCATATTATTTGAAATCAGATGCTAAATTATCAAGTATAAGTATTTTAATCTAATACACCACAATAAACTGTCTTACACAGATAAATAAAACATAAAATAGTAAATACTAGTTCATATTATTTGAAATCAGATGTTAAATTATCAAGTATAAGTATTTTAATCTAATACACCACAATAAACTGTCTTACACAGATAAATAAAACATATAAAATAGTGAATAATAGTTCATATTATTTGAAATAAGATGTTAAATGATCAAGTATAAGCATTTGAATCTGATACACCTCAATAAACTGTCTTACACATATAAATAAAACATATAAAATGAACGAAATAAGTATTTTAATCGAATACATCAGTGATATCATCATGGGGACACCACAATAAACTGTCTTACACAGATAAATAAAACATAAAATAGTGAATAATAGTTCATATTATTTGAAATAAGATGTTAAATTATCAAGTATTTTAAAGTTAGTTTTAAACATGTGTCGAAGTGAACTTACAATCGGTGAAATTAGGAGGTCTTTTTGTCTCTGGTTAAAATCACAGATCCTTGAATTTCTGAGCAGAAGAGATGTTGGCGCTCCGTTTGCTAAATTGAAAATGAAGATTGTTTCCATCATAGCACTGACACCGGCCCTCCCCTTCCTCTATGTGTAGTTGCTATGTATTAGCTTTTGCAGTTTGTTTCAGGAAACACCAGACAATTAAAAGATAGGCCGGTCACCTGGTGTTTTACATTCAAAGACCACAACTGTCTCCTATCATAAAATCTCCTTATCTGAAGCCTTACTGTCTGGCGACCCCAAAATGTGACCATTTTGCCACTTCACACGGACCATGCTGTAAGATCAATCGTCCTTCCTCCCTGGGGGATCGGTACCCCATCCTGTTTTTCTTGGAGAAAGCGTGAATACAATAGGCACCCCAAACATCAATTCTGACACCTTTTGAAGATCAGATTTCTTTTTCTACCATTTAAACTTGTGTACATTTATTTAAAGACTGCATGTAGGCCTACCATTTTGACGCTTGTGTTACCTTACGTCTTTGGCAATATTAAAGGTTTTCTAACTTTTTTTTCAGCACATGTATAGTTACAGAAAATAATAATAGTGCAACAAACAAGGAGATTATGTTTTATTTCTTTTAATCAGGTTTGTTAAAAGTATGTTTGAATGATGTTAGTTCATCTGCGCTACCATGTATTTGCTATAACTATAAAATTAAAAGTTAAAATCCAGTAACGATGCAATCCTTTAAATATTAACTTTGAGTGCATCAGAAATAAATGGATGTAAAATTATTATCATGTCACATGTGACATTTATTTAACATGACAGAAAAGACAGTAACACCAATGACACACAAAAAGGCCAAATATTCTTCAACCATAATTAAGTAGATGAGACTAAATTGTTACATTTGGCATACAATCTAAATGAATAGCTTTGAATGAAGTTTATCTGTAAATGGGAGTCACCGGTGTTTACAAAATGGATACTACGAGGTATCAAACCACAGCTTGTCAATCATGGTATACTAACTAAATTAAGTAGTGCAATACATAATTATTCTAGTTTTTATTTATTTATTTATTTACTACAAATCCCTAACAATAAAGTAGGTCAAACCAGTGAGTTCAACTAAAGCTTCATATGAAATCACGATAACTGAGAAGAGACATACAGTTCTGTGGATATACCATAGATATTCATGAATTTGAAAGAAGGAAGTCGAGTGATCAGATTTTTATGTCAAAATATTAGATATTTAGATGTTTAACGGTAACACCATGTGACAGAACTCCAGGGGTCCACTACTTTCATTAAAAATTATTTTATAATATTTATGCAGCATTTTTTTTAAATATCATTTACATAATATATTTGATTGTTATGTATACATTATTGTATTTTATATCGGGGATAAACTTGTCATTGATATCAAATTAAAGCATTTTCCCTCTGTACATGACTGTGGGGACGAGCACATCTGGTACTTGGAATTCTATATAATTAATTAAAAATCAAATATTGACACATTGATAGCTCAAGAAGGTGTAATTGTACAAATACATTTTACATATATATATATATATATATAAATGTAAAGAAATTGTAACCCTAAAGTGTTTTTCAAGTGTGATATTTCTGTGGACGACATCACCGACACACACCAGCAATCTGTATTCATGTTACCGTAACTCTTTAGCCGTCTGCACTATCAAAACATTGCAAATTGCTGTATTTCGGCAATATACGTCTTATTACGGTAATTTCAGGATTTCTGTCAGCAAATGACGGCAGCTTTCTGGCAGAGCGGATTGGAAAGATTTGAACAGGGATACCATAAAATAATAAAAGAGAAAACGAACAAAAACATGGCGATTCAAGCGGTAGCCATCAGAAGAGTCGATTAGGAATATTTTTGATGAAACATGGGAGGCGGATGGCCGAATACTCTTTCACGTATCTTAGCATGTGGGGTCGTGCGTATGTAGCGTTATGTATGTATTTGTGTGCGTGTATGAAAGTATCCTAAATAAAAACAACCCCGTGTCACAAAAAAAAAAGACTTTTATTTTAGTTTCGTTTTTTTCCCCCCAACTTTAAAGTGATCGTTTCTTTTATTTGTGATTTTTTAAAGATTTTTTTTTTCTAAATAAAAATCAGTAAATTTATTCACGGTTCTATTATTTTTGTCTATTTAAATTCTATTTACAAACTCACCATACACACTAATGGCCAATAACGGTAATTTATTGAACGTCATCTTTTCTCAAAAGATAATACCTAGCACATGAAGATAGCGCATTGTTTTACAATTTTACAGTCCAAAACTAAATATGTGAAAATCACCTATTTTAGCTTCAGATTCTAAAGGGTTGAGTTGTGTCTTTTAGAAAATCAGCACACATTTTTAGAGACGAGATGTGCCTCTGTGGTCCATGACGCAACAAAAGTAAAGTTTGTCTTGAGTGAATATTTCATTTTACTCGTGTTAAGGTCTTCAGAAGTCATAACTTCAGGGGTCAATGGGGCTCCTGAGAATATTTAATTTCCCTTAAAAACCAAATATTAAGCTAAATGACTATAGTTTCCAGTGTTCACTCCCAAAATCAAATACTGTATACAATTTGTATTACACTATTTTCAAAGGATAATCTAGCTTTAAAGTTAGAATAAAAAAGTTAAAACCAATCATATCTTCATACCTGGTGGGTTCTGACACAAAGCAATTCACCGGTTATTTTTGTGTTATAAATGTACTTATCTACAAATTTCAAACAGATAAATATAGTTAATACACAATGAAACAAGAGAATAATGCTATCAAATACGTCTGACACTATGTTTTGAGAAAAGCAGTGTTTTAAAATTCAGATGATTTTTCTTTTGACAAACATACATTTTAAATTATATCCCATGGTGTTTAACATCCAATAAGTAGTTCTTTACGGAATGGCTAATTAACTAAAAAAAACAACAGCAATACAAATAGTTTAAGTTGACATAAAACACCACCAGACCCCCTCCATAGTTGTAGTAAACATTTACAATATGTAAATATATTCTGTCAGATTTGTTAGAGTGTCTGTACCACATTATTGTAAGGCAATCACATTTGAGGACTAACATTACCTGTCCCTTGTAAAGGTTATGGATAAAATTCAAGCATAATCTTTATGCAACAATCACGTAGGCACAATTTACTACAAAAGTGTGTACGGTGTATAAGAAAAGAGCCATTTAGCTGTAATGAATACATAATACAGAAACCCTCTCTTCCGATCTATTGTAGAAGTTTGTAACCATGATTGTAAAAAAAAAAAAGATTTTCCCACCAGTGGATGAAACTATTTTTATCTTGTTTCTTTGTACAGTTTTAGACGAAGACTACTCTTTGAGTACTGTCAAACTTGTTCATAAAGGAATTAATGAACAAATACAGCATAAGCAAATTACAAACATTTTATTTGTAATTTATATCACAGATTTAAACTGTGATATTCTTTTAGGTCTGTCTATGAAGCGGTCACAAAACACATAATAGGCCCTACCTCAACATGCAATCTTGATGTTTTTCTGTTACATATACGACTGTTACACTTAAAACAAACCTAGCGAATATTTACACATTACAAGTCAAGGTGCCACAGACACACAATTAGTCATGTTTTGTCTTCACATGTTTTTGTCCCTCATCAGTGACTAGCAAATTGTTTAACATAGCTCAATCTCCCAAATATTTACAATTGTGAAAAATTTATTAAATGTTTCTTTGATTTTGTTCAAATTTTTCTAAAACAAACTGTTTGAAACTGTTTACCACGGTTTTCATTTTTAACATCGCCATTCTTATTGTATTGTCGGGTGTGATTGTAATGTTTGTGGGGGGTTTTCTTTACACTTTCCCCCTGGATATCTGTTTTCTACAGTTATCAGCAATGCACTCTAGGTGTTCTCGTCTTCTCTTTGTTCATTTACAACAGCATCCCCATGAATTGGCTTGATTTAATAAAATGGCGGTTTAAACCATCATCTTCACTTGAGACACGTTTACATTATATTATCAAACTCTACTCTATGGCATTTTTGCCCGCCTCAAAGAATCTGTATGTTACAGACGTAATAATGGTTTATTCAGAATGTAGATTACTGTTTAAAAGTAGATGTGTAGGGTTATATACAATATTACAATGCTTTTTAATTTTACTCTAGACAATTTAATAAAGGGACTGAATTTTAACATTTTAATCTTTGGTAATTGTTAACTTAAAGTACGCACAAAAGAAATTCCATCCTATCTACTTTCTAAATGCGTGTTATGGATCTATTGTGAACAATTGTTCGCACATGCATATGTTTTTGACCTTGTAATGTTTAAATCAAAATTTTGTTGGAAAATCTAAAATATATGTTGGATTTACTTAACTTTTTATGTCAACAGGTTGTAACTGGGTTAAGTTGCATTTAATAAAACATTGTTTATTTCAGTAAACTTAAGTTTATTACATTAGGTTAATTCAATGCCATTTAGTTGAATCAGGTTAACATTCTTAATTTTGTCCAAACTATTAAGTTCAATTATCCTAAAATTAATTTCAAACAAAAATTAAAACAAATGTTTAATTGATTCATTTATTTAGTGATTGTGTTCAACAATTTTTACAACCTTTACAAATGTTATATAATAAGATAACCTTTTACAAAAGCTTGACTCCGTAAAGACTCTTAATGTTAGGCATTTGCTAGAAGACGGTTTTGTTACGTCCAATGCATGCCCAAAGTAGTTGTTTTTTATTATAATTAAAACCAGTTTAATTGTTGTTAGTACGTCATTACCCCAAGCACATGGTCTACACTTCACCACAATAGTAACGTCTCGGTTACGGATGTAACCCTCGTTCCCTGAGTAGGGAACGGAGACGTTACGTCGAAATGACGACGAATGGGGTTCGCTTAGAAGCCTATCATCTTCGAACAGTAATAAAACGAGCCAATGGCAAGCAAATGCCATGGGTCTGCTGAATTTGCATAGCATAACTCCGCCCCACCCTGTGGGTATAAAGGAAGTGAGCTGGCAACATGCAGATATGTTTCTTCGCTGAAGGAGCCAAGGCTGAACTCGGCTGTTCCAGCGGTACAGCGGAAGTGGCAGGAAGACGTAACGTCTCCGTTCCCTACTCAGGGAACGAGGGTTACATCCGTAACCGAGACGTTCCCTTTCGTTGTCACTTCGAGTTACGTCGAAATGACGACGAATGGGGTTACCAGTCCAATCACGCCACCTCGGCTGTCTTCCAGTGCCCTGCGTAAGTCTGAGCTCCCTGTCGTGACTAGCACGGACGAAGGACTCCTACTTAACACAGGAATACCAAGGTACACTGGGAGCATATCTCAGTGGAATATGCAATCAGTGCCCGCCCGAAGGGGGGACTTAAGAATAACATATGACCCGGAGGGGGGTGCATACGGAAAACACTGGGGTGTCCAGCCCGTAGGGTGGAGTATTTCAACCCCAGGGGTGGCAGACTGGCTTGCCAAGGGAAGACACATGCTCGAGAGAGGCTTACAGTGGAATACACACGTGGGGGTCGCCCAGAGGGGGAACCATGCACATGGTGGCACCTAGCCAACGCGAAAGCTGCCGGAGGCATAACTCTGGCGTTGACGTCAACAGCGCTGGAGGAACTCAGGGCTTATCAGGCTCACCTGAGGAATATCGCACGTATCCAGTCCGTGGAGTGGAATGGCGAGCAAGCGAAGACACCTGAGCGGGTCCTAGCACCGGCTGGTTGAAGCGAGTACACGGGAGGACACTGGCTCCACTCGGAGATTATAGCTATAATCTGGCGAATGTGTAGGGTGTCGCCCAGCCTGCAGCTCTGCAGATGTCTGTTAGCGAGGCGCCATGCGCTAGAGCCCAAGAGGAGGCCACACTCCGGGTGGAGTGGGCCGTCACACCAAGGGGGCACGGTCGACCTTGCTGCTGTTGTAAGCCAAAGCAATGGCGTCCACTATCCAGTGAGACAACCTTTGCTTGGAGAGAGCCTTTCCCTTCAGCTTCCCACCATAACAGACAAAGAGCTGGTCTGAGGTCCTGAAACACTGCGTTCTGTCTAAGTAAGCACGGAGTGCGCGTACTGGACAGAGCAATGCCAAGGCTGGGTCTGCCTCCTCCAGGGGCAGCGCTTGCAGGTTCACCACCTGGTCCCGGAAGGGAGTGGTGGGAACCTTGGGCACATATCCAGGCCGGGGTCTCAGGATCACGTGAGAAAAGGCCGGCCCGAATTCCAGGCACGCTTCGTCTACAGAAAATGCGTGCAGGTCCCCTACCCTCTTTATGGAGGCCAAAGCAACCAGGAGCCCTGTCTTAACTGACAGGAACTTAAGCTCCACTGATTGCAGAGGCTCAAAGGGAGCACTCTGCAGGGCATTTAGTACCACTGAGAGGTCCCAAGAGGGAACGAGAGGAGGGCGAGGAGGCTGTGTTCTCCTCGCTCCTCTCAGGAACCTGATGACCAGGTCGTGCTTTCCCACGGACTTACCATCAACTGCATCGTGATGTGCGGCGATAGCGGCAACATATACTTTCAGGTTGGAGGGAGACAGCCTTCGCTCCAACCCATCCTGCAGGAAGGAAAGCACGACACTGATCGGGCATGATCTGGGGTCTTCTGAGTGAGAAGAGCACCAAAGACGAAGAGGTTCCACTTCAACGCGTAGGCATGTCTAGTGGACGACGCTCTAGCGGAAGTGATGGTAGCCACCACCGCTGGTGGTAGGGTACTCAAACCTGCCTCGTCCCGTCCAGGAGCCACACGTGGAGGTTCCAAGATCGGGACGAGGGTGCCAAAGGGTGCCCCGTCCCTGAGAAAGGAGGTCCTTCCTCAGAGGAATTGGCCAGGGAGGTGCTGTCGCGAGGAGTACAAGTTCTGAGAACCAGGTTCGGGTGGGCCAGTGCGGCGCAACCAATATGACCTGCTCCTCGTCCTCCCTGATCTTGCACAGGTCTGTGCAAGAAGGCTCACTGGGGGAACGCATACTTGCGGAGGCCCCGGGGCCAGCTGTGCGCCAGAGCGTCCGTGCCGAGCGTGCCCTCGGTCAGGGAGTAAAACTGGGCGCAGTGGGACGAGTCGTGGGAGGCAAACAGGTCTACCTGTGCGTCCCCGAACTGATCCCAATCAGCTGGACCGCCTGGGGATGGAGTCTCCATTCTCTCGGAAGAGGCTGAAGCCGTGAGAGCTCGTCGGCTGCACAGTTCAGGTCTCCCGGAAATAATGGCTTGAAGCGACCTCAGATGCTTCTGACTCCATATGAGGAGGTGGCGGGCGAGTTGCGACATACGGCGGGAGCGTAGACCACCTTGTCGGTTGATGTACGCTACTGTCGCGGTATTGTCTGATGGGACTAGTACGTGCTGGTTCTTGAGCAGCGCCCGGAAGCGGTGCAGAGCGAGACGTACTGCCAGCAACTCGAGGCAATTGACATGCCATAGGCGGTGGGGACCTGTCCAGGAGCCCGCGGCAGCATGTCCATTGCACATGGCGGCCCAGCCCGTGGAGGAGGCATCCGTTGAGACAACAACATGCCTGGAAACTCGTTCTAAGGGCACTCCGGCCCGAGAAAGCTGAGATTCGTCCACGGGGAGAAGGTCTGATGGCAGGTCGGAGTAACTGGTACTCGGAACGTGCCCTGACGCCATGCCCACCTCGGGACTCGATCGCAAAGCCAGTGCTGAAGCGGTCTCTAGAGTTGGGGTACTCGAACTCGGACTCGGACTCGAGTCCGGTCTCGAGTCCAATTTTGAATGGACTCGGACTTGTCATGCACTCGAATGAATTTGTACTCGGACTTGACACGGACTCGGGACATTTTAGACTCGGAAAAATGTCCGAGTCCAGTCGAGTCCGGGCACTGGATGACACAAAACTAAATTTTGTGAATTTTTTTTTATTCAAAAACGAAACGAAACAACGTTGTTTCAGCGTTGAGCATTGTAGCCAATCACAGTTAAGTGCATAAACACAGTGGCAAATCAGAGGCGTTTTAGAGTCCGCATGCGAATAATTCGCTCAAAATGTATGTTCAGAATCAGCACGAGCTTTATCCTTTCGCAAATCCCCTCATAAACAACAAAGTCTCTCTAGACGCAATATAAATTAAGATATTCACTGTGCAGTGCGGACAACTTCAGTCAGTGTTTATGACAAGAGTTTTAGGGAGAGTGCCGAACGCGGTAAGTGATGGCTTAAAGGGAGCGCTGTTGACAATCTAAATTGTTTTGTTTTTCATACTTCTAGAGGACCAGTGGTTACGTTCACACTGTAAATTATAAATAGTGATAACTGCATTTAAATCTGGGATTGAATCCACTTAATTTTTGTCCTTTGAGTCATGAAATTGCGATGATTTGACACATAGCAACATAAGAACGTGATAACCATAGCAACATTTTGGCGTCTAATAATGTTATCATTTTTGTTGCATTTATACTTTAGTCATAAGTTTACATACTCCTTGCAGAATCTCCAAAATGTTATTTTTATGTTTTTTAATAAGACGGATCATACACATTGTTTCTATTTAGTACTGCCCTGAAAAAGCTTTTTCACATAACAGATGTTTAATAGCCTAAATAAAATACAAACACAAAATAAAGACAAATTACATAGGCTCGATTTTAATATTGTGTCATTACCTGAATGATCCACAACTTTTTTTTTTTTTAATGGTTGAGGAAAAATCCTCCAGCTCCTGCACATTCTTTGCTTTTCCAGCATCTTCTGCATATTTGACTCCTTACTAGCAGTGACTATGATTGTAAGATCCATACTTTCACACTGGTGACAACTGAGGGACTCATACACAACTATTACAAACCCTGCAAACATTTAGTGATGCACAAGAAGGAAGCATCCGTTAAGAGCCAAGAGGTGTAAACTTTTGAACTGGATCATTGGTGTAAATTGGTCTTATTTGTTTAAAAATGCATTCATTAATTTAGTCCAACCCTTCAGAGGCTAAATAAGATATTAGCATGTACAACACAATAAGAAAAATTTAAACATCATCATCTTGCTCAAAAGTTTACCCCTGGCTCTTAATGCATCACGTTGCATTATTAAGCATTACCTTGCAGATTCTAAAAGATGTACAATAGGTAAACGTATGACTGTAACTATACATTGCAATCATTTTGTAAGGTTTAAAATATTAATTTAAGAGCTCAGTGTTGAGACCTTTCGCCGGGATTTGATTGACAGGTGATCTGACCAATTATAATGCAGATACACGCCATTTTTGTTCGACAAACAAACCAAATCAGTTAGTAGATTAAAGGCAGTGGACTTGAACTTGAAAAATAGTGTGTATTGATTTCTTTTTTAGAAATTTGTGCTATAACTAGAAGAGATTATCAGTTCACGTGCTGCTTGAACTGAGGCCTACACATTAAAGCACCACAAAACAGTATTTATCGTTTGAATTTCATAAAAATTTAAAAAATTGAAAGCTGAGACTTTATTTCAAACCAAAAGTACCCTGCTCTGTCTTGTCTGTTGGCACATTGTTAGTGTCCTCTTTGCTCCGACCGAGAACATGTGGAGTGAGAGAGGAATGGCTTGTCGGACGTAGCAACAGTAACCAAGAGGGGCGGGTCTTTGTGAAAGGTCAATTTCAAATCATTTAAATCTTTGTGGACTCGGCCGGACTCGACTCGGACTCGGATGTTAAGGACTCGGACTCAAGTCCGACTCGACCCTCTTTGGACTCGGACTTGGACTTGTACTCGGTTGTTAAGGACTTGGACTCGACTCGGACTCGACAAAGGTGGACTCGGACCCAACACTAGCGGTCTCATATGAAGCAATCCGAGCGGCGTTGCCGCGGCTGCAGATGCCATATGCCCCAGGAGCCTCTGAAAAAGTTTCAGTGGAACCGCACTCTTGCCCTCAGATTGTCTCAGGCAAGTCAGCAGTGACTGCGCGCGCGCGCTCGTAAGCTGCGCGCACATGGCGACCGAGTCGAATTTCCTACCGAGAAAAGAGATCCTCTGCACGGGGCAAAGTTTGCTCTTCTCCCAGTTGACCCGAAGGCCCAGACGGGCTAGATGCCGGAGCACTAGGTCCCTGTGTTCGCAACCCTGGTCCGAGAGTGAGCTAGGATTAGCCAGTCATCGGGATAATTCAGGATGCGAACCCCGTGCTGCCGTAGCGGCACAAGGGCTGCCTCGACGACCTTCGTGAAGACGCGAGGAGACAGGGCCAACCCGAATGGGAGAACTGCGTACTGGTATGCCTGCCCCTCGAAAGCAAACCGCAAGAATGGTCTGTGTCGAGAAAAATTGGAGACATGAAGTAGGCGTCCTTCAGGTCGATCGCTGCAAACCAATCCTGTGGCTGCACACATTCGAAAATGCGCTTGGCCATGAGCCTCTTGAACGGAAGCCTGTGAAGGGAACGGTTCAAGACGCGCAGAACCAGGATTGGCCGTAACCCACCGGATATCCTGGGGACAATGAAGTAGGGCTGTAGAAGCCGGACCTCATTGCGGCTGGAGGGACAGTCTCGATCGCACCCTTCGCCAGCAGGGTGGCGACCTCCGCTCTCATGACAGGGGCATAGCCACCGACCATAGTGAAGCGGACTCCCCTGAAGCGGGGAGGAGACCGTGCGAACTGAATCGCATAGCCGAGCCTGATGGTTCGCGCAAGCCAGCGGGACAGGGGGGAAGCTCTAACCAGGCTCCCACGGACTGTGCCAGCGGGGTCATGCGAACGACAGACGTCCCCCCGGGGGTGCAGCGAAGCGGAATGACCGGCCCAGACGAGGGTGGCATAGCGGCCCGGTGTGGGGGCACGGTCATTAGCCGCGTCCTGCCAGAGGAGGCCAGGGAAGGACCAGCGTTCCACAGGGGCGTGCTCTGGCAGGGGTCTGGCGACAGAGGGGGACGAGAGTGGCGAGGCCCGTGAGCGTGCGCACTGTCATCCGAGAACTCTGTGACAGAGGAGGGCGAGAGTGGCGGGACCCGAGGGTGGCGCGCACTGTCGTCCGAGAACTCTGTGTGCTCAGAGATGGGAGAGACAGTTCTTTGGAAAAAGAGGTTTTTCCCCCGGCCCTCCACCGGGGGAAGGAGTGGCCCTGCAACCACCTCCTAGAAAGAACTGCAACCCATTTCTGAGCTGCCCGTAACGGGAGCACCGCATTGCTGCGGGGCTGGTACGGGCTGGGGCGCCTTCCTGCGACTACCTCCACGGCACGGCCTGGGTGAAGGGTGCTGCTAGGGCCGGCAGGGAGTGTTGCAGGAGGGCGCCCTCGGCGGCGAGCGGAATGAGGCAGCTGAGCCGGCGGCTGAGCAGCTGGCCGCGGGATCAGAGCCTCAGTCTGCTCTGGGCAGCCGAGAACTCTGGGCAGAGTCCTCGACTGCGCCGCCGAGGAGGCCAGTCTGGGATATGGGGAGTTGAGGAAGCGGGTTCGCTCAACCTCGCCCATATCAACCAGACTAAGCCAGTTTTTGTCTCTGGACCACATATGTGGACATCACCTGACCCAGGGGGCGTGTGGTCACCTTCGTCGCCCGTAGAGCGAGGTCGGTGGCGGCACGCAGCTCTTGCAAGAGCCCTGGACCAGCCCTACCCTCGTGCATTAGCAATGAGCACCCCTGGCCTGGTAGACCTGAAGGATGGGCATAGCATGCAGTGAGGTGGCAGCCAGCCCCGCAGCTCTATAGATCTCTGCCACCGGAGTAGACAAAAACCTACATGCTTTGGGGTGGGTGGGTGCTTAGGGCCGCCACGCCAGTGGAGGCGCTGCGGGGACACAGTTGTGTTGCCACAGAACACTCCATAGGGGGAACCCCAGTGTACCCACTGGCCGCGACCTCATCGAGGGCAGAGAAGGCGGAAGAGGCCGCTGAGTAATCTCATGACCTCTTCATGCACGTCCAGGAAGAAAGGAATTGGGGGCGGGCCGACGTGTGCCGGTGCGTCCCCAAAAACCGATCATCAGCTTTAAGCACCTGGGACATGGCGGAGGGTTCCACACAAGCCCAAATGCTCGCGACTGCCCGGGGAAGCATGGCAGAGTTCTGGTTCAGACTCGGGCAATGCTGGCACACCCGGAGGAGGCAGCACAGCCGAGTCTTCTCCAGCGTACTCACGCCCACCTTGTGATGCGGCGATAGACAAGATTTCATCTGCCGGGGCATCGAATGAAATGCCGGACCAGCCCGCAACCTCTGGCCGGGACTGGTCAGCGATCTCATCCGGATACCACACGGGTTGCAATGTGAAGAGGAGTGTGTGGACCGAGGATAGATCGTCGGGTTGGTTCCACACAGCAGCCTCTGATCACCCTGGCCACCAGCCGAAGTATTCCCTCTTGTGAAGAGAATAGATCGGGGTGTGGATGAGGGGACTCTCTCTCGAGGAGGTCATCGAGTCTCGATCGTTACATTGCGATGGTCATGTCCCCGCAATGAGAACATGACGCATCCACGAACGCTGTCTGTGCGTTTGCCCAAACACATCAGACAGCGTCCGTGCCCATCAGCTGATTTAATCTGTGTATCGCACCCAGAAACGCACGGGCGAACCGTCTTTAAAAAGACGCGCCGCGTGCAGCTCTTTTAGAGAGATAAAACTCAAACAGCAGTGTTGAAGCGCCCAGGGAGAGACACACGACTGGCAGACCACTGCGCAGATCGGCAGGCAATATGAAGCTCGCTGGAATTCGCCGTCACACCAACACTTCTGAAGAGTAGCTCGTCTCGAAGAGTGAAGAGAGATGATCTCAGAATGGCTTGTGGAGTGAAGAATGCTCTTGGCTCCGAAAGCGAAAACATATCTGCATGTTGCCAGCTCACTTCCTTTATACCCACAGGGTGGGGCGGAGTTATGCTATGCAAATTCAGCAGACCCATGGCATTTGCTTGCCATTGGCTCGTTTTATTACTGTTCGAAGATGATAGGCTTCTAAGCGAACCCCATTCGTCGTCATTTCGACGTAACTCGAAGTGACAACGAAAGGGAACCACCAAAACACTAACATATCAGAAACTCTTTTAAATATAAACATAAAAGAACATTACCAAGTCATCAATTTGTTTTATCTTGATGAAAAAACACTTAAAATAACATTTTATTTCAAATGTACACCCCTACCCAGCCGTGTGCAATGCATGATGGGAAGGGGAAATCCTGTTCCTAATTTCTATAATGCCATTTTAACACAACTGAATTCATTTATGTACTCTCAACTCAAATGGATTAAGTAAAGTGTTTGAAAAGAATCGTGTTGAATTAACTTCATTTACTTAAGTAAATAGAACAAGCATCAAATATTATTTTGGTCTACTTAACTATATTAATATTTTCATGTTCTTGCAACATGAAAATATTGAGTTAAGCCAAAACGCAACTGTTTCAAGTCAGTGTAACGCAATGCAACTGTGTTTGAATGAGAACGCTAATGGTGTTAAATGAAAATTATTTTTTAAATAAACTGAACGGTATAGTAAAATTTTTGAGTGAATTCTCTCTGGTGGCATGCAGGGCTTGTTGCTACTTCTGTAGCATAGTGAATGTAATTTACATAGTTATTTATGGCCTTCTGATGACAACCCCCAGTACACACAGCAGGGGCTAGGGCGGACACCAATAGCTGTCCTGATAAACTCTACACAGAGCTCAGCCTCAGTTATCGCACACAATCCCGGTTTTCCTAACTGAAGGATCTAGCTCTTCTAGCTGCGGACGGCTGAGCTACTGCAACATCTCATTGATTAGAAATTGAAGGACCAATGTCTGCTTGTTACATGGACTGCCCAAAGACCACTTCAACATTCCTGTTTATTTGAGTCTGACGCAAGCTAAGGTTCTTTGACTTCTGACCCAAAACCCAAACTTCAGAGCGTTAACGTACAAGGCCTGGACAATTGTGCTGCAAGGACTCACGGGAGATTCCAGGACCTAACCAAATCTTTCATCATCGAATAGGGCCCCATTCGAAAATCTAGAAACTTCCGAAATGGAAGAACGAAACCCATTGAGTTCTGGCGATGCTGGGCAACATGCAGCCGGAGGTGTGTGAATGCGCCACGGGCAATGAGTGTCGTTTAAGAACTACGATAGACTGTATGTTTAAAGATCATTTTAGAGGCCAGATGGCTGGCTTGATGCACAAGACTATCGATGCTGCGTGTGATATGAATAACGATTGGGCGGGGGATACCAAACGTGAAACAAATCTCAAGAAAGAAATGTGCTCTATAAGAGAGTTGGTTGGCTCATGGACAAATATTACACCCGTGTTTTTTAACAGAAAAGAACCAATCGGCGTAATCCTCAGAAAAGTTCTGGATGTGCTGTGTGAATGTAGTGACGAATTTGGAGTCACCGAAATACTATGTATGTGTACATTTGTAACAGATCTCTGTGTGTCACTGGTGTCAAAAAATGCAAAAACTGACGTTGATGAAATAGTTGAAAGTCTGGTCAGCTATACCCTTGACCAAAATATGATAGCATGTCGCGATTTCCTATTCTGGCTCGAACACATGTAAATAAAGTATTGTTTTACTTTATGTATGTAATTTTTTGTAAAGAAAAAATATTGTTGAAATAAAAGGTTGAATCACTTATTGTTTTTTATACGACCGTGTCTGAGCTAGTTAAAAAATGGTAATATGCATCTTGATTCTTACAAATTGATAACTTATTGATCTTCATTCTTTGTTTTGCTGCATTTTAAAAAATACTACATTAATTAAAAGATGAAACATTTCAGAGATCCCATGCCACCAGAGAGAATTCACTCAAAAATGATTTTACTATACCGTTCAGTTTATTTAAAAAATAATTTTCATTTAACACCATTAGCGTTCTCATTCAAACACAGTTGCATTGCGTTACACTGACTTGAAACAGTTGCGTTTTGGCTTAACTCAATATTTTCATGTTGCAAGAACATGAAAATATTAATATAGTTAAGTAGACCAAAATAATATTTGATGCTTGTTCTATTTACTTAAGTAAATGAAGTTAATCCAACACGATTCTTTTCAAACACTTTACTTAATCCATTTGAGTTGAGAGTACATAAATGAATTCAGTTGTGTTAAAATGGCATTATAGAAATTAGGAACAGGATTTCCCCTTCCCATCATGCATTGCACACGGCTGGGTAGGGGTGTACATTTGAAATAAAATGTTATTTTAAGTGTTTTTTCATCAAGATAAAACAAATTGATGACTTGGTAATGTTCTTTTATGTTTATATTTAAAAGAGTTTCTGATATGTTAGTGTTTTGGTGGTTACTATTGTGGTGAAGTGTAGACCATGTGCTTGGGGTAATGACGTACTAACAACAATTAAACTGGTTTTAATTATAATAAAAAACAACTACTTTGGGCATGCATTGGACGTAACAAAACCGTCTTCTAGCAAATGCCTAACATTAAGAGTCTTTACGGAGTCAAGCTTTTGTAAAAGGTTATCTTATTATATAACATTTGTAAAGGTTGTAAAAATTGTTGAACACAATCACTAAATAAATGAATCAATTAAACATTTGTTTTAATTTTTGTTTGAAATTAATTTTAGGATAATTGAACTTAATAGTTTGGACAAAATTAAGAATGTTAACCTGATTCAACTAAATGGCATTGAATTAACCTAATGTAATAAACTTAAGTTTACTGAAATAAACAATGTTTTATTAAATGCAACTTAACCCAGTTACAACCTGTTGACATAAAAAGTTAAGTAAATCCAACATATATTTTAGATTTTCCAACAAAATTTTGATTTAAACATTACAAGGTCAAAAACATATGCATGTGCGAACAATTGTTCACAATAGATCCATAACACGCATTTAGAAAGTAGATAGGATGGAATTTCTTTTGTGCGTACTTTAAGTTAACAATTACCAAAGATTAAAATGTTAAAATTCAGTCCCTTTATTAAATTGTCTAGAGTAAAATTAAAAAGCATTGTAATATTGTATATAACCCTACACATCTACTTTTAAACAGTAATCTACATTCTGAATAAACCATTATTACGTCTGTAACATACAGATTCTTTGAGGCGGGCAAAAATGCCATAGAGTAGAGTTTGATAATATAATGTAAACGTGTCTCAAGTGAAGATGATGGTTTAAACCGCCATTTTATTAAATCAAGCCAATTCATGGGGATGCTGTTGTAAATGAACAAAGAGAAGACGAGAACACCTAGAGTGCATTGCTGATAACTGTAGAAAACAGATATCCAGGGGGAAAGTGTAAAGAAAACCCCCCACAAACATTACAATCACACCCGACAATACAATAAGAATGGCGATGTTAAAAATGAAAACCGTGGTAAACAGTTTCAAACAGTTTGTTTTAGAAAAATTTGAACAAAATCAAAGAAACATTTAATAAATTTTTCACAATTGTAAATATTTGGGAGATTGAGCTATGTTAAACAATTTGCTAGTCACTGATGAGGGACAAAAACATGTGAAGACAAAACATGACTAATTGTGTGTCTGTGGCACCTTGACTTGTAATGTGTAAATATTCGCTAGGTTTGTTTTAAGTGTAACAGTCGTATATGTAACAGAAAAACATCAAGATTGCATGTTGAGGTAGGGCCTATTATGTGTTTTGTGACCGCTTCATAGACAGACCTAAAAGAATATCACAGTTTAAATCTGTGATATAAATTACAAATAAAATGTTTGTAATTTGCTTATGCTGTATTTGTTCATTAATTCCTTTATGAACAAGTTTGACAGTACTCAAAGAGTAGTCTTCGTCTAAAACTGTACAAAGAAACAAGATAAAAATAGTTTCATCCACTGGTGGGAAAATCTTTTTTTTTTTTACAATCATGGTTACAAACTTCTACAATAGATCGGAAGAGAGGGTTTCTGTATTATGTATTCATTACAGCTAAATGGCTCTTTTCTTATACACCGTACACACTTTTGTAGTAAATTGTGCCTACGTGATTGTTGCATAAAGATTATGCTTGAATTTTATCCATAACCTTTACAAGGGACAGGTAATGTTAGTCCTCAAATGTGATTGCCTTACAATAATGTGGTACAGACACTCTAACAAATCTGACAGAATATATTTACATATTGTAAATGTTTACTACAACTATGGAGGGGGTCTGGTGGTGTTTTATGTCAACTTAAACTATTTGTATTGCTGTTGTTTTTTTTAGTTAATTAGCCATTCCGTAAAGAACTACTTATTGGATGTTAAACACCATGGGATATAATTTAAAATGTATGTTTGTCAAAAGAAAAATCATCTGAATTTTAAAACACTGCTTTTCTCAAAACATAGTGTCAGACGTATTTGATAGCATTATTCTCTTGTTTCATTGTGTATTAACTATATTTATCTGTTTGAAATTTGTAGATAAGTACATTTATAACACAAAAATAACCGGTGAATTGCTTTGTGTCAGAACCCACCAGGTATGAAGATATGATTGGTTTTAACTTTTTTATTCTAACTTTAAAGCTAGATTATCCTTTGAAAATAGTGTAATACAAATTGTATACAGTATTTGATTTTGGGAGTGAACACTGGAAACTATAGTCATTTAGCTTAATATTTGGTTTTTAAGGGAAATTAAATATTCTCAGGAGCCCCATTGACCCCTGAAGTTATGACTTCTGAAGACCTTAACACGAGTAAAATGAAATATTCACTCAAGACAAACTTTACTTTTGTTGCGTCATGGACCACAGAGGCACATCTCGTCTCTAAAAATGTGTGCTGATTTTCTAAAAGACACAACTCAACCCTTTAGAATCTGAAGCTAAAATAGGTGATTTTCACATATTTAGTTTTGGACTGTAAAATTGTAAAACAATGCGCTATCTTCATGTGCTAGGTATTATCTTTTGAGAAAAGATGACGTTCAATAAATTACCGTTATTGGCCATTAGTGTGTATGGTGAGTTTGTAAATAGAATTTAAATAGACAAAAATAATAGAACCGTGAATAAATTTACTGATTTTTATTTAGAAAAAAAAAATCTTTAAAAAATCACAAATAAAAGAAACGATCACTTTAAAGTTGGGGGGAAAAAAACGAAACTAAAATAAAAGTCTTTTTTTTTTGTGACACGGGGTTGTTTTTATTTAGGATACTTTCATACACGCACACAAATACATACATAACGCTACATACGCACGACCCCACATGCTAAGATACGTGAAAGAGTATTCGGCCATCCGCCTCCCATGTTTCATCAAAAATATTCCTAATCGACTCTTCTGATGGCTACCGCTTGAATCGCCATGTTTTTGTTCGTTTTCTCTTTTATTATTTTATGGTATCCCTGTTCAAATCTTTCCAATCCGCTCTGCCAGAAAGCTGCCGTCATTTGCTGACAGAAATCCTGAAATTACCGTAATAAGACGTATATTGCCGAAATACAGCAATTTGCAATGTTTTGATAGTGCAGACGGCTAAAGAGTTACGGTAACATGAATACAGATTGCTGGTGTGTGTCGGTGATGTCGTCCACAGAAATATCACACTTGAAAAACACTTTAGGGTTACAATTTCTTTACATTTATATATATATATATATATATATATATGTAAAATGTATTTGTACAATTACACCTTCTTGAGCTATCAATGTGTCAATATTTGATTTTTAATTAATTATATAGAATTCCAAGTACCAGATGTGCTCGTCCCCACAGTCATGTACAGAGGGAAAATGCTTTAATTTGATATCAATGACAAGTTTATCCCCGATATAAAATACAATAATGTATACATAACAATCAAATATATTATGTAAATGATATTTAAAAAAAATGCTGCATAAATATTATAAAATAATTTTTAATGAAAGTAGTGGACCCCTGGAGTTCTGTCACATGGTGTTACCGTTAAACATCTAAATATCTAATATTTTGACATAAAAATCTGATCACTCGACTTCCTTCTTTCAAATTCATGAATATCTATGGTATATCCACAGAACTGTATGTCTCTTCTCAGTTATCGTGATTTCATATGAAGCTTTAGTTGAACTCACTGGTTTGACCTACTTTATTGTTAGGGATTTGTAGTAAATAAATAAATAAATAAAAACTAGAATAATTATGTATTGCACTACTTAATTTAGTTAGTATACCATGATTGACAAGCTGTGGTTTGATACCTCGTAGTATCCATTTTGTAAACACCGGTGACTCCCATTTACAGATAAACTTCATTCAAAGCTATTCATTTAGATTGTATGCCAAATGTAACAATTTAGTCTCATCTACTTAATTATGGTTGAAGAATATTTGGCCTTTTTGTGTGTCATTGGTGTTACTGTCTTTTCTGTCATGTTAAATAAATGTCACATGTGACATGATAATAATTTTACATCCATTTATTTCTGATGCACTCAAAGTTAATATTTAAAGGATTGCATCGTTACTGGATTTTAACTTTTAATTTTATAGTTATAGCAAATACATGGTAGCGCAGATGAACTAACATCATTCAAACATACTTTTAACAAACCTGATTAAAAGAAATAAAACATAATCTCCTTGTTTGTTGCACTATTATTATTTTCTGTAACTATACATGTGCTGAAAAAAAAGTTAGAAAACCTTTAATATTGCCAAAGACGTAAGGTAACACAAGCGTCAAAATGGTAGGCCTACATGCAGTCTTTAAATAAATGTACACAAGTTTAAATGGTAGAAAAAGAAATCTGATCTTCAAAAGGTGTCAGAATTGATGTTTGGGGTGCCTATTGTATTCACGCTTTCTCCAAGAAAAACAGGATGGGGTACCGATCCCCCAGGGAGGAAGGACGATTGATCTTACAGCATGGTCCGTGTGAAGTGGCAAAATGGTCACATTTTGGGGTCGCCAGACAGTAAAGGCCTTTTTATGCTTCTGCGTCATATCGACGGCGTACCCCCGCGGACCCTTCTGCGTCGACGCGAACCCCTCCGCCGTAGCTCGACGTGCACCTCCAAAAAATTGTAACTACGCGTCGAGGCGACGCAGACCACAAGGGCTGTGATTGGTCAGATTATACATCATTTCCGGAGTGTAGTTTTTCCGGTTTCCCCCTGCCGCTATAGCGCCATTTTTAAAGTGACTACTGCACTGTTTGTGTTCAACGATGGATCAAGTTGAGGAACGTTTGATCGAGGAAGTACGAAAGTACGACCATCTGTACAATTCCTCTTCAGCGCACTACAAAGACTGCCAGATGGCAAACAATTCATGGAAAGAGATTGCTCAAAATGTTGGCTTGGACATCACCGACTGCATGAAGCGGTGGAAAAACCTGCGAGACAGATTTGTCCGTCTCCGCAAAAAGCTGGCGCCAAGAAGCGGTGATCCAGGCGGCAAAAAGGTGCCTGCATTTTACCATTTTCTGTCCTGGCTGGCACCCCATGTCAAACACCGAGAAACCGAGTCTAATTTCGAACCTAAGGTAAATATAAGTTTGTTGTTGTACCTATTTTTGTGTGTGCTAACGTTATTAAGCTAGCTAGCTAGCAGGTTGTCCGAATGCATGTCGTCATGTATAGTCTGTAACGTCTGTGCAAACAAAATTAATGCATGTCGTCATGTATAGTTTGTGCAAACAAAATGTAACATAACATGCTGAAAAAGTTGTTTTGGTGTGCTGCCTGGCGCTGCTAATTCCATTTCTTATACCAGACCTCTGGTCGTAAATCAGACTGCATAGACCACACTGTAATTACCTGCACAGACAAAGACCAACCAACAAATCATCATTGTCTTTGTACCGGTAACGTTACTCTGCACAATGTCAAAGTTGAATCTAATCTAATCTGCTCTGTCTTTAACAGGAACAGACCTCACCATCTTCTGATTCCGACACCATGCCATCCACTTCATCTTCTGAGTCATCCTCTGTGTCCTCCCAGCCACCAACCTCACCTGTACGGCCATTCTCTTTGTCTACTCAACCACCACCTGTGCCTGCTGTGTGTAGCCCACCATCTTCAATCCTTGCTGAGTCACCTGTGTCCAGAGTGGGGTCTAAACGGAAGAGGAACCAGGATGACTGGCTAATAAAGCAGATGACGCAGCTGGACGAACGCCGCATGGACCTGCAAGAAAAGCTGGTGCAGGACACCAGCGACGAGTGTAGCCGGTTTGGCCAGACAGTGGCTGATCTCCTGCGAAGAGTGCCAGAGGGGCGCAGGGCTGATGTTATGTTTAATGTTCACAAGATGTTGTATGAGAGCAGAGAGCAAGACTGAACATTTGCATCCTCGTACTGATTCAGTGCACTTTTGTAAATATTTGTAAATGGTTATTTTTTGTTTATTACTCTTATATTTTTTTATTGTACTTAAATAGAACTTAATGTTTACAAGATGTTTTATGAGAGCAAGACTGAACATTTGCACCTTCATACTGATTCAGTGCACTTTTTTAAATATTTGTAAATATTTAATTTTCTTAGATGTGTTTTATATTACAGTTAACTTGTATTGTGTGTTTCTTGTGCCTACTACTCTTATATTTTTTTTATTGTACTTAAACTTTTGCCCTTTGTTCTTGGCACTTTTTTACTCATTGCACATTAATAAATTACCGTTTGTTTAGAAAAAAAGTTTGTTGTTTATTTACAATACAATGTTCAGTTACCTTCAAGTGTTCACAAGATGTTGTATGAGACTGAACATTTGCACCCTCGTACTGATAATTATAATACACTTATAAAGAATTAGTAAAACTAAAAATATGGATAATAAATTATCTTTGTATTTAAATAAAACTAAGGTAATGTTTGGTAATTATAAAGAAAATGAAGAAATATTAAGTATTGATGGTGTTGCTTTAGAAATAGTATCAAATTAAATTCTTGGGAATAACTATTGATAGTAGATTAAGCTGGAAACCACACATCAGATACATACAAGGTAAAGTATCTAAAAGTATTTCCATAATTAATAAAGTTAAATGTCTTGGAATATAATGCACTATATATATTGTATTGTTCACTGGTTTTGCCCCATTTATCTTTTCGTATAGAAATTTGGGGAAATAATTATTAAAGTTCACTACATACCGTCTACTTACTCCAAAAACGAGGAGTTAGAATTATACACAAGGTGGGATATTTTGATCACTTATTTCCCACAAATATATTTCTGCAATCAAAAATGTTAAAACTTTATTTAGTTGATTTTTTTACTGCTCAATTCTTGTATAAAGCCCACAAAAATATATGCGCATGTATATCGGTGATAAACTGTTTTTTTATTATTATTTTTAATTTATTGTTAATATAAGTATATATTTATTTATTCTTTTTTTGTTGTTGTTGCTCAAAATAAACTTAAATCAATCAATCAATGAATCAACGTGTGTTTTGAAAACAAGTTTGTTGTTTATTTACAATACAATGTTCATGGTTACATCATGGATATACAGTAATTAACCAAGTCTACCACGGGACACTACATTATCCTGCCATGGCACAGTTCCATGTGGAGACTGAAAAAAAGCCTTCAAGTCATTCCGAACAGCTATGGCAGCTCGGGTGGAACGGGCCCTGGACATCCGTGTTGGTTCTATGGGGACAAAGCTCGTGTCGTCTGCCACCATTCTTCGCCACTCTCCAGGCTGCACAGTCCCTTCAGAGTCACAGTCTGGAAAATGTGGTGGTACATATCGGCTCTCTGGAGTGTTCACTTCGTCGGTGTAGGTGAGGTAGTTGTGCAGGACAACACACGCTTTAACGACACTCACAGCTTTGTCTGGATGGAACTCAATTGGTCTTCCCAGAATTCTCCACCGTGCAGCCATGATACCAAAGGCATTTTCAATCACCCGCCTTGCTCTGGAGTGGCGATAATTGTATATTTCCTTGTCCCTGGTCATGTTCCCCCCTGTTTCCGAAAACACAGAGTATTAATCACTGTACCACAATCATAGGCATAAACACGTTATGAAGACACAATGCAGGCCTACTATGTTTTAATTAATTTCATTTACATACCTGGAAATGGACGCATGAGATTGCAGTGTAGGGGGAAGGCAGCATCAGCAACGATAACGTGAGGGATTTGTACACTGGTCCCAGTCAGTTCAGTTGGTTGGGGCAGATTCAACTGGTGGTCCAGCAGCATCGACCCAAATCTACTTGCTTTGAAAACGCCACCATCGCTTTCCCGTCCATATCCTCCCACGTCCACCATCGTGAACCGATACCTGGCATCACAGGTTGCCATGAGAACAATGGAGTGATTCCCCTTGTAATTAAAATAGTCACTCCCTGCGTTTGGTGGTGCCTTGACGTTAACATGTTTCCCGTCGAGGCTTCCAACGCAGTTTGGGAAGTTCCAAAGCCGCCAAAAATCTAAAGCAATAGCTTCCCACTGGCTGGTTGAAGGGCAGGGCAAAAATTCGGGCTGCAGCGCAGTCCACAACGCTTTGCAGACCTCCGATACTATGCGGGACACCGTGGTCGCACCCATTTTGTAGCCCAATCCGGTGATCTGTTCGTTAGCACCTGAAGATAAAATCTTCAAAGTCACTGCCAGTCTCTGAGCGAGGTCAATAGGCATACTGTGTGTACTCTGATGCTGTATTAACGGGTTTAAACGATGAACAAGATCGTCAAATCGACCTTTCGACATCCGAAAATACTTAAAGTGCATTTCTTCGTCCAAGTCCCTCAGCGGTCGAACAACCGTAACATATTCGCCATTCCTTTCCCTGTCTTTGTGCACTGGTCGTACAGACCACCTTCGCTGACGTCTTCTTTTTCTTCTGCGATTCAGCATTTGCAATAAAATCATTTGTTGTTCAACGTCGATTACCTCTAGCTGCAACAACACTCTCTCTCTTTCGCTCGCCATTTTCGGAAATGAAAAAGCGGAACCGGCGTACGGAACCAAAACAAACGAGCAAAGAGATTCGTGAACCACACACCCCCCTAGCGTTCTGGCGGTGAAATGCACCACGATACAACACAACCCGACGCAGAACCATAAAACGGCCACGACGCCGTAGAAGTGACGGCGTAGCTACGGCGTGGAGTTGACGCAGAAGCATAAAAAGGCCTTAAGGCTTCAGATAAGGAGATTTTATGATAGGAGACAGTTGTGGTCTTTGAATGTAAAACACCAGGTGACCGGCCTATCTTTTAATTGTCTGGTGTTTCCTGAAACAAACTGCAAAAGCTAATACATAGCAACTACACATAGAGGAAGGGGAGGGCCGGTGTCAGTGCTATGATGGAAACAACCTTCATTTTCAATTTAGCAAACGGAGCGCCAACATCTCTTCTGCTCAGAAATTCAAGGATCTGTGATTTTAACCAGAGACAAAAAGACCTCCTAATTTCACCGATTGTAAGTTCACTTCGACACATGTTTAAAACTAACTTTAAAATACTTGATAATTTAACATCTTATTTCAAATAATATGAACTATTATTCACTATTTTATGTTTTATTTATCTGTGTAAGACAGTTTATTGTGGTGTCCCCATGATGATATCACTGATGTATTCGATTAAAATACTTATTTCGTTCATTTTATATGTTTTATTTATATGTGTAAGACAGTTTATTGAGGTGTATCAGATTCAAATGCTTATACTTGATCATTTAACATCTTATTTCAAATAATATGAACTATTATTCACTATTTTATATGTTTTATTTATCTGTGTAAGACAGTTTATTGTGGTGTATTAGATTAAAATACTTATACTTGATAATTTAACATCTGATTTCAAATAATATGAACTAGTATTTACTATTTTATGTTTTATTTATCTGTGTAAGACAGTTTATTGTGGTGTATTAGATTAAAATACTTATACTTGATAATTTAGCATCTGATTTCAAATAATATGAACTAGTATTTACTATTTTATGTTTTATTTATCTGTGTAAGACAGTTTATTGTGGTGTATTAGATTAAAATACTTATACTTGATAATTTAACATCTGATTTCAAATAATATGAACTAGTATTTACTATTTTATATGTTTTATTTATCTGTGTAAGACAGTTTATTGTGGTGTATTAGATTAAAATACTTATACTTGATAATTTAACATCTGATTTCAAATAATATGAACTAGTATTTACTATTTTATATGTTTTATTTATCTGTGTAAGACAGTTTATTGTGGTGTATTAGATTAAAATACTTATACTTGATAATTTAACATCTGATTTCAAATAATATGAACTAGTATTTACTATTTTATGTTTTATTTATCTGTGTAAGAGTTTATTGTGGTGTATTAGATTAAAATACTTATACTTGATAATTTAACATCTGATTTCAAATAATATGAACTAGTATTTACTATTTTATGTTTTATTTATCTGTGTAAGACAGTTTATTGTGGTGTATTAGATTAAAATACTTATACTTGATAATTTAGCATCTGATTTCAAATAATATGAACTAGTATTTACTATTTTATGTTTTATTTATCTGTGTAAGACAGTTTATTGTGGTGTATTAGATTAAAATACTTATACTTGATAATTTAACATCTTATTTCAAATGATATGAACTAGTATTTACTATTTTATGTTTTATTTATCTGTGTAAGACAGTATATTGTGGTGTCCACATGATGACCCTATCACTGATGTATTAGATTAAAATACTTAGACTTGATAATTGAACATCTTATTTCAAATAATATGAACTATTATTCACTATTTTATGTTTTATTTATCTGCGTAAGCCAGTATATCGTGGTGTCCACATGATGATCATATATCGCAGATGTATTAGATTCAAATACTTAATAAAATTAACATCTTATTTCATTAATTCATTATTTTATGTGTTTTATTTAACCTCAATGGTTTTTATGTCTTAAAAATTAATTTGTGACATTTCATCTGCTCTGAAAGATTTAAGGATTTGTGACTTTAACCAGTACTTTAACTTACTTACTTTAAAATACTTATACTTGATAATTGTATATTCTTATTTCATATATCTGTTATTTTATATGCTTTATTTGGCATCAATGCTATTTCTTTAAACTTATTTTCATTCTCTCCCACAGGCATTACGGGCGATGCTGTGCCATCTGAAAATCAAATCCATGACATATCTCTTCATGTTCATAATTTCAACGTTCTGTGAAAATTATCCTGTTATAATAAAATATATATTAATACATAATCCCCCCTGTAATAAAAACACACCCCGAAAAACATTCACCACCTTGTCGCACAAGCAGATCACTATCATAAACAAACAACCATAAACATTCCGGAAACACACATGTCAAAGGTCACCCACCTGGCGGTCATAAAACCACCAAATATGGACATTTCCTGTCATAAACATATGTCATAAAGCCATAAATCAGGGCCATAAATCATATTTTGACACAAGGTGCCCTATATAAACTACTCAAGCGCGTTTGATATACGGACAAGTGTTCGAATCCCATTCCAGGGGGTGCTGTCGAGCCCCCCTGCCACGCCCGGGTACCAGCTTCAACCCGGCCATCAGGTTCTGACCTGTGTGCAAAATTTCAAGAGTTTTCGAGCACGTTAAGGGCCCCAAAAGTGCCCGAGATTTTGCACACAGCAGAGAAAGGGTTAAACTAAACTAGCCCCCCTCCTCACACACACTCACACACACAGAGGGGCAGAGGGGCAGAGGGAAAATGCTCCTAAAAGTACACATTCAAACCAAAATATCTGACTTCCTGTTGGTCGGAGCTAATGACTGTAAATTAGAAAGTTGTCCGGCTCGGGGAGATAAATATAGATACCGATTTTTGTTACTGTAGGTAAAACTAATACCCCATTTTTGACTAAAGGTGGCGCTACTGAGCCCCTTACCACGCCCGTTTCTGAAACTTTGCACAAGTGTAGTAGGCAATAAATGTAAAGTGTCTGTCGAGTTTCATGCAATTTCAAGCATGCTAAGAGTCTCAAAAACATCAAAAAAGAATATTAAAGTTTGATGCGTTGCCATGGCAACAGTATTTAAGATATCAATAATCCTTTCACAGGTCTACATCTGTCGTGTGTTTACATTATACAGATGAAGTTTGAAGCAAATCGGGTAAAAATAAGAGGGTGAATTCAAAGCATTTTGAAAGTGACACACTTCCTGCTGCCAGTTGGTGGCGCTATAACTTGGACTTACAATAGTCACATCCATTTGATCGGCCTCTTACAGCGAACACACTGCTGAAGTTTCATCAAGATCAATTAATGTATGTGGATGTTATAACACACTTCCTGTTTCCAATATTCGCCATAAATTCGTTTCCTCGCCACGGCCAAACCGTTCGAGATATCAAAAATCCCCTGGCAATTTTTCATCCTCAATGTCTTGACTTCATGCACACCGAGTTTCGTGGCGATTGGTTGAATCGTCTAGGAGGAGTATTTTAAATTCCATTGAATGCGTTTTTCTAACTACCCCAAATAGCCGACTTCCTGTTGGGCTGGGGTAAAAAGTCAGAGCATGAAGGATATATGAACCGGTGAGATCTATAAGTGTACCGAGTTTCATATTATTTCATGCAAGCGTGTTTGATTTATGGACCAAGTTTTCGGACCGCGTTCCAGGGGGCGATGTCGAGCCCCCCTGCCACGCCCGGGTACCAGCTTCAGTCCGGCCCTAATGGCCGCGTATTCTGACCCGTGTGCAAAGTTTCAAGAGTTTTTGAGCACGTTAAGAGACCCAAAAGTGCCCGAATAGTCGTAAGAAAAATAATAATAAATATAGCTGCAAGCAGCGATTACGGGCCCAAGCCGGTGGCACCGCCACCCTGGTGCCTTTAGTTACACTAAAGGCACCGGGCTGGCGCTGCCACCGGCTTGGGCCCTCCATCGCTGCTTGCAGCTATATTTATTTATTTATATATATATATATATATATATATATATATATATATATATATATATATATATATATATATATATATATAAAAAGCCGCCACCCCCGTTGCCTTTCGGGTTCCTGTGCACGACGGGCAATAACGTAACCCCGCTTTGACTGTCGAGAAGAAGTCTGCTTTAGAGCTTGCATCAGTGTGAGTCTTTCTGCTCCCCTCCAAACACACACAGAAAAGGGGGGGGGGCTGTCTGTGTGTGTGCCCTCCCTCCCTCCCCACACACACACACACACACACACACACACACACACACACACACACACACACAGAGAATGGCAGGGGGAACTCTGTCAGAGAGAGACAAAACCACATTCAAACCAAAATATCTGACTTCCTGTTGGTCGGAGCTAATGACTGTAAATGAGAAAGTTGTCCGGATCGATAAGCACAATTTACATACCGAGTTTTGTGACTGTAGGTAAAAATAACCCACCCACTTTAGTCAAAAGTATCTTGAAAGTAACACACTTCCTGCTGCCAGTTGGTGGCGCTATAACTTTGACTCACAATAGTCACATCCATGTGATCGCCCTCTTACAACAAACACACTGCTGAAGTTTCATCAAGATCAATAAATGTATGAAGACGTTATAACACAATGTGTTTTTCTTTTCTCGCCATAACTTCGTTTCCTCGCCACGGCCAAACCGTTCGAGATATCAAAAATCCGTCCGCAATTTACCGTCCTCAATGTCTTGACTTCATGCTGACCGAGTTTGGTGGCGATAGGATAATTTTTCTTGGACGAGTATATCAAATTCCAGGGGCATGCATTTTCATACAGCCCATAATAGCCGACTTCCTGTTGGACTGGCGTAAAACTTAGAGCACGAAAGTTGTTCGGCCCGATTAAATCTATATGTGTACCGAGTTTCATATTATTACATGCAAATGTGTTTGATATATGGACCAAGTTTTTCGGACCACGTTCAAGGGGGCGCTGTTGAGCTCCCCTGCCACGCCCGGGTACCAGCTTCAGCCCAGCCCTGATGGCCGCAGGTTCTGACCTGTGTGCAAAGTTTCAAGAGTTTTCGAGCACGTTAAGGGCCCCAAAAGTGCCCGAGAAGTCCCACACAGCAGAGAAAGGGTTAAAATAAAGCCCCCCTCCTCTCTCACACACACAGACACTGAGAGAGACTGGCAAAATTCCCATCAAATCACATTCAAACCAAAATATCTGACTTCCTGTTGGTCGGAGCTAATGACTGTAAATTAGAAAGTTGTCCGGCTCGGGGAGATAAATATAGATACCGATTTTTGTTACTGTAGGTAAAACTAATACCCCATTTTTGACTAAAGGTGGCGCTACTGAGCCCCTCCACCGCGCCCGTTTCTGAAACTTCACACATACCTAGTACCTAATAAATCTGATATGCATGTTGAGTTTCATGCAATTTGAAGCATGTTAAGAGCCTCAAATGCACCCAAAAAGAATATAACAGTTTAAAGCGTTGCCATGGCAACAGTATTTAAGATATCAATAATTCTTTCACAGGTCTACATCTGCCGTGTGTTTACATTATACACATAAAGTTTGAAGCAAATCGGGTAAAAATAAGAGGGTGAATTCAAAGCATTTTGAAAGTGACACACTTCCTGCTGCCAGTTGGTGGCGCTATAACTTTGACTCACAATAGTCACATCCATGTGATCGGCCTCTTACAGCGAACACACTGCTGAAGTTTCATCAAGATCAATTAATGTATGAGGATGTTATAACACACTTCCTGTTTCCAATATTCGCCATAAATTCGTTTCCTCGCCACGGCCAAACCGTTCGAGATATCAAAAATCCCCTCGCAATTTTTCATCCTCCATGTCTTGACTTCATGCACACCGAGTTTCGTGGTGATTGGTTGAATCGTCTAGGAGGAGTATTTTAAATTCCATTGCATGTGTTTTTTAAACTACGCCAAATAGCCGACTTCCTGTTGGGCTGGGGTAAAAAGTCAGAGCACGAAGGATATATGAACCGATGAGATCTATAAGTGTACCGAGTTTCATATTATTACACGCAAGCGTGTTTGATTTATGGACCAAGTTTTCGGACCGCGTTCCAGGGGGCGCTGTCGAGCCCCCCTGCCACGCCCGGGTCCCAGCTTCAGTCCGGCTCTAATGGCCGCGGGTTCTGACATTTGTGCAAAGTTTCAAGAGTTTTTGAGCACGTTAAGGCCCCCAAAAGTGCCCAAAAGGTAGTAATATAATAATAATAAATAATAAATAATAAAGAAGAATAATCCGAAGGAAAACAATAGGGCCTTCGCCTTTTCAAGGCTTGGGCCCTAATAATCCGGAGGAAAACAATAGGGCCTTCGCCTTTTCGAGGCTTGGGCCCTAAATATATATATATATATAAATAAATATAGCTGCAAGCAGCGATTACGGGCCCAAGCCGGTGGCACCGCCACCCTGGTGCCTTTAGTTACACTAAAGGCACCTGGCTGGCGCTGCCACCGGCTTGGGCCCTCCATCGCTGCTTGCAGCTATATTTATATATATATATATATATATATATATATATATAAAAAGCCGCCACCCCGTTGCCTTTCGGGTTCCTGTGCACGACGGGCAATAACGTAACCCCGCTTTGACTGTCGAGAAGAAGTCTGCTTTAGAGCTTGTATCAGTGTGAGTCTTTCTACTCCCCTCCAAACACACACAGAAAAGGGGGGGGGGGGCTGTCTGTGTGTGCCGCCCCCCCCCCCACACACACACACACACACAGAGAGAATGGCAGGGGGAACTCTGTCAGAGAGAGACAAAACCACATTCAAACCAAAATATCTGACTTCCTGTTGGTCGGAGCTTATGACTGTAAAAGAGAAAGTTGTCCGGATCGATAAGCATAATATACAGACCGAGTTTTGTGACTGTAGGTAAAAATAACCCCCCCACTTTAGTCAAAAGTATCTTGAAAGTAACACACTTCCTGCTGCCAGTTGGTGGCGCTATTACTTTGACTCATAATAGTCACATCCATGTGATAGCCCTCTTACAACAAACACACTGCTGAAGTTTCATCAAGATCAATAAATGTATGAAGACGTTATAACACATTGTGTTTTTCTTTTCTCGCCATAACTTCGTTTCCTCGCCACGGCCAAACCATTCGAGATATCAAAAATCCGTCCGCAATTTAGCGTCCTCAATGTCTTGACTTCATGCTGACCGAGTTTGGTGAAGATCAAATTAAATTTCTTGGAGGAGTATATAAAATTCCAGGGGCGTGCGTTTTCATACAACCCATAATAGCTGACTTCCTGTTGGGCTGGCGTAAAACTTAGAGCACGAAAGTTGTTCGGCCCGATGAGATCTATATGTGTACCGAGTTTCATACTAATTCATGCAATATTCAGTTTGATATATGGACCAAGTTTTCGGACCCCGTTAAAGGGGGCGCTGTTGAGCCCCCCTGCCACGCCCGGGTACCAGCTTCAGCCCGGCCCTGATGGCCGCAGGTTCTGACCTGTGTGCAAAGTTTCAAGAGTTTTCGAGCACGTTAAGGGCCCCAAAAGTGCCCGAGAAGTCCCACACAGCAGAGAAAGGGTTAAAATAAAGCCCCCCCTCCTCTCTCACACACACAGACACTGAGGGCCCTATCTTGCACCCAGCGCAATTGACTTTGAACACCGACGCATGTATCATTCCTATTCTGCACCCGCGCACAGCGGACTTTTCCCTCCACAGACGCACGTCGGTAAATTAGGAAATGAACTTGCGCTCGCGGGGGGCGGTTCAGCGCAAAGAGGAGGCGTGTTCCGGCGCAAAACTTCAATGGTGCTATTTTCCAGTTTTAGAAAGCAATTGCGCAACTGACCAGGGAAAAAACAGTCTAAAGACAGTGGCGCGTTGCGCGTTAGTGATGTAGTATTTTAAGGGCGCGTGCTTGCCATAATGTTAACCCGCATCCACTTTGATTCTCTAATATAAACAGATGCAGCAGTTTTCATTTTTGCAAATCATACATTATTACAAGGAAAAATATTAACACACGAGGGAAATCATTGTTGTGTCCGTGAAGATGTGAAAAAGATCTATCTAGATAAAAAAAAAAAAAAAAATCTAGATTAGGCTACACATTTACTGCCCAAATTATATGCCTGTTTAACCTAATTTGGGTGGGTTTCTCCCATCATCCCCAATGTCACTTCTCTGTGTTTTACGGCCCTGACGAGAACGTCGGTTTCCTCGGCTGTGAATCGCTCCTGCGTGCGCCGGCAAATCTGCCGTTATAATAGCGATCCGCCATGGAACAAGCGCGACTGCTCTTAAAGGGAATGTGAGAGGACGCTCTGATTGGTTTATTTCACGTTACGCCCAAACCACACCTATGAATAATGAAGCTACTTCAGACCAACCCCTTTTAGATTTGCGTCGGGCGCAAGAGTCATTTATCCGCCGGGAAAATAGCAACAGCGCCGGGATCCACCCACAAAGTTACTTGCGCTTTGCACTTTGACACTTGCGTTTCAGATCGTTAAAATAGGGCCCTGAGAGAGACTGGCAAAATTCCCATCAAATCACATTCAAACCAAAATATCTGACTTCCTGTTGGTCGGAGCTAATGACTGTAAATTAGAAAGTTGTCCGGCTCGGGGAGATAAATATAAATACCGATTTTTGTTACTGTAGGTAAAACTAATACCCCATTTTTGACTAAAGGTGGCGCTACTGAGCCCCTTACCACGCCCGTTTCTGAAACTTTGCACAAGTGTACTAGGCAATAAATGTAAAGTGTCTGTCGAGTTTCATGCAATTTCAAGCATGCTAAGAGTCTCAAAAACTTTAAAAAAGAATATTAAAGTTTGCTGCGTTGCCATGGCAACAGTATTTAAGATATCAATAATCCTTTCACAGGTCTACATCTGCCGTGTGTTTACATTATACTTATAAAGTTTGAAGCAAATCGGGTAAAAATAAGAGGGTGATTTTAAAGCATTTTGAAAGTGACACACTTCCTGGTGCCATTTGGTGGCGCTATAACTTTGACTCACAATAGTCACATCCATGTGATCGGCCTCTTACAGCGAAAACACTGCTGAAGTTTCATCAAGATCAGTTAATGTATGAGGATGTTATAACACACTTCCTGTTTCCAATATTCGCCATAAATTCGTTTCCTCGCCACGGCCAAACCGTTCGAGATATCAAAAATCCCCTGGCAATTTTTCATCCTCAATGTCTTGACTTCATGCACACCGAGTTTCGTGGTGATTGGTTGAATTTTCTAGGAGGAGTATTTTAAATTCCATTGCATGTGTTTTTTAAACTACGCCAAATAGCCGACTTCCTGTTGGGCTGGCGTAAAAAGTAAAAGCACGAAGGATATATGAACCGATGAGATCTATAAGTGTACCGAGTTTCATATTATTACACGCAAGCGTGTTTGATTTATGGACCAAGTTTTCGGACCGCGTTCCAGGGGGCGCTGTCGAGCCCCCCTGCCACGCCCGGGTCCCAACTTCAGTCCAGCCCTAATGGCCGCGGGTTCTGACCCGTGTGCAAAGTTTCAAGAGTTTTTGAGCACGTTAAGAGACCCAAAAGTGCCCGAATAGTCGTAAGAAAAAATAAAAATAAAATAATAATAATAAATATATATATATATATATATATATATATATATATAAATAAATATAGCTGCAAGCAGCGATTACGGGCCCAAGCCGGTGGCACCACCACCCTGGTGCCTTTAGTTACACTAAAGGCACCGGGCTGGCGCTGCCACCGCCTTGGGCCCTCCATCGCTGCTTGCAGCTATATTTATTTATATATATATATATATATATATATATATATATATATATATATATAAAAAGCCGCCAGCCCGTTGCCTTTCGGGTTCCTGTGCACGACGGGCAATAACGTAACCCCGCTTTGACTGTCGAGAAGAAGTCTGCTTTAGAGCTTGTATCAGTGTGAGTATTTCTGCTCCCCTCCAAACACACACAGAAAAGGGGGGGCTGTCTGTGTGTGTGCCCTCCCTCCCTCCCCACACACAGAGAGAGACAAAACCACATTCAAACCAAAATATCTGACTTCCTGTTGGTCGGAGCTAATGACTGTAAATGAGAAAGTTGTCCGGATCGATAAGCACAATATACAGACCGAGTTTTGTGACTGTAGGTAAAAATACCCCCCCCCCCACTTTAGTCAAAAGTATCTTGAAAGTAACACACTTCCTGCTGCCAGTTGGTGGCGCTATAACTTTGACTCATAATAGTCACATCCATGTGATCGCCCTCTTACAACAAACACACTGCTGAAGTTTCATCAAGATCAATAAATGTATGAAGACGTTATAACACATTGTATTTTTCTTTTCTCGCCATAACATCGTTTCCTCGCCACGGCCAAACCGTTCGAGATATCAAAAATCCGTCCTCAATTTAGCGTCCTCAATGTCTTTACTTCATGCTGACCGAGTTTGGTGGCGATAGGATAATTTTTCTTGGAGGAGTATATCAAATTCCAGGGGCATGCATTTTCATACAGCCCATAATGGCCGACTTCCTGTTGGACTGGCGTAAAACTTAGAGCACGAAAGTTGTTCGGCCCGATTAAATCTATATGTGTACCGAGTTTCATATTATTACATGCAAACGTGTTTGATATATGGACCAAGTTTTCGGACCACGTTCAAGGGGGCGCTGTTGAGCTCCCCTGCCACGCCCGGGTACCAGCTTCAGGCCGGCCCTGATGGCCGCAGGTTCTGACCTGTGTGCAAAGTTTCAAGAGTTTTCGAGCACGTTAAGGGCCCCAAAAGTGCTCGAGAAGTCCCACACAGCAGAGAAAGGGTTAAAATAAAGCCCCCCTCCTCTCTCACACACACAGACACTGAGGGCCCTATCTTGCACCCAGCGCAATTGACTTTGTACACCGACGCATGTATCATTCCTATTTTGCACCCGCGCACAGCGGACTTTTCCCTCCACAGACGCACGTCGGTAAATTAGGAAATGAACTTGCGCTCGCGGGGGCGGTTCAGCGCAAAGAGGAGGTGTGTTCCGGCGCAAAACTTCCATGGTGCTATTTTCCAGTTTTAAAAAGCAATTGCGCCATTGACCAGGAAAAAAACAGTCTAAAGACAGTGGCGCGTTGCGCGTTAGTGATATGGTATTTGAAGGGCGCGTGCTTGGCCATAATGTAGTGTGTTAACGCGCATACACATTGATTCTCTAATATAAACAGATGCAGCAGTTTTCATTTTTGCAAATCATACATTATTACAAGGAAAAATATTAACACACGAAGGAAATCATTGTTGTGTCCGTGAAGATGTGAAAAAGATCCATCTAGATAAAAAAAAAAAAAATAATCTATATTAGGCTACACATTTACTACCCAAATTATAGCCTACGCCTGTTTAACCGAAGCTAATTTGGGTGGGTTTCTCCCATCATCCCCAATGTCACTTGTCTGTGTTTTACGGTCCTGACGAGAACGTCGGTTTCCTCGGCTGTGAACTGCTCCTGGCGTGCGCCGGCAAACCCGCCGTTATAATAGCAATCCGCCATGGAACAAGCGCGCCTGCTCTTAAAGGGAATGTGAGAGGACGCTCTGATTGGTTTATTTCACGTTACGCCCAAACCACACCTATGAATAATGAAGCTACTTCAGACCAACCCCTTTTACATTTGCGTCGGGCGCAAGAGTCATTTTTCCCGCCGGGAAAATAGCAACAGCGCCGGGATCCGCCCACAAAGTTACTTGCGCTTTGCACTTTGACACTTGCGTTTCAGATCGTTAAAATAGGGCCCTGAGAGAGACTGGCAAAATTCCCATCAAATCACATTCAAACCAAAATATCTGACTTCCTGTTGGTCGGAGCTAATGACTGTAAATTAGAAAGTTGTCCGGCTCGTGGAGATAAATATAGATACCGTTTTTTGTTACTGTAGGTAAAACTAATACCCCCTTTTTGACTAAAGGTGGCGCTACTGAGCCCCTTACCACGCCCATTTCTGAAACTTTGCACAAGTGTACTAGGCAATAAATGTAAAGTGTCTGTCGAGTTTCATGCAATTTCAAGCATGTTAAGAGTCTCAAAAACTTTAAAAAAGAATATAAAAGTTTGATGCGTTGCCATGGCAACAGTATTTAAGATATCAATAATCCTTTCACAGGTCTATATCTGCCGTGTGTTTACATTATACACATAAAGTTTGAAGCAAATCGGGTAAAAATAAGAGGGTGATTTTAAAGCATTTTGAAAGTGACACACTTCCTGGTGCCATTTGGTGGCGCTATAACTTTGACTCACAATAGTCACATCCATGTGATCGGCCTCTTACAGCGAACACACTGCTGAAGTTTCATCAAGATCAATTAATGTATGAGGATGTTATAACACACTTCCTGTTTCCAATATTCGCCATAAATTCGTTTCCTCGCCACGGCCAAACCGTTCGAGATATCAAAAATCCCCTGGCAATTCTTCATCCTCCATGTCTTGACTTCATGCACACCGAGTTTCGTGGTGATTGGTTGAATTTTCTAGGAGGAGTATTTTAAATTCCATTGCATGTGTTTTTTAAACTACGCCAAATAGCCGACTTCCTGTTGGGCTGGCGTAAAAAGTAAAAGCACGAAGGATATATGAACCGATGAGATCTATAAGTATATCGATTTTCATATTATTACATGCAAGCGTGTTTGATTTATGGACCAAGTTTTCGGACCCCGTTCCAGGGGGCGCTGTCGAGCCCCCCTGCCACGCCCGGGTCCCAACTTCAGTCCGGCCCTAATGGCCGTGGGTTCTGACCCGTGTGCAAAGTTTCAAGAGTTTTTGAGCACGTTAAGAGACCCAAAAGTGCCTGAATAGTCGTAAGAAAAAAAAAAAAAAAATAATAATAATAATAAATATATATATAAATAAATATAGCTGCAAGCAGCGATTACGGGCCCAAGCCGGTGGCACCGCCACCCCTGTGCCTTTAGTTGCACTAAAGGCACCGAGGTGGCGGTGCCACCGGCTTGGGCCCGTAATCGCTGCTTGCAGCTATATTTATTTATATATATATATATATATATATATATATATATATATATATAAACCGCCACCCCGGTGCCTTTAGGGTTCCTGTGCATGACGGGCAATAACGTAACTCCGCTTTGACTGTCGAGAAGAAGTCTGCTTTAGAGCTTGCATCAGTGTGGGTTCTGCAAAAGTTCACATCGAGGGCACATATCAACCACAAAGTATGCGTGAGCACCCTTCTGAAACCTAAAATGAAAAATTAGACACCCTACAGTCTCATGGACTTAACGGACACATGAAATCAGCAGCCATTGTAAGTACACAACACCGAAAATTCCTATGAAGTGTGGTATATATATTCATTGAAATTACTGTACTTTAAAACACTTGTTTAAAAGAAAAAAAAACACATGTATACATAGTATAAAACACTAGATGGCACAATATACCTATTTTTAATAGAGTCTTTATGCCCCCTTCCCCACACACACAGACAGGGGGAGCTGTCTGTGTGTGTGCCCTGCCTCCCCTCCCCACACAGAGAGAGAGACACACACACACACACACACACACACACACACACACACACACACACACACACACACACACACACACACACACAAAGAATGGCAGGAGGAACTCTGGCAGAGAGACAAAACCACATTCAAACCAAAATATCTGACTTCCTGTTGGTCGGAGCTAATGACTGTAAATTAGAAAGTTGTCCGGCTCGATGTGCACAATATACATACCAAGTTGTGTTACTGTAGGTAAAACTAACCCCCCCCACTTTTGTCAAAAGTAACACACTTCCTGCTGCCAGTTGGTGGTGCTATAACTTTGACTCACATTAGTTATATCCATGTGATCGGCCTCTTACAACAAACACGCTACTGAAGTTTCATCAAGATCAATTAATGTATGAAGACGTTATAACACATCGTGTTTCTCTTTTCTCACCATAATTTCGTTTCCTCGCCACGGCCAAACCGTTCGAGATATCAAAAATCCGTCCACAATTTAGTATCCTCAATGTCTTGACTTCATGCTGACCGAGTTTGGTGGCGATAGGATAATTTTTCTAGGAGGAGTATATAAAATTCCAGGGACATGCGTTTTCATACAACCCATAATAGCCGACTTCCTGTTGGACTGGCGTAAAACTTAGAGCACGAAAGTTGTTCGGCCCGATGATATCTAAATGTGTACCGAGTTTCATATTATTACATGCAAGCGTTTTTGATATACGGACAAGTGTTCGAATCCCATTCCAGGGGGCGCTGTCGAGCCCCCCTGCCACGCCCGGGTACCAGCTTCAGCCTGGCCCTGTTGGCCGCGGGTTCTGACCTGTGTGCAAAATTTCAAGAGTTTTCGAGGATGTTAAGGCCCTCAAAAGTGCCAGAGATTTTGCACACAGCAGAGAAAGGGTTAAACTAAACTAGCCCCCCTCCTCTCACACACACAGACACACAGAGACGCAGAGGGGCAGAGGGAAAATGCTCCGAAAAGTACACATTCAAACCAAAATATCTGACTTCCTGTTGGTCGGAGCTAATGACTGTAAATTAGAAAGTTGTCCGGATCGAAGAGAAGAATATACGTACCGAGTTTGGTTACTGTAGGTAAAACTAATACCCCATTTTTGACTAAAGGTGGCGCTACTGAGCCCCTTACCACGCCCGTTTCTGAAACTTCGCACAAGTGTACTAGGCAATAAATGTGATATGCATGTTGAGTTTCATGCAATTTGAAGCATGTTAAGAGCCTCAAATGCATCCAAAAAGAATATAAAAGTTTAAAGCGTTGCCATGGCGACAGTATTAAAGATATCAATAATCCTTTCCCAGGTCTACATCTGTCGTGTGTTTACATTATACAGATGAAGTTTGAAGCAAATCGGGTAAAAATAAGAGGGTGAATTCAAAGCATTTTGAAAGTGACACACTTCCTGCTGCCAGTTGGTGGCGCTATAACTTTGACTCACAATAGTCACATCCATGTGATCGGCCTCTTACAGTGAACACACTGCTGAAGTTTCATCAAGATCAATTAATGTATGAGGATGTTATAACACACTTCCTGTTTCCAATATTCGCCATAAATTTGTTTCCTCGCCACAGCCAAACCGTTCGAGATATCAAAAATCCCCTCGCAATTTATCATCCTCAATGTCTTGAGTTCATGCACACCGAGTTTCGTGGCGATTGGTTGAATCGTCTAGGAGGAGTATTTTAAATTCCATTGAATGCGTTTTTCTAACTACCCCAAATAGCCGACTTCCTGTTGGGCTGGGGTAAAAAGTCAGAGCATGAAGGATATATGAACCGGTGAGATCTATAAGTGTACCGAGTTTCATATTATTTCATGCAAGCGTGTTTGATTTATGGACCAAGTTTTCGGACCCCGTTGCAGGGGGCGCTGTCGAGCCCCCCTGCCACGCCCGGGTACCAGCTTCAGTCCGGCTCTAATGGCCGCGGGTTCTGACCAGTGTGCAAAGTTTCAAGAGTTTTTGAGCACGTTAAGGCCCCCAAAAGTGCCCGAATAGTCGTAAGAAAAATAATAATAAATATAGCTGCAAGCAGCGATTACGGGCCCAAGCCGGTGGCACCGCCACCCTGGTGCTTTTAGTTACACTAAAGGCACCGGGCTGGCGCTGCCACCGGCTTGGGCCCTCCATCGCTGCTTGCAGCTATATTTATTTATATATATATATATATATATATATATATATATATATATATATATATATATATATATATATATAAAAAGCCGCCACCCCGTTGCCTTTCGGGTTCCTGTGCACGACGGGCAATAACGTAACCCCGCTTTGACTGTCGAGAAGAAGTCTGCTTTAGAGCTTGTATCAGTGTGAGTCTTTCTGCTCCCCTACAAACACACACAGAAAAGGGGAGGGGGCTGTCTGTGTGTGTTTTTCTTTTCTCGCCATAACTTCGTTTCCTCGCCACGGCCAAACCGTTCGAGATATCAAAAATCCGTCCGCAATTTAGCGTCCTCAATGTCTTTACTTCATGCTGACCGAGTTTGGTGGCGATAGGATAATTTTTCTTGGAGGAGTATATCAAATTCCAGGGGCATGCGTTTTCATACAACCCATAATAGCCGACTTCCTGTTGGACTGGCGTAAAACTTAGAGCACGAAAGTTGTTCGGCCCGATGATATCTAAATGTGTACCGAGTTTCATACTTATTCATGTAAGCGTGTTTGATATATGGACAAGTGTTCGAATCCCATTCCAGGGGGCGCTGTCGAGCCCCCATGCCACGCCCAGGTACCAGCTTCAACCCGGCCCTGATGGCCGTGGGTTCTGACCTGTGTGCAAAGTTTGAAGAGTTTTTGAGCACGTCAAGGGCCCCATAAGTGCCCGAGAAGTCGCACACAGCAGAGAAAGGGTTAACATAAAGCCCCCCTCCTCTCTCACACACACAGACACTGAGAGAGACTGGCAAAATTCTCAGATTTTCTCCCATTCAAACCAAAATATCTGACTTCCTGTTGGTCGGGGCTAATGAGTGTAAATTAGAAAGTTGTCCGGATCGAAGAGAAGAATATCCGTACCGAGTTTGGTTACTGTAGGTGAAACTAATACCCCATTTTTGACTAAAGGTGGCGCTACTGAGCCCCTTACCACGCCCGTTTCTGAAACTTCGCACAAGTGTACTAGGCAATAAATGTGATATGCATGTTGAGTTTCATGCAATTTGAAGCATGTTAAGAGCCTCAAATGCATCCAAAAAGAATATAAAAGTTTAAAGCGTTGCCATGGCGACAGTATTAAAGATATCAATAATCCTTTCACAGGTCTACATCTGTCGTGTGTTTACATTATACAGATGAAGTTTGAAGCAAATCGGGTAAAAATAAGAGGGTGAATTCAAAGCATTTTGAAAGTGACACACTTCCTGCTGCCAGTTGGTGGCGCTATAACTTTGACTCACAATAGTCACATCCATGTGATCGGCCTCTTACAGCGAACACACTGCTGAAGTTTCATCAAGATCAGTTAATGTATGAGGATGTTATAACACACTTCCTGTTTCCAATATTCACCATAAATTCGTTTCCTCGCCACGGCCAAACCGTTCGAGATATCAAAAATCCCCTCGCAAGTTTTCATCCTCAATGTCTTGACTTCATGCACACCGAGTTTCGTGGCGATTGGTTGAATCGTCTAGGAGGAGTATTTTAAATTCCATTGAATGCGTTTTTCTAACTACCCCAAATAGCCGACTTCCTGTTGGGCTGGGGTAAAAAGTCAGAGCACGAAGGATATATGAACCGATGAGATCTATAAGTGTACCGAGTTTCATATTATTTCATGCAAGCGTGTTTGATTTATGGACCAAGTTTTCGGACCCCGTTCCAGGGGGCGCTGTCGAGCCCCCCTGCCACGCCCGGGTACCAGCTTCAGTCCGGCTCTAATGGCCGCGGGTTCTGACCAGTGTGCAAAGTTTCAAGAGTTTTTGAGTATGTTAAGGGCCCCAAAAGCCCCCAAACCCTTGAAGAACAATAATAATAATAATAAATAATAATCTTTTGGAAAACAATAGGGCCTTCGCCTTTTCAAGGCTTGGGCCCTAATAATCCGGAGGAAAACAATAGGGCCTTCGCCTTTTCAAGGCTTGGGCCCTAAATATATATATATATATATATATATATATATATAAATAAATATAGCTGCAAGCAGCGATTACGGGCCCAAGCCGGTGGCACCACCACCCTGGTGCCTTTAGTTACACTAAAGGCACCGGGCTGGCGCTGCCACCGCCTTGGGCCCTCCATCGCTGCTTGCAGCTATATTTATTTATATATATATATATATATATATATATATATATATATATATATATATATATATATATATATATAAAAAGCCGCCACCCCGTTGCCTTTCGGGTTCCTGTGCACGACGGGCAATAACGTAACCCCGCTTTGACTGTCGAGAAGAAGTCTGCTTTAGAGCTTGTATAAGTGTGAGTATTTCTGCTCCCCTCCAAACACACACAGAAAAGGGGGGGCTGTCTGTGTGTGTGCCCTCCCTCCCTCCCCACACACAGAGAGAGACAAAACCACATTCAAACCAAAATATCTGACTTCCTGTTGGTCGGAGCTAATGACTGTAAATGAGAAAGTTGTCCGGATCGATAAGCACAATATACAGACCGAGTTTTGTGACTGTAGGTAAAAATACCCCCCCCACTTTAGTCAAAAGTATCTTGAAAGTAACACACTTCCTGCTGCCAGTTGGTGGCGCTATAACTTTGACTCATAATAGTCACATCCATGTGATCGCCCTCTTAAAACAAACACACTGCTGAAGTTTCATCAAGATCAATAAATGTATGAAGACGTTATAACACATTGTATTTTTCTTTTCTCGCCATAACATCGTTTCCTCGCCACGGCCAAACCGTTCGAGATATCAAAAATCCGTCCGCAATTTAGCGTCCTCAATGTCTTTACTTCATGCTGACCGAGTTTGGTGGCGATAGGAAAATTTTTCTTGGAGGAGTATATCAAATTCCAGGGGCATGCATTTTCATACAGCCCATAATGGCCGACTTCCTGTTGGACTGGCGTAAAACTTAGAGCACGAAAGTTTGCTCGGCCCGATTAAATCTATATGTGTACCGAGTTTCATATTATTACATGCAAACGTGTTTGATATATGGACCAAGTTTTCGGACCACGTTCAAGGGGGCGCTGTTGAGCTCCCCTGCCACGCCCGGGTACCAGCTTCAGGCCGGCCCTGATGGCCGCAGGTTCTGACCTGTGTGCAAAGTTTCAAGAGTTTTCGAGCACGTTAAGGGCCCCAAAAGTGCTCGAGAAGTCCCACACAGCAGAGAAAGGGTTAAAATAAAGCCCCCCTCCTCTCTCACACACACAGACACTGAGAGAGACTGGCAAAATTCCCATCAAATCACATTCAAACCAAAATATCTGACTTCCTGTTGGTCGGAGCTAATGACTGTAAATTAGAAAGTTGTCCGGCTCGTGGAGATAAATATAGATACCGTTTTTTGTTACTGTAGGTAAAACTAATACCCCCTTTTTGACTAAAGGTGGCGCTACTGAGCCCCTTACCACGCCCATTTCTGAAACTTTGCACAAGTGTACTAGGCAATAAATGTAAAGTGTCTGTCGAGTTTCATGCAATTTCAAGTATGCTAAGAGTCTCAAAAACTTTAAAAAAGAATATTAAAGTTTGATGCGTTGCCATGGCAACAGTATTTAAGATATCAATAATCCTTTCACAGGTCTACATCTGCCGTGTGTTTACATTATACAGATGAAGTTTGAAGCAAATCGGTAAAAATAAGAGGGTGATTTCAAAGCATTTTGAAAGTGACACACTTCCTGCTGCCAGTTGGTGGCGCTATAACTTTGACTCACAATAGTCACATCCATGTGATCGGCCTCTTACAGCGAACACACTGCTGAAGTTTCATCAAGATCAATTAATGTATGAGGATGTTATAACACACTTCCTGTTTCCAATATTCGCCATAAATTTGTTTCCTCGCCACGGCCAAACCGTTCGAGATATCAAAAATCCCCTGGCAATTTATCATCCTCCATGTCTTGGCTTCATGCACACCGAGTTTCGTGGTCATCCGATGAATTCTCTAGGAGAAGTGTTTCAAATGCCAGAACATGCGTTTCCATACAACCCATAATAACCGACTTCCTGTTGGACTGGCGTAAAACTTAGAGCACGAAAGTTGTTCGGCCCGATGAGATATATATTTGTACCGAGTTTCATATTATTACATGCAAGCGTGTTTGAGATATGGACATGTTTTTGAATCCCATTCCAGGGGGCGCTGGCGAGCCCCCCTGCCACGCCCGGGTCCCAGCTTCAGTCCGGCTCTAATGGCCGCGGGTTCTGACATTTGTGCAAAGTTTCAAGAGTTTTTGAGCACGTTAAGGCCCCCAAAAGTGCCCAAAAGGTAGTAAAATAATAATAATAAAGAAGAAGAAGAAGAATAAAATATATATATATATATATATATATATATATATAAATAAATATAGCTGCAAGCAGCGATTACGGGCCCAAGCCGGTGGCACCGCCACCCTGGTGCCTTTAGTTACACTAAAGGCACCGGGCTGGCGCTGCCACCGGCTTGGGCCCTCCATCGCTGCTTGCAGCTATATTTATATATATATATATATATATATATATATATATATATATATATATATATATATATATATATATATATATATATATATATATATAAAAAGCCGCCACCCCGGTGCCTTTCGGGTTCCTGTGCACGACGGGCAATAACGTAACCCCGCTTTGACTGTCGAGAAGAAGTCTGCTTTAGAGCTTGTATCAGTGTGAGTCTTTCTGCTCCCCTCCAAACACACACAGAAAAGGGGGGGCTGTCTGTGTGTGTGCCCTCCCTCCCTCCCTCCCCACACACACACACACACACACACACACACACACACACACACACACACACACACACACACACACACACACACACACACACACACACACACATCAAAAATCCGTCCGCAATTTAGCATCATATTCTAGCATGATTTACCTTGATTTACCATGTTATAGGATGATTTACCATGATATACCACATTCTAGAATGATTTACCAGGATTCTAGCATGATTTACCTTATTTGCTATGATTTTCCATGTTTCTAGCTTTAATAACCATGATTTACCACGTTGCTAGTAATTATGTGAAGCATCAGAACAAATGAAGTGATAAACTGACAAAATATGATTGTGTTATAATAGTAATTGTTATATAAGGGATTTTTTAGTGTCTAAATAAATGAATGCAAAAGCACATGTGAAAAGACTATTAATAAGTAGAATGTCCAGCAGAGGGCAGTAGAAGACCACTTATTGGCTCACTTTCATTTTACAAGTCTTGATTTTTACCAGTATTTTGCACCAAAGCAAACCAGTTTTTGCATGTTAACTCCATTATGCATGCTTACACACTTATTACACGTCCATCATAATAACAAATATATAGCTTTAAGCATTTGTTTGTTAGCCAATGCTGAAAGCTGATAAAAAGATTACAAATATAATCCTGCTGCTCTCTCTAGTGGACAACAGTGTTATTACAGCCTCCATCTTACAGTTGAAGTGAATGAATGAATGGAAATTTGGTTTCTCACATATATTTTGGGAACGAGAGAGCGAAAAAATCTGAAACTCGGAGCTTAGATAGTGCTCGAGGTGCCCTGTGTAATGAGACCATCCCGGTGTTGGTGGGCAATTGGGGCCGGGAGTTATTCCCGTTCAAATGCAAAAAATTTTTGGCTTATATCTCGGGAATGCCTTGGCCAAATCGCACCAAAATCGAATCGAAGCTAGGTGAGGACGGGCCCTTTCCAACAAGTGGTTCGGGAGTTACAGCCGATCAAAGGTCGGAGGTCTCGTGATTTTGCGATCGCCGGGGGGGGCGTTCCCGAGCTTCGCGACAATAGATTTCGATCAAGAGCCTGGAGAGGACCTTACCATCAAAATTTGAGCGCGCAACGACTTTCCGTTTTCGAGTTATGAGTGAATTTGTACTTGGGAGGGGCGTGGCCACCGTTATACTTTCGCTTTCAGGCTTCCCATTTCTCTGTGTGACACAATTGTCAATAGTAATACTACAATAGATGAATTTTGATCAAATGTCATTGTATATGTTAAAATACTGATTTTATAAAGTCTAAATATGAATTATATAACAATATTAGGGAGTAGTATGATGAAGAGACAGCAGGGGGCAGTATAATACCACTTATTTGGCTCTATCATTTTAACAAATCCCTCACACCCCACACACACTAACAGAGACAGAGAGAGAGAGGGAGGGGGGGGGGGGAATCCTCCTCAAGTCCACATTCAAACAAAAATATCTGACTTCCTGTTGGTCGGAGCTAATGAGTGTAAATTAGAAAGTTGTCCGGCTCGAGGAGAAGAATATCCATACTGATTTTATATTGTATATCATACTGTTACTGTAGGTAAAACTAATACCCCATTTTTGACTAAAGGTGGGGCTACTGAGCCTCTTACCACGCCCGCTTCTGAAACGTTGCACAAGTGTACTAGGCAATAAATGTAAAGTGTCTGTCGAGTTTCATGCAATTTGAAGCATGTTAAGAGCCTCAAATGCATCCAAAAAGAATATAAAAGTTTAAAGCGTTGCCATGGCAACAGTATTTAAGATATCAATAATCCTTTCACAGGTCTACATCTGCCGTGTGTTTACATTATACACATAAAGTTTGAAGCAAATCGGGTAAAAATAAGAGGGTGATTTCAAAGCATTTTGAAAGTGACACACTTCCTGCTGCCAGTTGGTGGCGCTATAACTTTGACTCACAATAGTCACATCCATGTGATCGGCCTCTTACAGCGAACACACTGCTGAAGTTTCATCAAGATCAGTTAATGTATGAGGATGTTATAACACACTTCCTGTTTCCAATATTCGCCATAAATTAGTTTCCTCGCCACGGCCAAACCGTTCGAGATATCAAAAATCCCCTCGCAATTTATCATCCTCCATGTCTTGACTTCATGCACACCGAGTTTCGTGGTCATCCGATGAATTCTCTAGGACAAGTGTTTCAAATGCCAGAACATGCGTTTCCATACAGCCCATAATAACCGACTTCCTGTTGGACTGGCGTAAAACTTAGAGCATGAAAGTTGTTCGGCCCGATGAGATCTATACGTGTACCGAGTTTCATATTATTACATGCAAGCGTGTTTGAGATATGGACATGTTTTTGAATCCCATTCCAGGGGGCGCTGGCGAGCCCCCCTGCCACGCCCGGGTCCCAGCTTCAGTCGGGCCCTAATGGCCGCGGGTTCTGGCATTTGTGCAAAGTTTCAAGAGTTTTTGAGCACGTTAAGGCCCCCAAAAGTGCCCAAAAGGTAGTAATATAATAATAATAAAGAAGAAGAATAATATATATATATATATATATATATATATATATATATATATATATATATATATATATATATATATATATATATATATATATATATATATAAATATAGCTGCAAGCAGCGATTACGGGCCCAAGCCGGTGGCACCGCCACCCTGGTGCCTTTAGTTACACTAAAGGCACCGGGCTGGCGCTGCCACCGGCTTGGGCCCTCCATCGCTGCTTGCAGCTATATTTATATATATATATATATATATATATATATATATATATATATATATATATATATATATATATATATATATATATAAAGCCGCCACCCCGTTGCCTTTCGGGTTCCTGTGCACGACGGGCAATAACGTAACCCGCTTTGACTGTCGAGAGGGCAATATAGCCCTATGTATCACTCGATTTTATTTAACCAAATGTTTTTTTAACAAAATATGTTATTTATCTGATTCATCCAACCCTATACTGCACTCTTTTACTAATACTATATTATATTTCATCGTTTTCATGTCTTGCCCTCAAACATATCTGTTTAATCTGCTTATTTTTAAGTTACACATAATACATTGATTGAAAAAGAAACTCAAACTTTTTGTTTATGGTAATATTATTTGATACAGAAAGAAATAAGTGAGACTGTGGGAGTGAGGGGAGGGTAATGACAGCCAAAGGGAGACAGAGACAGATAACTTTTGAAACTAAAAAAATGACATCCTAACTTTGATAATGTTTAATATACATACAACTGCAGCATATCATTAATTGAAATTAGTGTACTTTAAAACACTTGTTTAAAATAAAAAACACATTTATACATAGTGTAAAACACTAGATGGCACAATTGTTCATAGTCTTTCTGCTCCCCTCCCCACACACACAGACAGACAGGGGGGCTGTCTGTGTGTGTGCCCTCCCTCCCCTCCCCACACAGACACACACAGTGGGGGCTGTCTATGTGTGTGTGTGTGCCCTCCCTCCCCTCCCCACACAGACACACACACACACACACACACACACACACACACACACACACACACACACACACACACACACACACACACACAGACACACACACACACACACACACACAGAATGGCTAGGGGAACTCTGTCAGAGAGAGGTAGAGAGAGACAAAACCACATTCAAACCAAAATATCTGACTTCCTGTTGGTCGGAGCTAATGACTGTAAATCAGAAAGTTGTCCGGCTCGATGTGCACAATATACATACCAAGTTTTGTGACTGTAAGTAAAACTAACCCCCCCACTTTTGTCAAAAGTAACACACTTCCTGCTACCAGTTGGTGGCGCTATAACTTTGACTCACATTAGTTACATCCATGTGATCGCTCTCTTACAACAAACACGCTACTGAAGTTTCATCAAGATCAATTAATGTATGAAGACGTTATAACACATCGTGTTTCTCTTTTCTCGCCATAATTTCGTTTCCTCGCCACGGCCAAACTGTTCGAGATATCAAAAATCCGTCAGCAATTTAGTATCCTCAATGTCTTGACGTAATGCTGACCGAGTTTGGTTGCGATTGGATGAATTTTCTAGAAAGAGTGTTTCAAATTCCAGGGGCATGCGTTTTCATACCACCCACAATAGCCGACTTCCTGTTGGGCTGGCGTAAAACTTAGAGCACGAAAGTTGTTCGGCCCGATGAGATCTATATGTGTACCGAGTTTCATATTATTACATGCAAGCGTGTTTGATATACGGACAAGTGTTTGAATCCCATTCCAGGGGGCGCTGTCGAGCCCCCCTGCCACGCCCGGGTACCAGCTTCAGCCCGGCCGCGGGTTCTAACCTGTGTGCAAAATTTCAAGAGTTTTCGAGCACGTTAAGGGCCCCAAAAGTGCCCGAGATTTTGCACACAGCAGAGAAAGGGTTAAACTAAACTAGCCCCCCTCCTCACACACACACATACACAGATCCCCCCATCCCCTCCCCACCCCACACAGACAGACACACACACACAGAATAGCAGAGAGACAGAGAGAGACACAATTCACATTCAAACCACAATATCTGACTTTCTGTTGGTCGGAGGTAATGACTGTAAATTAGAAAGTTGTTCGGCTTGATAAGATCAATATACACGCTGAGTTTTGTAACTGTAGGTAAAACTATAACTAAGTTATAACAGACTTTATGCATCCTTTTTTAATCATAAATTCGTTTCCTCGCCACGGCCAAACCTTTCGAGATATCAAAAATCCGTCCGCAATTTAGCATCCTCCATGTCTTGACTTCATGCACACCGAGTTTCGTGGTCATCGGATGAATTCTCTGGGAGAAGTGTTTCAAATGCCAGAACATGCGTTTCCATACAGCCCATAATAGCCGACTTCCTGTTGGACTGGCGTAAAACTTAGAGCACGAAAGTTGTTCGGCCCGATGAGATCTACATGTGTACCGAGTTTCATATTATTACATGCAAGCGTGTTTGATATATGGACATGTTTTTGAATCCCATTCCAGGGGGCGCTGCCGAGCCCCCCTGCCACGCCCGGGTCCCAGCTTCAGCGCGGCCCTAATGGCCGCAGGTTCTGACATTTGTGCAAAGTTTCAAGAGTTTTTGAGCACGTTAAGGCCCCCAAAAGTGCCCAAAAGGTAGTAAAATAATAATAAATATAGCTGCAAGCAGCGATTACGGGCCCAAGCCGGTGGCACCGCCACCCTGGTGCCTTTAGTTACACTAAAGGCACCGGGCTGGCGCTGCCACCGGCTTGGGCCCTCCATCGCTGCTTGCAGCTATATTTATTTATATATATATATATATATATATATATAAAAAGCCGCCACCCCGTTGCCTTTCGGGTTCCTGTGCACGACGGGCAATAACGTAACCCCGCTTTGACTGTCGAGAAGAAGTCTGCTTTAGAGCTTGTATCAGTGTGAGTCTTTCTGCTCCCCTACAAACACACACAGAAAAGGGGGGGGGGGCTGTCTGTGTGTGTGCCCTCCCTCCTCCCCCCCCCCCCCCCCCCCTCCTCCTCCAGTATCTCACTGGACTAACACACACACACACACACACAGAGAGAGAATGGCAGGGGGAACTCTGTCAGAGAGAGACAAAACCACATTCAAACCAAAATATCTGACTTCCTGTTGGTCGGAGCTAATGACTGTAAATGAGAAAGATGTCCGGATCGATAAGCACAATATACAGACCGAGTTTTGTGACTGTAGGTAAAAATAACCCCCCCACTTTAGTCAAAAGTATCTTGAAAGTAACACACTTCCTGCTGCCAGTTGGTGGCGCTATAACTTTGACTCACAATAGCCACATCCATGTGATCGCCCTCTTACAACAAACACACTGCTGAAGTTTCATCAAGATCAATAAATGTATGAAGACGTTATAACACATTGTGTTTTTCTTTTCTCGCCATAACTTTGTTTCCTCGCCACGGCCAAACCGTTCGAGATATCAAAAATCCGTCCGCACTTTAGCGTCCTCAATGTCTTTACTTCATGCTGACTGAGTTTGGTGGCGATAGGATAATTTTTCTTGGAGGAGTATATCAAATTCCAGGGGCATGCGTTTTCATACAACCCATAATAGCCGACTTCCTGTTGGACTGGCGTAAAACTTAGAGCACGAAAGTTGTTCGGCCCGATGATATCTAAATGTGTACCGAGTTTCATATTATTACATGCAAACGTGTTTGATATATGGACCAAGTTTTTCGGACCACGTTCAAGGGGGCGCTGTTGAGCTCCCCTGCCACGCCCGGGTACCAGCTTCAGTCCGGCTCTAATGGCCGCAGGTTCTGACCTGTGTGCAAAGTTTCAAGAGTTTTCGAGCACGTTAAGGGCCCCAAAAGTGCCCGAGAAGTCCCACACAGCAGAGAAAGGGTTAAAATAAAGCCCCCCTCCTCTCTCACACACACAGACACTGAGAGAGACTGGCAAAATTCCCATCAAATCACATTCAAACCAAAATATCTGACTTCCTGTTGGTCGGAGCTAATGATTGTAAATTAGAAAGTTGTCCGGCTCGGGGAGATAAATATAAATACCGATTTTTGTTACTGTAGGTAAAACTAATACCCCATTTTTGACTAAAGGTGGCGCTACTGAGCCCCTCCACCGCGCCCGTTTCTGAAACTTCACACATGCCTAGTACCTAATAAATCTGATATGCATGTTGAGTTTCATGCAATTTGAAGCATGTTAAGAGCCTCAAATGCACCCAAAAAGAATATTAAAGTTTGATGCGTTGCCATGGCAACAGTATTTAAGATATCAATAATCCTTTCACAGGTCTACATCTGCCGTGTGTTTACATTATACAGATGAAGTTTGAAGCAAATCGGGTAAAAATAAGAGGGTGATTTCAAAGCATTTTGAAAGTGACACACTTCCTGCTGCCAGTTGGTGGCGCTATAACTTTGACTCACAATAGTCACATCCATGTGATCGGCCTCTTACAACAAACACACTGCTGAAGTTTCATCAAGATCAGTTAATGTATGAGGATGTTATAACACACTTCCTGTTTCCAATATTCGCCATAAATTCGTTTCCTCGCCACGGCCAAACCGTTCGAGATATCAAAAATCCCCTCGCAATTTAGCATCCTCCATGTCTTGACTTCATGCACACCGAGTTTCGTGGTCATCCGATGAATTCTCTAGGACAAGTGTTTCAAATGCCAGAACATGCGTTTCCATCCAGCCCATAATAACCGACTTCCTGTTGGACTGGCGTAAAACTTAGAGCACGAAAGTTGTTCGGCCCGATGAGATCTATATGTGTACCGAGTTTCATATTATTACATGCAAGCGTGTTTGAGATATGGACATGTTTTTGAATCCCATTCCAGGGGGCGCTGGCGAGCCCCCCTGCCACGCCCGGGTCCCAGCTTCAGTCGGGCCCTGATGGCCGCAGGTTCTGACATTTGTGCAAAGTTTCAAGAGTTTTTGAGCACGTTAAGGCCCCCAAAAGTGCCCAAAAGGTAGTAAAATAATAATAATAATAATAAAAATATAGCTGCAAGCAGCGATTACGGGCCCAAGCCGGTGGCACCGCCACCCTGGTGCCTTTAGTTACACTAAAGGCACCGGGCTGGCGCTGCCACCGGCTTGGGCCCTCCATCGCTGCTTGCAGCTATATTTATTTATATATATATATATATATATATATATATATATATATATATATATATATATATATATATATAAAGCCGCCACCCCGTTGCCTTTCGGGTTCCTGTGCACGACGGGCAATAACGTAACCCCGCTTTGACTGTCGAGAAGAAGTCTGCTTTAGAGCTTGCATCAGTGTGAGTCTTTCTGCTCCCCTCCAAACACACACAGAAAAGGGGGGGGGCTGTCTGTGTGTGTGCCCTCCCTCCCTCCCCACACACACACACACACACACACACACACACACACACACACACACACAGAGAATGGCAGGGGGAACTCTGTCAGAGAGAGACAAAACCACATTCAAACCAAAATATCTGACTTCCTGTTGGTCGGAGCTAATGACTGTAAATGAGAAAGTTGTCCGGATCGATAAGCACAATTTACATACCGAGTTTTGTGACTGTAGGTAAAAATAACCCACCCACTTTAGTCAAAAGTATCTTGAAAGTAACACACTTCCTGCTGCCAGTTGGTGGCGCTATAACTTTGACTCACAATAGTCACATCCATGTGATCGCCCTCTTACAACAAACACACTGCTGAAGTTTCATCAAGATCAATAAATGTATGAAGACGTTATAACACATTGTGTTTTTCTTTTCTCGCCATAACTTCGTTTCCTCGCCACGGCCAAACCGTTCGAGATATCAAAAATCCGTCCGCAATTTACCGTCCTCAATGTCTTGACTTCATGCTGACCGAGTTTGGTGGCGATAGGATAATTTTTCTTGGACGAGTATATCAAATTCCAGGGGCATGCATTTTCATACAGCCCATAATAGCCGACTTCCTGTTGGACTGGCGTAAAACTTAGAGCACGAAAGTTGTTCGGCCCGATTAAATCTATATGTGTACCGAGTTTCATATTATTACATGCAAACGTGTTTGATATATGGACCAAGTTTTTCGGACCACGTTCAAGGGGGCGCTGTTGAGCTCCCCTGCCACGCCCGGGTACCAGCTTCAGCCCAGCCCTGATGGTTAGATAGGTTCTGACCTGTGTGCAAAGTTTCAAGAGTTTTCGAGCACGTTAAGGGCCCCAAAAGTGCCCGAGAAGTCCCACACAGCAGAGAAAGGGTTAAAATAAAGCCCCCCTCCTCTCTCACACACACAGACACTGAGAGAGACTGGCAAAATTCCCATCAAATCACATTCAAACCAAAATATCTGACTTCCTGTTGGTCGGAGCTAATGACTGTAAATTAGAAAGTTGTCCGGCTCGGGGAGATAAATATAGATACCGATTTTTGTTACTGTAGGTAAAACTAATACCCCATTTTTGACTAAAGGTGGCGCTACTGAGCCCCTCCACCGCGCCCGTTTCTGAAACTTCACACATACCTAGTACCTAATAAATCTGATATGCATGTTGAGTTTCATGCAATTTGAAGCATGTTAAGAGCCTCAAATGCACCCAAAAAGAATATAACAGTTTAAAGCGTTGCCATGGCAACAGTATTTAAGATATCAATAATTCTTTCACAGGTCTACATCTGCCGTGTGTTTACATTATACACATAAAGTTTGAAGCAAATCGGGTAAAAATAAGAGGGTGAATTCAAAGCATTTTGAAAGTGACACACTTCCTGCTGCCAGTTGGTGGCGCTATAACTTTGACTCACAATAGTCACATCCATGTGATCGGCCTCTTACAACGAACACACTGCTGAAGTTTCATCAAGATCAATTAATGTATGAGGATGTTATAACACACTTCCTGTTTCCAATATTCGCCATAAATTCGTTTCCTCGCCACGGCCAAACCGTTCGAGATATCAAAAATCCCCTCGCAATTTTTCATCCTCCATGTCTTGACTTCATGCACACCGAGTTTCGTGGTGATTGGTTGAATCGTCTAGGAGGAGTATTTTAAATTCCATTGCATGTGTTTTTTAAACTACGCCAAATAGCCGACTTCCTGTTGGGCTGGGGTAAAAAGTCAGAGCACGAAGGATATATGAACCGATGAGATCTATAAGTGTACCGAGTTTCATATTATTACACGCAAGCGTGTTTGATTTATGGACCAAGTTTTCGGACCGCGTTCCAGGGGGCGCTGTCGAGCCCCCCTGCCACGCCCGGGTCCCAGCTTCAGTCCGGCTCTAATGGCCGCGGGTTCTGACATTTGTGCAAAGTTTCAAGAGTTTTTGAGCACGTTAAGGCCCCCAAAAGTGCCCAAAAGGTAGTAATATAATAATAATAAATAATAATAATAGTTAAGAAGAATAATCCGGAGGAAAACAATAGGGCCTTCGCCTTTTCAAGGCTTGGGCCCTAATAATAATAAATAATAATCCGAAGAAAAACAATAGGGCCTTCGCCTTTTCAAGGCTTGGGCCCTAAATATAGCTGCAAGCAGCGATTACGGGCCCAAGCCGGTGGCACCGCCACCCTGGTGCCTTTAGTTACACTAAAGGCACCGGGCTGGCGCTGCCACCGGCTTGGGCCCTCCATCGCTGCTTGCAGCTATATTTATTTATATATATATATATATATATATATATATATATATATATATATATATATATATATATATATATATAAAAAGCCGCCACCCCGTTGCCTTTCGGGTTCCTGTGCACGACGGGCAATAACGTAACCCCGCTTTGACTGTCGAGAAGAAGTCTGCTTTAGAGCTTGTATCAGTGTGAGTCTTTCTGCTCCCCTACAAACACACACAGAAAAGGGGGGGGGGCTGTCTGTGTGTGTGCCCTCCCTCCTCCCCCCCCCCCCTCCTCCTCCAGTATCTCACTGGACTAACACACACACACACACAGAGAGAGAATGGCAGGGGGAACTCTGTCAGAGAGAGACAAAACCACATTCAAACCAAAATATCTGACTTCCTGTTGGTCGGAGCTAATGACTGTAAATGAGAAAGATGTCCGGATCGATAAGCACAATATACAGACCGAGTTTTGTGACTGTAGGTAAAAATAACCCCCCCACTTTAGTCAAAAGTATCTTGAAAGTAACACACTTCCTGCTGCCAGTTGGTGGCGCTATAACTTTGACTCACAATAGCCACATCCATGTGATCGCCCTCTTACAACAAACACACTGCTGAAGTTTCATCAAGATCAATAAATGTATGAAGACGTTATAACACATTGTGTTTTTCTTTTCTCGCCATAACTTTGTTTCCTCGCCACGGCCAAACCGTTCGAGATATCAAAAATCCGTCCGCAATTTAGCGTCCTCAATGTCTTTACTTCATGCTGACTGAGTTTGGTGGCGATAGGATAATTTTTCTTGGAGGAGTATATCAAATTCCAGGGGCATGCGTTTTCATACAACCCATAATAGCCGACTTCCTGTTGGACTGGCGTAAAACTTAGAGCACGAAAGTTGTTCGGCCCGATGATATCTAAATGTGTACCGAGTTTCATATTATTACATGCAAACGTGTTTGATATATGGACCAAGTTTTTCGGACCACGTTCAAGGGGGCGCTGTTGAGCTCCCCTGCCACGCCCGGGTACCAGCTTCAGTCCGGCTCTAATGGCCGCAGGTTCTGACCTGTGTGCAAAGTTTCAAGAGTTTTTGAGCACGTTAAGGGCCCCAAAAGTGCCCGAGAAGTCCCACACAGCAGAGAAAGGGTTAAAATAAAGCCCCCCTCCTCTCTCACACACACAGACACTGAGAGAGACTGGCAAAATTCCCATCAAATCACATTCAAACCAAAATATCTGACTTCCTGTTGGTCGGAGCTAATGACTGTAAATTAGAAAGTTGTCCGGCTCGGGGAGATAAATATAAATACCGATTTTTGTTACTGTAGGTAAAACTAATACCCCATTTTTGACTAAAGGTGGCGCTACTGAGCCCCTCCACCGCGCCCGTTTCTGAAACTTCACACATGCCTAGTACCTAATAAATCTGATATGCATGTTGAGTTTCATGCAATTTGAAGCATGTTAAGAGCCTCAAATGCACCCAAAAAGAATATTAAAGTTTGATGCGTTGCCATGGCAACAGTATTTAAGATATCAATAATCCTTTCACAGGTCTACATCTGCCGTGTGTTTACATTATACAGATGAAGTTTGAAGCAAATCGGGTAAAAATAAGAGGGTGATTTCAAAGCATTTTGAAAGTGACACACTTCCTGCTGCCAGTTGGTGGCGCTATAACTTTGACTCACAATAGTCACATCCATGTGATCGGCCTCTTACAATAAACACACTGCTGAAGTTTCATCAAGATCAGTTAATGTATGAGGATGTTATAACACACTTCCTGTTTCCAATATTCGCCATAAATTCGTTTCCTCGCCACGGCCAAACCGTTCGAGATATCAAAAATCCCCTCGCAATTTAGCATCCTCCATGTCTTGACTTCATGCACACCGAGTTTCGTGGTCATCCGATGAATTCTCTAGGACAAGTGTTTCAAATGCCAGAACATGCGTTTCCATCCAGCCCATAATAACCGACTTCCTGTTGGACTGGCGTAAAACTTAGAGCACGAAAGTTGTTCGGCCCGATGAGATCTATATGTGTACCGAGTTTCATATTATTACATGCAAGCGTGTTTGAGATATGGACATGTTTTTGAATCCCATTCCAGGGGGCGCTGGCGAGCCCCCCTGCCACGCCCGGGTCCCAGCTTCAGTCGGGCCCTGATGGCCGCAGGTTCTGACATTTGTGCAAAGTTTCAAGAGTTTTTGAGCACGTTAAGGCCCCCAAAAGTGCCCAAAAGGTAGTAAAATAATAATAATAATAATAATAATAATAAATAATAATCCGAAGAAAAACAATAGGGCCTTCGCCTTTTCAAGGCTTGGGCCCTAAATATAGCTGCAAGCAGCGATTACGGGCCCAAGCCGGTGGCACCGCCACCCTGGTGCCTTTAGTTACACTAAAGGCACCGGGCTGGCGCTGCCACCGGCTTGGGCCCTCCATCGCTGCTTGCAGCTATATTTATTTATATATATATATATATATATATATATATATATATATATATATATATATATATATATATATATATATATTTATATATATATATATATATATATATATATATAAAAAGCCGCCACCCCGTTGCCTTTCGGGTTCCTGTGCACGACGGGCAATAACGTAACCCCGCTTTGACTGTCGAGAAGAAGTCTGCTTTAGAGCTTGCATCAGTGTGAGTCTTTCTGCTCCCCTCCAAACACACACAGAAAAGGGGGGGGGGGCTGTCTGTGTGTGTGCCCTCCCTCCCTCCCTCCCCACACACACACACACACACACACACACACACACACACACACACACACAGAGAATGGCAGGGGGAACTCTGTCAGAGAGAGACAAAACCACATTCAAACCAAAATATCTGACTTCCTGTTGGTCGGAGCTTATGACTGTAAATGAGAAAGTTGTCCGGATCGATAAGCACAATATAGAGACCGAGTTTTGTGACTGTAGGTAAAAATAACCCACCCACTTTAGTCAAAAGTATCTTGAAAGTAATACACTTCCTGCTGCCAGTTGGTGGCGCTATAACTTTGACTCACAATAGTCACATCCATGTGATCGCCCTCTTACAACAAACACACTGCTGAAGTTTCATCAAGATCAATAAATGTATGAAGACGTTATAACACATTGTGTTTTTCTTTTCTCGCCATAACTTCGTTTCCTCGCCACGGCCAAACCGTTCGAGATATCAAAAATCCGTCCGCAATTTAGCGTCCTCAATGTCTTGACTTCATGCTGACCGAGTTTGGTGGCGATAGGATAATTTTTCTTGGAGGAGTATATCAAATTCCAGGGGCTTGCATTTTCATACAGCCCATGATAGCCGACTTCCTGTTGGACTGGCGTAAAACTTAGAGCACGAAAGTTGTTCGGCCCGATTAAATCTATATGTGTACCGAGTTTCATATTATTACATGCAAACGTGTTTGATATATGGACCAAGTTTTTCGGACCACGTTCAAGGGGGCGCTGTTGAGCTCCCCTGCCACGCCCGGGTACCAGCTTCAGCCCAGCCCTGATGGCCGCAGGTTCTGACCTGTGTGCAAAGTTTCAAGAGTTTTCAAGCACGTTAAGGGCCCCAAAAGTGCCCGAGAAGTCCCACACAGCAGAGAAAGGGTTAAAATAAAGCCCCCCTCCTCTCTCACACACAGACACTGAGAGAGACTGGCAAAATTCCCATCAAATCACATTCAAACCAAAATATCTGACTTCCTGTTGGTCGGAGCTAATGACTGTAAATTAGAAAGTTGTCCGGCTCGGGGAGATAAATATAAATACCGATTTTTGTTACTGTAGGTAAAACTAATACCCCATTTTTGACTAAAGGTGGCGCTACTGAGCCCCTTACCACGCCCGTTTCTGAAACTTCACACATGCCTAGTACCTAATAAATCTGATATGCATGTTGAGTTTCATGCAATTTGAAGCATGTTAAGAGCCTCAAATGCACCCAAAAAGAATATAAAAGTTTAAAGCGTTGCCATGGCAACAGTATTTAAGATATCAATAATCCTTTCAAAGGTCTACATCTGCCGTGTGTTTACATTATACACATAAAGTTTGAAGCAAATCGGGTAAAAATAAGAGGGTGAATTCAAAGCATTTTGAAAGTGACACACTTCCTGCTGCCAGTTGGTGGCGCTATAACTTTGACTCACAATAGTCACATCCATGCGATTGGCCTCTTACAACGAACACACTGCTGAAGTTTCATCAAGATCAATTAATGTATGAGGATGTTATAACACACTTCCTGTTTCCAATATTCGCCATAAATTCGTTTCCTCGCCACGGCCAAACCGTTCGAGATATCAAAAATCCCCTCGCAATTTATCATCCTCCATGTCTTGACTTCATGCACACCGAGTTTCGTGGTCATCCGATGAATTCTCTAGGACAAGTGTTTCAAATGCCAGAACATGCGTTTCCATACAGCCCATAATAACCGACTTCCTGTTGGACTGGCGTAAAACTTAGAGCACGAAAGTTGTTCGGCCCGATGAGATCTATACGTGTACCGAGTTTCATATTATTACATGCAAGCGTGTTTGAGATATGGACATGTTTTTGAATCCCATTCCAGGGGGCGCTGGCGAGCCCCCCTGCCACGCCCGGGTCCCAGCTTCAGTCGGGCCCTAATGGCCGCGGGTTCTGACATTTGTGCAAAGTTTCAAGAGTTTTTGAGCACGTTAAGGCCCCCAAAAGTGCCCAAAAGGTAGTAATATAATAATAATAAAGAAGAAGAAGAATAAATAATTAAAGCTGCAAGCAGCGATGAAAGGGCCCTCGCACCCGTGCCAACCGCCACCCGGTGGATTTAGGAAGACAGAGCACGGTGGGCATTGTGCATTTAAGTAGGTAAATATAGGAGTATGTCAAAGTCAGTTACAAAAATGTCCTTTATTATGGGGATAATAGCATGCGTTATCACTCAGATAAGTGTTGCTAGCATGTTTTAGCATGTTTCTAGCATGTTTAGAACTCAATGGCATATTAAATATGTCGCTAGCAATGCATCACAGTTTGAAACGTGTCACTTCCTGTCGACAGTAGGTGGCGCAATTACTTTAACTTAAAATTGTCATGTAGATGTGTTCAGGGCAGGACTCTTATCAAACGTGTGAAGTTTGGGGCAGATTTGACATTGCCTTCTTCAGTAACAACAACTTCCCGTTTCATTGCATTAGCGTGCTTTAGCACTTAGCTAAGAATTGCTAGCATGTTTTAACATGTTTCTAACATGTATATAACTCAATGGCATATTTAATGTGTTGCTAGTAATGCATCGCAGTGTTAAACATGTCACTTCCTGTTGCCAGTAGGTGGCGCTATTACTATAACTGAAAAGTGTCATGTAGATGTGTTCAGGGCAGGACTCTTATCAAACGTGTGAAGTTTGGGGCAGATTGGACATTGCCTTCTTGAGTAACAACAACTTCCTCTTTCATTGCATTAGCATGCTTTAGCACTTAGCTAAGAATTGCTAGCATGTTTTAACATGTTTCTAACATGTTTATTGCTCAATGGCATATTTAATATGTTGCTAGTACTGCATCACAGTGTTAACCATGTCACTTCCTGTTGCCAGTAGGTGGCGCTATTACTATAACTGAAAAGTGTCATGTAGATGTGTTCAGGGCAGGACTCTTATCAAACGTGTGAAGTTTGGGGCCGATTGGACATTGCCTTCTTGAGTAACAACAACTTCCTGTTTCATTGCATTAGCATGCTTTAGCACTTAGCTAAGAATTGCTAGCATGTTTTAACATGTTTCTAACATGTTTATAACTCAATGGTTTATTTAATATGTTGCTAGTACAACATCACAGTGTTGAACATGTCACTTCCTGTTGCCAGTAGGTGGCGCTATTACTATAACTGAAAAGTGTCATGTAAATGTGTTCAGGGCAGGACTCTTATCAAACGTGTGAAGTTTGGGGCAGATTGGACATTGCCTTCTTGAGTAACAACAACTTCCTGTTTCATTGCATTAGCATGCTTTAGCACTTAGCTAAGAATTGCTAGCATGTTTTAACATGTTTCTAACATGTTTATAACTCAATGGTTTATTTAATATGTTGCTAGTACAACATCACAGTGTTGAACATGTCACTTCCTGTTGCCAGTAGGTGGCGCTATTACTATAACTGAAAAGTGTCATGTAAATGTAGCCTGGGAAAACCCAGACCACTTCCGGCAAATTTAGATTTGCTCTGCAAGTGGGTCTGGCAAAGAGCCCATTGAAACCCATTTCCAATCCGCCGAAATCGCGGCACCAATCAGAAACGTTTTACACGATGACGACAGAGCAGAGACGGTGACGCAGATTTTGTACATTACAGAGATGGATGCCGCCGTGGAACATCACAACATCACTCGTTCGAATCAGCTATCGCGTCTGTTTCAAGCGATTTAAAATGGTCATTTTCGTTAACACAAACAGAGAATTACTGAGAGTCTCGAGATGTTTCTCCGTCGCTCTGCATACGTCATGTCATTCATCGCTCTGATTGGTTTTAGATCTTTCCGACGTCCGTTGGTGACGCCCCTGTGGAAATGAATTGTCTATGGAGCTTTGCCAGACCCTTACTCAGTTACAACTGAGAGGGTCTGGGTTTTCCCAGGCTAATGTAAATGTGTTCAGGGCAGGACTCTTATCAAACGTGTGAAGTTTGGGGCAGATTGGACATTGCCTTCTTGAGTAACAACAACTTCCTGTTTCATTGCATTAGCATGCTTTAGCACTTAGCTAAGAATTGCTAGCATGTTTTAACATGTTTCTAACATGTTTATAACTCAATGGTTTATTTAATATGTTGCTAGTACAACATCACAGTGTTGAACATGTCACTTCCTGTTGCCAGTAGGTGGCGCTATTACTATAACTGAAAAGTGTCATGTAAATGTGTTCAGGGCAGGACTCTTATCAAACGTGTGAAGTTTGGGGCAGATTGGACATTGCCTTCTTGAGTAACAACAACTTCCTGTTTCATTGCATTAGCATGCTTTAGCACTTAGCTAAGAATTGCTAGCATGTTTTAACAGGTTTCTAACATGTTTATAACTCAATGGTTTATTTAATATGTTGCTAGTACAACATCACAGTGTTGAACATGTCACTTCCTGTTGCCAGTAGGTGGCGCTATTACTATAACTGAATACTCTCATGTAAATGTGTTCAGACCAGAACTCTTATCAAACGTGTGAAATTGGGGCAAATTGAACATTCAATGCCTGAGTTACAGCAAATTCCTATTTAATTGCAGTAATAGCATGCTTTAGCACTCAGCTAATGTTTGTTAGCATGTTTTAGCATGTTTCCTGTATGTTGTTAACATGTTTAGCACTTGCTGGCAATTTTTTATGTTATTAGGAGTCCAAAATGGTGTTAAACATGTCACTTCCTGTTGCCAGCAGGTGGCGCTATTACTCTAACTGATTATTCTCATGTAAATGTGTTCAGGACAGAACTCTTATCAAACCTGTGAAGTTTGGGGCAGATTGGACATTGCCTACTTGAGTAACAACAACTTCCTGTTTCATTGCATTAGCATGCTTTAGCACTTAGCTAAGAATTGCTAGCATGTTTTAACATGTTTCTAACATGTCTATAACTCAATGGTTTATTTAATATGTTGCTAGTACAGCATGACAGTGTTAAACATGTCACTTCCTGTTGCCAATAGGTGGCGCTATTACTATAACTGAATATTCTCATGTAAATGTGTTCAGACCAGAACTCTTATCAAACGTGTGAAGTTTGGGGCAGATTGGGCATTCAATGCCTGAGTTACAGCAAATTCCTATTTAATTGCAGTAATAGCATGCTTTAGCACTTAGCTAATGTTTGCTAGCATGTTTTAGCATGTTTCTAGTATGTTGTTAACATGTTTAGCACTTGCTGGCAATTTTTTATATGTTATTAGGAGTCCAAAACAGTGTTAAACATGTCACTTCCTGTTGCCAGCAGGTGGCGCTATGACTGTAACTGAATTTGAGCATGGTCATGTGTTCAGGACAGAACGCTTATCAAACGTGTGAAGTTTGGGGCAGATTGGACATTGTTTGCCTGAGTTACAGCAACTTCCTGTTTCATGGCGAAACATCAAAATTTGTCAGGCCGCCGAGGACACGCCCTTCGACGAAAACTCTAGATCTTCGCAATTTAACGTCGCAAAGGCCTTAAGATTACACTCACCAAATTTGAAGATGATCAGATTAAAACTGTAGGAGGAGTTCGTTAAAGTACGAGGCCTGAAAATGGCAAAAACTGCACAAAAATCAGAGAGGAAGTTCAAAATGGCTGACTTCCTGTTGTGTTTAAGGCTATGCTCCAAGAGACTTTTTTGTAGGTATTGGGTCATTACATGTATGTACCGAATTTCGTACACGTACGTGAAACGTAGCGGGAGGCGCACTCCGTTGAACCTTTATAGGTGGCGCTATCGAGCCATTTTACCCCGCCCAATTCTGAAACGCATATCAGATGTCAATTTTCGCCAGTTCTGACGCGTGTGCAAATTTTCGTGAGTTTTCGTGCATGTTTAGGCCCTCAAAAATGCGATTAAATGCGGAGAATAATAATAATAATAATAATAATAATAATAATTAAAGCTGCAAGCAGCGATGAAAGGGCCCTCGCACCCGTGCCACCGCCACCCGGTGGCTTTAGGAAGACAGAGCATGGTGGACAATGTGCATTTAAGTAGGTAAAAATAGGAGGAGTATGTCAAAGTCAGTTACAAAAATGTCCTTGATTATGGGGATAATAGCATGCGTTATAACTCAGATAAGTGTTGCTAGCATGTTTTAGCATGTTTCTAGCATGTTTAGAACTCAATGGCATATTAAATATGTCGCTAGTAACGCATCACAGTGTAAAACTTGTCACTTCCTGTCGACGGTAGGTGGCGCTATTACTTTAACTTAAAATTGTCATGTAGATGTGTTCAGGGCAGGACTCTTATCAAACGTGTGAAGTTTGGGGCAGATTGGACATTGCCTTCTTCAGTAACACCAACTTCCTGTTTCATTGCATTAGCGTGCTTTAGCACTTAGCTAAGAATTGCTAGCATGTTTTAACATGTTTCTAACATGTATATAACTCAATGGCATATTTAATATGTTGCTAGTACTGTATCACAGTGTTAAACATGTCACTTCCTGTTGCCAGTAGGTGGCGCTATTACTATAACTGAAAAGTGTCATGTAGATGTGTTCAGGGCAGGACTCTTATCAAACGTGTAAAGTTTGGGAAAGATTGGACATTGCCTTCTTTAGTAACAACAACTTCCTCTTTCATTGCATTAGCATGCTTTAGCACTTAGCTAAGAATTGCTAGCATGTTTTAACAGGTTTCTAACATGTTTATAACTCAATGGCATATTTAATATGTTGCTAGTACAGCATCACAGTGTTAAACATGTCATTTCCTGTTGCCAGTAGGTGGCGCTATTACTATAACTGAATATTCTCATGTAAATGTGTTAAACATGAGAATATTCAACCGTGTGAAGTTTGGGGCAGATTAAACATCCAATGCCTGAGTTACAGCAAATTCCTATTTAATTGCATTAATAGCATGATTTAGCACCTAGCTAATGTTTGCTAGCATGTTTTAGCATGTTTCTAGTATGTTGTTAACATGTTTAACACTTGCTGGCACTTTTTTGTATGTTATTAGAAGTCCAAAACAGTGTTAAACATGTCACTTCCTGTTGCCAGCAGGTGGCGCTATGACTGTAACTGAATTTGAGCATGGCCATGTGTTCAGGACAGAACGCTTATCAAACGTGTGAAGTTTGGGGCAGATTGGACATCCAATGCCTGAGTTACAGCAAATTCCTATTTAATTGCAGTAATAGCATGCTTTAGCACTTAGCTAATGTTTGCTAGCATGTTTTAGCATGTTTCTAGTATGTTGTTAACATGTTAAGCACTTGCTGGCAATTTTTTATATGTTATTAGGAGTCCAAAACAGTGTTAAACATGTCACTTCCTGTTGCCAGCAGGTGGCGCTATGACTGTAACTGAATTTGAGCATGGTCATGTGTTCAGGACAGAACGCTTATCAAACATGTGAAGTTTGGGGCAGATTGGACATTGTTTGCCTGAGTTACAGCAACTTCCTGTTTCATGGCGAAACATCAAAATTTGTCAGGCCGCCGAGGACACACCCTTCGACGAAAACTCTAGATCTTCGCAATTTAACGTCGCAAAGGCCTTAAGATTACACTCACCAAATTTGAAGATGATCAGATTAAAACTGTAGGAGGAGTTCGTTAAAGTACGAGGCCTGAAAATGGCAAAAACTGCACAAAAATCAGAGAGGAAGTTCAAAATGGCTGACTTCCTGTTGTGTTTAAGGCTATGCTCCAAGAGACTTTTTTGTAGGTATTGGGTAATTACATGTATGTACCGAATTTCGTACACGTACGTGAAACGTAGCGGGAGGCGCACTCCGTTGAACCTTTATAGGTGGCGCTATCGAGCCATTTTACCCCGCCCAATTCTGAAACGCATATCAGATGTCAATTTTCGCCAGTTCTGACGCGTGTGCAAATTTTCGTGAGTTTTCGTGCATGTTTAGGCCCTCAAAAATGCGATTGAATGCGGAAAATAATAATAATAATAATAATAATAATAATAATAATTAAAGCTGCAAGCAGCGATGAAAGGGCCCTCGCACCCGTGCCACCGCCACCCGGTGGATTTAGGAAGACAGAGCACGGTGGGCATTGTGCATTTAAGTAGGTAAATATAGGAGTATGTCAAAGTCAGTTACAAAAATGTCCTTTATCATGGGTATAATAGCATGCGTTATCACTCAGATAAGTGTTGCTAGCATGTTTTAGCATGTTTCTAGCATGTTTAGAACTCAATGGCATATTAAATATGTCGCTAGCAATGCATCACAGTTTAAAACGTGTCACTTCCTGTCGACAGTAGGTGGCGCTATTACTTTAACTTAAAATTGTCATGTAGATGTGTTCAGGGCAGGACTCTTATCAAACATGTGAAGTTTGGGGCAGATTGGACATTGTCTTCTTCAGTAACAATAACTTCCCGTTTCATTGCATTAGCATGCTTTAGCACTTAGCTAAGAATTGCTAGCATGTTTTAACAGGTTTCTAACATGTTTATTACTCAATGGCATATTTAATATGTTGCTAGTACTGCATCACAGTGTTAACCATGTCACTTCCTGTTGCCAGTAGGTGGCGCTATTACTATAACTGAAAAGTGTCATGTAGATGTGTTCAGGGCAGAACTCTTATCAAACGTGTGAAATTGGGGCAAATTGAACATTCAATGCCTGACAGCAAATTCCTATTTAATTGCAGGAATAGCATGCTTTAGCACTTAGCTAATGTTTGTTAGCATGTTTTAGCATGGTTCCCGTGTGTTGTTAACATGTTCAGCACTTGCTGGCAATTTTTTATATGTTATTAGGAGTCCAAAATGGTGTTTAACATGACACTTCCTGTTGCCAGCAGGTGGCGCTATTACTCTAACTGATTATTCTCATGCAGATGTGTTCAGGGCAGGACTCTTATCAAACCTGTGAAGTTTGGGGCAGATTGGACATTGCCTACTTGAGTAACAACAACTTCCTGTTTCATTGCATTAGCATGCTTTAGCACTTAGCTAAGAATTGCTAGCATGTTTTAACATGTTTCTAACATGTTTATAACTCAATGGTTTATTTAATATGTTGCTAGTACAGCATCACAGTGTTAAACATGTCACTTCCTGTTGCCAATAGGTGGCGCTATTACTATAACTGAATATTCTCATGTAAATGTGTTCAGGACAGAACTCTTATCAAACGTGTGAAGTTTGGGGCAGATTGGGCATTCAATGCCTGAGTTACAGCAAATTCCTATTTAATTGCAGGAATAGCATGCTTTAGCACTTAGCTAATGTTTGCTAGCATGTTTTAGCATGTTTCTAGTATGGTGTTAACATGTTTAGCACTTGCTGGCAATTTTTTATATGTTATTAGGAGTCCAAAATGGTGTTAAACATGACACTTCCTGTTGCCAGCAGGTGGCGCTATTACTCTAACTGATTATTCTCATGCAGATGTGTTCAGGGCAGGACTCTTATCAAACCTGTGAAGTTTGGGGCAGATTGGACATTGCCTACTTGAGTAACAACAACTTCCTGTTTCATTGCATTAGCATGCTTTAGCACTTAGCTAAGAATTGCTAGCATGTTTTAACATGTTTCTAACATGTTTATAACTCAATGGTTTATTTAATATGTTGCTAGTACAGCATCACAGTGTTAAACATGTCACTTCCTGTTGCCAATAGGTGGCGCTATTACTATAACTGAATATTCTCATGTAAATGTGTTCAGGACAGAACTCTTATCAAACGTGTGAAGTTTGGGGCAGATTGGGCATTCAATGCCTGAGTTACAGCAAATTCCTATTTAATTGCAGGAATAGCATGCTTTAGCACTTAGCTAATGTTTGCTAGCATGTTTTAGCATGTTTCTAGTATGGTGTTAACATGTTTAGCACTTGCTGGCAATTTTGTATATGTTAATTAGGAGTCCAAAACGGTGTTAAACATGTCACTTCCTGTTGCCAGCAGGTGGCGCTATGACTGTAACTGAATTTGAGCATGGTCATGTGTTCAGGACAGAACTCTTATCAAACGTGTGAAGTTTGGGGCAGATTGGACATTCAATGCCTGAGTTACAGCAACTTCCTGTTTCATGGCGAAACATCAAAATTTGTCAGGCCGCCGAGGACACGCCCTTCGACGAAAACTCAAGATCTTCGCAATTTAACGTCGCAAAGGCCTTAAGATTACACTCACCAAATTTGAAGATGATCAGATTAAAACTGTAGGAGGAGTTCGTTAAAGTACGAGGCCTGAAAATGCCAAAAACTGCACAAAAATCAGAGAGGAAGTTCAAAATGGCTGACTTCCTGTTGTGTTTAAGGCTATGCTCCAAGAGACTTTTTTGTAGGTATTGGGTCATTACATGTATGTACCGAATTTCGTACACGTACGTGAAACGTAGCGGGAGGCGCACTCCGTTGAACCTTTATAGGTGGCGCTATCGAGCCATTTTACCCCGCCCAATTCTGAAACGCATATCAGATGTCAATTTTCGCCAGTTCTGACGCGTGTGCAAATTTTCGTGAGTTTTCGTGCATGTTTAGGCCCTCAAAAATGCGATCAAATGCGGAAAATAATAATAATAATAATAATAAACAGAGCAATTCCAATAGTGTCCTCGCACCATCGGTGCTCGGGCCCTAATAAACAGAGCAATTCCAATAGTGTCCTCGCACCATCGGTGCTCGGGCCCTAATAATAATAATAAACAGAGCAATTCCAAGAGGGTCCTCACACCATCGGTGCTCGGGCCCTAATAATCCCATGGAAAACAATAGGGCCTTCGCCTTTTCAAGGCTTGGGCCCTAATAATAAAGAAGAAGAAGAAGAATAAATAAATAAATATATATATATATATATATAAATATAGCTGCAAGCAGCGATTACGGGCCCAAGCCGGTGGTACCGCCACCCTGGTGCCTTTAGTTACACTAAAGGCACCGGGGTGGCGGTGCCCCCGGCTTGGGCCCTCCATCGCTGCTTGCAGCTATATTTATTTATATATATATATATATATATATATATATATATATATATATATATATATATATATATATATATATAAATATAAAGCCGCCACCCCGTTGCCTTTCAGGTTCCTGTGCACGACGGGCAATAACGTAACCCGCTTTGACTGTCGAGAGGGCAATATAGCCCTATGTATCACTCGATTTTATTTAACCAAATGTTTTTTTTACAAAATATGTTATTTATCTGATTCATCCAACCCTATACTGCACTCTTTTACTAATACTATATTATATTTCATCGTTTTCATGTCTTGCCCTCAAACATATCTGTTTAATCTGCTTATTTTTAAGTTACACATAATACATTGATTGAAAAAGAAACTCAAACTTTTTGTTTATGGTAATATTATTTGATACAGAAAGAAATAAGTGAGACTGTGGGAGTGAGGGGAGGGTAATGACAGCCAAAGGGAGACAGAGACAGATAACTTTTGAAACTAAAAAAATGACATCCTAACTTTGATAATGTTTAAAGGTGCCATGTGTAATTGTCTGGCAAAAAAAATCAAGTCATACTCCACATTCCATACCAGATGGGGGCAGTATACCTCACATATCAAAATATGTGATGTAGGATATGGTATTTTATAAATCACACACTATAAATATGATAAAGAAGCAGAAACAGATAGTTGCAGTAAAGTAAGATATTTTAATAAGTTGAAGAAACAATAATGATTTGTGACACACACACACACACTCGATTTGCGCATCGCCATCATGTGTGTATTACAGGTAACGTTATTACATTGCTTCCTGATATCACGTGCGCAAACACAAATAACCTATATTTATATATATATATATACTACAGGGCCGTTGAATGCTTGTATCTGATAACCGTGAAGCTCTTGTAATTATTACTTTACCCAACCTCTCCATGTCGAGTGATGCAGTAAACATCAGACAGCGCACGTGAACCGATCATCTCTACTATAGTAAAAAAAACACGAACACTGTTGAAAGATACAGTAGGCTGGCTACACATGACCTGTTCGCGCCACAAATTGTTCTCCGTCCTTAGCGACCGAGTCATTGAATGTGAAACAGCGGCTGCTGTCGTCAGCGAGCAGCACTCTTCAGACAACGAGGGCGCGCGCGCCGTGTTGATACCTCCGTTTCAGTTTCTCCAACCCGCGCAGTGCGGCGGTCAGAACACGGAGACCATTCTGCCCATAGCTATGCGTGCGAAAGCATGGGGAGCGATCCCGGGCGTGTCAGAATGGGTGCTGAACGTTGTAAAACAGGGCTATGCGCTACAGTTCGCTCGCCGTCCCCCGCGCTTTCGAGCCCGGACCGTGACGAGCGGTCCTTTTCTTATCTGATTTGTGCTTCAGAGCGCGGTGGTTGTAGGGGTCTCTTGCCAAAGGCTTCTGCCATCCTTCCGCTCTCTTCCCTGAATTGAAATGAAGTAGTGGGCTGTACTTTCCACACGATAGACATCAGGTTCAAGTACGCGTTTATATACTGTCTATGCAAGTACGCCCACAAGCCGTGCGAGTTATTCGTGTATTGCAGGTTGGCTGGTGGTTATGTGCCCCGCATACCGCCTCCCATGGCCGAAACTGGTATTACGACACCTGTCGGGCCGTGGCTAGTAATGCTAATGCTAATTAAGGTTGATATCTCTGCAGCACTATAACTTGACATTTTTTTAATGACATCATTGCCCTTATTTCTTCTCATTCTTTTGATGCGTGTAGCTCATTTTTTGGATATTTTTACCTCAATTTTTACACATGGCACCTTTAAATATACATAAAAATGCAGCATATCATTAATTGAAATTAGTGTACTTTAAAACACTTGTTTAAAATAAAAAACACATTTATACATAGTATAAAACACTAGATGGCACAATTGTTCGTAGTCTTTCTGCTCCCCTCTCCACACACACAGACAGGGGGGCTGTCTGTGTGTGTGCCCTCCCTCCCCTCCCCACACAGACACACACAGGGGGGGCTGTCTATGTGTGTGTGTGTGCCCTCCCTCCCCTCCCCACCCCACACAGACACACACACACACACACAGACACACACACACACACACACACACACACACGCACACACACACACATACAGAATGGCTGGGGGAACTCTGTCAGAGAGAGACAAAACCACATTCAAACCAAAATATCTGACTTCCTGTTGGTCGGAGCTTATGACTGTAAATCAGAAAGTTGTCCGGCTCGGGGAGATAAATATAAATACCGATTTTTGTTACTGTAGGTAAAACTAACCCCCCCACTTTTGTCAAAAGTAACACACTTCCTGCTGCCAGTTGGTGGCGCTATAACTTTGACTCACATTAGTTACATCCATGTGATCGCTCTCTTACAACAAACACGCTACTGAAGTTTCATCAAGATCAATTAATGTATGAAGACGTTATAACACATCGTGTTTCTCTTTTCTCGCCATAATTTCGTTTCCTCGCCACGGCCAAACTGTTCGAGATATCAAAAAGCCATCCGCAATTTAGCATCCTCAATGTCTTGACTTCATGCTGACCGAGTTTGGTGAAGATCAAATTAAATTTCTTGGAGCAGTATATAAAATTCCAGGGGCGTGCGTTTTCATACAACCCATAATAGCCGACTTCCTGTTGGGCTGGCGTAAAACTTAGAGCACGAAAGTTGTTCGGCCCGATGAGATCTATATGTGTACCGAGTTTCATACTAATTCATGCAATATTCAGTTTGATATATGGACCAAGTTTTCGGACCCCGTTAAAGGGGGCGCTGTTGAGCCCCCCTGCCACGCCCGGGTACCAGCTTCAGCCCGGCCCTGATGGCCGCAGGTTCTGACCTGTGTGCAAAGTTTCAAGAGTTTTCGAGCACGTTAAGGGCCCCAAAAGTGCCTGAGATTTTGCACACAGCAGAGAAAGGGTTAAAATAAAGCCCCCCTCCTCTCTCACACACACAGACACTAGGGGCCCTATCTTGCACCCAGCGCAATTGACTTTGAACACCGACGCATGTATCATTCCTATTTTGCACCCGCGCACAGCGGACTTTTCCCTCCACAGACGCACGTCGGTAAATTAGGGAATGAACTTGCGCTCGCGGGGGAGGTTCAGCGCAAAGAGAAGGCGTGTTCCGGCGCAAAACTTCCATGGTGCTATTTTCCAGTTTTAGAAAGCAATTGCGCCATTGATCAGGAAAAAAACAGTCTAAAGACAGTGGCGCGTTGCGCGTTAGTGATATGGTATTTTAAGGGCGCGTGCTTGGCCATAATGTTAACGCGCATCCACTTTGATTCTCTAATATAAACAGATGCAGCAGTTTTCATTTTTGCAAATCATACATTATTACAAGGAAAAATATTAACACACGAGGGAAATCATTGTTGTGTCCGTGAAGATGTGAAAAAGATCTATCTAGATAAAAAAAAAAAAAAAAATCTAGATTAGGCTACACATTTACCCAAATTATACGCCTGTTTAACCGAACCTAATTTGGGTGGGTTTCTCCCATCATCCCCAATGTCACTTCTCTGTGTTTTACAGCCCTGACGAGAACGTCGGTTTCCTCGGCTGTGAACCGCTCCTGGCGTGCGCCGGCAAATCCGCCGTTATAATAGCAATCCGCCATGGAACAAGCGCGCCTGCTCTTAAAGGGAATGTGAGATGGCGCTCTGATTGGTTTATTTCACGTTACGCCCAAACCACACCTATGAATAATGAAGCTACTTCAGACCAACCCCTTTTACATTTGCGTCGGGCGCAAGAGTCATTTATCCCGCTGGGAAAATAGCAACAGCGCCGGGATCCGCCCACAAAGTTACTTGCGCTTTGCACTTTGACACTTGCGTTTCAGATCGTTAAAATAGGGCCCTTAGAGAGACTGGCAAAATTCCCATCAAATCACATTCAAACCAAAATATCTGACTTCCTGTTGGTCGGAGCTAATGACTGTAAATTAGAAAGTTGTCCGGCTCGGGGAGATAAATATAAATACAGATTTTTGTTACTGTAGGTAAAACTAATACCCCATTTTTGACTAAAGGTGGCGCTACTGAGCCCCTTACCACGCCCGTTTCTGAAACTTTGCACAAGTGTACTAGGCAATAAATGTAAAGTGTCTGTCGAGTTTCATGCAATTTCAAGCATGTTAAGAGTCTCAAAAACTTTAAAAAAGAATATTAAAGTTTGATGCGTTGCCATGGCAACAGTATTTAAGATATCAATAATCCTTTTTACAGGTCTACATCTGCCGTGTGTTTACATTATACACATAAAGTTTGAAGCAAATCGGGTAAAAATAAGAGGGTGATTTTAAAGCATTTTGAAAGTGACACACTTCCTGCTGCCAGTTGGTGGCGCTATAACTTTGACTCACAATAGTCACATCCATGTGATCGGCCTCTTACAGCGAACACACTGCTGAAGTTTCATCCAGATCAATTAATGTATGAGGATGTTATAACACACTTCCTGTTTCCAATATTCGCCATAAATTCGTTTCCTCGCCACGGCCAAACCGTTCGAGATATCAAAAATCTCCTGGTAATTTTTCATCCTCCATGTCTTGACTTCATGCACACCGAGTTTCGTGGTGATTGGTTGAATTTTCTAGGAGGAGTATTTTAAATTCCATTGCATGTGTTTTTTAAACTACGCCAAATAGCCGACTTCCTGTTGGGCTGGGGTAAAAAGTCAGAGCACGAAGGATATATGAACCGATGAGATCTATAAGTGTACCGAGTTTCATATTATTACACGCAAGCGTGTTTGATTTATGGACCAAGTTTTCGGACCGCGTTCCAGGGGGCGCTGTCGAGCCCCCCTGCCACGCCCGGGTACCAGCTTCAGTCCGGCTCTAATGGCCGCGGGTTCTGACATTTGTGCAAAGTTTCAAGAGTTTTTGAGCACGTTAAGGCCCCCAAAAGTGCCCAAAAGGTAGTAATATAATAATAATAATAATAATAGTTAAGAAGAATAATCCTTTGGAAAACAATAGGGCCTTCGCCTTTTCAAGGCTTGGGCCCTAATAATAATCCCATGGAAAACAATAGGGCCTTCGCCTTTTCAAGGCTTGGGCCCTAATAATAATCCGAAGGAAAACAATAGGGCCTTCGCCTTTTCAAGGCTTGGGCCCTAATAATAATAATCCGAAGGAAAACAATAGGGCCTTCGCCTTTTCAAGGCTTGGGCCCTAATAATCCTAAGAAAAACAATAGGGCCTTCGCCCTTTAAGGGCTTGGGCCCTAATAATAATAATAATAATCCGAAGGAAAACAATAGGGCCTTCGCCTTTTCAAGGCTTGGGCCCTAATAATCCGAAGAAAAACAATAGGGCCTTCGCCTTTTCAAGGCTTGGGCCCTAATAATAATCCTAAGAAAAACAATAGGGCCTTCGCCCTTTCAGGGCTTGGGCCCAAATAAAATTAAATCTGTTCAATTTTGCCTAGTTTCCACAAAGGGCCAATAACGTTAGAGTCACTTTCATATATTTTACCATAAAAGTCTGCTAGGGATGAGATAATATTTGTATCCTCACCCTCCTTTTCTCAAGAAAATTAAATATGTACTGTTTTTTTCCACCCATCTCTAACAACTAAACAAACTAAGTTTGTTTTTGGAGTTTATTTGGAGAGACCTGGTCCTCAGTAGTGAAAGATCCCTTTTCTAGTAAATTATTTATTTCCTTTGAAATTTTAAATATGCCTGCTCTTCTTTTAATGGCTAATTGTGTAATGTTCTAACAACACATCCTATTTCAAATGCTCCCATTGTTTACCAAATTTGCTAACATTAATAGCAGATAATCTATATCATGGATAAGTCTTTCTTTAATGGATTCCAGGTCACCATACTTCAACAGTGATTTATCTCAATTCTTTAATTGCACATTATAGGAGGCTGGGAACGAGGAGTAAGAAGCTTCCAGAGGAACTATGAGCGAGGTTTCACATGGATTTCTTATTTATGCATCCTCACTTCCTTTCCTCTCTTCCTAACTCCACCCCCTTATGATGAGCGGGAAGGATGCAAGAAAAGAAAATAAGGGTGAAGAAATCAAAAGAAAATCTTCTTTATATAAACCCCAGCCCCCCACATGCTCCAAATTCACCCAATATAGTTTTGTTTGTTTGTGCTGGTTTGTGCCGGTAAAAGTGTCCGTTGTGCTTCTCCCGTTTTTAAATATTAAACATTGAATTATGGGTGATGACATCACCAGACCCCCTCACCCACCATGCTCCAAATAGTCACAATCGTTTGTGCTGGTTTGTGCCGATAAAAGTTTCCTTTGTGCTGCTTCACTCCGCTCATGCATGCTCATAATGTCCTTGTTATGTCATCAGCTGTCCGGATCAGCAACACATCATCATCCTTAGCCTATCATCTTGCTGATTGTCTTTTCAAACGAGACTCTTTACAGTATTCACAGCTTTCTTATTAGAAAATTATTAGAAGAATCAGAAATCAGATAGGCTTCATAAAGTATTTTAAGTCTACAAGAAAAAAGTTAAAGAAAGGCTTACTTTTACTAACCCTATACTTGTGTAGGCCTAAACAAATATTTTGCCTAAAATAATAATAAGATTGATTAAATAAAAACATCTGACCATTCTCTCTCATAATATGTAAAACCAAGAATAACAGTTTAATATTTCAAAGGAATATGGAATCATCACAGAAAATACTCCCGGTACACAAATCAACTGGGTTGAAAGGTTTATATTACTTGAATCTTAATATGTTGTTAGTATGTTATTTCCTAAATGATAATTGACCGTAATAACATAATTGATGATATTTGAAAAGGACTAAGGGGGAATGTAGCTAGCTTGAAGCCAGTGGGGCTGTCGGTAAGAACAAGTCCAGTCTAGTCAAATTGGGTAGTCTTTTATTGCACATACAAGCAGGTATTGTGTGTGTATGTGTGTGCGCGTGTGGTTTCTCCAAGGGAACAGAGAAATACAGCGTTTTAGTTTCCCAATAAACAATGCCAAATCAGGCACAATGCAACTGTAATGTATAAGCATTTCATTTATTCTGTGATGACGTCAGAAGGCGACGCCTGCATACGTGTGTGAGTCTCCTGTATGAGGCTTAAATAAAGTTGGAAAACGTGTTCTTACATCCACATATACTGCATCCTTGTAGACGGCTCAACAAACATGCATGTCAGAGCGATTATAACAGGGAATGATATTACAGCAACTACAAATGTTACATTTCATTCACAGTCATTCAACAGCGGAAAAAACTTTGTTTTTACTCCGTCATTTTTGGTCATACAAAGAAGACAGCATTCAAAACTGTGGTAACTGGTGGAAACTGTGGAAACATCTTGGGACATGGTTTTCACACCGACAGCTGTCATTGTAAGACAGTTAGCAACTCCGAGTTTGTTTCTCCGAGTTAGGAACAGTAATTAAGGGGGTGGGGCTTACCGATATATATATATATATATATATATATATATATATATATATATATATATATATATATATATATATATATATATATATATATATATCATTTTATTCCTTTTTATTTTATTTTAGAAAATGACCAATCATTTTCATAAGATAAGTTAGATAAGACCCTTCATATATATCAGTTAGATAAGGCTCTATCTTATTCCTTGGCTGGGATCATGTAGAGCCTTTTGAAGTTGCACTGAAACTGCAATTTGGACCTTCAACCCTTTGTACATTTTGAAGTCCACTATATGGAGAAAACTCCTGGAATGTTTTCCTCAAAAACCTTAATTTATTTTCTTATATATATATATATATATTATTTTATTATATATATATATATATCATTTTATTCCTTTTTATTTTATTTTAGAAAATGACCAATCATTTTCATAAGATAAGTTAGATAAGACCCTTCATATATATATCAGTTAGATAAGGCTCTATCTTATTCCTTGGCTGGGATCATGTAGAGCCTTTTGAAGTTGCACTGAAACTGCAATTTGGACCTTCAACCCTTTGTACATTTTGAAGTCCACTATATGGAGAAAACTCCTGGAATGTTTTCCTCAAAAACCTTAATTTATTTTCGACTGAAGAAAGAAAGACATGAATATCTTGGATGACATGGGGGTGAGTAAATTATCAGAATTTTTTTATTCTGAAGTGAACTAATCCTTTAAGCTCGAGAAGGGCTTCCTTTATTGGACTATGCACTTCATGTTAGCTTGCTCGCTGTACAGACAGCCTTTGATGATGAGACTTTAAAGTCTCTCTTCTGGATTGGGGCCAACTATCACCACCCAGTAGACACCAAAGGACTTAATTGGAAGAAGGACATCATCAGGTGTCTGGAGAGCATCTAACCCCGATCCAGACCACAGCTAGACCCAGAGCCTAACCCACCACCACCCTTGACTGTGGAGATTTTGCCCGAGCCCCCCACAGACGGAAAGGGTCCGCCCGCCGCAAAGTGAGCCGCCTGTGACAACAGTGCCAACCATCGCCCTGGAGCCAATGCCCCAATGTGAGTCTGACCAGGGGGTGAGCCGGTAACAACTGTGCCAGAGGGTATTTGGCTGGTTTTGGACACAGAGGACTGGTTAATTGATTGGGACTCAGAAGCACTGCTTCCCACTGTCAATACCTTCATTGTGCTGGTTTACCCAGCATAGTGACTGTATGACATTGTATAGACATTGAATTACCATCATTGATCCCACCGAGTCTCCCACTCCACTACAAAGCTCAGCCAGGCCTTTCAGCTGGTTTCCTTCAGCCCTTCGTCATCCCCCTTGACACCTTGTGGCATTGTTAAGCCTCAGGTCGTGCAGTCACCTGCATTGCCCAAGTGTGGGGATCCCCAGGATCTGCCTCCGGCCACTGATTCCTTCGCTCCACCTTGGCCCATCGACTTGTCATCTACGCCTTGGCTCCTCCCACCCTCGGCTCCACCATAAACCCTCTGACTTACGACAATCCCTACATATGACACCATATGTAGGGAGGCCAACCAGTTGGAGAGGAAAAGGGAAATGACATGCTGTACAAAAAGTTGATGCAAAATCCAAAAATTGTGTTTTATTGGAAGGGGCAAAACATATTTACAGTGCAGAGAAAACAAAAATAAATAAAAACTGTACAAAAAGGAAAGAAAACAGCAACAATGTGCTAATTTTGGCTAAACCAAATGGCCCAAGTTCGCAACACTGCCCAGTATGAGATTTTTCTGATTTTAGGCTGAAGCCCAACCTATAGGGTATACCAACTACAGGTACAAACTAAAATGTTTGTAACAATCAAATTAAATAATATAAACACCCAACACAACCGTTAAACCTTCCAAACAGCTAAAACAACAACCATTAACAGTGAAAGAGTTTAACAACAAATTAAATGGTAAAAACAACTGTTTCTAAATTCTATATATTTAGATTTGTTATTAAATTTGTTATTAAATTAGGGGCCGCTAAGACGACATCGTTCTCTCTACACAGACTTTAAACGCGAACCTGTGAGAAACGCTGATGGCGCTCACGTCCACATCAAGAATTAATTCTATAGTTATGTGCGTTTGAATATATGTGCGCATGTTTGTAATTCTCTACAAACCAAGCCTATACAAACTACTTGTCCTGCCTATAAATTTGATACAGAATTGTATTTTATCACTACGGGGTAGATACGCGAATTTTCAACAATGCTTTATCTGTAGATTGATAAAGGGATCCTCCATAGGGAGAGACTAGTTGGCACTTCAGCACTGCGTTGTCATCGGGTCCAGGCGAAGGTCCTTCGTCAGATCTGGATACGGCCTGGATACGGCAGGCTGCGGGAAAACCTCGTGATAAACAAAGACACTAAAATTAGCGTAGATGCCATTCTTCTTATGATGTAACGAGTACATCAGGATTTAAGGGAAGTGTTCCCAGTTCCGGCTGACCTAATCTATGCAGCCTAACATTGAGTTATAGAAGTCTATAATGCATTATGTGAATGCTAGGTCAAAGAGATGTGTCTTTAATCTAGCTTTGAACTGACAGTGTGTGTCTGCTTCCCGGACAATGGTAGGAAGACTGTTCCAAAGTTTTGGTGCTAAATAGGAAAAGGATCTACCACCAGCAGTCGATCTTGATATTCTAGGTATTATTAACTGGCCGGAATTTTGAGATCGCAATAGACGTGAAGGACTATAATGCGTTAAGAGCTCGCTCAAGTACTGCGGAGCTAAACCATTTAGTGCTTTGTAAGCATACAGCACAGAGAGAACCATACTGTAAGAAAAAGTCAAATAATTAGGATATACACATTTATCAGTAGAGGGTTTACTTTCTTTTTCTACATCAAAACCATCAGCATGGCCAGTTCTCATTAGGTACTTAAAAGAAACAGGTTTATTTCATAGAATTTAAGAACAACCAAGACATTTAAAAAAAATGTTATCTATATTTTTTATCTATATCCGCATTGAAGCTCCACACCCCAAACAGTTGGTGGCGGTAATGCACCAAATTGGTATGCCAACCGCCAATACATTTAAAGAAGAAGAAGAAGAAGATTATGGGTTTGGTTGTACAGCGTGTGAACCAGAAAGTTTAAAGTCCGCGTGAACCGGAAGTTGCAAACGACTTTTCTCAAGTGTTGTGACGCATTTCCGAGTGAAAGGGAATATTGAACAGAGGGCAGGGTTTTACTTCAGCGCTCCTCCTCTCCATCTCTCGCCCATAGCAGAGTAACGGTTCGAGGGGAGTGGTTAAGCGATGAACCAACCCAAGTCGTCAAGCCTATGTCATCAGAAAAGAACGCCATTCCAGACCCGGAAGTAACTTTTCAGACTTTGATTAAAGATAACTTCGGCAAACAATTTTTTTCCGTGTATTAACTTGCACGGATTAATTGTTCACCACAAGACTAGTAATATCCGCTAACAAAGTAAATAGGGTCAATTTTGATTTCATGCCGACTTTAACTGCAAAAGGTTTGTGGAAAATATGTGGAAAAATTAAAGTAAATATCATATGAATTATTGTGTGTTCTGGCATTCTGTTCTTTTTAGAAAAATAATGACAAACTTTAAGAAAACCTATAAAGAGTTGAAAACTAAAAAAAACATAGCAGTAAAAAATTTTGACTGAACAAAACGCCTCGGTTACTAACGTAACCTGATGAGGGAACGAGTGTTGCGTAAGCTGGCTTACGCATTGGGAAAAACTCTTTTCTTGAGAAGATTGAAGCCAAAAATGATCCTTTAATTTTTCTTTAATTTAAAACGCACTTGCTACAGCAAGCATACCTAAGCGAGATGGCTTGTGCGCTTATTGGCTGCTCTGCGGCAACCTGCAACCTATGGGGAGGCACGGCTTCGCGCTCTCCAAAGGTCACAGCCCGCCAAAATGGGTGTGGCTTCAGGTTATAAAAAGCTGTGCCGCCCATAGTTGCCTTGTTTTCATCAACTGAAGCAATACAAAATCGGAGCACAAGCACGGCAAGGTTACGCAACACTCGTTCCCTCATCTCAGGGAACCGAGGTTATGTTAGTAACCGAGACATTCCCTTTCGAGAGTACTCTCGTGTTGCGTAAGCTGGCTTACGCATCGGGAACCCCGCGTAAAACGCCGTGCGTGCTCACGAAGACTCCCTCAGTCAACGTCCCAGGGCAAGTGCCCGGGGCTCATAAGACAAGTAAACTAATGTTCAGGCCAACAAAGGGCCTAAACAGGGAGAGAGTGTGTAAGGGTGGGGCCGAATTAAATTGGACCCTAAGTGCTACATGAATGAAAAAATGCTTGAAACATTATAGCACAGTTTTGCCAGACCTAAGTCGGGCAGGATAACTGCTGTAACACGGCTAGACTGCTAACAGTCTAGCCTTTAACGCGGGAACTTCTAGGTTATAAAACCTGATAAATGTAGACGGAGAGGCCCAGCCTGCCGCCGTACAGATATCCATAAGTAAAATCCCACTGGACCAAGCCCAGGACGAGGCCAGGCCTCTAGTAGAGTGAGCTCTGACGCCCAGAGGGCAACAGAGGCCTTTGGATGCAAAAGCCAATGAAATAGCATCGACTAAGCTACTGAAAGAGATGCTTCCAGATGTCATAGATCCTCTTCTTAATATTATTAATTCGTCTTTGTCTTTGTAGGATGCGTACCAAAAACCTTTAAGCTGGCTATGATTAAACCGTTTGTTAAAAAAACGCAACTTGATCATACAAAATTAGTCAATTACAGGCCGATCTCGAATCTGCCTTTTCTGTCAAAGATATTAGAAAAAGCAGTATCCTCACAACTATGTTTCTTTCTAGAAAGAAATTATATCTGCAAGGATTTTCAGTTCAGATTTAGACCGTACCATAGTACCGAGACAGCTCTTATCATCCGATCGTGGATCTCTCATTAGTGTTACTTGATCTTAGTGCTGCATTTGACACCATTGACCACAACATCCTTTTATATAGACTAGAAAACTATGTTGGCATTAGTGGAATTGCACTAGCATGGTTTAAATCATACTTATCTGACTGTTATCAGTTTGTAGCAGTAAATGAAGAGATGTCTTATCGATCACAAGTTCAGTATGGCATACCACAAGGCTCAGTACTAGGACTGCTGCTGTTCACTCTGCACATGCTACCATTAGGAGATATCATTAGGAAACATGGAATTAGCTTTCACTGTTATGCCGATGATTCTCAGCTGTATATTTCTTCAAAACCTAACGAAACCTACCAATTCACGAAATTAATGGAATGCATAGCTGAGATAAAAAAAATGGATGACTAGTAATTTCCTACTACTAAATTCTGAAAAAACAGAGATTCTAATTATTGGACAAAAAACTTTCAGAGGTAATAACCTAGAATACTGTCTAACACTTGATGGCTGCTCTGTTAAGTCTTCGTCGTCGGTTAGGAACCTGGGTGTGCTCTTTGATACCATTCTTTCATTTGAAAGTCACGTGTTTAGTATATGTAAAACCGCATTTTTCTCTCATTGACAAATGCGGAACAATTGGTTCATGCGTTCATGACCTCAAGGCTAGATTATTGTAATGCTCTACTGGGTGGTTGCCCTGCACGCTTAATAAACAAACTACAGCTAGTTCAAAACGCAGCAGCTCGAGTCCTTACCAGAACCAGGAAGTATGACCATATTAGCCCCGTTCTGTCAACACTGCATTGGCTGCCTATGAAACATCGTATAAATTTTAAAATATTGCTGATTACTTACAAAGCATTAAATGGTTTATCTCCGCAGTACTTGAGCAAGCTCTTAACGCATTATAGTCCTTCACGTCTATTACGATCTCATATTCCGGTCAGTTAATAATACCTAGAATATCAAGATTGACTGCTAGCGGTAGATCCTTTTCCTATTTAGCACCAAAACTTTGGAACAGTCTTCCTACCCTTGTCCGGCAAAGCAGACACACTCTGTCAGTTCAAAGCTAGAGTGAAGACATATTTCTTTGACCTAGCATTCACATAATACATTATAGACTTCTATAATTCTATGTTAGGCTGCATAGATTAGGTCAGACTGGACAGTATTGCCTCATCACGTTACCTCAGCAGAGCAAAAAATATAATCAATGACTCCACCCACCCAGGCCACGAACACTTTCAATTACTTCCCTCCGGAAGGCGTTACAGGTTGGTCAGAACACGCACATCCAGATTCAGAGACAGCTTTTTCCCCACAGCCATCACAACTCTAAATACTCACTTACTGAAATAGGACTTTTACCATGATGAATGATTGTATTATCTGTTTGCACTGCATTTGCACTTTCCACCATGTGACCTGTCTTATTATGTGTATGTGTTGGTATGATTCTGTGTTAGAGTATGACCTGAATAAGTGTATGAATGTATTTTTTTGTATATATGCACTGGGAGTAGCACTTTTAATTTCGTTGTGACAATGTTTTTACAATGTTTTTACAATGACAATAATAAATTAAATTAAATTAAATTAAATTAATTCTTGATGTGCACGTAAGCGCCATCAGCGTTTATCAAAGGTTTGCATTTAAAGTCTGTTTAGAGAAAAACGGTGTCATCTTAGCGGCCCCTAATTTAATAACAAATGATCACTTAAACGGAAGTGAATCAATCAAAACTAACTTTAGCTGGAAAATATCTTTATTCAAGAACCGCTATAAAGCCAAAAAAAAAAAAAATGTTACCTTAAATTATACGTTTATCTCTGTCAAGCTACTTTGAAACAATCTACATTGTTAAAAGCGCTATATAAATGAAGATGACTTGACTTAACTTGACTATCCAACGTGAAAGGCTCTGCATAGTGGTAGCCAGCCCTTTAGTGCGGCCAAAGGATACAAAGAGCTGCTCTGTTTGTCTGAACACGGCAGAGCACTCCACATAAATCCTCAGGGCCCTGACAGGACAGAGAAGATTCACGTCTCTCTCACAGTCAGATATAGGGAGAGCAGAAAGGGAAATGACTTGCGCTCTGAATGGAGTGGCAAGTATCTTGGGAACATAACCGTGTCTTGGTTTGAGGATGACTTTAGAATCATTAGGCTCGAACTCAAGACAGGTAGCGCTCACAGAGAGCGCGTGCAGGTCACCCAGACGCTTGACTGAGGCAAGGGCCATCAGGAACATTTGAGTGAGAGATATTTCAAGTCTATGGACTGCATTGGTTCAAATGGGTCACCTTTCATGGCCTCTAGGACCGTGGAAAGGTCCCAAATGGGAACTGACGGAGGTCGAGGAGGGTTTAACCTCCTCACTCCTCTGAGGAAACGGACGACTAGGTCATTTTTCCCCAGTGACTGACCAGACTCTGGCATTAGAAAAGCCGATATGGCCGACACATATACTTTGAGCGTGGAGGGGGATCTACCCGCGTCCAAAAGCTCTTGTTACTCCACAGTTTTGAGGATTCATGTTCTGTGCTGAGCACCAGCTAGAGAACACTGACCATTTTAAGGCGTAAAGCCGCCTGGTAGAGGGCGCTCTAGCCTCTGTGATAGTGTTTAACACTCCCTCTGAGAGGTTAACGGGTACCCGTTGAGAGCCCATGCGTGCAGGGCCCACAGTCGGGGTGGGGATGCCAGATTATAGATTACTGTAATTACCCTTTGGCCTGAGAGAGGAGGTCTTTCCTAACTGGGACCATCCAAGGGGCTGTTCCCACTAGCTGCATCAGCTCCGGGAGCCACATTTGGTTCCTCCAGAGCGGGGCGACTAGGAGCACAGCGCACCCGGTCCCCTATCAGACCGGTACCATTTTGTCTATTTAAATGGGGAAAAATCTACGATAATGTCAGTGAATTATGGAGTGCCGCAAGGATCTGTGTTAGGCCCTCTGCTATTCTCAATTTATATGTTGCCACTTGGTAATGTTATAAGAAAACATGGAATTAGTTTCCACTTGTATGCTGATGACACTCAACTATATATTTCATAAGGACCAGATGAAAACACTAAATTATCTAAATTGACTGAGTGTGTTAAAGATATAAAATATTGGATGACGTGTAATTTTCTTCTATTAAATTCAGATAAAACTAGTTTACTAAATTAGTTCATGCATTCATGACCTCGAGACTAGATTACTGTAATGCTTTATTAGCTGGTTGTCCTGCATCCTCAGTAAACAAGCTACAATTAGTAAAAAATGCAGCTGCTAGAGTTCTTACTTGGTCAAGAAAATATGATTATATAACACCAATTTTATCATCTCTACACTGGTTACCTATTAAGTTCCGTATCAATTACAAAGTATTGCTACTGACCTATAAAGCCCTAAATGGTTTAGCTCCTGTGTAGTTAAGGGATCTTCTATCGCCCTACAATCCATCACGCTCTTTAAGATCGCTAAATTCAAGGCTTCTGGTCGTACATAGGATATCTAAGTTCACTAAAGGAGGGAGGGCGTTTTCACATTTAGCTCCTAAACTCTGGAATAGCCTTCCTGATATTGTTCGAGGCTCAGACTCCCTCTCCCAGTTTAAAACTAGATTAAAGATGCATCTCTTTAGCCAAGCATTCACATAATGCATCTCATATTTATACTACAGTTAAATCAGATCAAATGCATTCATATTATGAACAGCAGCTATGCTAATTATTTCCCATCTGCTTTTTTGCTGTCTTCTCAGCAGTTTCGCTATTTTGGCGCGAAGCAGATGTGCTACTTTGCTTTTCACCATCGTTTCGACCATGGCTCGAAAGCGCAGGGGTCTGTGTGCGAACTGCAGCGAGTAACCTTCCTTTATTATGTTTAACACCCATTCTGACACACCCAGGATGATTTCCCATGCTTTTCCACACGCTAGGGGTAGAATGATGTCTAGGCTCGGATCGCTGTGTGTTAGGTATCCGGAAACCTGATTGACTTGTGCTTGTGACACTTTATCTACCGCGCTTATATGAGGAGGCGCGCATTGAGCTACGGTCTGCATATGATACACATGCCGCAAGAAGTGTTTTATGAATGGAAGCCCTGCGTGTGTGTGCGACACTGAACGGGCAGTGTTTATGAGTAGGGGTGAGCACTGAATAGTGGGCACAGTTCCTGCATTTAAAAACACATTCGGCGTGAGCCGGATAATAAACAGACATTTTGCTCTTTTTTAGATTTATTGGAGTCACCGTGAAAACGGCGTTTGTGCCCCTGTTGCACAACATGCTCGTTTGCTGCAATATAAACATCTCCAGTCACCTCTGTCGCGGGAACTGAGAGAAGTGTGCGCAAGCTCTTCGACGGTTGTTCGGCCACAGCGAGACTTAACCATCAATGTTTTCCCCGAGACTTAACCGTCAACGTCAGGAGGATTTCGGAGGCTCGGGGTCTACCGCAATCCTGGGTCTCGGTCCCCTAGGGTAGGCGGTCTGCGACAGCTCGACGAGCGTGAAGCTTCGGTGGGCTGACGGCGCTGGAAGGCTGGCGGCAGAGGCGGGGGCGCCCTTGAAGTCTGGGCAGGTGGCTGCTTCTTCGAGCGGCCTGATGCAGAACTCGAGCACCGGGGCAGAGAGCGGGAGTGTGGTGTCCTCGCCGAAGACAGCTAATCGAGCCCGCAGGGTTGATAAGGCCATCTCATCGTACTCCAGGCAGCCGCCTTTAGAGAGCGCGATGTCGGCGTGGTCCTTCCCCAGGCAGGAAACGCAGAGGATGTGGCGGTCCCCAGCCGTGAGGGGGGCTCGGCACGAGCCGCAGGTGACGCGGGACATTTGAAACAACGCCCGCAATTTGCTCTTTTAGGCACGTGTTACGCGGGACACAGAGCTTGTAAAGGATATAGTGCGTGCTGGATAGCGCAGCTGGAACGGCGTCTGAAGGCAGCGTAGGGAGAGTCTCCGAAGCCGGCTTCTTCAGTCCTGCAGGGCAGTGACTCATCCCGCTGAAGTGCCTGATTCGACAGCGCAAGGTTTCTTCCAGAGTCAGCGAAGAGGATACTTCGCTGAAGGAGATGAAATCAAGGCAACTATGGGCGGCGCAGCTTTTTATAACCTGAAGCCACACCCATTTTGGCGGGCTGTGACTCTTGGAGGGCGCGAATTGACTCTCACGTCAGCCGTGCCTCCCTTATAGGTTGCAGCAGTTGCTGCAGAGCAGCCAATAAGCGTGCAAGCCGTCTCGCTTAGGTCTGCTTGCTGCAGCAAGTGCGTTTTAAATTAAAGAAAAATTAAAGAATAATTTTTGCTTCAATCTTCTCGAGAAAAGGGGGTTTCCCGATGCGTAAGCCAGATTACGCAACACAAGAGTACTCTCGAAAGGGAACAAAAACTCCGTAACACTTTCCTGATGTGTACACAGATGTTAATATTGCCAGCAATGCACAGTATCATTGAAATGGGTGTATGTTTGTAAGTCCAAGTTTATAGAGTCACCAGGTTAACCTGTGACACAGTTCCTTCTGCTTGAAGTTGAAGCTGGCCATAGTGTCTGCCCAGTTCTGTGACGAGTGCTATCTAGCTGATGGTCTTAGCAGGGGATCTGTCTCTAGGGATCGTCTAATTGTCGTGGTCTTTGCTGACATTCAGGGCAGCATTGTGGTCGTCTCTGGGTGTAGGTCCACCATCCAGTTTGGATATGGACCAGATCCGGCTAGTCAGTACCTCGTCAGGGAGAAGGATGAGACAGACAGACTAATATTAGATGCCATTTCTTTTATGATGTAACAAGTCCATCGGATGTAATGGGAAGTGTTCCCGGTTGACCTAATTTATGCAGCCTAACAATCCTTAAAGGGATTTGAGTTATAGAAATGTGATAGTGTATTATGCAGTGTTACAGAGATGGATCTTTAATCTTTAATCATTTAAACTGACAGTGTGTCTGCTTCCCGAGGCTAGGAAGACTGTTCCAGAGTTTGGGTGCTAAATAGAAAAAAGGATCTAGCCTGCTGTCCGAAGTCGATTTTGATATTTTATTATCAACTGGCAAGAATATTGAGATTCCAATGGGTGTGAAGGACTTTAATGTGATAGGAGCTCGCTAAAGTACGGAGTAGCTAAACCATTCAGGGCTTAATAAGTAATCAGCAAGATTTTTAAATGCTTAGCCAATACAGTGCTGACAGAATCCGAATATGGTCATATATACTTCCTGGTTTATAAAGACTGTAAAGCATTACAATAATTTAGCCTTGAGGGATTATTTGTAAACAATGGCACTTAAAGTTGCTTGCAACCATGAAAGAATAATCATATTTTCAGAGAACTTAAGAGAATTAGTATGAGCTGCTGGTGCTTGAGACTTTATGGGCCCTATTTTAACGATCTGAAACGCAAGTGTCAAAGTGCAAAGCGCAAGTAACTTTGTGGGCGGATCCCGGCGCTGTTGCTATTTTTCCAGCGAGATAAACGACTCTTGCGCCCGACGCAAATCTAAAAGGGGTTGGTCTGAAGTAGCTTCATTATTCATAGGTGTGGTTTGGGCGTAACGTGAAATAAACCAATCAGAGCGTCCTCTCACATTCCCTTTAAGAGCCGGCGCGCTTGTTCCATGGCGGATTGCTATTATAACAGCGGATTTGCCAGGCGCACGCCAGGAGCAGTTCACAGCCGAGGAAACCGACGTTCTCGTCAGGGCTGTAAAACACAGAGAAGTGACATTGGGGATGATGGGAGAAACCCACCCAAATTAGGTTCGGTTAAACAGGCGTATAATTTGGGTAGTAAATGTTTAGCTAGCCTAATCTAGATTATTATTATTTTTTTATCTAGATAGATCTTTTTCACATCTTCATGGACACAACAATGATTTCCCTCGTGTGTTAATATTTTTCCTTGTAATAATGTATGATTTGCAAAAATGAAAACTGCTGCATCTGTTTATATTAGAGAATCAAAGTGGATGCGCGTTAACATTATGGCCAAGCACGCGCCCTTAAAATACCATATCACTAACGCGCAACGCGCCTGTCACGACTGGTCGCAAGGAAGATGGAGACGAACGTGGAATCAATCCTTTCTTTAATAAAGTAGAGTCAGGATACAAAGGAACAGGTGAGACAGCATGTGAAACACAAACAATACCGGACACTGAACAGATAACAGACAGGAACTCAAATACACTGTGATGATGACTACAAATGACAGGCAGCTGTGAGGAAGTGATCAGTGTCCATGGAAACAGATTGGTGGCGGGAAACAGACAAGGAACCACAGGTGAAGACAGGAGACACAGATGATGAGGACGAAGACTGTGACATAACGCCCCCCTTCAATTAGGCGCGACCTCGCGCCGTAGAACTACAAAGGGGTGGGGGGGTGGGCGCCCTGGAGGCTGATGAAGGGGTGGCCGATCTGGAGCAGGAAGCCTCCAGGGCGGAGCAGGACGTGCAGGTGGCCAGGGCGGAGCAGGATGTGGGCGTGGCCATGGCGGAGCAGTCGGACCCTCAGGCGTCCAGGGCGGAGCAGGACGTGCAGGTGGCCAGGGCGGAGCAGGATGTGGGCGTGGCCATGGCGGAGCAGTCGGACCCTCAGGCGTCCAGGGCGGAGCTGGCTGTGGGCGTGACCACGGCGGAGCAGTAGGACCTTCAGGCGGCCATGGTGGTGAGGACCCTTCGAGTGGCCATGGTGGTGAGGACCCTTCGGGCGGCCATGGCGGTGAGGACCCTTCGGGCGGCCATGGCGGTGAGGACCCTTCGGGCGGCCATGGCGGTGAGGACCCTTCGGGCGGCCATGGCGGTGAGGACCCTTTGGGCGGCCATGGCGGTGAGGACCCTTCGGGCGGCCATGGCGGTGAGGACCCTTCGGGCGGCCATGGCGACCGTGTCGGAAGGGCCTCCACGATCCCCTCAGAGGACTTATTGCCCCCCCCCAAAATTTTCTTGGGGAGGTCAGCACTGGACTGGACCCGCGGCGAAGAGGACTCTGAGCTGACCGGGGCCAGCGGCGAAGGCGGTCCTGGGCTGGACGGGACCAGCGGCGAAGGCTCTGGGCTGGACGGGACCAGCGGCGAAGGCCCTGGGCTGGACGGGACCAGCGGTGCAGGAAGCTCTGGGCTGGACGGGACCAGCGGTGCAGGAAGCTCTGGGCTGGACGGGACCAGCGGTGCAGGAAGCTCAGGACTGGACGGAACCAGCGGTGCAGGAAGCTCTGGGCTGGACGGGACCAGCGGTGCAGGAAGCTCTGGGCTGGACGGGACCAGCGGTGCAGGAAACTCTGGGCTGGACGGGACCAGCGGTGCAGGAAGCTCTGGGCTGGACGGGACCAGCGGTGCAGCAAGCTCTGGGCTGGACGGGACCAGCGGTGCAGGAAGCTCAGGGCTGGACGGGACCAGCGGTGCAGGAAGCTCTAGTTCCTCCCACTGCAACAGCGAAATTTGGAAGCCACTAAGCTCAGGCACCGGCTCCTGAAGTTCTGGAGTGACAGGAGAAACTGTGAGGGAAGACCCATACATCAAAAGGGCTTTGTCCAAAAAGTCACAAAAAGGTAGATTCAAGTCTCCCAATAGCAGCAACTGGTCCCGGGGATCGTCCAGTCCGCACCAGAAGCGCTGCTTCAACTCGTTCTCACTCCAGTACTCATCTTGATGGAGGTGGAGGTACAACTCAACGAATTCCTCCATGGAACACCCATTCTGGTTAAACAGAAAGGCATCCATAGCGTCGTCCTCCATTACTTTTTGGGTCCGGTATTCTGTCACGACTGGTCGCAAGGAAGATGGAGACGAACGTGGAATCAATCCTTTCTTTAATAAAGTAGAGTCAGGATACAAAGGAACAGGTGAGACAGCATGTGAAACACAAACAATACCGGACACTGAACAGATAACAGACAGGAACTCAAATACACTGTGATGATGACTACAAATGACAGGCAGCTGTGAGGAAGTGATCAGTGTCCATGGAAACAGATTGGTGGCGGGAAACAGACAAGGAACCACAGGTGAAGACAGGAGACACAGATGATGAGGACGAAGACTGTGACAGCGCCACTGTCTTTAGACTGTTTTTTTCCTGGTCAATGGCGCAATTGCTTTCTAAAACTGGAAAATAGCACCATGGAAGTTTTGCGCCGGAACACGCCTTTTCTTTGCGCTGAACCGCCCCCGCGAGCGCAAGTTCATTTCCTAATTTACCGACGTGCGTCTGTGGAGGGAAAAGTCTGCTGTGCGCGGGTGCAAAATAGGAATGATACATGCGTCGGTGTACAAAGTCAATTGCGCTGGGTGCAAGATAGGGCCCTATATGTCATTTTATGTTTCTGTGGGGAAAAAAAGAGTCCATCGATTAAATTATGCTAAAAGTTACTTAGAGAAAAACATTTTACATTTAGCCTATATTTATCAACATTAACTTAAAGACGACTTTCCATTTTGATCTTGTTTTCTTGCGTGGTTTGATGATGGGCTCGTGAACAATAATCACGTTGTCTACATTCACTTCACATTGGTTAACTGATTTTGCAGAAATCTAACATTTTTGGTGAAACGGAATTGAAACTAGCTCGAATCCAGGAGGCGGGTCAAGATGGCGCCGAGTTAAAGGTTGTATTAGCGATTTCAGGCCCAAAAATAAATGATCACATTTATCTAATCTTTCCTAACGATCCGCTAGCTGCCGCCCCATAAGCAGGTTGTCAAAAAAAAAACCGCGTCTCTGTAGGCAGCCTAGGCTCCGAGATCTGCACACAAAAACAATTGGTTTCACCAACCACTCAAAACCAAAATAAATAGTGTTCAACAATCACCGACAGGGGTTGGGTGTTGTGAGGTTTTGCGCTCGTGCACGGCTGCACGCGAAGTCAGAGCTGAAGAAGAAGACGCGTTTTTGACGGCCTGCTTATGGGGCGGGCAGCTAGCGGATCAGATGATAAAGATTAGATGAATGTGATCATTTATTTTTGGGCCTGAAATCGCTGATACAACCTTTAACAGGAACTTTATTACGCTCTAATCCATTTCTATGTGCGGTGCTTAAGGCTTTGAATTTCTTTGCTCGATTTTTTATATAACTTGTAGTGGAATCTCAACATATCCTTTTAAGACGGTTTTTAACGTTTATTGGGACGGGACTCTTTCGTTTATTTTAGCTAGTTTCTACACCTGAGTGAAGTAGCTCCGTTGATACAACCATGGACAAAAATATGGATACAGTCTCTGTCGAGGCTTCTGCAAACAACGAAAATCTAAAGGCACATAACTACACAAGGTGTCTAGAATATGCATTTGGGGGCTCTCCTGACACTCATAGTAAGTCCCCTGCTCTGAAGAAATCTCGTTCCAACGCCTCCGACACGGTCTCTAATTCTGTGCTGCTATCGGCAATAGAAAAGGTTAGCAAGTTACAAGAAGAGTCATTGGTAAAACTGCACTCCGTCGAGGCATCCGTGAAGGAAAACACTGCTTCAATCTGTAACCTCACTTGCTCGCTTGAAGCTATCAACAAGCAGGTGGAAGACGTGACGGATAAGGTGCTTTCTCTGTAAACAAAAGTTTTGACATTGGAAAAGGAAAAAAAAGCTCTTAATGAGAAATGCAGCGGTTTGGAAAGCTACAAACGCAGTTGGAACCTCCGTGTAGCCGAGATACCTCAGCGCGAAGGGGAAAACGTCAAAATGGTCGTTATCGAGTTGTTCAGGAACCTCTCTCCACACACCGCAGAGAAACTGCAGGACATGGTCGACATTGCATATCGGCTTAATCATAAATGATTAACGTGGGTTTTTAACAGTTCTGCAAACAACAACACTCTAATTGATAGTATAGTAATTTATATAAGTAATTTCAAAGTTAAATATCCCTCTGCCTTTATATTATTTGGTGGTGATTTCAAGGCATCAGATTTAGTTGCTGATAGATTTCCACCTAGAAATGTGTCTAATAGCGTCAACCCCCTAATAGCAAATCTCTGCCAATGTCTGAACCTAGGCACATAGGTATTTAAACCCCAATATACACTTGTACACTTGGTTTAAATCTGATTTCTCTCAAAAAGCACGTATAGACATGTGGCTGATATTAGACTCTTTAATACATTTTTTGGAATCAGCAGAAATTGCACCCTCACCTCTAACAGATCATTCTGTAATTGACATTACTTTATCTGACGATAAGTCCAAGCGGAGAAGAAAAGTAAACCCTGGGTACTGGAAGTTAAATTGCACCTTTTTACTATCTGACTCATATTGTCAGGAGATTGAGAAACATATATTAGCCTAAATCTCAGGCTAATATCTCGGCCATTTCTAAATGGGAGCTATTTGAATGTAGGAAATTCTCGGTTAAATTTGGGAAAAATTTAATGTCTGTTAAAAATAAGATTTAATTTTTTTTTTTTTTTTTTTTTAAAGAACCCTAACCCAGGTAAGGTTGACAATAAATCTATTTATGCTTCACAAGCCAGTTTGGATGATCTCTTTCTAGAAAAAGCAAGGGGCACATTTATTAGATCAAGATCAAAATGGCTTGAGTTTGGGGAAAAAAAATCTGCCTACCTTTTCAACCTAGAGAAGAAACGCGGCAGTAATAAAAAAATATCTCCTCTCTATATTAATAATACGTTATCTAATGTCCCCTCTGTGATTTCTTCCCATATTTATTTTTTTATAAAAAATGGTATACTTCCAAGGTATACCTAACCCTTCATTAGATCATAACAGATTAGATTCAATCTGTTATTCCTAAAATTAATGACCAAAACAGAAAAAAAATGTGAGGATCCCTTTAATATAGATGATCTTTTTAATATCGTAAAAGGAATGCCAAATAATAAATCGCCAGGGCCAGATGGGTCACCTTTTGAATTTGTTTTAAGTCTTTTAGGACTCTAAACATCTTCTTTACGAAGCCCTTATTGAGTGTTCAATGAAAGGTGAATTGGCAGAATCAATGCAACAAGGTCTCATCTCTTTAATACCCAAGCCTAATAAGATAACACATTTTTAGATAATTGGAGCCCTATCACTCTTTTGAACTCTGATTATAAGTTATTGGCTTCTATATGCTGAAAAGCTCAAGCCTTGTTTGGCAGACATAATTTCTAACACTCAATCTGGTTTTCTAAAAGGTAGACACATCTCTAATAATATTAGATTCATTTTAGATATTCTAGATTATTCTGAATTTATAAACGAAGAGGCTGTAATATTTAGATATTATATTATAATATCTGTAATATTTAGATATTATAAGAGGCTTATAAAGATAAATTTATAATTTTGTTTATCGACTTCTATAAAGCATTCCATACAGTTGAGCAATCCTTTATTTTTGAAACCCTTTCTAAGTTTGGTTTTGGTAGTTCCTTTATTAACATGATTCGTTCTCTTTATAATGATATTAACAGTTGTGTCTCCTTAGCTTCCAGCACTTCTCCCCGATTTTCTGTGGGTCGAGGTATTCGCCAGGGATGCCCCATCTCTCCTTTTCTTTTTCTAGCTTCTAAGCCGCTGAGATTCTATGTTTTTATATGAAACACTAAAATATTTAGGGTATAAATATTGGAGAGAATACTTTAATAATTAGTTAGCTGACAACACTTGTCTCTTTCTTAAAAATGATTCACAAGTCTCTGGTGCCCTAAGCAGTTTGACAGAATCTATAATTTTTTTGGTCCGATTTTCATTCTAACGATGTTAATCTTATTACTTATTATTACGGTATTATTACTTTGTCTTCTGGGCAAGTTTCATCTTCAAAAAGCCAGAACCATTCAATGTAATCCTGATTTTATAATATTCTCCTCTGATATAAAGTCCCTTTTTTCTTCCTTTAAGAAAATGTCAAAACCTTTAAACTCAAAGGTTTCTATAACAAATATCCTTGAGTCTGTTGTAAAGAACCTTTTATTTTCTATACTGACAAATTGTAATATTGTATTGATTCGTGTAGCCTAATTCAATCTGTTTTTTTTTCTCTTCTGAAATGTTAAACACTGTTAATGTCTGTATCTTTTCAGTTGCAATAAAAAAAATAAAAATAAAAAAAAACTAGCTCGAGACCTGCTCGGTGAGCTATTCCAGCATGAAATTAGTTGTTATTGATGTAGTTGTTCATTTTCTCACCAGATGTCACTGTTTGGCTGAGTTCGTATCTAAAGAGTGATCTTCAAATACTTATTTTCCAGTGCCAGGTTATCAAAATAAAAGTTCCAGTGATGCAAACATTTTTTCTTCTTCTTCAGACTTTTAACCATGTAACATTTTGGTAAAAACATTCTTGCTTTCAAAAAGTCTAGAGAGAAAACATAGATTTAGCTTTCAAATCAAATGACTTTTGCTAAACTGTGTAGTCTATCGAAATACAAATACATGTATTTTAAAATGTGAGCTGACTGAGGAAGCTAAAAAGCAGACTGAGGAAGAACAGTTAAATCTGCTCAGATCATAGAAGCAAATGAAAAGAATTACAGAATTTAAATAGGATACATTTATTAGGCTAAATTAGTGATCTTATGTAGCTATCAGACATTAAGGCAACTTCATGACACTTCATTGTCAGCTCTATCCGACTGGTTTTGAGAGCACTGTCGTGGAGTGTCTCCAGTCAGGGTAAATATCTCTTTAAGAGCTCTTTAAGTCTTGAAACTCTTCTCATGTTGTCATAGTAACTTACTAAAGAACCACATTAAATGTCCAGTGTCGTGGTTGGAGTATGTACCCTTACTAAGCCAAAACTGGAAATTACTTATGAAGACAGCTGCATTTCAAAGAGGCAAATGTTTTGGAAATAATTATTGTTTAAAGAGCCAGTCCAGTTTCCTTGGAGATAACTAATAAATTGCACAAATTTGTTCTGGTGATTTTAGCCCAGACTTCCTGACTGAGAAAACATATTGTGTGACTTATGCTGCTAAATAACTGCAGTGTAACTTCCCTAAGGTGTATATAAACATTAAGAGCTTTGGACATTTCCAAATGATATGTGTCTATTGCAAATGAGTTAAGTTTGGTATGAGAAACCTGCACATCAATAGTCAAGTCAAGTCAAGTCATCTTTATTTATATAGCGCTTTTTACAATACAGATTGTATCAAAGCAGCTTCACAGTGATAACATGAAAATAATACAAAAAAACAATTTCATCATCATCCACCTTTAAGCATATTGTTGAATATTAAATGTCCCCAACTAAGCAAGCCAGAAGGTAAGGCAACAGCGGCAAGGAACCAAAACTCCATCAGGTGACAGAATGGAGAAAAAAACCTTGGGAGAACCCAGGCTCAGTCGGGGGCCAGTTCTCCTCTGGCCAATGAGTGAACAGTGTATGAAGTTCAGAATGAATCAGAGTATTTGTCCAGTTCCGGTTGGTTGAAGTCGGAGTGGAGAGGAGGAGAGACTGGTTGACACTTCAGGTCAGCGGCGTCGTCATCGTGTCCTGGCGCTGGTCCTTCATCAGATCTGGATACGGCCTGGTTCCGGTGGACAGCAGTAAACCTCGGGATAGACAGAGAGACTAATATTAGCGTAGACGCCATCCTTATTATGATGTACCAAGTACATCAGGATTTACGGGAAGTGTTCCCGGTCCCGGCTGTTCTAAACTATGCAGCCTAATTATATAAGTCTATAATGTGTTATGTGTATGCTAGGCCGAAGAGATGTGTTTTTAGTCTAGATTTGAACTGACAGAGTGTGTCTGCTTCCCGGACAATGGTAGGAAGACTGTTCCAAAGTTTTGGTGCTAAGTAGGAAAAGGATCTACCGCCAGCAGTCGATTTTGATATTCTAGGTATTATTAACTGGCCGGAATTTTGAGATCGCAGTAGACGTGAAGGACTATAATAAGTTAAGAGCTCGCTCAAGTACTGCGGAGCTAAACCATTTAGTGCTTTGTAAGTGATCAGCAATATTTTAAAATTTATACGATGTTTAATAGGCAGCCAATGCAGTGTTGACAGAACGGGGCTAATATGGTCATACTTCCTGGTTCTAGTAAGAACTCGAGCTGCTGCGTTTTGAACTAGCTGTAGTTTGTTTATTAAGCGTGCAGGGCAGCCACCCAGTAGAGCATTACAATAATCTAGCCTTGAGGTCATAAACGCATGAACTAATTGTTCTGCATTATTCATTGAGAGCATATGACGTAATTTAGATATATTTTTAAGATGTAAGAAAACGGTTTTACAGATACTAGACACATGACTTTCAAATGAAAGATTGGTATCAAAGAGCACACCCAGGTTCCTAACCGACGACGAAGACTTAACAGAGCAGCCATCAAGTGTTAGACAGTACTCTAGGTTATTACGTGTGGAAGTTTTTTGTCCAATAATTAGAATCTCTGTTTTTTCTGAATTTAGTAGTAGGAAATTACTAGTCATCCAATTTTTTATATCAGCTATGCATTCCGTTAATTTTGTGAATTGGTAGGTTTCGTTAGGTTTTGAAGAAATATACAGCTGAGTATCGTCGGCATAACAGTGAAAGCTAATTCCATGTTTCCTAATGATATCTCCTAATGGTAGCATATACAGAGTGAACAGCAGCGGTCCTAGTACTGAGCCTTGTGGTACGCCATACTGAACTTGTGATTGATAAGACATCTCTTCATTTACTGCTACAAACTGATAACGGTCAGATAAGTATGATTTAAACCATGCTAGTGCAATTCCACTAATGCCAACATAATGTTCGAGTCTATTTAAAAGGATGTTGTGGTCAATGGTGTCAAATGCAGCACTAAGATCCAGTAATACTAATAGAGAGATACAACCACGATCGGATGATAAGAGCAAATCATTTGTGACTCTAACGAGAGCTGTCTCGTTACTATGGTACGGTCTAAATCCGGACTGAAAATCCTCGCAATAAAATCCTGGAAATAACTGCAGTGGCTGTATATTTGAGTGAAAAGGCTTCTCGAATAAGAAAAAAAAATAAGGAAATTGATTGGATCGTTGGAGTGTTGTCATTTGCTTTTGCTGTGATGTCATGTGAGTGACAGGTTGTCCCGACCTGGCGCCCTCACACCAGTAAACACAACATTAGAGAAGAGATGTCGCTGCAAATGAGAGAGGAATTTTTTTTGATTAAAGATTTAGAGGGCATATTAATAATAATACAAAAAATAATAATAATGATGTGCAACGATACATAATTTATAATAAATAGCATACTGCAATATTCCAGAAATAAAAACAAGAATTGACTATTGTGATTTCATGGTGACTTTAATCTGTCATCTAAATTAATTATTTACTGTTCTCCTAATTGCCCTTTTTGGATCGTCCCATAATTGAAGAGTGCAAGGGCTCACTGTGGCAGCAGTGTTTTCTCTCTGAACACAAGTGTAATCCCACTTCCAGGAGTTACTGTAAACCGAGCCGCAGCCTGAGGAACTGATAGTGAACCATATACACTTTATTTTAAGGTGTCTGTTACAGTGTAACTACATTTAAGTACTGAGTAATATTAAGTAACAACATGTACATATAGGGTTAAGGGTTACAAACTGGCTCCTTTTAAAGTGATTTGATTCAGATTGTTAAAGGAAGAAGTACAAAAAAATCTAAGCACTTACATTGATTTTTCTGCACATTTTCCTAAGAAACTTTATCTGACATGATGAGTGTGTTTATTTGGGATCTTTGTAAAAGATCTCAATGCTTTAACCTGCTCCAAACTCCAGGACAATTTATAGAAGATATAAACAAACAAAAGGCATTACATGAATAGCATGAAATATGTCCCACATTTTGTGCTCCACCCTCTTATGGGTTGGATTTCTCCCATTGCCAAATAAGGGACATTCCTTACAATTATACTGCATATACATCATCTCATTCTATTCTATATATTTTTTAGCAATGCAACCATCCCTTTACCACAGTTATTGTAAAACAAATTATTTATTGGAGATGTAAGTTTATCAATGACTATAATTCATATATGGTCCCAAACTAGCTATTCTCTAATAAGTGCCAGTTTAATTTAGAATAAGTCTACAAAAGTTTCATTTTTCAGTCACAGTCAGGTTTACAAAATATTTATACGAAAAATTATTTCTATATGTATACGTTTAAAAAATCCGAGCAGTCCGAAGGTGAGAAACCTCAAAGGCAAGCATGCACGCGTGGGTGTTAGTTAGGCCATCTGCATTTCAGCTCAGTTAAAATATTAACCAGATGTTGAACACAACATATTCTCCAAAAAGACTCCTATTATCATTCCCACTCCATTTCACACCTTTGCTTGTTTTAGTTCTTACAAGCCATGGTTCTGTGTAAGAAACTGTTAGACACTGCAAGCTGGTGAGAAAATAGAGCTGTATTTGATAGTTTAAGCCAGGAGAAAATAATATGCCATCTGGAAGAATCATCACATTCCACATTTCATGAAGGGAATCACAGAGTTTATATTGTAAGTTGTTGTTCAAAATGAACAAAAATATAAATGAAACTATTTTTGATACTTTTTTTTTATGTCATTGTCTCAACAATTCGTTTAAAACATTGATGTTTTGTGACACTGCTAATGGCAGGCATTATATTGGTTAAAGGTGGGAACAGTTTATTTTCATCCAGGAAGTTTAAGGATTAAATGCAGAAGTCGTTATCACTAACAGGAGTATCTGAGATCCCTGTCTGCGGTCCAGTTTTGTGCTTCGAATCACAACTCAATAATAGCAAACTGATTAAAAATAATAAATGAATTCCCACAATGAAAAATAGACTGTTACATTCACACCCATACACGATTCTCCTCTCAATTAGTGTCAGCTGGAAAGTTCAGTAAGAGGGTAGTGGAAGTGTAACCCATCCATATGGAAAGAAACAAACCAAGGCCTGAAGAATTAAACATCTGATTATTACCAAAACGATAAACTTTAAGACAGATAGCAAAAATGCAAGGTTACACTTTAGTTTGGAGACCAATTCTCACTATAGTTGCTTATCAGCTTGCATATTACTTAACCACTACAACAACTATATTACTAACTAATAAGCAGTAAATTAGGAGTTTATTGAGGCAAAAGTCGAAGTTAATAGTGAATATGCGTTACAAATAGTGATAATAGTGTGACCAAATGCAATTTTGGCTTATTAGCTTTGAGGATCATACAAATCAATTGAATGAAATTAGTCAAAATGCAGCTGCTAAAAAGCTTATTAATGTAATTTTTAGTTTTACGATTTGACTTTTCAATTGTTGATTTAGTTTTCGATTCTTATAACATCATTATATAAATTAAGATGTGTTATATGAGCTGTCATATGGCAAAGTTATTATATGGCTTCATGACACTTGCAACATATGCTTGTGGTTGTTCATTGTGATCCAGTGATGACAATCTCTGCTCCATCATTTATGTCTTTAAGTGGCTGTACAGTTCACTCCTTAATGCAGATACAGTATTCAAATATAAGTATTTGGTTTGAATTGACACAAAGCTTTCCTCTTTTTCTGCCTTCGCTGGAAGCATTGATTGCAGTTTTCCTCCATTAGACCGACCCTCTTCATGCCCTTAGATCACCAGAGCATATGAAAAGCGGTGCATGGTGTTCTGTTTTAGAAGTGTTTACCTACATCACTTCAGTGTGGACTTAAGCTGATCCTTTAGCTTATGTAGTATGAGTTTGATGCTGATTCTTTATATAGTGCATACATTTTTGCATGTCTCTAAAACTGTACGTTAATATGTATTATTTGCAGCATAAAAACATTAACCTGACCATCGATCACATCACTTACCTGATGACAATACATTTTGAGAGAAATTAAAGTTGGAAAAGCCTTGTTTGACTATGTATTATAGCCAGGGTGGAATGGGCTTTATGCACAGCTGCACTACTTCCTGAACTTTAGCCAGCTCTTTTGTTTCCTGTCTGCCATTATTGGACAAACTGATTAATCCAGGTGTGCCTGACCAACAACAATAATAAGACACACGATCCATCCATCCATCCATCCATCCATCCATCCATCCATCCATCCATCCATCCATTCCCAGGAAGGTGCTCAGGAGGCATCCGGAACAGATGCCCAAGCCACCTCAGCTGACCCCTCTCGATGTGGAGGAGCAGCGACTCTACTCTGAGCTCTTCCCGAGTGACCGAGCTCCTCACCCTATCTCTAAGGGATCGCCCAGCCACCCTGCGGAGAAAGCTCATTTCGGCCGCCTGTACCCGGGATCTTGTCCTTTCGGTCATGACCCAAAGCTCATGACCATAGGTGAGAGTAGGAACGTAGATTGACCGGTAAATCGAGAGCTTCGCCTTGCGGCTTAGCTCTTTCTTCACCACGACAGACCGGTACATCGACCGCATTACGGCGGAAGCTGCACCGATCCGTCTGTAAATCTCCCATTCCATCCTTCCCTCACTCATGAACAAGACCCCAAGATACTTGAACTCCTCCACTTGAGGCAGGAACTCTCCACCAACCTGAAGTGAGCAAGCCACCCTTTTCCGACTGAGGACCATGGCCTCGGATTTAGAGGTGCTGATTCTCATCCCAGCCGCTTCACACTCGGCTGCAAACCGTCCCAGTGCATGCTGAAGGTCCTGGTCTGAAGGGGCCAACACGACAACATCATCCGCAAAGAGCAGAGACGAAATCGTGTGGTCCCCGAACCCGACACCCTCCGGCCCCTGGCTGCGCCTAGAAATTCTGTCCATAAATATTATGAACAGAACCGGCGACAAAGGGCAGCCCTGCCGAAGTCCAACATGCAAACAAGTCTGACTTACTGCTGGCAATGCGAACCAAGCTCCTGCTCCGGTCGTATAGGGACCGGACAGCCCTTAGCAGGACCCCGGACCCCATACTCCCGGAGCACCCTCCACAGGCCGCCTCAAAGGAACAGTAGAATGCCTTCTCCAAATCCACAAAGCACATGTGGATTGGTTGGGCAAACTCCCATGAACCCACCATGGGCAACTCCAGAGTGGCGAAGAGTCCATCCTCTCTCAAGGAGGGTGGTTCCAGAGCCCAAGCCGTGCGTAGAGGTGATCCTGACTATCTCTAATCGGAACCTCTCAACCTCCCGCACAATCTCAGGCTCCTTCCCTGTCAGCGAGGTGACGTTCTACGTTCCCCGCCTTCAACTGCCGCCCGATCCTCTAAGCACCGCCCCCTTACGGTCCCTTCTGCAGGTGGTGAGCCCACGGGAAGGCGGGCCCACGTCGCTCCTTCGGGCTGAGCCAGTAAATTCAGTTCAGTGGGGAGTTCAGTTTCCAGTAAATTATTTACCTTCTCCCCACTGTCTACTACAATGACATTTATTACTGCTGATATTGTTGTTTCAGTCACTGCTCTGCTCAAATCTGGGTCAACTGGCAATTTAATCTCTGGCGACCTCTGCAGGCAGCTCTAGCTCAAGACGACCACGCACCACGACCCAGTACAAGGTTCAATCAGTAACAGGAAGAGCTTTAAATAGAGAGGAGGTGAGATTTTAAGTGATACCGATACCCACTGCGAGTTGGCTGCCTGGATGAGGAAATATTCACCCCCTGGTGAGTGCACCGCTGCTATCATTCCAGGGCGCCCCTGGCTCATACAAGATCAACCAGAGTTATCCTGGATAACGGGTGATGTTCTACGATGGGGCTCCACCTGTTTCCCTGCCTGTTTTTCTCAATTTCCACAACTGTGTCATCAACCTGGAACCGGGTGAGTCAGTACCCAGTACCCGGTTTCAAGAATACCTGATCTGATGCTTTGTCCCGACTCCACGCTCCCTCTAACACTAATGAATACCCTGAACCAGTGCTTTCCTCCACTCTTTTTGTCAATCCCCACCTGTGAAGTATTGATGATTGCAGATTGCAGAAACCTCCAACCGTGAACCTGCACTTCAAATCGTACATATGTTCCCAGGTATTTTGGAATTCCAGAGGACATTATGTTCGACCGTGGTCCACAGTTCATGTCACGTGTGTGGAAGGCTTTCTTTTCATTCCTAGGTGTGACTGTCAGCCTAACATCCGGGTACCAAACGCAATCCAATGAGCAGACGAAGAGGAAGGTGCAGGAGATCAGCTGCTTTCTTAGGACCTGCTACCAGAGCCACCAGAACTCCTGGAACCAGTTCCTCGCTTGGGCCGAGTATGCCCAAAATTCCCTGCAAACAACTTCTACTGGTCTCACCCCCATTCCAGTGCATACTCAGCTTCCAATCACGTTTATTCCCCTGGTCAGGCGAGCCCTCAGAGGTACCATCCATAAACCCCTGATTCCGGGAGAGCTAGAGGGTGTGGACGAGGCTCATCACCATCTTCAGCAGGCTTTGCGCAGCGGCAAGACCTTTGGTGATGCACGGAGAAGAAACGCTCCATTATACCAACCTGGACAACTCGTGTATCTATCCACGAGGGACATCCGTCTGTGCTTGCCCTGCCGTAAGCTAAGTCCAAAATACATCAGTCCATTCCAGGTCGTAAGACAGGTCAACCCAGTCACTTATGAACTCAAGTTCCCCTCATGATACAGAATTCACCCAGCTTTCCACGTCTCCCTGTCGAAACCTCACTATCCACCTGTGCCTGTTCCCTCCACAAAGCCTGGCCCCAGTGAAGAGCCCCCTTTACCTCAGGTCATTGATGACCAGGGAGACCCTGGATTCCCGACGCCGTGGTGGCCGACTGGAATATCTGGTGGACGGCCCAGAGGAGAGGTTCTGGGTACCTCGAGATGACATCTTAGACCCTGCTATTCTTATAGAATTCCACCGACCACATCCACTTCATCCAGCTCCACTTCGTCCAGCTCCTTGAGGTCATGGTAGGCCACCATGACGTCGGGGTCCTCGGTCCGCTGGAGCGGACCATGGAGAGGGGGGTAATGCCACAGATCAGCCAGGCTCTCTACCACCCAGCGATCCCAGTCATCACCACTGTCACCAATCTTACCATCATCAACGCACTATATAAGCTTAACATCAATCGACATTTGGCCTTGAACTAGGAAAGACTCTTCTACCTGTTATCAGTGATTTCCCTGTGTGCTTTCCTTATTCTCCACGATAGTTCCTGAACATATCTACCTGTGAACCTGTGACTTGCCTGCTGGTCCAGCCTTTGAGGTGTGTGTCAGGATTGTTGAATCCTGACTTTCTAACACATCCTTTCGTTCCGGACTAAATCTTAAGTAAACAAAGTCTTGTGTTTTACGATTTTGCCAATGTAATTCACAGCATGGGCGCCGCTACGTCTGCAGTCTCCCTGGCGTTGAGGTTTATGGCACCTCGGGGAGCGACACCAGAGCAACGCGACGCGACATTCCCCACGCTAGACTTGTAGTCAAGACCGCCTAAACCGAGACCAAGACACTACCAAGACCAGAGGGTATCGAGTCCAAGACAAGACCAAGACAGTCCAAGTCAAGACCAAGACCAAGTCGAGACCAAGACCGAGACCAAGTCGAGACCGGAGGGGGGAAAAACAGACTAGTGTTGAAGCTAAGCAATAACTTGTATGAATTCAAGAACAGCAGCATACTAGGGTTCAGCCGCAGTTTACATTCAATACATATTACTTCAACTACACAGGCAGAACAATACAGACACAGACTATGTCATGTGTGTGACTGTGAGCTCACTGTAAATGTTTTTGCTGTCTGGGTGAGATCAACTATAGCAATTGCATGACGGCTGTTACTGCACTATTAGAGGATTGAGACTCCCTTAACTTTTGTGTACTGTTGAGGACTGACATGACTGGTACTGACTGGTTCATCTGACAAAACATCAAACACCATCTTGCTCCTCCAACAACTGTCTAAGAATGAGAAATATGTAACCAATTGAAATTATACTTAATGTGTAGATGAAATCGTAACATCAAATTAAAGATACACAAATATAAACTTGGATTAGGCCTAGTTTAGTCAACACAACGGAGATATGCAGTTGATATTTAAAATACTATTTATTTAGTCTAACACCATCTTAAATACAATAGGCCTACTGTAATTAAACAACACACATACACACACACACACACACACACCGTGCGCTCAAAGTCATCTGTCAGTTGTGCAGTTACCAAAAATCTCCTGAATTAAGTTAAAACCCATCATGTCACTGTTACAGTATGTGGTTTTTAAATCAAGTGATCAAAAGTGCTCGTTGCCGGCGCTGCGATCAGTGGCGCGGATAAAGTGTTTTCTCGTGTGGCTCGCACACACGCCGCACTGTCTTCACTCGGACGCGCGCTTCAATCCGTTGCGGATACTCTCTATTCGTTCTGGTGAAATCACAAAACATAATGCACACAAACGTGTCCCTGCTTGATATACAACCACTCGCCTGGCTTCGTTCGCTGAAGCTGCACTTCCACCCGCTACAGTGCCACGCCGTAAAAAGCGCCATGCTCAGCGGAACCCAGAACCTCCCTCCACCACGAGGAGCTCGCCGCTGCCGCCACCAGCTTCTCCGCCCGCTTCGCTGGACTCTCTGACAGACGGACAACGGGCGCTGTCTGCCGCCGCGTCCGTTATGGATGATGGGGGTGAAGCCGCGTCTGTGGAGGACGACTGCTGTTCTCTCCTCGCTTCGGGCAGCGAGGGATGGATTGAGCTCTGTGGACCTCCCCGCCCCCGCCGCTCGTGAACGTCGAGGAGGAAAGGCCAGCATTGAAGCAGAGCTGATGCATCTGCTCACGCAGGCCGTCGCGAGCCTCGGCCTCGAGTGGTCGGCGCCCGAGGAGCCTGCGCTTAACCGGCTGGATGGCTGCTTCCCGCCAGGAGACCGCGCTTCGCCGTCCTCACGACTCGCACCCTTTCTTTCTGAGCTTCACGAAGAAGTAGCGAAGACCTGGAAAGCTCCATTTTCAGCCAGGGTGCGTACTTCTGCCTCAGCAGCATTCTCCGTGGTTGACGGTGCTAGAGACAGAGGATACCAGTCCCTCCCTCCGGTGGAAGAGGCTGTAGCGACTCACTTTTGCCCGCCCTCTACCGGATTTACGGAGCGCCACAGACCTCGCTCTCCGCGCCACTAAATCCGCTGCACATGCCACCGGACTAAATATAGTGAGACCGCGCTCTCGCTCAGCTGGACGCCGCCCTCTGCCGCGTGGGCCTCGGCCAAAGATTGCGATCAAGCCCGAGGCCTCCATGCCATCCTAGCCCGCCTAGGAAAGCAACACTGTTCAAGTCCCGCTGCGGCCGGATTTTCACCAAAACTTTTCGCTTGCACAGTTCCAACACATGCGACCGTGCCAGTGTATTCTAAAAAGAGTGAAATCTGAAAAGAGTGTATTTTCTGGTGTCCCGGCCACGGCCGATGGTGTTATGTGTGTAACTATAATGCCCACAACTCAGTGCCCATTCGTACACACAAGAATAGCCCTACACAATACAGGGCTTGCACACATAAAATCGACTCATGTCGATTGTGCATCACATGTAGTGAACGTGCCCGATATTCAGTGCCCACAATCACTACACATTTGTTTCTGTAAAAACTAAACCAATGCAAGGTCAGTCAGTTCTAATAGACAGTACTCCCAGTGCTATAAATGTGCCCGCTATCACGCACCCACATTTATTCCCAGACATGACGATCCCTACGGGGCTCGCCCCGCACGCTCTCTCTCAGCTGAGAGAGCTGAGCGCGCGCGGGCTGCCCGCTCGATTAAGCGCGCCCCCCGCCTCAAATGCTGCAAACACGGCGCCCATGTTACAGCACACGGTTGCTATCGCGTCGCCGCCATTTCGCGACCAGGGCCCAGATTTCATTCTACCCCTAGTTACTCATGCGAATGCATGGGAAAAACTTCCCGGGGTTTCAGAGTGGGTGCTGAACATTATAAAACATCTACTTCGAGCCGAAATAGCGAAACTATTGAGCAAAGGGGCCATAGAGCTTTTATCTCAAGCTCAGAGCGAAGGGGGTTTGTACAGCAGATATTTCCTGGTGCCAAAGAAAGACGGGGGTCTCAGACCCATATTAGATCTGAGGCTGCTGAACAAAGTGCTTGTGAAGCGCAAGTTCAGAATGCTCACGACCAGAAAAATCCTCGCGCAGATTCGTCGAGGGGACTGGTTTATGTCAATAGATCTGAAAGACGCGTATTTCCAAATACAAATTGCGTCACGTCACAGGCGATACTTGAGATTCGCCTTCGAGGGCCAGGCGTATCAGTATACAATCCTCCCGTTTGGCCTGTCTCTACCACCTCGTACATTTACAGTGTGCATGGACGCGGCGCTGGCACCCCTGAGACTCCAAGGCATACGAATTCTGAATTATTTTGACGATTGGCTGATTCTAGCCCAATCGCGATCAGAGCTTGTACAGCACAGACCACATTACTCGAACACCTCGAGGTTTTAGGTCTCAGAGTCAACTGGGCGAAAAGTTCACTGTCTCCCAGTCAGAAAATATATTTTCTGAGCACAGAACTGGACTCGCTGTCTATGACAGCACAGCTGTCACCACAGCGCAGACTGGGTATTCTGCACATGATAAAAACTTTCCGCAGTGGCTCCATAGTTCCGCTCAGGAAGTTTCAGAGGATGATGGGTCTCATGGCCTCAGCATCATCAGTACTACAGCTGGGCCTGCTGCGCATGCGCCCGCTGCAGTTCAGGCTAAAAGCGCGAGTGCCGCGCCGAGCATGGGTTTCCGGTCTTTGTCCCCTCAAGGTCGATCAGGAATGCTTGTCAGCTCTGAAACCATGGAGTGCGACAGACTGGTACCAGTCAGGTGTACGCCTGGGGACTTCCTCGAGCGTGAAGGTGGTGTCTACGGACGCATCCACCTCAGGCTGGGGAGCGTTGCCCGAGGGCAGACCGTTCTTCGGCCAGTGGTCAGAACGGGAAAGGCTCCCACACATAAACTGCCTGGAAATGTTGACAGTGGACTACGCGCTGTGGCGCTTTTGTCCCCGGATAAAAGGATATCACGTCCTGGTCCATTTGGACAACATGTCAGTATTAACATTTTTTCATAACTCCGTGTAGGACGTTTCTGTACATATAAATGTAAGCACTGTGGCAGTAGTAATGCAATATTTAAAAAATGTACTCTTGTACTCTTGATACTCAAGTACTTTTAAAAACAAGTACTTCAGTACTTTTACTTAAGTAGACATGACTGTAGTACTTTTACTTGTACTTGAGTAAAATTTAGCAAGGGGTATCTGTACTTTTACTCAAGTAATGAAGCTGTGTACTCTGTCCGCCTCTGTTGCTCACCAAATCGAAGTCACTGAATCGTACGATCCAAGCTAGAAGCTACTAAGCTTTATTTTTCTTGTTACCATTTCAGTAACTTAAATTGTACAAACATAGTAGATTATTTTTCCTGATCAGAAGATGAATCGTTCTTGGGGTTTGTAAGAAGGGTACTTTTATCACTGTTTGATAAGGAAGTCTAGCATCCAGTTTGCGGGACGAACGGATTGTTCAGATAACAGAAATTAATCCTGGTAAAGATTACCTTAAAATTATTGAATATTCCCTCTTTGGGGAATTTAATATTTGTAGACAATAAGCAAATCATATTCATAGACTCATGAATATTCACTTCATTTGAGTTAATTATTCCCCGAAAGTGATTGTCGCTACAATGCTTTAATAGTGGCACAGATCCAGTTTACGCTGTTCACGCTTTACAATGGGGTTTTCAAAGGCTAATTATTTATAATTTCACATATTTTTTTATTTTGAAAAGGAGAAATTATTTTAACACCAAACAAATTACACATATCACCTTTAAATACATAAAAGTGGCACTTTAAAAAAAACACTCAATTATACATGAAGGTAATTGAATTTAAAATAATAAAATACAGTTCAGAAGCTGGCTGTAAAACAATATCTAAGCACACATCAACCCTTTTATAATCTACATGCAAGCTCTTATTTTTACAAGAACATGAAGCTCATCAACAATGGCCATTAAGCCTGTTTCACACACACACGCGCACACACACAAACACAAACACACACTGTGCAGAAGCAGCAGTGTAACAGTAGTAGAAGATGCTATACAGAAAATACAGTAGTTTCTTTGTTACAGCCGTAAATTATAAAATGGCTATTGCGGTTGTTGGGTTATTAAAAATTGTTACAAACTTGATTGTGAAATCTAATTTGCATGATGGGGGGTAGCAATAGATTCAAATTGCAATTACAGTTTTTTACAGTCGCTAGGACACATTTCTCAATACTTAGGTCACTTTTTCAAAAATCGTCACACAGTGAGCACAACAGAAACTGTGGATCATTTATCATTGCTTTGGCACAAAATGCATTCAATGACTACATCTTTCAAATTACATTAATTATTTTCTCACTTTGACACAACAACCGCCAAAACTCTGTGTACCTACAGGTACATACAAAACTGTATACGACAGCATTTTGCCACATTTCTACAGTTATATTGTAATCAAATATATTTTGAATCTAAAAATTAAATGGTATAAAAACAATTGGACCAACCACAGCTGATTCCTATTGTATCTGTATCAGTGGATGGTGTGTAGTACAAATGTTTGTACTTTGGAATTACTCAGTGCAAAAAAAACAACAACATAAAATATATAAAGTATTGAAGCATAATGCATCATGTCTGATTCATTCCAGTAACATTAAATTGCAGTGAATTGTAAACCGTAGAGATGTAGAAGAAAAAAGCATTTACAGAGGAACACATTGTATAATGCTACCTGTTGTTAGTGTTTTTTAGGTCATTGTTTTGTGGGTGATAAAGTGTGTTTGTTGGCTGTCAGCCTTTGCTAGTGTTATGGAAGAATGTGTTGATCTGAGACATGATCTGTTGATCATACGATTTGGTAGTTTTAGTGCATTTTGAATGTGAAATGAACTGCTGTGCTGAGCTGAAAGTTGGTTAGGAGAACTGTGTGAAGAGTTTTGAAAAAGTGACCTAAGTATTGTGTCCTAGCGACTGTAAAAAACTGTAAGTGTCATTCGCTCAATTATGACATTTTTAATGCAAATATTACATTGTTTGAGATGTCTTTGTTATGACAACTTGACATAAACCAATACATCATAAACTGTCAGTGTCTTTGTCATGACAACTTGACATAAACCAATACATCCTAACCTGTCATAAATATGTCATAAACATGACATAGCAGATTAATTATCAAACTTCAAGGACAAGTTCGGTATTTTACACTTAAAGCCCTGTTTTCAGATCGTTTCTGATTAAATAGAACGGTTAAGATTAAAATTTGGACACATGCTGCTGGCCAGTAAAAATTTTTTTTCCGTTTTTTGTGGTAGCACCCCCCCCCCCCTCCACAATGGCTGCATAGGTGCACTAGAATAATCCTTCCTAAAAACGCACTAAACTTTCGTTTCCAAAAACGTGAAACTCACCGTGTTGTCAGGGGTGTTCACTGATATGCTCACACAAAAATCGCTGCAAAAGATGCTTTCCAACAGGTGTTTTACCATTCGTTGTAAAACGGGTGCTACCACAGAAACCGAAAATTCTCGGGCCAGCTGCATGTGTCCAAATTTCAATCTTAACCATTCTATTTCATCGGAAGCAATCTGAAAACAGGGCTTTAAGAGTAAAATACCGAACTTGTCCTTTAAGAAACTACTTGCCTGGACTCACAGGCTTCAAGTGTCCTTCCCATCACTGTCCTCCTGCAGTTGGGTGGCTGGCAGGTTGCCTGGATATTCTAGAAGGGAAATAGGGGTCTCCTTTGCTCCTGTTTGCTCCCTCTCACGTCTTGTGATTCCTCTGCTGCTTGCCTTTGAAGACACTGTCTGACCTCGGAACAACTGAGCCCGACGTTGACAGAGACCCACTTTACTGAGCATTATAAAGACATCTCCTTGGAAGGCCTTGGTGAAGATGGCATAGAGGAACGGGTTAGCACAGGAATTCAGAGGGTAAAAGAGCACCAAGAGGATCTTGGAGTTTGACACAGTGATGAGCGGGTGGTCCAATGCAGCTGTCATGGCATACAACGAAATGGGTGCCATGCAGAGAAAGTCGGTAAAGATTAGTACAGCCATACGCTTGGCAATGTTGGTGTCTTTGTTGGCAGACTGATGACTGGGGTTGTGAACAGCACAATAGATCTTGATGTAACACCCAAAAATTACCACAAAAGCCAGGATGTTAAGAACAAGTACACATAGGATGTAGATCTGGTCCACAAGTGTCTGGGTGTCCATGGGCAGACAAATGCTGACCTTCTGGTAGCTGCTGACCCCAATGAGAGGCATAAGAGCCAATAGGAGGCAAAAGATCCAGCCCACCAGCATGATGACTGAGGCATGGGACAGACGCAACTTGCGGTCTAGCCGCATGGCGTAGGTGATGGCATACCAGCGTTCCAGGGTAATAGTGGTCAGTGTGTAGACCGATAGTTCACTAGCAAAGACGGAGAAGAACCCAGCTAGGTTGCATCCCGGACCTGTCTGCCAATCAATAGCATGATTATAGTATTCAGAACGTGTGTGGAGGTCCACGGAAGCAATGAGCAGCAGGTAAATGCCCATGCAAAGGTCAGCAAAGGCCAGGTGGCACATTAAAAACCTTGAGACAGACAGTTTGTAGTGGCTGGTGAGCAGCACCAACAGTACAAACATGTTGCCCAACACAGCAAGCAAACTGACAAACCACACAGACACTCTTAGAAAGCTGAAACCCATGATGTCCTCACAAGGGTTGAACTCATCAGGAGCAGGGAAACAGGCAACCTCCTCTCCCTCCTCACACACAAAGTAGTCATAGCGACTGTCAAACTCATGGCTGGTGTCTTCCTGGGGGTTCTTCAATGTTTCACCAAAGCCCACATCGTCATCTGGGTGTCCGCCAAAGTAGGTGTGGTAATTCAGGCTGCTGTAAAAGTCCTGGTGGTCATAGGTGTCTCTGACGAGGTTATCTCCCGAGTCAATGCCAGGTTCCATGCTGCTGTGCAGGCCAGGAAATGTAAAAGTTCCAACAGATCTCTTTTGAAGTTGATTATACCTGGCAGTCAGGTTACAAATGATGTCTTCTAAGTACCTGCCATTTAAAGAGCAAAAAAATCCTTATGTTTGCATGCCAGAAAATACACTTAAAATAAAATACACAAAAAGGAAGCACTCAAAAATTTTTTTTATGTCTAAACATAAGATTTATGTATTTGAATTGCATGTAGAATTTCCATTCATTTGGATTACATAGTTTTAACATAAACTAATTAATAATCTGAATGTGATTCATATTTTTAAGTCATATATAAATTAAACAGATAAGATTTATGTAATTGTATTAATAAACTGAATGTGATTCATATTTGTCAGTCATATGTAAATTAAATGGGTAAGATTTATGTAATAGTACACAGAAAAACGCCCATGTTAAGTTAGCACTGCTCAGTGTTCATATGTGTGCACACTACAGAATTAAAGTACCATTGAAGCAGTGTTGGAGTTAATGAGATAATTAAGTGGTGATTGAGCATTAATTATGAACACCTGCTGTCAACAAGCAGAATCACTGAAGAACAGAGAAACACAAGAACTACAACTGACTTCAGACACAGCCTTATATGAAATCAACTAAAGATAAAAGAAGACATTAAATCTCTGAAGATCTCAGCAGAGGAGAATTAAACAACTCGACAACTCCACAAACAGCATTACCAGCTTCACTTATTACTAACCAGACTGACTTTATTTCATTTCCGGTTTAATGAAATCAATAGTTGTATTTAATATAAAAGTCACCATGATGGTGGATAGCGTTTGCTTTAGTTGGGCTCTTGGACCTTGTCTTTTTAGTGTAAAGTTTTCTCTGTCTGCTGTAATTGTGTGTTTATAAAGCACATTTGATATAGCCAAATGAGAACGTTATAGAGAAAAAGCTATCAGGTGATATTGACTGTTTATTGGAGAAGACAAAGTCATCATGTAATTGCCCGAATCCCTGAACTTATTCAGTGTCTAATTCTTTGCTTATATGGACTTGAATTTTTAATATTATTTTATAGTAAAAGTCATTACATTTTACAGCATGAGAGCAATGCTGTTTATTAAATAAAGGATTTTAAAAACATGTAATGCAATAAACTTTCTCTGCTATGATGTTACTTAGACATCAAGAATCAGTGTATGATTCTCAACAATGGTGACAATCAATGAAATGCTAAATGCTGCAGTGCATGCTGAGTACTATCAATCAAAACTCACCCATTTCTCCCAGCATGCACTGCAGCATTGAGACATTATGCAGCTGGATTTGTTGTCGTTTTTTGTAGAGTTGATCTGATTATCTGGATATTTTGTTTGATTGTCACCATTGTTGAGATTCATACGCTGTTTCTTGATGTCTGTGTGCATCTAAGTAATGCAATAGATTAAAGTTTTTCTGCACTAAAAAAATATTTTTATAAACACGAAAATTATTTTGCAAACAACACTGCTGAAATATACTGTAGTATCAACTGACTTCTATTGTGAATAAAACAATATTAAAAACACAAGTCAAATATAATCAAAGTATAAGACAGAGTAAAAGAACAGGGCATCTGGCAATTAAATCATGATGATTAAATCATCACCTGATCTCACTTTCTCATGGCTTTTTTTGCTACAACAAATGTGCTTTACAAACACAGCCAAAAGAATATTGAAAATTAAAGAGTCAAGGGTCAAGAGCCCAACTAAAGCAAACGCTATCCACCATCATGGTGACTGTAAAATACAAAATATGATTTCATCAAATCGGTAAATCTGGTTAGTAATAAGTGAAGCTGGTAATGCTGTTTGAGTTGTGTACTCCTCCTCTGCTGAGATCTTCAGAGATTTAATGTCTTCTTTTATCTTTAGTTGATTTCATATAAGGCTGTGTCTGAAGGCAGTTGTAGTTCTTGTGTTTCTCTGTTCTTCAGTGATTCTGCTTGTTGACAGCAGGTGTTTATAATTAATGCTCAATCACCACTTAATTATCTCATTAACTCCAACACTGCTTCAATGGTACTTTAACTCTGTAGTGTACACACATATGAACACTGAGCAGTGCTAACTTAACATGGGCGTTTTTCTGTGTACTATTACATAAATCGTACCCATTTAATTTACATATGACTGACAAATATGAATCACATTCAGTTTATTAATACAATTACATAAATCTTATTTGTTTAATTTATATATGACTTAAAAATATGAATCACATTCAGATTATTAATTAGTTTATGTTAAAACTATGTAATCCAAATGAATGGAAATTCTACATGCAATTCAAATACATAAATCTTATGTTTAGACATAAAACATTTTTTTGAGTGAGGTCTTAAAGTTTTTTGCATTTTGACTACATCTAGCCTAATATTTAGAATCTTTCATAAAATTAGACAACCAATTATATGACACAGTTCAGTCGTAGTCAAAATACTACTGGATTGAAATCCAGACCTTTACTCATTTAACAAACACTCACACATATATATATATATATACATTTTTTTTTTTTTTTTTGCAATGAATAATCAAAGCCACAAACCCCCTTTTTTTCTTCAAGCTCTTGAATGCACAGCAGTGGCTGGGGTAGGTCAGGTCTGCAGTAATTAGGTGTCTGAAGGTCTTGATTGGTGGTAGTTTTTTGAGGGCCCAGACATTCCGAGCACAGAGTTCCCGAAGTGACTCCAAGCCTCTGGTTGGGAGGGAAGTGACAGCCGATTCTGAAACATCACTAATAAGAAAAAAACAAAATAGACTTTCAAAGACAGACTAAAGCAGCGTTTCCACCACAGGAACTTTTCCCAGGAACTAGGGACTTTGGGCTGGTACTCGTGTGTTTCTAAATGACACTTGGAACCAGTGTCTAAACGAAGTTTCGGGTAAAAATTTCCCCCTCAGAAAGTCCCTGCTTGCGAGGTAGTACTTTTTCAAAAATCAGGAACTTTCGGGGGTGGGACTTGGGCACTGAACATGCTGATTGGTTGAGTTCACGCAGCATTTTATTTCAACCACCATATTTAAAAGTCTGTTGCGGAGCATGCATTAAGAGTTGTTTGCTATTCGAATCAATAATGGAGTTTAAAAAATACGAACGATGGACCGACGACAAGGTTCAGGCTTTTTTAAGCTTAAATTCAGAGGATGAAATAGCACGCAGTCCTACGTCACTTGACTATTTGCCTTATCATCACAGTACTTTAGACAGCAATGGAAACGCAGACAGCAACAGGTCTAGGTGAAAAAAGTTCCTGGGACAAATTGTTCCGGGTAATTTCGGTGGAAACGTGGCTTAAGGTATGAAACAAAATTCCCGTTTTGCTACTGTATATTATCATTATATGCATCTAATTTGAATTTGAATCATTTGAATTCATTTCTAAAATGAGACATTTTCCGTCGTACAGTCGTATTTGATTCTCAGGTCAGGTGGAGCATCATATTGGAGCTCTGATTAAGGCACCTGTTTACTCAGTCTGTGGGTTTATATAACAATTACAGCACATTAAAGGGTTACAGATAGATATGCTATTTTTAAAGACATTTCACTTGGTTTTTCAAAAGCTTTTGTCAACATCTTGACATTTTGCAGACCTCTTAAGATACTTTCAAGACCGTGAACATGCAATAACACCATAATGTTCAGCTGCATTGTTGATATAATACGAGAACTAATACTAGTGTTGTTGTCAGTGCATTTTGCCTCGATGTTGTAAACAGTTTATTTGCATATGAATATATTATAAAAATATTACAAGGCTCTCTGTGCCATAGGCCGTGCAGAGTAAATATAGCCTTAGAGTAAGCTGTGGTTCCTGTTTTGTGATGTGTGAATGTGAATGGTGTGGCTGTGTGGAGACATTTTTGGTTACATTTTAGTTTGGGGATTCACTGGAACAGGGACCAGATTGTGGATAAGAAGAAACCAGGCAAGTAGTTTTAGTATTACTCAAAGAATCTAATTTCCCACTGCCCATTTTGCTTTTCTCTAAAAATAAATTCCGCAAATCCTCCCTATATGATCATCACACCCTGAGAGACAAAAAATATCCATTATAATATGAGTTTGTTGTTGTTTCTGTTTAAATTTTTCCAAAGAGTCTATTGTGCAACATGAGTTTAAAATTAAGTTAAAAAAAAAAAAAAAAAAAACCTTGCAGCCTGCTTGTCTGATTTTGTCATTTTGAGATAGTTAGCCAGTGACCTCATAGCAATGATTTCACACTAATCTGACTCCTGAGAGGGTAGCTAAAGGGCCACATTATTAACTTATTAAAGTACTATGATTTCAGCAGGCCCACATTAGCAGTCAGATAAGACATTTGATCAACATTCAGACGAGAAGATATTTTTGCACTTACAGAACAATTGTAAGTTAGTAACACCAATGAATATAGACTATAGCTTGGATTGAACACTAATAAATTATCTTTGTCTAATCAGTAAAATAACTTATAATAGATGTTTTGATTTTGATGTTCCAAGAGAGTGCAAGCATTTATATATATATAAAAAGAGTGTCAAAAAATAAGTGTTGCTTTTGTGCATTTTAGTGCTAACTGTTCCCCAGAGGGACCTACAGACTGAATCTCAAGTGCTTTCAGGAGAAACAAAAGGTACTCACAGGAGCATTGGCCCACTGCTAGTCCCAGCAAACATTCTCTCATCTAGCCTTGTCAGCTGCTTATTTCTATGCAGGTACCTGGAAAGAAAAGGAGCGAAAACATCCAGTTAGAAGATTATAATATCATGTTATTAAATGTTACAATTAAATCATATATTTTTATGTGGTTCTTGTTAAGGCACAAACAAATCCCATAAGTATTTATTAGGGTATTTGTTCCCACAATAGTTGTGCTATTGAAATTAATATTACCTGCTTGCTGAGAAGTGTATAATGATCACAACTCGTAACTAATTTGGTACACTTATAACTGGTGGTAAAAAGGAAACAATCCTATATAAAAAAAGACTCTTTGGTGCCATATAAAAATCATCTAGCAAAATGCCACAACACATTAGCATCAAAAATCTCCAATAATAATAATGAATATTTAATAAAGACTAATGTTAATAAAGACTCAGACTTTCTGGCCACCTTGACTTATTTGTCATTTTTGTTTGAACTGTTTACAACACTATTAATAGCTGCTCTATAATACACTACAAAAGGTTTTAGGATTCCCCCCCCCCCCCCAAAAAAAAATGAATACAAGGCTTGGTAGAGGGGTCCGCCTTTATAAGCAATTTAGCAATCTAGATATTGAGTTTAACTATTGCACTTTCATTGGTTGCATTTGTTCTGGTTTAGCTGTCCTATGTCAACATACAAAAGCACAAAGACATCAGCAGGAAATTACAACCTAAGTGAGTTTTAGTTTTAGATATGGGGGGGGGGGGGGGGGGGGGGTATTGACACTAATATCCCTTATTCTCAGCAGAAAACCTTTGGGAGCAGAGGTTAATGACACAAGTATCCAGATTTGTGAAACATCAATAGTGAATAATAGTGCTCCCCAAAGTGTTCTTTCCTTAAAGACCCCCTGTAGTTTTTCATGTTTTTTATATGTGGTGTTATTAATATGCTTTAAGACAATCCATGTGCAAATTCATGTCAACACCATTGCTAAGTATTTTCTCCTTAAAACAATCCTTTTCCTATTTAGCACCAAAACTTTGGAACAGTCTTCCTACCATTGTCCGGGAAGCAGACACACTCTGTCAGTTCAAAGCTAGATTAAAGACACATCTCTTTGACCTAGCATTCACATAACACATTATAGACCTCTATAATTCAATTTTAGGCTGCATAGATTAGGTCAGCCGGAACTGATGATAAATCCTGATGTACTCGTTACATCATAAGAAGAATGGCATCTACGCTAATTTTAGTGTCTTTTTTTATCCCGAGGTTTTCCCGCAGCCTGTCGGATCCAGGCCGTATCCAGATCTGACAAAGGACCTTCGCCTGGACCCGATGACAACGCAGTGCTGAAGTGCCAACTAGCCTCTCCCTATGGAGGATCCCTTTACCACTCTAAAGATAAAGCGTTGTCGGGATAATTTCGGTTTCGCGTATCTACCCCGAAGTGATAACAGTCTGTATAGATTTTTTTAAGGCGAGACAGGTAATTTGTTAAAGGATCATTCCGGTATTTAACACCTTCTGCTTGTTAACATCAGGTGTCTTCAATGTTGGCAATAACATATATTTTGTAAATTTTACTCATTTTAAATGGTTAACATTTAATGAATTAATTTTATTAATTATTACTCAATTCTAATTTGTTAAATTTAATTAATAATATTGCTTGTAATCTGTTGCCTCATTTTTATTAATTAAATATAAATAAAATCTTTTATTTTTTACAGTGTATATTGTAGTTTGTTTTGGATGAACAAGAGTGATGGACAACATTTTTTTGACAATGGTTCCTCTCTCGAGTTTTTGACTATAATAGAATTGGCCATGGACCCATTTAACATTGGAGTCAATGGGCATGTCCGAAAATGTCATTAAAACAGCCAATAATGTTCGTTTACAAAACTGTTAAACTCACCGAGTGGTTAGTGGTGTTCGTTGATGATTATAAACAATATATCGTCGCAATATATGATTCCAATCCGTTTATTTTGCTATAGTGGAACTATTTTTTCAGACACTTCCCAACCTGTGTAACTTCCGCTCAATATTTGAATCTGAAGCGTTAGCACACTCCCGACCACTTGATGGCGATAATCGATGTTTATGTCTCGCGGGACACTCACGGTCACAGTCGAGTTCAACTTCATATTGCACTGGTCAGTGGTCACGTCTTTCAATTAGGGATGGCCCGATACCGATACCAGTATCGGGTATCGGCCCGATACTGAGCTCATGTACTTGTACTCGTACTCGTAAAAACGCCCCGATACCAACAACCGATACCAGGCAGCGTGTGTACAGTGTTTGTGTCCAGACAAAGAAGCACTGACAACAGAAAGTATAATGGGGATAAAAAAGAAGGCTGTCTATGAAGTAAATGTATCATATTAGTGAAATATTAAACAAAATATAGTGACGCCTATATAGCTGTGGTGCGCGAGCTGACAAGAGAAAAACGCGCAGTGGATTGAGCGCGCCGCGGCACCGAAGCGCGAGCTGGTCGAGCGCATCAGACGTCAGTGGAAAGTTTGTAGTTCAGTCGGATATCAATGGCAAAGAAAGTAAAACGAGGCATGTATCTTATTATTAACATTAACTGACCAGAGAGAGAGAGAGAGAGAGAGAGAGAGAGAGAGAGAGAGAGAGAGCGCACTTCTGTTGAATGCTCTGGATTGCTGATCGTTCACTCGGCACGTATATTTGGATTAAAACTAAATCGTATATGTAAGTAAAACATGAACTGTTACCTTATTTATGTTTAACGACATTATTACAGGACATTTGCAGGTCAAGTTACATGAACTTCAAACATCCAAAGCGCGCGCCCCGAAAACCATCGCCTCAGACAGCGCGCGAACACTGAGTGGAATTATTTCACTATTGCGCTTGTACGGATGAATTCACACAAAACTATGTAAAAACGCCCGTCTTGGCGAGTATCCTAGTAAACAAAGTATATTATATGTCAAGTGAACGTAGACAGTATAATTCAAATGGGGTCCGTGCGTTCGGTCTTAAAGGGGCAGCAGTTGAATTAATCTGCTGCTGTGTTTTAATGTTAACCAGACAAAGGATTAACTCTTGACTAAATAGGCTACCTTTTTTTGTAACTTCACAAAAAGATCCATCTATATTTAATTTATACAGTAATGAATATGCAGTGCATTAAATATATTTGATGAACAAATTAAGTTTACATTTAAACAAATATGATTTGACATTCTTTTGGTTTCTCTACCAATACATTTAAAAATGACAAATGCATGAATTAAATTAATTGAAAATAAAAATACAGGTATCGGTTACCGTATCGGTATCGGCGAGTACCAAAAATGAAAGTATCGGTATCGGACTCGGCCTGGAAAAAGTGGTATCGGGCCATCCCTACTTTCAATATTTTCAAGGTTTTGTTTGTTTATTTCGCTTACTCTCCCGGAGCACAGTTGCTCTGCTCGCTAGCCTTATGAGAAACGGAAGCGAGCAAAAAGACTACATCGACCAAATGTAAACAGCCCCCTTTCCGTTTCCGGTAGCGCATTTATATTAACGAGCACTCAGTCCTTCAACAGAATTCAATGGGATTTTACAAAATGACGAATAAAACACGACAGAAACTGTATTTCGCAACACTTTTTGTTATTGGAACATCAACTAACATCACTAATCACTCGGTGAGTTGCACAGTTTTGAAAACTAATGTTAAAGGTTGTTTTAATGACATTTTCGGACATGCCCATTGACTCCAATGTTAAATGGGTCCATGGCCAATTCTTTTATAGTCAAAAACTCGAGAGAGGAACCATTGTCAAAAAAATGTTGTCCACCACTCTTGATCATCCAAAACAAACTACAATTTAGACTCAAGGGGCCCTATCTTGCACCCAGCGCAATTGACTTTGAACACCGACGCATGTATCATTCCTATTTTGCACCCGCGCACAGCGGACTTTTCCCTCCACAGACGCACGTCGGTAAATTAGGAAATTAACTTGCGCTCGCGGGGGCGGTTCAGCGCAAAGAGGAGGCGTGTTCCGGCGCAAAACTTCAATGGTGCTATTTTCCAGTTTTAGAAAGCAATTGCGCCACTGACCAGGAAAAAAACAGTCTAAAGACAGTGGCGCGTTGCGCGTTAGTGATGTGGTATTTTAAGGGCGCGTGCTTGGCCATAATGTTAACCCGCATCCACTTTGATTCTCTAATATAAACAGATGCAGCAGTTTTCATTTTTGCAAATCATACATTATTACAAGGAAAAATATTAACACACGAGGGAAATCATTGTTGTGTCCGTGAAGATGTGAAAAAGATCTATCTAGATAAAAAAATAAAAAAATCTAGATTAGGCTACACATTTACTACCCAAATTATACGCCTGTTTAACCTAATTTGGGTGGGTTTCTCCCATCATCCCCAATGTCACTTCTCTGTGTTTTACAGCCCTGACGAGAACGTCGGTTTCCTCGGCTGTGAATCGCTCCTGGCGTGCGCTGGCAAATCCGCCGTTATAATAGCGATCCGCTATGGAACAAGCGCGTCTGCTCTTAAAGGGAATGTGAGAGGACGCTCTGATTGGTTTATTTCACGTTACGGCCAAACCACACCTATGAATAATGAAGCTACTTCAGACCAACCCCTTATAGATTTGCGTCGGGCGCAAGAGTCATTTATCCGCCGGGAAAATAGCAACAGCGCCGGGATCCGCCCTCAAAGTTACTTGCGCTTTGCACTTTGACACTTGCGTTTCAGATCGTTAAAATAGGGCCCAAGGTGTTAAATACCGGAATTATCCTTTAAGGCTTGGTTTGTAGGGAATTACAAACATGCGCACATATATTCAAATGTGCATAACTATAGAATTAATTCTTAATGCGCATGTGAGCGCCATCAGCGTTTCTCACAGGTTCGCGTTTAAAGGTGGTGTAGAGAGAACGGTGTCGTCTTAGCGGCCTTTCATTTAATAACTAATGATCGTTGCAACGGAAGTGAATCAATTTTAAAACGAACTTTAGCTGGAAAATAACATTATTCAAGAACCGCTATAAAGCCAAAACAATCTCTGTTACCTTAAATTATATGTTTATCACTGTAAAGCCACTTTGAAACAATCTACATTGTTAAAAGCGCTATATAAATGAAGATTACTTAACTTGACTTGACTTAAAACTGCAGTTACCAAATTTTGCAACGAAATTAAGGTGAGTAAATAATTATTTTAATTTATTTTTATTTGTGGGTAGTTTTGATAATTCTGTTCATGATAAATGCTTCATAAACGTGGCACATCAAACTATTTATACTGTATTTATATGACTTAAGATGAACTTTCAGCAGATGTATTTGTGTTATATATGTTTTTTTTATTTTTTATAAAAAAGTTTACACTGAGTCCAGCTTTGTGCCATTGAAAGCATGATGTTGGACCTTTGTAATGCCATTGCTGTAGAGTCTCCTGTTGAATGAAAAGCAAGAAATAACAGTCATGGCCTCATACAAAATTCTTGCTAATAACAGTAGCTCTTCATTTATATTAGTACCAGAAACTAGAATAGTCTTCTGATAAAAGGGTTTATTTTCATTTAATCAACATAATCCCTCCAATGTACCTTATAAGTAACTATATAGTTTTAAAAAGCCCAACATTTCAATACATGTTTCTTTGTTAGCATGAAAAATGTGAAAATTAGTGAATGTGACAATACTTACACTGACAGCAGATCATTGGTAATGCCAAGAAAAGCATTAGATGGAATTTCAGCAATATATGGATTATCACTAATTTCTCTGCAGGGAAAACACAAATAAATTAAAAAGAATACCTTCAAAAAACACTGATCTGTATGAAAACTGCAGCATTAGAACAATTCTCACAGTAGGAAGTATGAGTCATCAGCCTGGATATTGGTCAGGTCAGGGAAGATGGTGAGGCCTGTGTTGAATAAGCCTCTGCAAACACAACACCTCCTGGATATCATTCTATGGTCTTATGCATTGTCCACAAAGACATATTGCTGGAGGTAAATTTACTTTTGGTTTGAGTGCCCTTATGTTATTGGTGGGGTGTGTGGTTTCAGAAAACATCAGTGACTAGCTAGTTAAATTCTCCAACGATGCATTGTATGCTGGTTCAGCAGCGAGTTACATTAAAGATGTTTGTCTATAAACTATATCATGTTATCAATTTTATTACATGCTTGTATGAGGGCAGATATACATTATGTAAAACAGTGAGATTGCTCAGCATAACATGAACATTTCTGTCTTGCAGACACTCAACTAATCTGCATAGACGGATCAAGAAAAAAGTTTTATGTGTTTGTTTATTAAATAATGTAGTTAAACTGAACATGCTTTCAGCTTCCAATAAGTGTGGTACTCACAACTCTGTTATATCTTCTTTAAACCATTCCCCATGATCCCATGGATTTGCACCCAAAACCAGTGCAAAAAATGTGGAGACTATATGGGCACTGTCACAGTCACCAGCTAATTGTCATCGTCACTGTCACTGTCATCGTCTCTGTCACTGTCATGTGTTAGTCTCCGTCTGCACTACAGTTCCCAGCATCCTCCTTGGCCCACACCTGCACCTCCTTCACCATTACCCGTACCTGCCAGCAATCATCATCATCATCTATGTCACCTGTACTGCATCCCAATTCGCCTACTTATACTACGCCGTAAAAGTATGTACTCTTTTTGTGAAAAAAAAGTAAATACTTTTGAGTGTGTAGCAAAAGAGTAGGCAAGCTTCGGGACATACTACTTCCTCTTCTTTAACGGACAGATCTGTCACATGCATCCTGTCAGTAAACTGCCCTGTCAATCATCTCGTCACAGTTCAATCTTATTTAATTTCTTACCGTTTCGGAGAGAAATGTAGTAGCATGTTCATCTGCCGGTCGCGGGTCTTTCATGCAGAGACTCTCCTCATGTGTTTGCAATTTGAATGTAATGATGCATTTAAAAGTTAATGGCTAAACGTATCTTTACAAAAGTTCACAATGCTGCTGCAGATGCAATATAATGAGGACCACATTGAATAAATACATTTTCATCAGGTTACTGATAATTAATCACTCAAATCCCTACCTCTCTACATAACCGCCGGACACGGTTGTACCTCCAAGAATGTAGTTTTTTGCAACACTTTTCACTCGTGTTTGTAGTTTTAACCGAATCCTCGTTCAACGTGCGATGGGTTGTGGGCAATATTAGCCGTTAGAGTGTGCATCGATCTGCACTTCGGATTCTGAACGAAAATAGTAGACCATCCAGGTATCTTTGGAACACTTATTTCAACATACTACTCGACTTGAGACGTTTTTAGGACGTCTAGGACGGATAGTATGTGAATTGGGACGCAGCAATGGTTTTTGTTAAAGGGCCCCTATTATGCTATTTTAAAGTTGCCTAATGTTGTTTTGGAGTCTCCTACAACATGTTTACATGCATCAAAGGTAAAAAAAAAATGGTTTAATTTTCACATAATATTCAAAATGTTTGCACATCACCAGATTTTCAATGATTCTCAAATGACTCGCCAGATGAATCAATCTCTTTAAATCCCTCCTTTCCACAAGCTACTCTGCTCTGATTGACCAGACAGCTCAGACTGTTGTGATTGGTTTACCACGTTCAGCACGCGGCGAAAACAAAAACTCCCATTGCCATAAGGCTTCCAACACAATGACGTCGATGTAACCATATCATTCCGAGCACGAGTGCAATGATGAAACAAACACTACAAGAACTAGTTATTCAACCGGAACCTACATCTCAAGGACGACTCGAGCAGGACGTTTATCAGTGATATGCTACTCAGTTTGAGGAACATTATGAGGTTGCAACTGTAATTCCTCAGCATCAGCATTAACAAGTGCATGTCCATCAACCGATTATTTTACTTGTACTAATTTATATACCGAGTATGTTTGTAATATACTGCGGTGAACACGTGGAAACTGTATCAATAACAGTGCATGTATGCAATACATTAGCCAAGCTCTAGCGTGAATGACTGATGTAACAAACGTTGGTAAAACAAATCTTGCTCCATGTTTAATTTTTCCACAAAGTAGTGAGAATGACAGACAATCTGCATAGACATAGTTTTAGGTAATAGTGGCCCACAACTGATTAGCAGAAGTATTTCAGTTAGCCAGTTAGCAGGAGACCTACACAATATACATTTAAAAACAAAGTATTTTGAACACCATCTTTCAAGAGCAAGCAGTTTGCGAATCCTGCACTGAACTCTGAGATTTGAGAAGCAGTCGTCAGTAAAATAAAGGTAACACAGCAAAAGTTTAGGATTTTACTGAAATAAAGATGAATTTTAACCACTGATTATTCACATTCCCGTCCTTGGCAGTGGGAAAAGAATGGCTTTACCTTCACATTGTAGAGCACTGCGTCTCCTCGACATGATGCTATCCAGTATCCACAGGAATCAGCTGCCAGTTTGAGAATCAAGTTTCCCTGGTGTCTGCGCTCACAATAAATGGGTGTGCAATATGCTAATGTTTCGTCTTGACGTCACAACGAAACTGCTTATGACTCGTTTGAAAAACAATTCATTTAATTTACTCAAGAGTTGACTCTTACTTTTGAAAGACATAACTTTATATACAGTCCACTTTCAGATTTAAAACTTTGCAGAATGTTTTCATTCACTTAGAGCTATGTTACACACTACATGAAAGGTCATTTTCAAAATCCAAAATCAGTGGACACTTTAATCAGTGTTTATATTTAATTCCTTTCAGTTCAGCCAATCTTTGTCTGTTGTTAGTTATATTTAGTGTGTGTGTTCATTCTGCCTGCCTATACCTGTTAGAATAATATTGTAAGTAAAAGTTTGTATTGGAGCTTTTGCCTCTTCGTCTTCGTCTTCCTCTGCCTGCACCGCACCGCACTGTGACAGAACAACGGACCGCCCAAAATGGACGATAGGGCAAGAATAATCCTCCTAGCTCAGGAGAGCCCTAACCTTTTTTATTTTGTTAAGAACTTTTTGTGTCTTGCCGTCACCAGCACCCTCGATGACGTGAGCCTGAGCACCTTTTTACAGTTTGGGGCCACATTTAACCATCCCATTGACCTCCCAGACACCACCGGACTGGACTGGAAGGAGACCGTCATCTGGTGTCTGGAGAGTGTCGTGCCTCGATCTGGAACACCGCTGGACCCAGAGAATCTTCACGTCCTGCCTGACCAGCCTGATCTTCACGTCCTGCCTGACCAGCCTGATCTTCACGTCACGCCTGACCAGCCTGATCTTCACGTCCTGCCTGACCAGCCTGATCTTCACGTCACGCCTGACCAGCCTGATCTTCACGTCACGCCTGACCAACCTGATCTTCACGTCACGCCTGACCAGCCTGATCTTCACGTCACGCCTGACCAGCCTGATCTTCACGTCACGCCTGACCAACCTGATCTTCACGTCACGCCTGACCAGCCTGATCTTCACGTCACGCCTGACCAGCCTGATCTTCACGTCACGCCTACCGAGGCTGAGATTCTTTACATCACGTCTACCGAGCCTGAATTTCTTCACGTCACGTCTACCGAGCCTGAGCTCCACGTCAGTCCTGCCGAGCCTGCGCTCCACGTCAGCACTGCCGAGCCTGCGCTCCATGTCAGTCCTGCCGAGCCTGCGCTCCACGTCAGCACTGCCGAGCCTGCGCTCCACGTCAGCACTGCCGAGCCTGCGCTCCACGTCAGCCCTGCCGAGCCAGAGACTGTTCACGTCATGGCTGCCGAGCCAGAGGCTGTTCACGTCTGGTCAGCTGCACCTGAACCCTCGTCTCCCAACAAGATGGCCGCCGTCTCACCCGAGCCCTCGCCTCCGCCCATGATGGCCGCCGCCTGAGCCCTCAAAGCCTGTCCTTGAGTCTAAGCCCATCATGCCGCCCAAAAATTTTGAAAACATCCGAAGGGACGTCTCCGCCATGGCCGCCCAAAGGGACGTCTCCGCCATGGCCGCCCGAAGGGACGTCTCCGCCATGGCCGCCCGAAGGGACCTCTCCGCCATGGCCGCCCTTCAGTCCATGTTAACCCAGCTGACCCTCCTGAGGAAGACTCGAGGATGCCCCACCTCCCTTGTTTCTCCATCTTTGGTGTGAGGACGCCGGGAGGGGGGAGTACTGTCGAAGTCACCAGCTAATTGACATCGTCACTGTCTTCGTCTCTGTCACTGTCATCTGTCATGTGCTAGTCTCCGTCTGCACTACAGTTCCCATCATCCTCCTTGGCTGTCCAATCATCATCTATGTCACCTGGTTTCTGTTAATCAGTGTTTGTATTTAGTTCCTTTCAGTTCAACCAGTCTTCGTCCGTTATTAGTCACATTTAGTGTGTGTGTTCATCCTGCCTGCCTGTACCTGTTAGAATAATATTGTAAGTAAAAGTTTGTATTGGAGCTTTTGCCTCTTCGTCTTCCTCTGCCTGCACCGCACCGTGACAGGCACACTCATTATACAATAATAATATAAAAAATGATTTTGTCTTGACATCCTTAAAACAAGATAGATTTATGGGAAAAGGCTAAATGGTGTATAATACAAATATATTTCAGAGAATTTATTTTAAAGTTTATTTTTTTGTATTGCTTGGGTAAGTTATTTTCTGAATTTATACATAAACCTCACTAAGATATGTAAAACAAGGAAATCAATATATGATTTGCAGGCAAAACAAATGACAGATATGGACAGTCTTTTGCTCACAAATACTGTAAATTAGGAAGATTCTTTAAAGCCTCTGGATGGATGAATGTCAGATTCCTTGTGTTCCTTATTTCTCTGAAAAGAGAGAGAGATTTCATGAATTGCAAATGTACTTTTTAAAGTGCAGTGTGTAATGTATTCACATGATTGAATGAAAGAGTTATGAGCCTAAAGTATTTACAACAGTAGCTTTTACCTTGGTAAGACATTATGATTAAATGTAATAGAATTTCACAATATTTCTGCAGATGATGAGAATAACAGTTTTTTGACCTCATCTGCTCGTGTTCAGGTTACTCAGCCAGATATGGTAATTGAAAGCACATTTTCTATCCCATTATGAAATAAATGCTTTTCTCCAAAACACGTTGGTCAAAATTATTGAAACCCTTTTATTAAATACTTTTTGCAACCTCCTTTTGACCAAGATAACAGGTCTGAGTTGTCTTTCGAAAAGGAACTCGCACTGCGTCCTGAGACACTTATGGAACACGCCTCAGTGTGACTGGTATCTGAAGCAACTGTCAAATCACAGCAATCGTATTGGCCAGCGACAGCCTATGACATCATACTAGTGCGACCAGGAAGTATATAAGGGGCGTCTAGAGAACATGTCATCCTCTTTTAGGGACTGTTTGAGTTTGAAGTGATCAGGTAAAAACAATGTCTGAGAAACGTTTCAAGCAGTGTGCCGACCCGTGTCCGAGGTTTTTCACACCCGGTGACACACATGACTTGTGCGTTTATTGTCTGGGCAAAGAGCACGTGTGCTCAGTTCTCGAGGGAGCTGTTTGCGTACGTACACTGTGGGCGTTTTCCTTTAAGGATGCTCCGCTCTCGTTTGTCCATCTTCTCGAGGGTAGAGGGACAAGCATCTGTGTCCAGTGGATTGGGTTCCTCTCACGCCGAGGCGGGGAGAAGATCTAGGTCCTGGGGTTCACAGATGGAGCTGGTGGAAGAGTTTGAGAGAGGAGTGAATCTCTCGCATGTTTCCGCCTCTTGCTCAGTGAATAGTGCTTTATTGGCACCATGCCAGAAAGAGCAGGAGATGCTGATCGAGGGTGAAGAGGACAAGCCATCTGAGCTCTCGCCACCTTCCTGCCCCGCATATGAGATGTGGGGGTTATGGTGCACGCCTCAGGCCATAACCCTCCAGCTCCAGTTAGCCTTCCATTTCTTCCTGACATAGGCATGCGATTTATGCAAATGCCGAGCGGTTGCAGGAGCACGGGTACTTGGCGATACGACGAGATGTTCGCAAACTATCTCAAGGGTGGCCGGGCATTGACCTTGAAAGCTCCAGCCCTGCCTACCAAGTCACTAAAGAACACAACTGAATTGAAATGAGTAGAAGCGAATTGAAGCGAGTAGCCTCATTCAATTGTGTTCAGAACCCAGCTCGACACACCATAGATGGCTTCCCAAGCTTGGGCATTTTTTCATGTCACATGGGGGGCGGCACAAGCAGTTAAAAAATAAATCCTCTGCGCCGCAAAGTGATTTTCTATTATCTATGTGGGAAATTGGCAAATTGGCTCCCCTGCTTGCTGAGAAGGTGCCGTGCACAGAAGCTGTGTGAGAAGGGGAAAAGTGCTGCACTTTTTTTCCAGGTGCAGCAAGATGTAAAAATCTAAACTTTTCAGTATGGGTATACAGTATGCACGTGCACGTGCACCCAAACACTACGGGTGTTTTTCTCTTCTCCGTAAATAAATCTTTTAGCAAAGCTACAGCAAGCTTTTTTAGGTGGTGGAAATCCATTAGCTGCTACAACTTCTTTGTCGTTGTGGAGAGCGCAGATCATGGTTGCATAGCAACGACAAACGCCACGGGAAAATCGGACCGAATTTTATTATTAATAATAAAAGATAGGCTAATGTGCATTGTAAATGTCAGTAATTTATCTTTTTTGACTCTTTCTTTTTATAAAAATGATTTAAAGGCTGAAATATGTGAGGTTTATCTTTTTATAAAACCTTTTATGTAAAAATGTTATTTGACCTTAGCCTACATGTTAGTAATTTAGATAACATGTTGCAAGACTCCTTTAAAATCTGGCCATCATCTTTAATGTTATTTTTTTAAAGTTTATGTAAAAAAAAAGTGCATATTGATCCTAATTTGAATTTTTATTTGCTGGTTTTTGACATAAAACATGGTGAATTGATTTCATTGTGTAGTATTAGTACTTTTTGATTCTGTGATAACTGTGATCATTTTGGTCACTATAATCATGAAATGAAATGTTCATGCCATTTCATCTCTAGTTGATCAACTATGATCAACTAAAATCAACTATAATTATGTGTTTTTACAGTATAATAGTACAATTTTCAATAAAATACAATTGATAGTTTGACATCACCGGTTTTGACATCATCGGACTTGTCACAGTGACTGTATCCTGTTTCCAGGGTTTAAAGGAGACGGGACTGTACGAGTTTGTCTGCTCTATTGAACCGGCAGCCTTACTTTTGGAAAAAGGGCATTTCCCCGGAAAGAGGCCCCGGGGTGGCGTAGTTGGAAACTTTCTTAAATCTTTAGTGTACCTCTAGTCAAAGCTGCCACATGTAGAACCACCACTGGGTGTATCAGCAGGTCAGGCTGGCAGTGCTTCAAACTTACCAAGCCAATCTGCTAAGGACTTTGATCAGGGTCTTTCCCCTAAAGCGGTATCCGAGCTGCGCCGCACCGCAGATCTCGCTCTCCGCGCCACCAAGCAGACTTCCACTGCAGTTGGTAGAACGATAGCGGCTACAATGGCAACGGAGATGCACTTGTGGGTGAATCTGGAGGACACCGGGAAGAAAGAGAAGGGCTTTCTCCTTGGGTTTCTATATGGTGTGTAGCAGTAGAACGAAACATCACCTGTAGTGAGTAGTTCAGCCTCCTTTAATTATGGAGTTATTTTTCTAAGATGTCGCTCATCTGAGCTCCAGATAATTGATATGGCAATCGTTCAGCCCTCTTCAAGGAAGTGTTCAGCCCTCTTTTGCCTTGATATCACTCTGTGTGAGTGAGATGGCTTCCTCTTGTTAGAGAGTTATTCTGGAAAATAAGCCACTGCTCTACAAGATCACGATTTCAAGCATATGGCTTTCAGAGAAGCCTCATTGGTAGAATGAATAGAATAGAATAGAATGAGGCATTTATATAGAGAGTAAAGGGCCCTATGCTGAAGCCCGCTCTCCCGAGCTCCAGATAGATCATGACTTCAAGTGTGGTCCTCTTTAGGCCGCCTTGATAATCACCCTGTGGTGAGTGTGTCAAATTCCTTTCATTTTAGAGTCAGTAGGTTGAAGCCACCACTCCACTGAGTTAAAGGTAGATGATGCTTTCAAGTGGAGGCCTGTAGTAAGCCACCCTCTCGAACCCAAATCTCAAAAACAATATGTGATGGGGGGCTATCTGGATATGAAAGTAGGCATTTTTCAGATCCACTGACAACATTCAATCCCCTGAGCAAACCTGTGAGAGGATTTGTTTCAAACTTAGCATCTTGAACAGCCGTTTCATCAAGATGCGGTTCATATGTCTGAGATCGGGGATGGGCCTGAGGCCACCATCCTTCTTGGAATGATGAGGTAACGGCTGTAGAAGCCTGACTTGCTCCGAGCTAGAGGAACTGTTTCTACAGCTCCTTTTGCCAGTATGGTCTTCACTTTGGACAGGTGGATGTGCTCCGTTCCGAAGTTTGGACCGTGCCCTTGAAGCAAGGGGGTATGCAAGTGAATTGAAGCGAGTAGCCTCGTTCAATTGTGTTCAGTACCCAGCTTGACACACCGTGAATGGCTTCCCAAGCCTGAGCCCAGGCGTCGAGGGGTCGAAGCATTTTGGACGACAGATTGCTGCACTAAGGCAGCGGGCTGACACTTATTTTGAAGGTGTTTGATTTTTATTCCGCCTGCTTTAGCAGCGGTGGGTTGCATGGGCACGTGAACTTTCAGCAAAACGTGCTTGCAACGAACACACAGTCACCAACGCCCGGAAATAAACAGAGGGTTGGAAGACCAACTCGTTTGGTTTTAATTTTGATCGCTATAATGAAAGGGCCGCAGTTGTATAAGGAGTGGATCCAGCTTTATAGGTCGCAGACTAGGAGCTAGGGGAAGCTTTCGGTGGTGTCAACAATGGTGAGGGCGGGCGAAGTAGAAGAGTGAGCGCATGAAAGAATGGTATAGATTCCTGGCGGAGGGCTCACTGATGATGCCCCGGATGCAGGAAAATCAATCGTGAGCGCAGCCGAGTAGGGGGCGGCCACACTGGTAAGTTCACCATAAACAAATGTGGTAGATTCCTGGCGGGGGCCTCACTGATAGCGTCCCGGCTGCAGGTAATCATTCGTCGAGTGGCTGTGAGCCGGCATTCCAGGGCCAACCACTCCAACAAGTTCAAACCAGGCCCTTAACACCACCTGGCTGCTGGTGGTAGCGGCAGCTTCAATGCAGTGCCATAGGCTTGTGCATTTTCAGAGAAAAATTAGTTTTTCACAAAGCGTCTAGCAATGCAATACGAGTGAACCGCCATCGATAGAGAACCAGATATTTAAAAAAGTTTCCATAATTTTATGGAAATAAAAAAACAAATCTACCACTTTAGCTCAGCCTCACAATGAAACATGTAACTATTCCTAAAGTAAATTCAGTGAAAGAGGATTTATAACCAGTGACACTGATATATGATTTATTTGTGTGTGGTTAACTGGAATTTATGTATGGACTTCTGGATACTTTGACTTACATATGAGTAAGCTTTCTCAGGTTGTAGAAGGAATGCCTTTCTAACCTGCTCAGAGAGACATCCACAGACAGATAGCTGAGGAAAGAAGGTAGAAGGGTAAAATACATAGTTTTTTAATAATACAAGGTTATTTCAAGTTGCAGCCACTCAGCAGAGAGCATTAAACTCCTTTAAATCTTAATGATGAAATCAGCCCAAGTTTTCAGTCTTGGCTAGCGCAATTTCATAATGTAATGTAGGGAAGAATGAGAGCAAATGTAGCACATTTAATTTCTTCAAACACAAACATTCTTGGTTGTGAACACATAGAAGTAAAAGTAGTGTGATTATATAACTTTCTGAGAAATTTTCAACAATTTTACAAATGGAGGCAATAATAACACCCAGACTTCCTCAATTAAGTATTTTTCAATGTAAATATTAGAAAAAGTGTGTTTCTTAAATCAAAGTATGACAGTTCAAATAAAGCATATAAAAGTTGTTTGAATTATGAAGAGAAAAAAAAAACACTTGCTGCAGAATCCCCCTTCTTTACTTTCCCTATAATTTATTTTCCCTATACTTTCCCTTTCTATTTGGAAGACTCCAATTTGTTTTCTATTAACCACAACTTGGATCACCCCACCCATACTGTACCACAGCGCACCAAGCCACATCTGTAACATTTTCAGGATAATTTTAAAGAAAATTTAAATTGCATTTATGCCATAGTATTCATGCTTTAGAAATATATAACATTTAACTTTGCGGATTAATGAAATGTTTAGGAACCATATAGCTTGATTAATTCTAAACAATATATTAAATAACGATTATCAAGATTTTAGTGAAATAATTTTAAATAAATTCTCTAATATCAAAAGGCTTTGTCTCTAAAAAAAGTACTTACATTCTTGAGATATTGACCATATTTGCAAAAGCATCTTGGGGAACTGTCGTCAGGCTTGTCTCGTAGAGACTTCTAGAAATGAAAAGATGATACATATAAGCTAGATTTGTCTGATATTTACAACTTATATTAACATTTACATACAATTACATATAAATGCAAATGCAATTTAAAGAACATCATTAAAAACAAATATCTTCCTACTCATTGCTTATTATTGCTATTTTTCACATTTCCAAGTCTCCACTCTGTTTCAAATGAGAATAAAGCTGTTTATGAGCACTATTTATTTTAAGCACACATGTAAGTGAAGCTATTAAAAACACATGGTTTACACTACAGTCTCTGCGTTCACAGCATCCCAGACATCAATATTTGGAAAACATCAACGATTAAGAAAAAATGAATCACTGTCTGGTCAACAGAGTTTTTAGTATGAAGATAAAGGTTGGGATCATGATATTTTGGTAGTAATACAGCACACCGTAAGTGTATTAGCATTATTCTGTTTGCTTTTGGCATCTGATGGCTTGGAAGTGGAAACGATGACATGTGACATCAGACTTAACACTGTAAATTCATCAAAACCATGAAATAACACAATGGATGTACAATCACATAGTGACAAGGAAAATATAAAATGAAAAATTAAATCCACATTAAAACCTATTCGATTGCTCCTTCTGCTCGATTGTCTGCCTTGCTGCTGTTGCTCTGCTGAGTTTCGTTTGCATCTGTAAGCTTCGTTTATCTTTCTGTTTTGAATCATTATTTACTATCATTCCCTGTTGTTTACTGCTAAATATAACTTACTCAACATCACACATTTGCTAGCACAAACACGCTAGTAATTTGCTAGACCGTTAGTGTGCCATCCGTGTGCTCTTATTTATTTATTTTGCTCGTGCCTTTTACAAATCCAACAACTGTGGTGAGTATCAGTCAACAAACACGGTGAGTCATGTCATCTTCTCCTCTTCAAGTAACATGTATTATGCCTTCTCTGTCAGTACAGGATTAGTCAGGCTGACAGAGAAAATTTCAGAACTAGAGACACGCATCCACACTTTAATTGAGGTTAATTGTATGAGTGCAAGGGCTTTAGATACTACTTTGGATGCGACTAGCTTAGGGAACTCTGTACATTGTTTGGTTCCGGCTGAAGAAGAGCCCGTGCAGCAGGGCAATTGGGTAACCCTGAGATGCTGTAGTCGCGGGACAAAACACCACTCTTCCGTTCTGATTACCAGTACAAATAGATTCTCCCCACTCAGTGAAACACCCACTCAAAATCCTGTTGAATGTGCCCTAGTTATTGGTGATTCTATTACACGGAACGGGAAAATAGAGCCACCAGCCACCATAGTTACATGTTTGCCAGGAGCCAGAGCGCCTGACATCAAAGCAAATTTAAAAGTGCTGGCTAATCGTAAATTCTCTAAGATTATAATTCAAGTCGGCACTAATGATGTTCGACTTCGCCAGTCGGAGATCGGTAAAATTAACGTTTAAGAGGTGTGTGAACTCGCAAGTACGATGTCAGGCACTGTAATTTGCTCTGTCCCCCTTCCTGTTTGCCGTAGGGATGAGATAGTTAGCAGATTGTCATCACTCAATGGCTGGCTGTCTAAGTGGTGTCCGCAAAAAAATATACAATTCATAGACAAAAGTTTTTTTGGGCAGACCTGTCCTGTTGAAAAAAGATGGTATTCATCCCTCCTGGGATGGTGCTGTGGGATGGTCTTCTCTCTAGTAATATGGCACATAGTCTTAGAGCGCAAACATGAATTGGGGCTCAGGTTGGGAAGTAGACTGGCTTAACCGACCGTTTGCTAGCTGTCTCACGTCACTGAGGTCAGATAAATTCCATCACATAGAGACTCTTTCACCTAGATATTATCATAGAGACTGTGTCTGTTCCCGAATTAGGAAATATAAAAAACTTCCAAACCCATCTAAGGGTAAAAATTTAATTGATGTTCTAGAAATAAAAAACAGATATAATACAAGTGAACAAATGATAAAGCTTGGGTTGCTGAATATTCGATCCCTTACTTCAAAGGCACTTATTGAATTTATTAAATTTATTAATAAATAATAAATTATTAAATTTGAATGAATCAAATTTTCCCTCAGAGAGACTACAATGCACTTCCTGATGCGATACTGTATTAGACGGTTGCATAGTTATAATTTTGTCCCTGATATTATCGATCTTATAAGTGAAGAAGTTCATAAAGTCATTACTGCTGTGTTTCTTGGAAACTTCTGGGCTTGAAGCTTTCTTTTTCGTTAGTTTAGCCACTGTTTCAAATAAATACCTAGGATTATGTTTATTTTCTTCTAATAGGGTTGAAAAATAAGCAGATCTAGCAGCTTTTAAAGCCTCTCTGTAAGCAATCGAGCTCTCCTTCCATGAAATCCGAAACACCTCTAGTTTTGTTTTCTTCCAGTTGCGCTCCATTTTTCTGGCTGCTCTCTTAAGGGCCTGAGTGTGCTCGTTGTGCCACGGCGTTGGACTATGTTCTTTAATCTTCTTTAAGCGCTTTAATCCCAATGCATCTTTTTCATTATCAATGTGTATATTAAAATCACCAACAATTAGTACTTTATCTGCAGCCAATACTAATTCAGATAGAAAGTCAGCAAATTCTTTGATAAAGTCTGTATGGTACCCTGGTGGCCTGTATACAGTAGCCAGCAGAATTTTCAAACGTGATTTATCGTTTACACTATATATTTTTACATTAAGCACCAACACTTCAAAATAATTATATTTACAACTAGATTTCTTAGTGGTTTTGAAAATATTACTATAAATTACAGCAACACCTCCTTTGCGTTTCAGACGAGGTTCATGTTTATAACCGTAATCTTGTGGGGTTGACTCATTTAAAGCAATGTAATCGTTTGGTTTTAGCCAGGTTTCTGTTAAACACAGCACATCTAGGTTATAATCTGTAATCATATCATTAACTATTAGTGCTTTTGAAGTAAGAGATCGAATATTCAGCAACCCAAGCTTTATCATTTGCTCATTTGTATTATATCTGTTTTTTATTTGTTGAACATCAATTAAATTTTTAACCTTAGATGGGTTTGAACGTTTTTTGGATTTCCAAGTTCGGGGAACAGACACAGTCTCTATATGATGATATCTAGGTGAAAGAGGCTCTATGTGATGGGATTTATCTGACCTTGGTGACGTGAGGCCGCTAGCAGACGGTCGGTTAAGCCAGTCTGTCTGCTTCCTGACCTGAGGCCCAGATTGTCATGTTTTATCTCTAAGACTATGAGCCAAATTACTAGAGAGAAGAGCAGCACCATCCCAGGAGGGATAAATACCATCTCTTTTCAACAGGTCAGGTTTGCCCCAAAAACTTTTCCAATTGTCTATGAATTCTATATTATTTCGTGGACACCACCCAGACAGCCAGCCATTGAGTGAACACAATCTACTAACTATCTCATCACTCCTGCGAACAGGAAGGGGGCCAGAGCAAATTACAGTGCTTGACATCGTACTTGCAAGTTCACACACCTCTTTAATATTAATTTTGGTGATCTCCGACTGGCGGAGTCGAACATCATTAGTGCCGACGTGAATAATAATCTTAGAGAATTTACGTTTAGCATTAGCCAGCACTTTCAAATTTGCTTTGATGTCAGGTGCTCTGGCTCCCGGCAAAAATGTGACTATGGTGGCTGGTGTCTCTATTTTCACGTTCCGTGTAATAGAATCGCCAATAACTAGGGCACAATCAGAATAATTCTCAGTGGGTGTTTCACTGAGCGGGGCAAATCGATTTGTTATCGGAACGGAAAAGTGTTTTTTTGATCCGCGACTAGAGCGATCTCTCACTGTCACCCATCTGCCCTGCTGCAAGGGCTCTACTTCAGCCGGAACCGACTCATGTAAAGAATTAACTAGGCTAGGCGCATCCAAAATAGTATCTAAAGCTCTAGCACTCTTCTTACTATTCTCGATTAAAGTTTGGATGTGTGTCTCTAGTTCTGAAATCTTCTCCGTCAGCCTGACTGTCTCCTTGCATTTATCACATATAAATCCTATATTGCCGACAGAGAAGGCTATGGTAAACATGTGACATGAAGTGCAGGTGACAATAACAGGAGAAGACATTACTCACCGTGTTTGTTGACTGATTCTTACTCACCTGGGCTTTTATGAACTCAAAGGCGCGGGCGTGCGAGAGAAAAATAAATAACTGAGCGCACGGGTGGTGCGTTAAAAGGCTAGTGAGTTAGCGTGTAGTGCTGACAAGTAACGGAAGCTAGCAATGTCAGGTTAATCTGAGATGTTGAGTAAGCTGTATTTAGTAGTATAAACAACTAGAATTTATAATAAATGATGGTTCAAAACAGAAAGAAATACGAAGCTAATACGAGGCTTAGACGCAGCAAACAAACTCACAGCAGCAGCAGTCACAGCGAGGCAGACAGGAGCAATCGATCTCAGAGATTCATTTTTAATCGGAAGCAATTAAAAATTCTGTATTATACATTTTTCAAGGCTTGTACCTTGGAACCTATTTCATGGTTTGCGTTCTCGAGCCACCAGGCACTGTTTTGTGCAAATGAGCGGCCGGATCACATTCTGTTAGAACGGTGTCGTGTTAGTGGAAGTTAGAGGAAGTGAATCAATCAAACTAACTTTAGCTGGACAATAACTTTATTCTAGAGCTGCTGTAAAGACAAAACAATCGCTGTTACTTTAATTTCATATTATCACTGTAAAGCTGCTTTAAAATAATCTATATATTTTTTTTTTACAGAAAATCAAAGAGCTTGACAGAGTCCATCTGGATTGTATACTTTCATTGCATGTAAAAGAGCACAAAGGATATTCTCCAAAACATTTTCTTTTGTCTTCCACAGACAGTCATGCGGTTTTGAAACACAGTTTCATAGTACAACACTCTTGAAACAGTTTGATAATATATATATATTTTAAACTATTGCTTTAAAGTAACATAGAGGTTTACTTTTTTCATAGAAATAGTTTTATGTTTGCATAGGTCACAAAGTAGGAATAGGTTATGTTAGAATCTGTTAGAATCAAGTTTGGCAAAGCCTGAAGGCATTCCTGGTTAAGAATAAAAGTATAATAGCCAAATGTTGCGCTCATGCCATGCCAACTACCATAGTCTCGAGATGACGTTCTATTCGGAGCAGTTCACATCCTCGGACTGGGAATTATGCGTTTCTGTGGTAACACTATTAACAACTAAATGAACCTGCAGAGGTCAAGTGATACAGTGGTCACGTGGTACATGTAGGAGCTCTCAGAAAATGATTCCATCTTCCAAGTTGTTACGAGCTCTACATGGACATGAAAGCTTTTTGAAAGTTACAAATCTCGTAATTAGGTAATTACAACATGACGTAAATGCACCTAAAGGTCGGTGGGAATATATTTTTTGTAATTAAGTGCAGGTATAACTAGGCTGAGATTCTGGGGGGAAAACTGAGCTTGGATTGAGCTTTACAGAGGTCTTGAGGCAATTAAATTGTGATTCTGGTTACTGCCTGTTTTCTCCTTGAGTAAATTGAGCAGGTCTTTGAAGTGGTAAGTTTAAACAAAATTGTGTGGATTTAACAGTGGCCAAATCAAGCAAATATCTCACCTGTTTTTGCTATAGACAGGAAAATGCTGTCTCTTTGGCTTGTTTATGCAGACTACAGCTACAACTTTAAATGTCATATAAAACATAATTAATCATGTTGTCAAGTTATTGTTGTTTATAAAAGTATATAAAGAAACTACTATATGGTAGGGTGTTCCCTTGTCAAAAATGGGCTAATTCACAGCCCATTGCTGGAACAAGTAGATAAAGGAAAAAGGAGAAAATACCACTCTGACAAAATAAACAAACTCTATGACAGTGAACAGACGGTTACTTTACACCGCACTCCTGGTCGGCTCACCTCAACCTCAATCCAAATAATTGCACCACATTACAGTGAACATATGTGTGCCAATCCAGGCTTTAAGAAAAGCACTCCCTCAATTTGCCTCTCAAGGAGCAAAACCTTAAAAGCAAACTAAGAAAATTAGGTGGTTTGGAGAGAAGTAAACCAACAATGGTGTTGATGAAGCTGTTATATAAAGGATTGATTGATTAAAGAAGAACTGATTTTCAAGACGTTCAGATTTATTTGCGGCTACCGAATGTGCATTCTTATGTAGCCTAATACCGTATCAATGTATTCTGTAACACCAACATTTTTATCTTGCTGTGACCCACAACAATTCTGAATCTACAGCATGAAACCAACATTCTGACTCCCAAAAGAATGCCTCCTGAAACCTTCAAACAATTAATAAAATACATACATCAACCAATGTAAGCAGTAAGATTCTCTAACTAATTACTATTATGAACGGGTTCTTCAAATGAATCAAACATACAGGGGTTGGACAATGAAACTGAAACACCTGATTTTAGACCACAATAATTTTTTAGTAGGGTGTAGGGCTGACAATACAGCATCAATTCATCTTGGGAATGACAGATACAAGTCCTTTGCAGTGGCCAGGGGTATTTTGAGCCATTCCTGTTCATCAGACCATTCTGTCATAAGTCTTGCTGTGTGTATTTGTGCATTTTCATGCTGATACATGACACCTTCAGGGTACAATGTTTGAACCATTAGGTGCACATGGTCCTCCAGAATGGTTCAGAAGATCTTGGCAGTGAAACGGCCGTCAAGCACAGTAGAGAGTGCCATGATATTGCAGGCCAAACCATCACAGATCCCCCCAGTGCTTCACTCTGGGACGCAACATTATCCTGGATACCATAGCTCTCAATTCAGCACAAATACTGTAATTGCTGTCCTGGTCACAGATGAGCCACATAGCACCTACGATTTGTCCTCTTTTAAATTCTGATATTTCTCCCATTTTGTTGTGAGGATTGCAATATCAAGTCAAGCCAGCTTTTTACAATACAGATTGTTTCAAAGCAGCTTTGCAGTGATAACAGGAAAATAATGCTACAAAGTTTGTTTCGGCTGTACAGGAGATCTAGAAGAAAATATTGTAGTCAATCTTAAGTTCAGTTATGGCTCATTTTTTGTTGTAAAAAGTTCTTAATTTAGTTCTTATCTACTGTATACAGCCACTCTTGAGAAAACAGTGATGTCATCGTCCAGCTCAGTTAATCCTCATATAATGGTGTCAATGCAGGCAGATCAATTATATTGTAAAATATTAAGTGTGTATCTATCTATGTGAAATTCATTTATATAACGCTTTATATAGATTGTTTTAAAGTCCCCCTGTAGTCATTAATTTTATCTAGCTTGAATGTAACTCTACACCCTTGCCTCATTTAGTATAGGGGATTCTATAAATATGCTAATTAGCCCCGCCTCCACTCACGTCAAGTCAAGTCATCTTCATTTATATAGCGCTTCTAACAATGTAGATTGTTTCAAAGCAGCTTTACAGAGATAAACGTATAATTTAAGGTAACAGAGATTATTTTGGCTTCATAGCGGTTCTTGAATAATGTTATTTTCCAGCTAAAGTTAGTTTTGATTGATTCACTTCCGTCGAAATGATAATTTGTTATTAAATTAGGGGCCGCTAAGACGACACCGTTCTCTCTAAACAGACTTTAAACGCGAACCTGTGATACACGCTTGTAATTCCCTACAAACCATGTCTAAACAAAATACTTGTCTTGCCTATAAATTTGATACAGAATTTTATTTTATCACTTCAGGGTAGGTACGCGAACCGAATTTCGAAATCAGGATTTAAGGGAAGTGTTCCCAGTTCCGGCTGAACTAATCTATGCAGCCTAACATTGAATTATAGAAGTCAATAATGTATTATGTGAATGCTAGGTCAAAGAGATGTGTTTTGCTTTGAACTGACAGAGTGTGTCTTCTTCCCGGACAATGGTAGGAAGACTGTTCCAAAGTTTTGGTGCTAAATAGCAAAAGGATCTACCGCCAGCAGTTGATTTGTGAAGCACTATAATGCGTTAAGAGCTCGCTCAAGTACTGCGGAGCTAAACCATTTAGTGCTTTGTAAGTAATCAGCAATATTTAAAAATGTATACAATGTTTAATAGGAAGCCAATGCAGTGTTGACAGAACCGGGCTAATATGGTCATACTTCCTGGCTCTGGTAAGAACTCGAGCTGCTGCGTTTTGAACTAGCTGTAATTTGTTTATTAAGTGTGCAGGGCAACCACCCAGTAGAGCATTATAATAATCTTGCCTTGAGGTCATGAACGCATTAACTAATTGTTCCGCATTTGTCAATGAGAGCATATGGCGTAATTTAGATATATTTTTAAGATGGAAAAATGCGGTTTTACAGATACTAGACACGTGACTTTCAAATGAAAGATTGGTATCAAAGAGCACACCGAGGTTCCTAACCGACGACGAAGACTTAACAGAGCAGCCATCAAGTGTTAGACAGGCAAGGTTATTACGTTAATGAGGTAAATACGTTACGTTTTTTGTCCAATAATTAGAATCTCTGTTTTTTCAGAATTTAGTAGTAGGAAATTACTAGTCATCCAATTTTTTATACCAGCTATGCATTCCGTTAATTTTGTGAATTGGTAGGTTTAGTTTTAAAGGAATATACAGCTGAGTATCGTCGGCATAACAGTGAAAGCTAATTCCATGTTTCCTAATGATATCTCCTAATGGTAGCATGTACAGAGTGAACAGCAGCGGTCCTAGTACTGAGCCTTGTGGTACGCCACACTGAACTTGTGATCAATAAGACATCTCTTCATTTACTGCTACAAACTGATAACGGTCACATAAGTATGATTTAAACTATGCTAGTGCAATTAGCCCACTAATGCCAACATAGGTTTCTAGTCTATTTAAAAGGATGTTGTGGTCAATGGTGTCAAATGCAGCACTAAGATCTAGTAACACTAAAAGAGAGATACAACCATGATCGGATGTTAAGAGCAAATAATTTGTGACTCTAATGAGAGCTGTCTCTGTACTATAGTACGGTCTAAATCCGGACTGGAAATCCTTGCAGATATAATTTCTTTCTAGAAAGGAACACAGTTGTGAGGATACTGCTTTTTCTAATATCTTTGACAGAAAAGGCAGATTCGAGATCGGCCTGTAATTGACTAATTTTGTATGATCAAGTTGTATTTTTTTAACAAGCGGTTTAATCATAGCCAGCTTAAAGGTTTTTGGTACGTATCCTAGAGACAAAGACGAATTAATGATATTAAGAAGAGGATCTATGACATCTGGAAGCATCTCTTTCAGTAGCTTAGTCAGTATAGGGTCTAACATACAAGTTGTCGATTTAGATGAATTAACGAGTTTGCAAATTTCTTCCTCTCCTATAGCAACAAATGAATCAAATTTTTCCTCAGGGAGACTACAACTGATGCGATACTGTAGTAGACGGTTGCATAGTTATATTTTTGTCCCTGATATTATCGATCTTATAAGTGAAGAATTTCATATAGTCATTGCTGCTGTGTTGCTTGGAAACTTCTGGGCTTGAAGCTTTCTTTTTCGTTAGTTTAGCCACTGTTTCAAATTAATACCTAGGATTGTGTTTATTTACTTCTAATAGGCTTGAAAAATAAGCAGATCTAGCAGCTTTTAAAGCCTCTCTGTAAGCAATCAAGCTCTCCTTCTATGAAATCCGAAATACGTCTAGTTTTGTTTTCTTCCAGTTGCGCTCCATTTTCAGTTGCGCTCACTCATACCAGCACAGAGATCAACTCGTTGACGATCATACATTGACGTGATTGGTTACAAGGTAGATTGTGGTGTCAGAAACACCAGCGATTTCAAACTGCGTTTTTGAGACTGTCTTTGGATCACTGCAGTTTTAAGAATAAAATACTCAGCAATGGTGTTGACTTATGAATTTGCACATGGTTTATATTAAACCACATTAAAAACAACATATAGACATATAAACAACATTAAAAACTTGATTTTCACCACAGGGGGACTTTAAAACCATCAATTACAAAATGTTCATCAATTACGAAATGACTTTAATTTAATAAGCAGCTCTACAGAAGACAATAGTGTCATTTTCCAACTCAGTTCCATCTCATTAAGTTCTGTTATCATCCAATAGTGTCAGTGTCAATAACATTTCTGAACAAGAGATACTGGTCCCATCTGGTCTAATTTGGGCTTTTATTTATCTGTCCACCTCCGGTCAAGCGAGTACTCTGAGGAGAAAGGAATGTCGCGCTCCGAATTGGGGCACTGATATGGCGGTAATTACATGTGATGGTGCCTGACGAGCCGAGATGGAGGAAAAATAGATCATGTAAACGAGACTGGATAGACAAGCCATTGAGGAATGTTTCTGGATGCCTAAACAAACCAGAGGAGTGTGTGGATTAGAGTGTGGCATGAGGCACTATAAAAGAACAGAAGAGGTCACCAATGCCCACCTAAACAGTTAATGTGAGTGTAAAGCTTTTAAAAAATCAGATAGAGCAGAAACCTCTGCAATAATTTCCTACCATGAAGTATGGAGTGAGAGAGATGCTATGTGTGATTTTACCACAGTTAAAGGGACACTTCACCAATTTGCATTAAGCTAAGCTAACAGGCACTGTGGAGCCAGATGTGAAGTTACATACTCAATATGATATGGAAGAAGAGGATTTCGAAAGTTTTAAGAGCCGCAATATAGCGAAGAGCAGCTGATGCTGATGGAGGAACAGGAGGCGCCGGCGGCTTCTGCAGCCGAGGCAGAAGACCTGCCTGTCGCGGACGAGAAGCCCGGACTGGGGCGGACTGGTGGTGCCTGTGCGCATACGGACACAGAGATAGAGTCCGTCTGCTGCAAAGAATTTCAACGATGCCAATTTCTCCTGGACAAAATCTCTGAATCAGACGAGGACACGGAAGTTTGTGTTGTGAACCATCCTAGTTCTGCACCGCATATGTTCTGACTGAACATCTCGGTAGTGGTACCATGCAATAATTCACCATTTCGAAAGAAATACAAACGAGGAGTAATTCACTAATGAGTTCGCCAACTAACTTTAATGTTTGTGTGAAAATAATTTCAAGCTCTGGTGGTTAGCTAGCTTTGTAGACTGAAGAGTGATTTCTCTGATAGGCGGATACCTCATACACGCTGTTCTGGATTAGTGGGAGTGGCTTGCGGAGCTTTGCAATGTGGTGCATTGTGGGAGTTGTTGTCTTTCATACAAACGCGCCCTAAAGTTACTTTCTGTCTTTTCTCGGTCAAGAAGGCACCAAATTCGACTACATATATGACCCACTTTCAATAAAGATTAATGTTCCCACGGGTGAAATGCTCCTTTAAGGTGAAGTGTGTTATTTCAGTGTGCTTTCAGGCAAGTTTTCAGAAAACTTCTATGTCTGCCATTAGCTGATTACACAAAGCCAACATTTTTACACGTTTTTTTTTTTAGAGAAATCAAGTTAAGAATGGCTTACTTACAGCTGTCTCTGCATACTAAGCTAGATGCATTAAGGGGGGAAAAGGACTACATTTACATTTACATTTGCAGAACTTTTATAAAAGATCATTACAGTATTTTAAATAATCTTATCTTAACTTTTGGATTGCATCCATCAGATAAAAAAAGAAAAAAATCAAATGAGATGAGTTTAATTTGTAAAGTATTTCATTTACTGATTTATAAAAAAAAAAAGGCGCTACCTAGCTAACAGATTTTTGTTATAAGAACGTTCTCCAAATATTCAGTGTTGGTTCTGGGAACGTAAATTTTTTCCAGTTTTCTTGACGTTAGAGGAACGCATTTTAGATGGTATGATGTCCCTCAAAAGTTCTTTCAACTTAATTTTGCTTAAACATTTAATAATCTAGGAACGTTGATTTGTAACATCCCAAGAAAATAAAAAATGTCCAGTTTCCTGAATGTTAATAGAATGTTATTTAAAGGTTAGTATGGTATGATGTTCTTGAAACATTTTGTCAATCATTCAAACACATGCTGTGAACAAGCACTGAAAGAAAGAGAAATAAGAACACAAACTACAACTTTCTTCAGCCACAGCCTTATGCCTAGTTCACACTACAGGATTTTAAGCCCGATTTAAGCCCGATTTGCAAATCGTTGAGCTCGCCGACAGGTCGGGTTGTTATCGCGTGCAAATCGCGGGGGATTAGCAGCCGATGAACGCTTGCCAATCTGTTAGTATGAAAGAGCCAACAATGCATCAAAGATGCTCGCAGACGCCTCGCAGACGTGTCGCCGAGCCCAGAAAAATATCTAGCATGCTAGATATCTGGAGCTGTCGCACGACTCAACCACATGTGATGTCATGACCTACAGCTAATCAGAGCAAGGCATGGGTTGAGGTCACTGGGAAAATACCGTTTATATACTGTCTATGGAAAATACACGTTTTTTTTTTTCTCAGAGCAAATCATCGCGCAAACAGTTTGCAGCACTAATTTCTGTCTGACGTCCATATTCAAACAAAGACTCGCGTGTTGTGCACTTGTGTTCTTCGCTGGATAGTGGCGCGCGTGCTGTATTGCGTCATTTCCGGTTCGTTTTATCGCGTGATTTTTCGTGATAAAACGTGGTTTGTAGACAAGATAGAATCGTTGGGTGACAGAGTTGTTGTCAACTCGTGTAGTGAGTAACCTCCTGTCAATCACGTTGTGTCGTGTGGTGTGAACAGCTCAACAACTTGAACACTCCTGATTTCACAGAGAACAAGTCATATAGTGTGAACTGCACAGTTCAGCCCGACGTTTTAAAATCCTGTAGTGTGAACTTGCCTTTAGAGGAAATCAACTAAAGATAAAATACATTTAGGGTATGTTTACACGGAAACGATCTGAAGAGAAAACACAAAAGTGGCGTTGCATTATCACTTTTTATTCTGCGTTTAGAGACGAGCATTATGGGGGGGTAATCTGTGTGCATATGGTGACGCAAAAGTGTGTGAAATTCGAAGTAGTTTGCACTCCAGGCGGCTAGGTGGCAATGTGAAGCTCTGAAAGTGAAAGAGAGAATGACACTGTTTTTCATGTTTAATACGGTAAAGCTGCTGCTTTAACCCTCGGTGCTCTTCGCGTGTCGCTCAAAAATTACTTTTAATTTTTTATTTTAAAATAAAATTATAATTTTTTTGGTCAATGAAATTAATACTATATTTTAGTTTGATAATGTTTTGTTATTTTCCTGTACTGGCACATGCCTGTGACGTAAACGCGTACGCGACGAGAGCCACCGTGAGCAGATCGGTGCCTTCACTGGCTAGCAGACTTTCGCGTTTTTACCCTTTAGACGGGAACGCGATGGTGGAGCGTTTTTAAGATTTCCACTCTGGAGGGTGGTTTCACTTTTTTGAGTTTTTAAGCCCCAAAAACGCTGTCGCCGTCTAAACAAAAGGCACATCTGATAAAATATTTTTACATTTTCAGCCACGAGCGTTCTCGTGTAAACAGGGCCTTAGGCCATGTCCACACTAATACGTTTTCGTTTGAAAACGTATATTTTTCTCTCCGTTTTGGCCTTCCGTCCACACTGACGGAAGTGTGTGTGAAAACAAACCCCTACGTTTTTATTAATGAAAACAAACCTTTTTTGAAAACGCACTACAAAGTGGATACATTTGAAAATGCCTTTTTCACGTTGTAGTGTGGACTGTGAAACTGTGGTATTTAAAAAACGACGACGTAAATGTAGTCATTTGCATACTCATCTGATCGTGGTTGTATCTCTCTATTAGTGTTACTTGATCTTAGTGCTGCATTTGACACCATTGACCACAACATCCTTTTAAATAGACTCGAACATTATGTTGGCATTAGTGGAATTGCACTAGCATGGTTTAAATCATACTTATCTGACCGTTATCAGTTTGTAGCAGTAAATGAAGAGATGTCTTATAAATCACAAGTTCAGTATGGCGTACCACAAGGCTCAGTACTAGGACCGCTGCTGTTCACTCTGTACATGCTACCATTAGGAGATATCATTAGGAAACATGGAATTAGCTTTCACTGTTATGCCGACGATACTCAGCTGTATATTTCTTCAAAACCTAACGAAACCTACCAATTCACAAAATTAACGGAATGCATGGCTGATATAAAAAAATTGGATGACTAGTAATTTCCTACTACTAAATTCTGAAAAAACAGAGATTCTAATTATTGGACAAAAAATTCCACACGTAATAACCTAGAATACTGTCTAACAGATGGCTGCTCTGTTAATTCTTTGATACCAATCTTTCATTTGAAAGTCACATGTCTTGTATCTGTAAAACCGCATTTTTCCATCTTAAAAATATATCTAAATTACGCCATATTCTGTCATTGACAAATGCGGAACAATTAGTTCATGCGTTAATGACCTCTAGCCTTGAGGTCATGAACGCATGAACTAATTGTTCCGCATTTGTGCCTTCACTTGACGTGAAGTTTCTTCACGTCATGTCTACCGAGTCTGAGATTCTTCATGTCATGTCTACCGAGCCTGAGCAGCTTCACTTCATGTCTACCGAGCATAAGCTTCTTCACATCATGTCTACCAAACCTGAGCTTCTTCACGTTATGTCTACAGAGCCTGAGCTTCTTTACGTGATGTCTGCCGAGCCTGAGCCTCTTCACTTCATGTCTACAGAGCCTGAGCTTCTTCGTCATGTCTACAGAGCCTGAGCTTCTTCACGTCACTCCTGCCGAGCCTACGCTTCACGTCAGTCCCGCCGAGCCAGGGATGGTTCACGTCATGCCCACCGAACCAGAGATAGTTCACGTCATGCCCGTCATGCCAGAGACTGTTCACGTCATGACCCCCGAGTCAGAGACTGTTCACGTCATGCCCGCCGAGCCAGAGATGCTGAAAACAATAATACCTAGAATATCAAAATCGACTGCTGGCGGTAGATCCTTGTCCTATTTAGCACCAAAACTTTGGAACAGTCTTCCTACCATTGTCTGCGAAGCAGACACACTCTGTCAGTTCAAAGCTAGATTAAAGACGCATCTCTTTGACCTAGCATTCACATAAAGCATTATAGACTTCTATAACTCAATGTTAGGCTGCATAGATTAGGTCAGCCGGAACTGGGAACAGTTTCCTTAAATCCTGATGTACTAGTTACATCATAAGAAGAATGGCATCTACGCTAATTTTAGTGTCTTTGTTTATCCCGGGGTTTTCCAGCAGCCTGCCGGATCCAGGCCGGATCCAGATCTGACGAAGGACCTTTGCCTGGACCGGATGTCAACGCAGTGCTGAAGTGCCAACTAGCCTCTCCCTATGAGGAACCCTTTATCACTCTACAGATAAAGCATTGTGGAAAATTTGTGTATCTACCCCGTAGTGATAAAATAAAATAAAATTCTGTATCAAATTTATAGGTAGGACAAGTAGTTTGTTTAGGCTTGGATTGTAGAGAATTACAAACATGCGCACATGTATTCAAACACACATAACTATAGAATTAATTTTTGATGTGCACGTGAGCGCCATCAACGTTTCTCACAGGTTTGCGTTTAAAGTCTGTTTAGAGAGAACGGTGTCGTCTTAGTGGCCCCTAATTTAATACTGAAACGTCCGAAAACGCCTGAAAACGCTAGTGTGGACGGAGAGCGTTTATAAACTAAAACACCGTTTTCAAATGTCTCCGGATTAATGTAGACGTAGCCTAAATCTCTCAAGATCTCAGGAGAGGAGGATTAAATAACTCCACAAACAGCATTACCAGCTTCACTTATTACAAACCAGACTGACTTTATTTCAATCAGACGTCTACATAAGTTCTTATTGAGAACTAACAGAGGTTTAGATTTTGATGATTTATTGTTTCATTTGACGTAACAATCATGGTGATCAGCGTTTGCTTTAGTTGGGCTCTTGACCCTTGACGCTTGTTAAGTTAAATTTTTCCAGACATTGCAGGTGTTTTCAGAAAACATTTCTCCATTGATAAAGCAGATCAACATGACTGCTTCACTGGTCATGTGACTGCATTAAAGTGGTATACACAACTGCTTTGTATGTAGTTTTGCTTATTTTTAGAATTGTAATTTTTTCGAGCATTAAGTTATAAAGACAACCGATTTGATAAACATCATTTGTAACACTGAAGTGATTTGTGTAAGATTGAACAAAAAACTATGTGTAAATGTGTTGTATGAAACACTCATCATACAAACCTCAACAATGGTGACTATAAAAAATAATTGAGCTGCATAATTTATTCATGCCATGATGCATGCTAGGAGCCATGAATGTTTTTTGTGTGCTAGCATGAATGTCTAGCCAGACATTTTTTGATGTCTGTGAGTGTATAGATGACACAAAACAAGTTTTTAAAAATGTTAACAATGACAGTGTTATTTATACACTCACAGACATCTACATTCAGCATCTGAAATTCAACAAAGGTGTCAGAAACTATAATAATAATAATAATTTGTTACATTTATATAGCGCTTTTTCTGAGACCTCAAAGCGCTTTACATAGAAGAGGGGGGGGAATCTCCTCAAACACCACCAATGTGCAGCATCAACTTGGATAATGCAGCGGCAGCCATATTGCGGCAGAACGCCCACCACACACCAGCTTACTGGTGGAGAGGAGACAGTGATGAAGCCAATCAGTATATGGGGATGATTAGAAGGCCATAATGGACAGAGGCCACTGGGCATATTTTGGCCAGGATGCCAGAGTTACACCCCTACTCTTTTTTGAAAGACATCCTGGGATTTTTAATGACCACAGAGAGTCAGGACCTCGGTTAAACGTCTCATCCGAAGGGCGGCGCTCTTTTGACAGTATAGTGTCCCGTCACTACACTGGGGTGTTAGGACCCACACAGACCACAGGGTGAGCACCCCCTGCTGGCCTCACTAACACCTCTACCAGCAGAAACCTGGTTTTCTCAGGAGGTCTCCCATCCAGGTACTAACCAGGCTCAGCCCTGCTTAGCTTCAGTGGGCAACTGGTCTTGGGCTACAGGGTGATATGGCTGCTGAAAATGTCTATCTTTATCACATCAACGGAGTTTAATACTTTTTTAAAATAATGCTTCAATTACATAGTCAACAATTCGCCTTTGGCTAAGCCACGCCCTAGAATGTAGATTGACCAATCACAGCGCAGCCAAGAACGAGCTGCCACAGAAGTCCGACACTTTTTCACAGCGCTCCATTGACTTTAACACAAGCGGCTCATATTTTTGGTCTCTGCAGGCTATATAGGGGTGCACCGAAATTTCGGTCGCCGAAAATTTCGGTCAAAAATGGCATTATCGGATTCGGGCCGAAATAAAAAAGCCAGCCGAAAATGAATGTCAACCACGCCCCTCCCATCCGCGCGCAAGCGCTTGGGTTTCACTCACCGTCGAGCTGTCACTCGTCACCCACCCCACCCCTCCCCTCCCCTCCGTGCTCAAGCAGGTTTCACTCACAGTCGAGCTGTTAGCACGCGTCTGCAAAGATTGAGCATGTTAGCGGAAAGTATTTTAAAGTTTCAGATGAGGACAACCAGCGCCGCCGCTCCCACCACGCGCATCATGCGCTGTGCGTAGGGCATCAAGTCAAGAGCTGAGGGGACACCAAAAAATTGCGGAATGAAACATCATTAATTATAATGCCGATATTATTTCAGTATAGAAATACAGACATCCCAAGTCTCCCGGAAGTTCCGGGAGTCTCCCGCATATTGATAGCGGCTCACTGATGCCCGCGAATTAGTTAAAAATCTCCGGAATCTAGAGCGAGCGCCCCCGCGAGACAGAGACTGTGCTCCAAACCGTGTAGCGCGTGCACGGCAGAGAGGGAGAGAGAGCAAGAGTGCGTGCCTCATGAAGCGCATGTAATATAAAATATATATAATATATAAAATCTTTTAGGTTTTGTTATGTAACTGTTAGTGGTAATAAAAGTTTGATGATTATTCTATTGGTTTGTGATTTTTCATTTCAGATCCATTAAAAATTAAGCAATATAAATAAATATATATTAAAGTTTTTAAAAGAAGCCATTTTCGGTATCAGTTTCGGTTTTCGGCCAAGTGCATCCTAAATTTTCGGTATCGGTTTCGGCCCAGAATTTTCATTTCGGTGCATCACTAGCTATTACCGTCGTAGTTCTATCAAAAAATATGGTTAAACGTTGTGCCTGGGGCATTTGTAACACAGATACGCATTTCCCAGAGAGGTTGGAGGGGGGTGTCCGTTTTTTCCCCTTCCCAAAACCGAAGTCAAACCTGACAAGTGTCGTCTTTGGATTAAACTGTGTGGACGTCCTCACAGTCCGCTAAACACCTCAAGGATCAACAAGCAGACTTTTGTGTTCTCTAAGATAAATTTAGCTTTTAACCTTACTGTGAAGTTATACTAGTTAGACAAGTTTTATGCTGTTTTGGTTATGATTTCGGTTCTCTACCCTAATTGTTGATACGCTAGCACACGCTGCTAATAAATACAACTTTATACTCGCGTAGTCCGTTTGCTTTGTAATAACGATTATAAAAGTGAATAGAGACCTACCCAGCTTTGCATGAACAGTGTTGCTCCTTGATATTGTTAGTCCCAGCCTCCGTCTCGATTAGTAGGATATGCGGTGGTTAATTTTTTGACTGTGACCATTATGCTTTTGCCTCTATTTGGATGGCTTGTTGTTGCTTGCGTTTCACCTGTATGTCTTGAATATAGCCTTCAACGCATACTGCAGCCCATTTTGCCTACTTCTATCGGACACTTTATTAGCTGCTTTATAAAAGTTTGATAAAATTTCAGCAGGAAGATCTGTCACAGCATAAGCCATGTTGATACCAAACCAGAGCCCAGATGAAGTTGACGGACGTCGCAACAGTAACTAAGGGGGGCGGGGCTTAGACAAAGTTTGACATTGTTTGACCGTTAAAACAGTCATGTTGATCTGCTTTATTAATGCAGAAATGTTTTCTGAAAACATCTACAATGGCTAAAAAAAAAGTGTCAAGGGTCAAGAGCCCAACTAAAGCAAATGCTGTTCACCATGGTAACGTCAAATGAACCAATCATTCATCAACATTTTAAATGTTAAACCTCTGTTAATTCTGAATAAGAACTTCTGTAATGGCAGAAATAAAGTCAATCTGGTTAGTAATAAGTGAAGGTGGTAATGCTGTTTGTGGAGTGGTTAAATCCTCCTCTGCTGAGATCTTATCTTTAGTTGATTTCCTCTAAGGCTGTGGCTGAAGAAAGTTGTAGTTTGTATTCTTATTTCTCTTTATTTCAGAGCTTGTCACGATAGGGTGCCCCTGCCTGTCTTGGAGGCATCTGTCAGGACTATTTTTCTCCTGACAACTGAGCCCAGCGTTATCCCTTTGGTAAAAATGGGGTGATCTCCGAGGAATCAAGACTCTGACGCAGCCGTGGGTCACCTTGAGAGTGTGTTGGCCTGTGCGCCACGCATGGGGTTGGACAAGGCCTCTCAACCAGAGCTGGAGTGGTCGCATGCAGGCCCAGCGAAATAACCGAAGAAGCTGCCACCATGAGGCCTAGCAGCTTCTGAAACCTCTTGAGGGGATGAAAGGACCCCGCTTTGAATGAGGTTTCCATGCTCCTGATTTTCAAGGCGCACTCTTGTGAGAGCCAAGCCTTCACATTGTATTTCTAAGATAAAAATATGGATGACCCAAACATTTTGTGTCTTAATAGTGATAAGACAGAGGTCTTGCTTATTGACTCTCCTCATCAGCTTCGTAAAGCTAGTTCACTAATGTTAAATGTAGATGGCTCTGTTTTGGAGTTCTAAACTAAAAAATAATAATATAGGGATTATATTTGTCACAGTCACCAGCTAACTGTCACTGTCATCGTCACTGTCATGTGTTAGTCTCCGTCTGCACTACAGTTCCCATCATCCTCTCTGGCTCACACCTGCACTCACTTCACCATTACCCGCACCTGTCAGCGATCATCGTCATCGTCACTCATCGACTACAGCTGTTGTCTTCTTTGTTCACCTGTGTATTTAAGTTCCTCCCTGTTCTTGTTCATCGTTGGTTATTGTTTGTGGTTAGTGCACATGTCTGTTTCGCATCTTGGATTCATCGTGTCTTTGAATAAATCATCTTGTTATTTGTATCTCATTGCCTTCATTGTCCTTTTAGTGACCCAGCGTTACAGAATAACCGACCAAATTACCAAATGGATCCTGCGGTTCTTCTGATCCTCCTGGAGCAGGACCAGCTCTCTCTCGAGGCCCACACCACGGCTTTTCTCGACCTGGCGTGCCTTACCCGACCTTTCAGTGAGTGTTTTTTTTTACACAGGTCTAAATGGGGAGACGAAGGCACGTCTGCCCGGTGTGGGACTTCAAGAGAACTTCAAGGCCTTCGTTGAGTGGGTATTAGTCCACTGTGGTTCTCAGTTCACCATCGGCCCTTCCAACAGCAATGAACTTGAGACCACCCTTCCTGAGTCTCCTGTCTCTATCCTCGTCCAGAGACAAGAGGAAAAAGACTTAATTGACTTTGATACCAAACCGGAGTTTCTTCACGTCATGTCTACCGAGCCTGAGCTTTTTCATGTCATGTCTACCGAGCCTGAGCAGCTTCACTTCATGTCTACCGAGCATAAGCTTCTTCACGTCATGTCTACCGAGCCTGAGCTTCTTCACGTTATGTCTACAGAGCCTGAGCTTCTTCACATGTCTGCCGAGCCTGAGCCTCTTCACTTCATGTCTAGAGAGCCTGAGCTTCTTCGTCATGTCTACAGAGCCTGAGCTTCTTCACGTCACTCCTGCCGAGCCTACGCTTCACGTCAGTCCCACCGAGCCAGAGACGGTTCACGTCATGCCCGCCGAACCAGAGATGGTTCACGCCATGCCCGCCGAGCCAGAGACTGTTCACGCCATGCCCGCCGAGCCACAGACTGTTCACGCCATGCCCGCCGAGCCAGAGACTGTTCACGCCTTGCCGTCCGAACCCTCGCCCATTATTCCGCCCAATAATTTTTTTGGGGGGGGGCCTATACATCTAGTAGTACAACAGTAGGCCAAAGGGTATCACATTGGACGCTGCTGCCATGAGGCCATGAGGCGGGGCCAGAGCTGCATCTACGCACTCCGTGAACATGCGGGGTGATAGAGCTATACTGAATGGAAGCACCCAATAATGGTATTCTTTGCCCCCAAAAGAAAACCACGGGAACCTCCTTTGTTTAGGGACGATAAGCGCCTTTTAAATCTATCGTGACAAACCAGTCCTCGGATCTGATTTGAGTCATGATCTGTTTGAGTGTGAGCATCTTGAACTTGATTTTCATGACTGCACTATACAACAGACGAAGATCTAAAATGGGACGCAACCCCCCATCCTTTTTCGGAACAATAAAGTAGCGGCTGTAAAACCTCGATTCTCAATCGGAAAAGTACACCTGCTCTATAGCTCCCTTCGCTAATAGAGACTCTACTTGCTCCATTACCAGAGCCTGCTCGGTATGTACTAACACGAGTAGCACCCCGTTGTAACGAGGTGGAGGAGTATGAAACTGGATTCTGTAACCTATTATCTCTATTATCTGCAAGACCCATGGAGATATATTCTGCAGATTCTTCCACTCAGTCAGAAAATCTACTAAGGGTACCAATCTCTCGAGACTGGCCTCTGGTGTTATTGTAACAGCCACCTCGCTCTCAGAGGTCTGACACCAGTGGCATCAGGACCTTGGCCGAAGCCTTTTTCACAGAAAAAACAGTCCTCAGATCCATCTTCTGCTTTAAAGGCTTCTGTTGAGATTGCCATTCTGGTCCCCAATCTTTCTGAGGGGGAGCACAGGAAATGACACTCTGCCTGTAAAAGGAGTTTGTTAATGGCTAGTGCTGCTCCGCTCAGCAGCCCCATTTACGAAGTTATAATCTCCAAACTCATTGTACACAGGAGATTGAGATTGATAATCTTCAGTTCCCTTAACTTGATGATCAGCACATAATTATACCATTTAATTCCTCAAAATTAAATGTAGTAAAAGATCAACCAGACAAGTTACACAGTCTGGATGAAATGCTGAACTTACATGAATCTAACTAATGAAAGTCAGATAAGCAAATTTAAATGCAGCCCACTTATTAAATTCCTCAGAATCAAGCAGCAAAACATCAATCAGACAAGTTAATATAGTCTGGATGAAAGGCTTAATATATATTAATATATATATAGCTTACAGTATATATTAAATAGTTTCAACATACAATAAAAGAATCATAAAATCATAGCTTGCAATACACTGTGTATCTCTATAATCAATGCATTGCATTTGCATAACCACTGGATTCTTATTGCAGTCTTTTTAAAAAAATAAATAGTAGCATGGGGAGACGACATCATGACATGACTGACTCATATGTTACCATCACGTGTCACCATATCGCAAGTGACTGGACACTCGTGTCGCATGTTTTGCAATCCCGGGCTGTCCACACCAGCCACAAAGCAAGTAACATCGCAGCATTGTTGAATTAGACCTTAAATGAGGGGGGTATTACTGAGAAACCGGCCCTGGTTACCGACAATGCAGCTAATATGGTTAGTGCTTAGAGGTGTCAAGTAACGAAGTACAAATACTTCGTTACATTACTTAAGTAGAAATTTTGGGTATCTATACTTTACTTGAGTAATTATTTTTCAGCCGACTTTTTACTTCTACTCCTTACATTTTCACGCAATTATCTGTACTTTCTACTCCTTACTTTTTAAAAATAGCCTCGTTACTCCTATTTCATTTCTGCTTGTTTTCATTCCGGCTTGTCGTCGTTCAAAAAATGGGCAATTATACAATAGATCTGAGTCCCGCCTCCTGAACACACATCGCTAAACTGATTGGCTTTGTGTTTTCTTTCTAACTTGTGAGAGGCTGTCCGCGCGGCGCGCTGTAGTTACATTTTGTTGTGCGAAGCGGCACAACTCCTCCGAAGGAAACCTACTGTAGATGCGGTAAGCGAGGGAGAAATTAATTTTGTGCTCAAGAATACGGGGCAAATCGCGTCAAATATTGCTTTGGGGACAGCCGTTTTTACAATATTGCCTACTGTATGACAATCGCGGGATAAGTGGCAAACATAATCGTTAGTGTGTGTGTGTGTGCGTGCGCGCGTGTGTGTGAGAGAGAGAAGAGAGAGAGTGTGTGCGTGTGTGTGAGAGAGAGAGAGAGAGAGAGAGAGAGTGAGTGTGTGTGTGAGAGAGAGAGAGATAGTGTGTGTGTGTGTGAGAGAGAGAGAGGAGAGAGAGTGTGTGTGTGTGTGTGTGTGCGTGCGTGCGTGTGTGTGTGTGTGTGAGAGAGAGAGAGTGTGTGTGTGTGCGCAACCATTATAGTGTCAAAATATCCCCACAAAGATGGCAATATCTGAAATCCTTATATGCGGCTGAAACAGGTAGCCTAGTGCCTCACAAGTTTTTCAACATTTACATTTTAATATATATAACATTATAGTCATTATGGCCTTAGAATTATTTTTTTTTGGATGCACTATAGGCCCCTTTGGCGCGGTCTAAGCTTTTGTCCTTAATGGCATTTTTTGCCTTGCATTACTTTTACTTTTATACTTTAAGTAGTTTTAAAATCCAGTACTTTCATTTATCAATGAATCCTAAAAATGTTTTTGTACACAACTGTTTTCAGGATTGATAATAATAATAATTGTTTCTTGAGCAGCAAATCAGCATTTTAGACTGATTTCTGAAAAATCATGTGAGTACGGAGTAATAGGGCTGGGTAAAAAAATATAGATTCTCAGATTTTAACCGATATTCAATTTAACGGAACAATATCGATATGGGAAATCCCAGATTATTGTGCATGCTTTACTTGAGAGGATGCGAATATTATCTGTACGTCGCCTCTCGTCCTGAAGAGGTCGCCTTCTTTTGAGATAATCCACTTAAAACAAAACAAAACAAAAAAGACAGAGGATCATGTTGGTTAAGACCAATGTCGCAGCTAATATGGTTAGTGCGGCGGGATTAATGAATGTTCTTCATGTCTGGGCGAGGAACACGCGGCTATCGCTCTTGCGGATGGCGGCTGCCATCACTGTGAACTACTGCCTCTGGCGACTCTGCGGACTTGCCTGGCGTCGTTCCAGGAGCCCGTGTTCTCCGCTGTTGTGCCGCGCCGTAAAAAGCGCCGTGCACAGCGGAACCCCGAACCTCCGTCAAGCCGCCAAAGTTCGCTGGCGCGCCCGCGAACTGTGTCTCCGGCTTCCTCAGCCTCGATACCCGACGGACAGCGACCGCAGATTGCCGCCGCTTCCGTCGACGACATCGATGACATCGACGCTATCGACGCCATGCTGAGGGACGAGGACTCGTGCTCGGTTTTGGCTTCCGGCAGCGAGGAGTGGGCGAGCTCTGCGGATCTCGCGCCCCCTGCCCCCACGCCAAAAGGAAAGAGAGCGAGCATCGAGGCGGAGCTCATGCGCGTTCTCACTCAAGCCACGGCGAGCCTTGGCCTTGAGTGGGTTTCGCCCGAGCAGCCCGCTAAAAACCGGCTGGATGGCTACTTTCTGCCCGGGGAGAAGTCGACGCCAGTCTCAAAGCCCGCCCCCTTCCTTCCTGAGCTTCACAAGGGGGTCGCGAGAGCTTGGACTTCCCCGTATTCTATCCTCACCGAAGCTCACCGCTCGTGCAGTCCCAAGCGAAGCGACCTTGTACCTGCGATCATTGCAGCCAACAGGCGTGTCTCACTGGCCGCTTGCCTGCACACAACAGCCGTTTTCACGGCTACCCAGATAAATCCATTAAAGAGTGCATTTTCTGGTGTCCCGGCCACGGCCGATGGTGTTTCTTGTGTAGTAAATCTGCCCGCTGTAACGTGCACATCCCTACACACAAACACGGCCCCACACACAGGGCCCGCGCACATAAAATCGACTCAGTTCGATTGCGCGTTAAAAGTAGCACACGTGCCCACTACCCAGTGCCCACTAATGCTACCTCCTGCTCATCGCACGGTTTCTGTAAAGACGAAACCTGCGTGCAGGCGCTCCGCTCCGGCGAGCGATGCTATAAAGGTGGTAAACGTGCCCGGTCCCCAGTGCCCGCATTCCCACACAAGCATCACGGTTCCTACGGAGCCCGTCCAGCCCTCCCTCTCCTGCCCTGAAGGCTGTCGAGGGGTCGAGCGCGGACATTCTGCCCGCTTTCATAAGCGCGGCCCCGGCCTCAGATGTTGCGAGCAAGACATTTCTGTCGCAGCTCACGAAAGCCGCTGTATCGCGAGTCGATCAGAGCGCGCTTTTCACTCAGCCCCTAGCTACACGTGCAGATGCATGGGAAAAGCTTCCCGGGTTTTTAAAATGGGTGATAAACATCATAAAAGAAGGCTATTCGCTACAGTTTTGCAGACGCCCTCGCCGCCACACGGCGCGTGTTGAGACTTCGGTAGATTCGAATGTAGCACATCTACTTCGAGCCGAAATTCAGAAACTTCTGAGAAAAAGGGCTATCGAACCTTTATCTAAGGCTCAGAGCGAAGGGGGGCTTTACAGCAGATACTTCCTGGTACCCAAGAAAGACGGGGGTCTCAGACCCATACTAGATCTGAGGCAACTGAACAGATCGCTTGTGAAACGCCAGTTCAGAATGCTAACGACCAGAAAAATCCTCGCGCACGTTCGCCAAGGAGACTGGTTCGTGTCAGTAGATCTAAAGGACGCGTATTTTCAAATACAGATTGCGTCACGTCACAGGCGATTTTTGAGATTCGCCTTCGAGGGCCAGGCATCCCAGTACAAAGTCCTGTCGTTCGGCTTGACTCTAGCACCCCGTACATTTACGAAGTGCATGGACGCAGCACTCGCTCCCCTCAAACTGCAGGGTGTTCGAGTGCTGAACTATTTGGACGATTGGCTCATTCTAGCCCAATCTCATTCAGAGATAGTGGCGCACAGAGCCCTGCTGCTGAGTCACCTCGAGAATCTCGGTCTCACAGTAAACTGGGAAAAGAGTTCGCTATCCCCCAGTCAGAATATTTCTTTTCTGGGACTGGAACTGAACTCGCTGGCGATGACAGCGCCGCTGTCACAACAGCGCGCGCTGCGCATCCAGCGCACAGTCAGCTAATTTCGCTGCGGCGCTGTTCTCCCTCTAAAGAGTTTTCAGAAAATGCTAGGTCTGATGGCCTCAGCATCCGCAGTACTGCAGCTGGGTCTGCTGCTCATGCGCCAGCTGCAGATATGGCTCAAAGGGAGGGTGCCCTGCAAAGCATGGGCCACCGGTCGGCTTCGCCTCAAGGTCAATCAAGCTTGCGTTGCAGCTTTGAAACCATGGAGGTCAAAAGACTGATACCTGTCAGGTGTAAGCCTAGGGACTTCCTCGAGTCTGAGGGTGGTGTCTACGGACGCATCCAACGCAGGATGGGGAGCGCTGCTCGAGGGCAGACCGCTGTTTGGCCTTTGGTCAGAGCGAGAAAAGCTCTTCCAAATAAACTGCCTCGAGATGTTAGCAGTGTGCAAAGCGCTCACTCGCTTTCGTCCCCTGATTATGGGCTGCCATGTACTGATACGTTCAGACAGCATGTCAGTGGTGTCATACATAAATCGCCAGGGCGGCCTCAGGTCCCTGTCGTAATACAGGCTGACCAAACGCCTTCTGATATGGGCGCGCTGCAACCTCCTTTCACTAAGGGCGGCGCACGTGCCGGGGCACCTGAATGTTGGACCAGACGTACTGTCCAGGAACCGCGTTCCGGCAGGAGAATGGTCGTTACACCCACACACAGTACAACTGTTGTGGAAGAAATTCGGCAGAGCGGAAGTGGACCTCTTTGCGTCTCCAGAGAACGCTCACTGTCTAGAATTTTTCTCGAAAAGCAAGGACGCGCTGGCTCATCAGTGGCCACGCCGTCCCCTATATGCTTTTCCCCCTGTCTCCCTCCTGACCCAGGTGGTGGAGAGGATCAGGGAGGAAGGATGCTCAGTGCTGCTAGTAGCGCCGCTCTGGTCGAATCAACCCTGGTTCCCAGCTGTGATGCAGTTAGCCAGCACCGCCCCGTGGCCAGTGCCTCTGAGGAGAGATCTCCTCTCTCAAGCAAATGGTTCGATTTGGCATCCTCACCCGGAGCTATGGTCCCTTCATGTGCGGGCCATCAACGGGTATCCGCTGACCTCAGGGAGTGTTAAACACGATCACACAAGCTAGAGCTGGTGTTTACCGCCGCGACAACGGCGGCGGTAAAAGTCGTATTCTGGTTGAGTACCATCTGTACATTAAATAGATTTACAACCATATATAGATTAAAACAATCAATTAAATGCAATCAGCAAAACTTTGATAAATTACTATGTGACTGACTGTGTATGGACGTAAAACTGCATAAGACAAAAAGTGATTTAAATATGAATGACTGAATGAAACACTGAATGTAAGTTGTACCCGTGTAGAAAGGAAATAGTGTTTTTAGTTTATTTTGATCAGAACATCCAGATGTTAACCCTCTGGGGACCGCAAACGCGCCGGCGCGTTTTGCTCGTTTTTTTTTACATAACAGCAAAATAGACTTAAAATACTCCGTAATTTTTGGTCATACAGACTTAAGAAATATGAAAAAATAAGCTGTTAAATGTCTACTTTTTTATGTGTCCACTTACAATCGAAATAAAACATTGTGCTTTTGTAAAATAAAGAAAATAAACAGGGTGTGCTTTCTGCCTCTCCGTCTCCGTGAACTTTTTTTCTAGTGCACATCTGTAAACAAACAAAACTCAGCGAATACTATTCACCCAGGCATGAGCAATATATCTTTGTAATAATTTAAGTGTGTACTTTTAAATTATCTAATTCAAAACTAAAACAAATATTCTCTGTTTATGTAATCTATATAAAAAGAGAGAGTTCTCATTTCAGCTCATTATAGCTCGTTGTCTTTTAATGTGACCACGCCCACGGAGAGAGCGTGCTATTCAAACGCAAATGATCTGAGGCAATACATGCAAACAAGCAAACCGGCCACATCAGCTCGATAAACACATCAAGTTTAATCAGATGAATGTACTGTGTCATCTTGCGAGGCGGTGAGGAATAATCCTGGGAAATTTACCTCAGAAGTGCTGGTTTCACTTCGAGGAGCAATGGATCCAGTTGAGGATTAGCAGTAAGTTTTTTTTATTCTTATATGCTTTGTTCTAATCGCAATATGGAATAGTGTCTGTAAACCGCAAAAAGACTGTTTAAATATGAATCGCGTTTCTGTGTGTGATGAATGAACGGCATATATGCGCGCTGTTGCTAGTTGTGACTAGTTTTGGATAGACTATAAAATTTTACTGTAAAATAGACATCAAATATGCTTTTGTTAGCCAGTTTCTGCTCATACGTTAAATATATAGTATGTTTTGTCAAAAATAAACTCATAAACTATAGATGTTATAGTGTTTGTTCCAATGTAATGTTAGGCTATATCAAACTAATGAATCCTTAACTTTGAAATGTGTATGATACTTTACACTTGAAATATTGTTAAAATTGTAATTGTTGTTGATTTACATGTGAACACTTTTTAATAAAAGAGCAAAAAATATATTTACAAGGTAGATGTAAAATAATGTTTATAGGTCAATATAAGCCTCATTAAATTATTTAGTATTGTTTTTTATTAGTGACACATTTGGGCAGAGAATGTATTCCAAAACTTTCTGAAAATACAGTATGAAAATTAACTGCACAATTACTAGAAATGTTTACCTTGGATATTATACATTTTGCATGTATAAAAAAAATGGTGAAAAAAAAGAAAAGTTTCCTAATCTAACTTTGAACCAATTCTGTAAAATGGCTCATATAGCCTATTTGACAGAGGTGTCAAAAGTATTCACATTCATTACTCAAGTAGAAGTACAGATACTAGGGTTTAAAATGACTTCTGTAGAAGTTGAAGTATCAACTCAAGCTTTTTACTCAAGTAAAAGTGTAAAAGTACATGGTTTCAAAACTACTTAAAGTATAAAAGTAAAAGTAATGCAAGGCAAAAAATGCCATTAAGGACAAAAGCTTAGACCGCGCCAAAGGGGCCTATAGTGCACCCCTCCTCCTCAAACATTCTAAGGCCATAATGACTATAATGTTATATATATTAAAATGTAAATGTTGAAAAACTTGTGAGGCACTAGGCTACCGGTTACAGCCGCATATAAGGATTTTGGATATTGCCATCTTTGTGGGGATATTTTGACACTATAATGGTTGTGCGCACACACACACTCTCTCTCTCCCACACACACACTCTCTCTCTCCTCTCTCTCTCACACACACATGCACGCACGCACTCTCTATCTCACACACACACACACACACACACACACACACACACACACACACACACACACACACACACACACACACACACACACACACACACTCTCTCTCTCTTCTCTCTCTCCACACTCTCTCTCTTCTCTCTCACACACACACTCTCTCCTCTCTCTCTCACACACACTCTCTCTCTCTCTCACACACACACACACACACACTCTCTCTCTCTCACACACACACTCTCTCTCTCTCACTCACACACACACACACACACACACACTCTCTCTCTCTCTCTCTTTCTCTCTCTCACACACACACACACACACACACACTCAGTCTCCCTCTCACACACACTCGCTCTCTCACACACACGCACACACTCTCTCTCTCCTCTCTCTCACACACACACGCGCGCACGCACACACACACTAACGATTATGTTTGCCACTTATGCCGCGATTGTCATACAGTAGGCAATATTGTAAAAACGGCTGTCCCCAAAGCAATATTTGACGCGATTTGCCCCGTATTCTTGAGCACAAAACTGTTGATTAATTTCTCCCTCGCTTACCGCATCTACAGTAGGTTTCCTTCGGAGGAGTTTTGCCGCTTCGCACAAACCAAATGTAACTACAGCGCGCCGCGCGGACAGCCTCTCACAAGTTAGAAAGAAAACACAAAGCCAATCAGTTTAGCGATGTGTGTTCAGGAGGCGGGACTCAGATCTATTGTATAATTGGACATTTTTTGAACGACGACCAGCCAGAATGAAAACAAGCGGGAATGAAAACAAGCAGAAATGAAATAGGAGTAACGAGGCTATTTTTAAAATGTAAGGAGTAGAAAGTACAGATAATTGCGTGAAAATGTAAGGAGTAGAAGTAAAAAGTCGGCTGAAAAATAATTACTCAAGTAAAGTATAGATACCCAAAATTTCTACTTAAGTAATGTAACAAAGTATTTGTACTTCGTTACTTGACACCTCTGCTATTTGAACAGGATTTGTTTACAGGTATGACTATGTACTAAAAATGTGCATTTGACTTTAATTTATATTTGGATTATATATATATATATATATATATATATAGAGAGAGAGAGAGAGAGAGAGAGAGAGAGAGAGAGAGAGAGATTTATTTATTTATTTTGTCCTCACAAAAACACAAATAGAGAATTGCTGAGTCTCAGATGTTTCTCCGTCGCTCTGATTGGTTTTAGATCCATCCAATTGCGCCCAGAGCCATTTGAGCGACGTCCGTTGGTGACGCCCCTGTGGAAATGAATTGTCTATGGAGCTTTGCCAGACCCTAACTCAGTTACAACTGAGAGTGGTCTGGGTTTTCCCAGGCTACCTCCAATGCAGAGGGGAGGGGCATTTTCAGATTTTGATTAAAGATTAGGAAGCCAAACATTTTTTTGTGTGTGGATTGACTTGCATGGATGAATTGTTCACCACAAATCAATTTAGGCAAACAAAGTAAATATGGTCAATTTTGATATCATGTGGACTTTAAGCAACAAGGAACTGATGGTGCTTGCAGTGAAGTCACTCTGCCTGTTCAGCAGAATGACAATTCCTTGGGTCCTCCTGATGATGTGAGAGATGCAGAAGCCCCTACATCACCCAAGAAGCCAAAAATATCTGCACTGATGGATCTACATGGACCAGTCTACAAAGCAGCAGCCCCAGCATCAAAGAAAACTGTCACTGAAATTGTAAAGGAGGAAGTGGCAATTGTACATGGAAGTCAAACCTGTCCTTCTCTCTGAAAACCCACTAAACTGGTGGAAGATGCATGCAGAAGAGTATCCTCTTTTAGCACAGCAAGCAAAGCGATATCTCTGTGTGCCTGGAACAAGTGTTCCTGCTGAGGTTTTTTTTCAACTGCTGGTGATGTAATCACAGCACAAAGGAGCTGCCTTAGGTCAGACCATGTTTGACCATTATAATTATGAACAGTTAGTATGTTTGGGTTAGGTTTAGCAATGTCCAGACAAGGGCTTTATGAGCGTGGTTTTAAAATTGTAAAAATTTGTCTTATTTCGTAAACGTTTAAAGGTGTTAATGAATTTCAGTGTTGCACGTTTAATTTTTTTTGCAGTAATGAGCATTGTGCAGTTTGTGCTACTTACCTTGTGTGCACATATTTATGAATTCTTGTTAAAGAACTGTTAGTTATGTATACCCAATGTCAAGACAAGGGCTTTATGAGCAGTTTTTTATTTTTTTATTTTATTTCAATGTTGTACATATACAATGTTTTTGTTGTTTTACAGTAATGTGCACTGTGTAGTTTGTGCCTACATTGTGTGCATTTTATATGCATATTTATTATTATTTAAATCTCTTACAATGTTTGTTACTCAAAGTAAAAGTAAAAATTAATTTAACATAATTGTATGGGCCCTGTTGTTAATGCAAATGTGTATTTCAGTAATATAGCTAAGTAGGAGGGTTTCAGTTACCAGCATCTATATTGAAATATGGATTCCATGTCTACAAAATTAACATTTTAAATAAAATATTGATAACTAATCGACATTGAATCGAAATCTAATCGAAACTATATAAATAAGAATCTAATCGGATCGCCAAATTGTTTGCAATACCCAGCCCTACTGAGTAATGATGCTGAAAATTCAGCTTTGATCAAAGGAATAAATTACATTTTAAAATATATTTAAATAGTGAAGGATTACAAATTTATTAAATGTTTAATTTAGTTTTTCCACTGCAATAGTATATAAACTGATCAAGTTTAGTAGACTGATTTCAGATGATTATTGAGATTCCTGCAATGCCAGCAAGAGATTCCTGCCAGACCTGTTTTCTCCATTGTAAGTTAAATGAACAGAATCACTGAGACTCTCACCTTTTGTTTTCCTAATGGCCTTTGGAGCCCAAATGGCTCTTGGAGCCCCTGGCCCAGTCGTTGATTAGTCCGGCTGATTGGATTAGCATTAGCTCTGAATCACTGTTATGCTGATGAGATCAGGAAATCTCTGTAAGAGATTTGACTCAGGTAGGCTACATTTACATGCTTTGTTTAGAATCTCCACCTCTATGTAATCCCTCCCCCTAGGAATGTATATAAATACAATGCAATACTGTATTAGAGTTAGACTGATTTTGGAACATGCAGCTCCGGTCAATAAAGAAGAACTTCTAATTTGAACGTGATCCAAAAGTCTCACTGGTCTCTGCTTCTATCAAAGAAAAACTTTACAACAGATGATGCCGTGTGACCCGGATATAGTTCCAGCTTCCTCACCTAAATCCAGATTGAAAACTTCAAGCAACTAAGAATTAACTTTTCCAGACTGAATCTCAACAAAGATCTCAACTGACTGAGTTCCAGACTGAATCTTGAAACCTCTCAACCAAGGTTTGGTGAGTGCTGCTCTATACAAAAGAACCTTTACAAGACCAGTACAAATTTGTATCCTCTGCGCCGTTGAGAGAAGAGTTAACAGACAGCTGCAGGGTTTGGTTAACTAAGTTTATCCTCTAAAGTTGTCTTTAAGAGATGAAAGTTATCCTCTGTTTTCAGGCAGGGAAGAATAGCATTACGTGCTATTATTTTGTTACCCTCTACGTTTGCTAGAGACGATTCATTTCTTTTATTTTGGTTTATCCTCTGCTTTCTTGTTAGGCAGGGAAGATTAGCATTACGTGCTAGTTAGTTTGTTTATCCTTTGTTTAACAGAGAAGGTTAGCATTACATGTTAAGATTTGTGTGTATCCTCTTGCTAAAGAAGGCATGTCTTTTGTAAGCTAGAGAAGATTAGCGTCATGTGCTAATAAGATTGTACCCTCTGTTTGTAAGACAGTAGAGAGAAGTTTAGTATTTGTTTGTGTGGTAACAAAGAAACTCACAAAAATGTTTGGAAAAAATGCTAAGCTGGTTCCCACAACTGAGAAAGGTGGACTAGCTACCCCTCTGTGGTCAGACAGTGAGTTTAAGTCATTGTTAGGAGAGCACATGGACTCCATAGTGACTGAGACAGATTGAATTTAACCCTCTGAGGTCGGCAAACGCGCGGGCGCGTTTTGCTCGTTTTTTTTTTACATTGCAGCAAAATAGACCTAAAATACTCCGTCAGTTTTGGTCATACAGACTTAAGAAATATGAAAAAATAAGCTGTTAAATGTCTACTTTTTTTATGTGTCCCCTTACAATCGAAATAAAACATTGTGCTTTTGTAAAATAAAGAAAATATACAGGGTGTAGCTTTTTTGCCTCTCCGTCTCCGTGAACTTTTTTTCTGAAGCACGTCTCTAAACTTAAACAAAACTCAGCGAATACTATTCACTCAGACATGAGCTATATATCTCTATAATCATTTAAGTGCGTAGTTTTAAATTATCTAATTCAAAACTAAAAGAAATATTCTCTGTTTATGTAATCTATATAAAAAGAGAGAGAGATCAGCCGTTCTCATTATCGTTCTGGCAAGCTCATTACTCTTCTAATGTGACACGCCCATAGAGATCGCACGCTATTCAGACACAGATAATCTGAGGCAACACACGCAAACCAGTCAACGCCCACAACAGCTGGATAACACACTCGCTGTGAGGAATAATAATATCGTGATAATCCTGGAAATTTTACCTCAAACGTGCTGGAGTAGCCTAACAACGGATCCAGCTGCAGATGATCAGTAAGTGCTTTGTTCTAATCGCGATATGAAATGGTGTCTGCAAACCGCAAAAGAGTGTTTAAATTTGAATCGCGTTTCTGTGTTTGAATGAATAAACGGCACAGACGCATGCATTTGTTTACTACAGGCTCGTGCGTGTCTGCGTGTGAATGAATTTAGCTTTTAGCAAACTATCTATATTGCCTACTGAGATGAGTAAAAATCGACTGAATACGTTGAAATAAAATGTCTTTGTATAAGCAACATATTAAACGGCAAATTAACATTTATGCCCTAGGCTAATATATATTAGCCTATAAAAGACGATATGTTACAGACGAAATATGAAAGACCATATTTCGTTTTGGATAGATTTTTTTACACCCACATCAAAACCTAATTTACAAGGTGCAAACAAAATCTTAAAAGGTCAATATAAGCCTTCTCTTTAAATTATTTTTGTGTTTTATTAGTGACAAATTTGGGGAGAGGATAGCCTACATCCAAAACTTTCTGAAAATACGAATGAGAATTAACTGCACAATTACTAGAAATGTTTACCTTGGATATTATACAATTTGCAAGCATACACAGTTTGTGGAAAAATACACTTTTTTCAAGATGTTTCCAACTCTGAACCAATTCTGTAGTTATATATATATATATATATATATATATATATATATATATATATATATGTATGTATGTATGTATGTATGTATGTATGTATGTATGTATATGTGTGTGTGTGTTGTCTTTGCATTCTTTCTTGTGGCTCAGTGACACCTATGAAAAGCTCATTAGTATGCAGCATTAGCAGGTCTTTGTCTTCTCTCAGGTGTGAATGAGGACATTATTCATGACCTTGTTGGATCATTCACGCCCACCTGCATATTGCCTTTCCAAACAAAAAGTGTCTTACAAAATTTAAATCAATCTATTGTTTAATGTGAATGATTAGCCCGGATGATTTTCAGATCATTTTGAAGTAAACACTTTAGCCGACAACATCCGTTAGTCAAAAGTATTGTGGGAATATGTGAAGTTGGTCGTTTGTGGTCTTATATCAGACAATTAAAGTTTTAGTTTTTTGAAAAAAAAAGGTTAGAGAGAAAACTAAAGCAACATGGTACAACAGTGCTACGCATGTTATCATGAGAGAAAGTCGTAACTTAGAGCGCAAATGGAAACAAACAAATTTAGAGGTCTTTAGAATCGCGTGGAAAGACAGTATGTCACGTTATAAAAAGGCTCTAAAAGCAGCCAGGGCTGAGCATCTCCGCAAACTAATAGAAAATAACCAAAACAATCCAAGGTTTTTATTTAACACTGTGGCTAGATTAACAAATAAACAGACATCACCTGAACAAAATATTCCGTTACATTTTAATAGTACTGATTTCATGAATTTCTTCACTGAGAAAATAGAAAGCATCAGAAACACAATTGTAAATGTACAATCTTTGACAGCGTCTTATGATTCAGCCTCAATTATCGCCCCTCAAGAATAACTACAGCGCTTTACAACTATAGGACAGGAAGAGCTAAATAAACTAATCACTGCATCTAAAACAACAACATGTTTATTAGATCCAATACTTTATTAGAACTACTGAAAGAAGTGTTACCTGTAGTGGAAGAGCCTCTTCTCAATATTATTAACTCGTCTCTATCTTTAGGACATGTTCCAAAAACATTCAAGCAGGCAGTTATAAAACCTCTTATTAAGAAACCACAATTAGATCCAAACAACCTAGCAAATTACAGACCCATTTCAAATATTCCATTTATGTCTAAAATACTAGAAAAAGTTGTGTCCGCTCAACTGTGCTCTTTCTTGCTTTTCTGAAAAGTTTCAGTCTGGATTCAGGCCACATCATAGCACAGAAACTGCGCTGGTTAAAATTACAAATGATTTACTTTTAGCTTCTGACCAAGGCTGTATCTCAATACTAGTTTTACTCGTTCTTAGTGCTGCGTTTGACACTATAGATCATAAAATACTCTTAGATCGACTTCAAAATTACACTGGTGTTCAGGGACAGGCTTTAAGCTGGTTTAGATCGTACCTATCAGACCGTTACCATTTTGTCCATTTAAATGGGGAAAAATCAAAGATAACGTCAGTAAATTATGGAGTGCCGCAGGGATCTGTATTAGGCCCCCTGCTATTCTCAATTTATATGCTGCCACTTGGTAATATTATAAGAAAACATGGAATAAGTTTCCACTGTTATGCTGATGACACTCAATTATATATTTCATCAAGACCAGATGATAACACTAAATTATCTAAAATGACAGAGTGTGTTAAAGATATAAAATATTGGATGACGTGTAATTTTCTTCTATTAAATTCAGATAAAACGGAGGTATTACTGATTGGTCCAAAAAACTGCCCACAAAACCTCTTACAATACAACCTTAATCTAGATGGACGTCCTGTTACTTTATCCTCTACAGTAAAAGATCTGGGTGTTATACTAGACCGCAACTTGTCTTTTGAAAATTATATTTGAAATGTCACAAGAACAGCCTTTTTCCACCTTAGAAACATTGCTAAGCTACGTAATATGCTATCAGTTTCTGATGCAGAAAAGTTAGTTCATGCATTCATGACCTCGAGACTAGATTACTGTAATGCTTTATTAGCTGGTTGTCCTGCATCCTCCGTAAACAAGCTACAGTTAGTCCAAAATGCAGCTGCTAGAGTTCTTACTAGGTCAAGAAAATATGATCATATAACACCAATTTTATCATCTCTACACTGGTTACCTATTAAGTTCCGTATCAATTACAAAGTATTGTTACTGACCTATAAAGCCCTAAATGGTTTAGCTCCTGTGTATTTAAGAGATCTTCTATCGCCATATAATCCATCGCGCTCTTTAAGATCGCTAAATTCGAGGCTTCTGGTCGTACCTAGGATATCTAAGTCCACTAAAGGAGGGAGGGCGTTTTCACATCTAGCTCCTAAACTCTGGAATAGCCTTCCTGATATTGTCCGAGGTTCAGACTCGCTCTCCCAGTTTAAAACTAGATTAAAGACGCATCTCTTTAGCCAAGCATTCACATGATGCATCTCATACCTTTTATACTACAGTTAAATCAGATCAAATGCATTCATATTATGAACAGCAGCTACGCTAATTATTTCCCATCTGCCTTTTTTGTTGTTATCTCGGGACGCCTGTCCCGAGATAACTCAAATAGAGTTCGTCAGCTCCAGTTATGTATCCAGCCTCTCATGGAGACTTCAGATGCCCCAACGCCTGTGATGAGACGACTCGACGCCTGTGAAGAGACGACCCAACGCCGGCGATATGTTATGCCCTAAATTTTATGATTAACTAACTGTATTTTTGTATGTATATTTTTGAAATGCATTTTCTGTAAAGCTGCTTTGAAACAATATGTATTGTGAAAAGCGCTATACAAATAAACTTGAATGGAATTGAATTGAATAACCACGCATAAATAATAGTCTCTCAAAAATGCAAACATGTATATACATGTTGCTCACATATTATGATAGCCATGTTCGTGCTAAATAGAGTGTAATTACACCTTTGCCATTAATATGTTTATAAGCTACTGAAAAAAATACAAATATCAGGGCATGTCAAAACATCTCAAGGACCCCAAAAACACCTTAGACCCCAGAGGATTAACAAAGAAATTTGGCATTGATGCAGACAAAGTATGGTCAGTTGAAGAATGCAAGAAGGTGTTAGGTGTATGTATCAGGAAGAATAACATCAAGGGAATAATTTGCTGCCACAGAGAATTTAGCTTATCCATTGCCCAAGAACAAGCTCGGTGTATTGCTAAATTAAAAGAACAGAACAAACAATTGCACACTCGAATGTCCTGTCTCACAGACAAGGTGGGCGATAACAAGGCCTCAACCAAATGTGACTCAGAAGACCAACAGTCAGATGAAAGCTATCCTGATTCACAGTCTTTTGATAGAATAGAGGACAATGTCAATGCAGATTTAAATGCAGTTGAAGTGTGCGTAGCTAGACAAAAGCCTCAGGGAAAAGGTGTTGATTAGACATGTGCCGATTTTCGGTAATTCGATAAATCACGATAATGAATATACACGATATTGTTATCGTGGGCACTTCAAAATACCGTAAAAAATAATAGATCCGAATTTTTATTTTTAGAACGTGCATTATAGCTTATTTTCCATCAACCGCTTGAACAAACACTGCGTATATGCTGCGCAGAACACGTGAGCGCACCCGGATGTAAACAGTGTTCACATGTAGAATCACACTGCACGCAGTGCGCGCCACGGCGGCCACAGACGCCGCATTCAAATTCTCACATGAAGAAGAAGAATGGCGGAAGGAGGAACGCTGCCGACAATTTATCCCCCTTCAAAAAGGGTAAAGTTAGATGTTTGGAAATATTTTGGGTTCCAAAAAAATGCAGAGGGATTGCTGATCGAAGACAGTTTTAGAAGAAGAGTTAAGAGTTAGCATGAACTCCACTTGTAACACTTAAGTTCGCGTCTCGTATTTTATCAACAAAAATGCAATATTCAGCTAAAAGTTATGTAATTAATAATGGAAGTTAGGCAGAATAATAATAATAATAAAAAAATAAACACCATCATACATTTCCACACAGTGTGACTGTGAGTAAATGATGTTTATAGATGTTTACAAGAGAGTACAAGCTTAAGCTCGTGTTTTCCATTACTAAAATCTAGTATTGAATGACAGAAGCATGTAGTTAAAAGTTGGAATTTGGATTATTTTTAATCTAACAAATAAAAAACGAAAATGTACTTTGCTTGTATTCTCTGTCTGAACAGCATGTTTTATTTATATTTATTTATATTTAAATGTTTGAGTTTAGTTCATTAAAAAGTTATTAAAGTTACTAAAAGGACAAAACTTAAGTTTGTTTCTTTTTTTATCCTGTTTCTCTTGTAAAATTACAATATCGTGATAATACCGTATACCGTGATAAATGCTCTCTCAATTAATCGCAGCATGAAAAAGTGATACCGGCACATGCCTAGTGTTGATACAGTTTCATTTGCAACACCAATATTGCAGCCACAAGCAGTCAAAACATCTTTAGGTCCTAAAGATATTGAGAGAATTGCTGAAAGTTTGCCATCAGTGCAAATAAATTTTTCTGAGTTTAGGAGAGAGTTGTCCAAAAAGATGCGGCTCTATGATATGACTCTAGCTGAAGTCACCCAGCTAATATCACAGATCTTGACTGAGTCAGAATTCAATGATTTTGAAAGTGATGTAAACAATTCTGAACTGCAACAGGCCAGTAAAGATGATTTGAGAGAAGGTGTCTTGAAAATTCTAAAGAACATTGTTGGACCACACATGGACTGGTCAAAGCTCACTAGTTGTTTACAGAAGAAGGATGAAACTGTTTGTGAGTACACAGAACGATTCTGCCAGACCGCTGCAGCTTACAGCGGAATTGCTGACACGTCAGAGAAGGTGCTAGGTGATAATGGTCCCCTAGTTCGCACATGGTTTCAGGGTCTTCTGTCAGAACATAAAAATGCATTGCCTTACTTAGAATTAACATGGTCCAGTAAGTAAGTAAGTAAGTAAGTAAGTAAGTAAGTAAGTAAAATTTATTTATACAGCGCCCTTCACAGACACAATGGGTCACAAGGCACTTTACAACAGACAATAAAACATAATAAAACACTTTGATATCAATTAAAACAAGTAAAATTAACAACATCTACAACATCACCCAAAAGCTAATTTAAACAAGTGGGTCTTCACTTGTCTCTTAAAATTGTCCACATTCTCAGCAAACCTAATACTGATCGGTAAAGCATTCCATAGACTAGGTGCGATAGCGGCAAAAGCTCTATCCCCACCTGTCTTTAGGCGAGTTCGTGGCGTAGCTAGCAGATTTTGATTTTTGGATCTGAGGGACCGGAGAGGTGAATGAAAATGAATTAGATCCACAAGATAAGAAGGGGCCTGGCCATATAAGGCTCGATATGTTATGGCCAGAATTTTGAATTGGATCCTGTATGTTACAGGAAGCCAATGAAGGGAACAGAGTATTGGGTTGATGTGGGTGCGCGTATTTGATCGGGTGAGTAACCTAGCAGCTGAATTTTGAACGGATTGTAGTCGATGAAGAACGGATTAATTGAGGGAAGAAAAAAGTGAGTTACAATAATCAATACGGGATGAAATAAAAGCATGAATAAATAATCTCCAGTTCCGACTGAGAGACCACAGACCTCAATTTACTAATGTTACGTAAATGAAAAAAACAAGATTTGGTCAAGGTTTTAATGTGGGTTTCAAAAGATAAGGATTTATCAAATATAATCCCAAGGTTCCTTAGACAAGGCCGCACAGCAGATGCCAAAGGTCCAATGTCCTGTATAATCAGAGGTATAGCATTGTCTGGTGCTACAATTAAAACCTCAGTCTTATCTGGATTCAGCTGCAAAAAACTCTCGGACATCCAGCTGTTTATGACGTCTATACAATCTAAAAGCCTCGAAAGTTTGGATGACTCATTTCGCCGGAAGGTAAAGTGAAGCTGAATGTCATCTGCGTAAAAATGATAGGAAATATTAAAATCTCGTATGATCTGACCCAGAGGCAACAAGTATAAAATAAACAATATTGGGCCCAACACAGAACCCTGTGGAACACCACAAAGCAAGGGTGACGAGGCAGAATTAAAACCACCAATAGATACGTCAAAACTTCTATCTGTAAGATATGAGCTAAACCAATCTAGTGCCACTCCTGACACGCTGACCCACTCGTGCAATCTCATAATCATAATATTGTGATCCACAGTATCAAAGGCAGAACTCAGATCCAAAAGTACCAACACTGAACATAGGCCTGCATCCGATGCCACTTGAAGGTCGTTATTAACTCTCAGTAAAACGGTCTCAGTCGAGTGTCTCTTCCTAAATCCTGACTGAAATTTATCATACAATTCCAAGTTCTCTAATACAGCAGTGAGTTGATTAGCAACAACCTTCTCTAGAATTTTAGACAGCAATGGCAACTTTGAAATTGGCCGATAGTTCTTTAAAACAGCTGGATCCAAATTAGGCTTTTTTATTATAGGATGAATAGTGGCATGTTTAAAATAAGACGGAACACAGCCCGAGGCCAGTGAACAATTGATAATATCCACTATACTAGTACCAATTGCAGGGAGTACTTTTAAGAATAATGAAGATGGTATAATATCATGTGGACAAGAGGATATATTCATTTTATTAATCAAATTTAGCAAATCTGAGAGAGTGATTGGTTTAAAAGACTCAATGGTAATCGGCCTAGCTGAACGAATATCATCGACAATAAAGTGTGGTCCATGCAGAATATTTAATCTAATAGACTGCACCTTATCAATAAAAAAGGACATTAGTCTATCACAATCATTTTGAGGATCAATTGTTGTCACAGCTGCTGGGGGTGATACAATATTATGTATGGTATCAAATAATATCTTAGGGTTACGCTTAGAGGAGGAGATTAGATTAGAAAAATAGACAGCCCTGCATTTCGCAACTAAATCGTTAAAATCCTGCATAAGTTCCTTAAGATACAGGCGGTGCACTTCAAGCCCAGTTGATTTCCACAGGCGTTCGATGGTACGGCACCTCCTCCTGAAACAACGCACTTCTTCCGTCATCCAAGGCGTGGTGTTACAGATGGGTTTTGTCTTTATCTTTAAAGGGGCCACTTCTTCCAAAACGGAAGAGCAGACATTATTAAAAGATTGCATTAAGAACTCAACATCGTTTTTACAACCCATCAACTTAAAATCACAGTCAAATCGAGAGCTAAATTGCTCAACAGTTGTTTGCGTAATAATGCGTGATTTTATCAGACGATTCTGACAAGGCGGGTCTGCAATAGTAGAAAGATTAAAAAAGATGCACTTATGGTCACTAATCGACATATCTTCACAACATAATGCATCAACATCCAAACCTAAAGTAAAAACCAGATCTAATGTATGACCACCAGTATGTGTGGGTCCATGAACATGCTGCTTTAGATTATGTGAATCCGTAATACTAAGAAACTCTTTTGCAGCATGATAGCAACTTCAGTGTGAAAATTAAAATCCCCAACCATTAATAATTTTTCAAAGTTAATAACGGATGACATGAAGTCCGTAAACTCTGATAAGAACTGCCCAGCAGGACCAGGCGGACGATAAATGAGGATGCAGTAGAACGGCTTTATCCGACCAATTCTCGTGATTTGAAGTTCAAAATAGGGCTGAACGATACATCGAATTTTCATCGTCATCGCGATATGAACTCCCGCGATGAACACATCGCAACAGACAGCCTGACACGATGAATAATGCCTGGCTCAGATTAGCACTAACTTACACGTTTTTGACTCCTAAAATCGTGGACAAGAAACATGTCAGACAACACGTTGCTTTCCGACCAGTCATCGCGTGCCGTCACACACACACATTCACTCGCAAACATTCACTCGCACGCACAGACACACAAACACACACACTCACTGTCCCTCGCTCACTCACTCACTCGCTCACTCACGCACGCACGCAGACACACACACACACACTCACTGTCCCTCGCTCACTCACTCACGCACGCACGCACACACACACACACGCTCACTGGCGCGCGCACAGTCGCACACACACACTCACTGTTGCACTCACTCACGTCTCGCCTCGCTCACATATTCAACCCGTCGTGGAGGACCGTTAAAGAATTAAACATGCTATAGTCTTTCTGTCGTGAAGCATCACAGACGCGACGTAGGTTGTCGCCCACTATGACACACTATACGAGATGAAACGATCGAATCTTGCGTCCGGACGCCCGTTGTCGTTATTACGAATCTCCACTACACCCATACGTCAAACGGATTGTGCCAAAATCGTGTAGCCTATTCTGAACCAGGCAGGTAATAAACGTTTGACCTATCACGCAAATAACCTATTAAAGCACTAAGACATGGGAACAGTATAGTTAACAATCACATTTATCGCAAGTCATATCGTCATCGCAATATTAAACAATGTTATCGCACATCGCAGCTTTTCCTCATATCGTGCAGCCCTAGTTCAAAAGAGGAAAAAGTTTCCACGCTCACCAGTTGGCAGTGGTAGCTATCTCTCCATACCATGGCAAGACCTCCACCGCGGCCAGAAAGACGAGGGGATCCAATATAAGAGCAGCCAACAGGACACAACTCATTTAAATGAATAAATTCCACGTTGCGTTGCCAAGTTTCTGTAAGTAATAGAAAGTCCAGATTTTGCCTTACAATCAGATCATTCAAGATATGCGCCTTATTCGTGACAGAACGGGCATTTAACAAGCACACATTCACAGAAGAAATGACTGAGTCTTCAGAAATGGCAGATGATGTGCACTCGATAGTCCTAAGCGCAGACAGTCCACGACGGGCCCAGCCAAGGTGGGGGGGAGGTGGGTATCTCTTCAGCAATCCACCGGACGCATCTGGAAACACTGGCCGTAAATAGGAAGCTCTTTCGGGGATCCAAGGCCAGGCAAAGCCTGGTTGGTAGAAAAGTAAAGGATTACAATCCACAAGCAGGCAGTCCGTCCAGTCAGCAAGGGAGTATTTCCATAAGCAGCGATTCTTAACCTGGAATCCTGCTCTGGTCCCTCGCCTCTTCCGTTTCCCACGCTTCTTGGGCAGGTACGCTGACTTTCTTCTCCCGTCACAGTGCAGTGTGAGATTGTGGCCAGGTATGTACAAATGAACACAGGGTGGTAATGGAGGTGGATCATCGATACCCATACAACCGGTCATTTCAACTCTAATTCGCATTAGCAATTGCCGATCGTAAACCAAGGTTGCTGATACTTTTGTGGACAGGAATAGTGGCATTAAAAGGCATATTAAAATAAGTATCTGGGACGCGGCAAAGCCAAACACAGGCGCCATCGTCAACCGGAAGAGGAGAACCCTGTAGAACCAGTAGAACCCTGGAAGACAACCTGGACAGTTTAGTCACGTGGGAACGAGATTCTGATGTCCAGGCAAGAATACAAGTTGCAGCAGCATCTTTTAAGGTCAACTCAGAGAAGCCAAAGAAATGCAAAAGTCCTAGAGAAGCCAGTTGTTCTTACTGTGGCAAGCACGGACATTTTGGAAAAGAATGTAGAAAAAACAAAAAGAATTTTAGAGACGTAAACATTGTTACTCAACTTCTACTCAGTCTGCTTGCTACTCTGAAGCAGCCCCTCCCCTCGTCATTAAACTCGTGGGGCAACTTGTTGAGGTGTTAGCCATTTGGGCTGTGAGTGCTTAATTTCCCCAATAACTTGTTTTTGTTTAATAACACAAAAGGAAAGTGACTGTCTCAGTTTTCCTTTGGGGGACACTGATAAAGTAAACTCACAGCCTAAAATGTTATCCTACAGCACAGGCTTCGTCAGTAATGGTGATAGGTCAGACTGTAAATATAAAAAGCCCTCATGCAGGGACTAATGAATCAAGCAAACGAAATTGGTTAACTACCCTCACACCTCTGAAAATTGTATTACAGCGTGCACCAGTTACAAACCCATCCTCATGTATGATGTCTGCAATGACTGAAGTTGTGTTAGAGGATTAAGGAGAAATGACTCACGATTCTGTTACGCTTACATACACACCTACGAGGGAAGTAAAAGAAACTCCCATAGAAAATTTAGTTTGAAAAGAATTGTTTTGTTGATGGTTCAGCTCAAGAAACAAGCCGTTAGAACCTAAGTGGTACAGACCACATCGAGTGATGTTGATTACAGCAGCTGAAGTATTGTGTCAGGGAAGGGAAAACTTGTAAATGAACATGTCACACTGTTCCCCCACCTACAGGGATAGGATAGGACACGGACAAGTGAGGAGCCCAGGGAAGAACCGAAAGCAACAGGCTTCGGGGCCAAACCTGCGGTGAAGATTCCCTTATAGGCCCTTCCCCTCCCTTAGTCCATCCTTACCTCACGGGTTCATAGGTGTCTCATGAATTGAGAATTAGGGAAAGAAGGAACAACAAATAGCAGACTCAGATTGAACAGAGGATACAACCAGTCTTTACAACGAATACTGCTCTGTTGCCGTTTTCTCTTTTGTTTTCTTTCTTCCTCTGTGCAGATACCACATGGCTATCCCGAGACCCATATGCACCGACCTCCTCACCTGTGTATGAAGCCACAACCTTCCAGAAAACGACTCGATCAACTGCTGATCCAACTATCACGAAGAAAAAGAAAAAAATACACAACGCAGAGACTCACATACGTATGTCAACAGTGGAACCTTCAGTCATCCATCGAACATGATCAAGATTGTCGTACTACTAACTTTTGGAGCTTTAATACCGTCTCACAGGTTTAACGGATCCACCAGAGAACTTGAACAAAATCCAACAAGACATTCTTGATCTTTCAGCAAAATTCCACCAGATGACTGAAAGGTTCACGAACCCTAATTGCATGTTTGTTTCTGTGTCCGCATGTAATTACAGAAGAACTACACAGATTCGAAGCTACGTGCCTGTAACTTACACAAGTTACAAGAATGAACTTGCTATGTGCCTATAATGATCACAAGTTGCAAGAATGAACTTTTAAGTGTTAAATTTGTATTTTGTGAGAGTTTTTAAGAACTCTCAAACAGGGGACTGAAGGATTACAAATGTATTAAATGTTTAATTTAGTTTTTCCACTGCAATAGTATATAAACTGATAAAGTTTAGTAGACTGATTTCAGATGATTATTGAGATTCCTGCAATGCCAGCAAGAGATTCCTGCCAGACCTGTTTTCTCCATTGTAAGTTAAATGAACAGAATCACTGAGACTCTCACCTTTTGTTTTCCTAATGGCCTTTGGAGCCCAAATGGCTCTTGGAGCCCATGGCCCAGTCGTTGATTAGTCCGGCTGATTGGATTAGCATTAGCTCTGAATCACTGTTATGCTGATGAGATCAGGAAATCTCTATAAGAGATTTGATTCAGGTAGGCTACATTTACATGCTTTGTTTAGAATCTCCACCTCTATGTAATCCCTCCCCCTTGGAATGTATATAACTACAATGCAATACTGTATTAGAGTTAGACTGATTTTGGACGAACCCGCAGCCGTGCGCAATACACTGTAGTGGCGGTTTTATGATATTCATTGATCTTTAGTAAAATATAGATGATTCAAAGAATGTCACATGTGTGACTCTCACTTGTAGTGAGAAAAGATTCTTTTTATGTACCTGGGGAGGCAGAAGGGAGAGACACTCCAGAGAACAGACGAACAAGGACCTCTGACCTAGATGTCAGAAGGCCATTTGGTGAAGGAGGGCTTAGGAGTTGGCTCTAGTGACGAATCAAAACTAGTGTTATGGCTTCCTTGTCTATGGAAAATTACTGAATGGAAAACTACTGTGGGAGGAAGGCTCTGCGGAGAAGGCCTTGAAACTTATAGATAAAAGCTAGTTCAGTCTGTGGGGGGGGGGGGGGGGGGGTGTCACTCTTCTGCACAGGGTAACAACTGTGTGTTAGACTGCTCCTATTCTTGCAAGAATAAATACTTCTAATTTTTATAATTTGACTCTGAGTCTCCCTTACGCAGTGATGTTTGTTTGATGAATTTTTGCCACAACAATTTGGTGTCAGAATAGTGGGATTCCTTGGACGATGCCTCCTGGACCTGAGATCGGACGGTGTTTGGCCACCTGGACTGAGTAAGTTCCAGCTCTACCTCGTAAACTTGAGAGAGAGAGGCCGGCCGATGTCAGAGCCCCGGGAGGATCGACCACTGGAATCAAAAGAACTCAGGTGGCTCCGAACAACATATCTCTGGGTAAGGTATAATTAAATTAAGTTTAATTGGGGGAAGAGTGAAATTGAACCATATTGGCTGAGGGCTGTTTTCTGTGGTACGTAATCTGAAATTAATTGAGGTCTGTGACAGAACAAGATATTTCAAGCAGATAAATAATCTGGAATTAATTGAGAACTGTGGCAGACCAAGACATTTCACACAGATAGGTACCTGAAAATTAATTGTTCCACCACGGAGCGAACTATTTTTGGGTGCTGAGACTAATTAGGGGGAACCAAGACAATCGTAACAGATTTTTGGGTGAACCATAATTAGGGCACTGATAGTGCAACCCAACCGACTTGGGTTAAAAGAAAAGATCGGGTTTGTTTCAGAGACGTCTGACAAATAAAGAGAACGCGCGCAAAGGAAAATCCACAGAAGACAGTGAAACAGCCAAAGTATGGGGATGTTTCAAAAGCAAGCTTGCGAAATTTGGTACACCGGTGTTTTGTCAAATGTGATTAAAAAAAAAAAAATGAAGGGCAGAAATGTATGATATTGAGCGCCACAAGATGGTGCGGGAATCAGTTGAACAGAGCAGTGAGAAACAGAAAGGTTGTTGTGTCTGCGTTCAACGTGTGTAAAAGTGTGAAAAGACAATGAGTTGTTGGCTAGAATGTATTGCCATATAGTAAGATTGAATATAACTGATAAAAGTGTTTTATTTTTTTCATCCATTAGATGGATGCATGACATTAGATGTCAGAAGATTTTGTTTGTAACAAAAGTTGAAGTAGCAAGCAGCAATAAGGCTGTCTTTGTGAAGGATTGAGATTTGAGTAATATGATATTTTGGTTTCTGTAAAAACAGTAGAGATAAGTGGTACAGAGACAGTAATGATAATAGTTGTTGAATCGGCAGACTGACCATTTTGAGAAGAAAACAACTGTAGAAAATGTATGTTATGAAAATAACATTTCTGATCAAATTTATGGAACTATATATGAACGGCTGTTAAGTCAGATTAAGAAATAGTATGAAAAGTGAGGTTCAGATTAATAATAATAGTAATAAGGCATTGAGTATGATTAACAGGGATTAACATGATATAAAGATAATGAATGTTTCATTAAGCAAAATGGGGAACAATTCTATATTTTAGTGGTAAAATAATGAGTGAAATTGTTTATTTTTGGTTTGAAAACCATTATCTTTTGAACCTAAAGACTCCAGCTATGCTGGGAGTACAGCAACAGCGCGTGCTTATTCAGCCCGGCTTCCGGATGTTAAATGTGTACTTGCTATTGTAATCAGTGTTGGTGATAATAATACCGAATTAGAGAAATGTAAAGACATATTTTGGAATTCAATAATGTAAAATGTCGGATATTTTGTTGATATTAAGTCATTGAGGGAAAAATAGACACTGTCTGTTTTATAAAGGAAATTATGGGTCGGGGATAATTTTCCCTGGACAAGTGTTGAAGTTAAACAGAAACTTTGTTAAAACAATTTATGCATTTCCGTGCAGAAAATTAATGTTCTGCCAATAATAATGATGAAGATTATGATTTGGCTATTGATTGAGTCCGCCACTGGTGGACTGTTAGAAGAATACAGAGAACTGCTTATCAGCTCTGTTTACAAACTGATTGGAACACACTGCTTCAAGTGTGTGCAGTAAGTTGGAGCTGTGAGAAGGGGACAGAGAATGTTTTAATTGTGGTCAGTGGGGTCGTTTAGCAGTAACTGAAAATGACCACTCAGAAAGGTGTAAAAGAAAGTTGATGGAATGTGAAAGTGACGTATTAATGTGGGTTTGAAAGTAGAACAGGATTTGAAGACGATATTAAAGTTTTCGTCTGAGAAAGAACTAAGAATGTGAATGCAGTGCTAAGGAAAGTGAAAAGTGCAAGTAAATGAAAAGAAAGGTGTAAAAGAAAGTTGATAGATGGAAGTCGTAAGTAGATTGAAAGAAAAAAAGAAAGTTGAAAGATTTAAGTCGTAAGGAAATTCTTTTAAAAGGAAAATAACTAAAGTACCAGTAAATGTAAAATTACGGATAAGAAAAATATTTGTAAAAGTGAAGGTAACTAAAAAGATGATAGTCTTTTAATGAAACGTTATTGAGAAATAGAATAACTATTTGTATTTAAGATCAAATAATTAGAAGTAGCACTGGGTTGCTAAATGTAAAAACAATTTTGTAGAAATGGATCTGATTAAACAAACAGCTTGGAAATTGACCATGAAGCTAGAAGCTGATGTTTTGGTTTCAAAAGATAAGATTGGGACTTGGCTGAAACTGCCAGTATGACAGTCTCAATATGAGTGGAAATTTGTAATGTCGAAATTTCCTGATATAAGAGTAAAAGACAACTATAAAATTATTTTTATATTGAAAACGTATGTAATTTCTAGCAAAGGTGCCTTTAAACTGGGCTAGAATTAAAAGATAAAGTAGATAAAGTAGAGAATGTTTAGTATGACAAAAAGTGTACCAAGTCCTGAAGGCCTCAGAGTCTCGCTCTCATTCAATGTCAGAAGGCTGTTATCTTAGCCTGTCGTGACAATAAGCTATTTATAGTGTTTCAGCTGAAAATTATAGCATAATGAGATGTTAAAAGAAATCATGTTAAAGGAAATCATTGCCATTCAGAGGGCAATTAGTACTTAAATATTTTAGATTGTAAAACTGAATGACTTTAAAGGAGTCTTTAAAATAATAATGTAGACCTGAATGACAGAAGTGACATTTTTGTACTTTGTTATTTTAGGACCAGTAACGTATTTGTCTGATCTTAGCCTTCACCATGACACAGGACCTATGACCATGCTATAGATGTACACTGAATAGACTGATGTGAATAAATTTCACTGAGATTTTGTTGATTCGGACAGGTCTAACAGATTTGAGTGATTAAATACTGTTGTTATTAACCTGTTTCCCTTAACACTAGATGGAGGTGACTCTTGAATGTGCCTTTCCTAAGCTCCAGAAAACAGCTGAGCTCTGTTGAAGAAAACTGATTGGGTGATGGGAGTGAGCGGGTTATCAGTGGGTACGAGTGACCTGCCCAACGACGGGGCAGATCCTTCTGGCCAGGGGACTATACCTAAGGCAGGGAGGTCACGCAATAACACTGGACACCTCCGGATGGAGGTGTCAATATGTGAGAAGGTATGAGAGTTGAGCGCTGATTACTGGAGGCCAACTGGGGTCAGCAGAGCATTGGGAGGTCAGATGCTTTGTGAGGAATCGCGACGGTCTGACCCGAGAGAATGTAAGTTCCTCTATACCACTCACCAGAGAAAACCCCGCAATTCACTGTATGGCTTGTTTTCAATTATGACAAGTCTGATGGAAATTATAGATAAAGAGCTAATGTGAAATGTGCTTTCAAGAGCCAGCTGAGACCATCTGATTGTCATTATTTGTTGGGGAGACAGTAACATAACTTATTAATTTATATCAGGAACATGATGGTTGCCTTATTGGGCAAGGAAAATTATAGAAGTGTTGATTTCGAACTAATATGTCTATAAGATGGTTTTAACTCCTGAAGGTTAGACATGGTGCTGGCTATAGATTAAGACAGTTTTTGTAGAGTTTGGATAACAAAGGTTAGGTGAATTGAGAATTTATACAAGTATTCAAACTAAAGATAACCTTAGGAATGCTCATAGCATAATGTATTTATGATTATTGTAATGGTTCTAATTTGAGTTAAACATTTGTATATTAACATTTGTGAACTATTAAGGGTTCTAGACTATGATTAATTAAGTTTCAGTCTTAGGAGGCTGTTTGAAAAGCTTATTTGTGTATAGTATGAGAGACGGTTGAGTGGAGGAAGGGATTTGGTACTCTGTTTGTCTTTCTGTTATCAGGCCTGGTAAGGCAAGTTTAAACAAAATAATGATAATGAACCAAAACAACCCAGTTGACTTTTCTAAAGGGAAAAAATGAATAATGAACAGATAGAACATTTGAAACGGTTTGAAAGGCCATGTAAAATTATATAAAAGCTACAGAAAGATGTGAAGTTTAAATGTTATTTAAACCTTAAATATTATACTTTTAGAGTTAATATAAAAAAAAAGCGAACATTGTAAATGAGCAGTTAACATGCTGTATGTGTGTCTAGCATGAGTGTGTGTGATGGTGACAGCACTTTATGTCTTGTAGGTGTTAAGTGTAGGGCAGCTATTCCGCCTGAATAGTGAGTATATTGTGTCTTTAACCTCTGGAGAGTGTTTTTTCATTACAGATGTGATAAGGCAAGTGACAAATTGTAAAGAAGGCAAATGCTGAGTGAATCTGATGAGAAGATGATAGAGAACATGGGACGAGCTTTAAGATCACGCTCCGTCTGGTAGTAATTACTTTTGTCATTTATGATGTGGATTTGAATTACTTTTGGATAAGTTTAGGTATTTATATAAATTGGAATTGTGGAGTTGTAGATCATGGGTTGAAATAAAAGAAGATGTTATAGATTTGACAGCAACAACAAAGATGTGACACATTGGCTAAGTCAATATGAAATTATCCAAAGAGCAATTTATTATTATCGTAAACAAGAGGAGAATGTTTTTGTTTTTTTTGACTGACATTGACCAAGTCTGTACAGCACGACCTGACCTGATAAACTATTGATGACTTTAAAATGGTTGAAGAGGACTGAGTTGCGAGACCAAACAACAGGCCTGAAAAAGCAGGATACGCTGTGAGATGGGCTGTTGCCCTTCAAATACTTCAATAAGAAAATGAGATTGTGGCTTTAAGTTTCAGAGACAGAGAAAGATGTCTGGAGGAAATTTGTCTGAAGACACTATGTTAAATGTTATGTTAAATTGATGATCGAGTTGTGTCGACCATCAAAAGGGGGATGCTTTATGTTTTATATTCTTTATGGAATAAATGTTGGGAGAACACTATGGGTAATTGGGTAAAAGCCCTGAAAGAAGCCAGTCTTCTGCCTAACAAAACTGCTGTCTGGATTGTTTTCAACAGGTTACGCCAGGACATCGAAGGCCGTGGCAGCACAGACTTTACTATCTGACAATAACCTCGGAATTTGTTTTTCTTTACAGAGAGCATGCAGGATTGGGAGACAGGGCAAAATGAATTTTGCTAACTGTCCTGGCCTGGGTTATTATTGTGGCAGAAAGGTGCTACACCTTAACCTAAAATTTTCCTTTTGCAGAATGTCAGGAGGATTGCATCAAGCTGAACTGATTCTTTTTCCAAATGTATGAATACTGACTTGTTAACGTAAGCAAAGTGTTTTTCAGGGGAAAAGGACTTCGACTTTATTAAGCAAGAAATGTCTAGTGATAATATGTTTCAGTTTGTAAACAGATGGTGAAAATTCCACAGGTCACACCAAAAGGGATGAGAGGGAAAGACAAGCGGTCACTAACAAAATACTTAAAGTCTCCATTCACAGGTGACAGTAAGCAGGAAATGGTTCATTCCATTGGGGGTGTGGTGGTGATCCCATTAGTCCATGGGGCAAACGAGATGATCAACACGCCTGGAGGAGGATGTGGACCAACTAATGGTTTAAGAATGTGGTTTTGTGATGATTTTGAGGATTTTATCTGATTATATTAAAATAGGGCTTAGTATTGATATTGGTATATGACAAATGATTTGATTGGTTACTGATTCATTAGAAAATATTTAAGGCAAATGTTTTGAGGAAGAGAAGATCCATTAATTAATTTAAATTATAGGGATTATTGTTGAAGCTTATTAAGTAGAACCACTGCCTGATTGAATTAAAGGTAAAAGAACAAAATATGGTTAGGGAAATGGATATGGGGAAATTGTTGAATGTGTAGGAGTTATGATTGTATGTGTTGTTCTGATAATTTTGTTATTCATGGGTGAAAATGAGAAAACTGGAATGTCTGTTCAATTGGGGAAAATAACAGTCTATCTGGATGATGATGATGAACAAAATTATGCAGATGATTCAAGTAGAGATTACAGTTAAATGTGTTGATGTTTTCTTTTCTTTCTGAGAACGATTGATATGTAAAGGAGGTTTTTAATTTTTTTAATTTTTTAATGCTTTCATTTTATTGCATTGTTTGTTTTCCTACTGTGTTATAACTATTTATTCCTTACTAGTGTGACTGAGGGTTCGAAGTTTCGAGAGCGCGAAAACAGAGATTTTCCGTTCAGCCCGGCATTAGTAAATTGTTTACTTGCTTGCTAAATAATTAATGGGGCTTTCCCCCACAAAAAACAGCCTTATGCTTCTTCATTCTAAACTTTTTCTTCACAGGTTCAAGGAGACTGATTTTTATGATGTGATGTAATGACTTGAACTTGCATTTATTATTGTTGTTATTATTATTATTATGTTTGATTAATAATGATAAAAAGTGAGGAGTTGTAGTGGCGGTTTTATGATATTCATTGATCTTTAGTAAAATATAGATGATTCAAAGAATGTCACATGTGTGACTCTCACTTGTAGTGAGAAAAGATTCTTTTTATGTACCTGGGGAGGCAGAAGGGAGAGACACTCCAGAGAACAGACGAACAAGGACCTCTGACCTAGATGTCAGAAGGCCATTTGGTGAAGGAGGGCTTAGGAGTTGGCTCTAGTGACGAATCGAAACTAGTGTTATGGCTTCCTTGTCTATGGAAAATTACTGAATGGAAAACTACTGTGGGAGGAAGGCTCTGCGGAGAAGGCCTTGAAACTTATAGATAAAAGCTAGTTCAGTCTGTGGGGGGGGTGTGTCACTCTTCTGCACAGGGTAACAACTGTGTGTTAGACTGCTCCTATTCTTGCAAGAATAAATACTTCTAATTTTTATAATTTGACTCTGAGTCTCCCTTACGCAGTGATGTTTGTTTGATGAATTTTTGCCACAACAACACGCAATACACGCAATAGTTGTGTACACAATACACAACTTCTGAACGCGATCCCAACTGTCTCACTGGTCCTTGCTTCGATGAAAGAAAAACTTTACAACAATAGAAAACAGTTCTTTTAAATTGTAAAATATTTTTGGGGATAAAATAAATGCAGCCTTGGTGAGCAGAAGAGACTTTAAAAAAAACCATTAAAAAATCTTACCAATCTAAAACTTTTTAAATGTTTGAATGATGGCTGCTAGCCTGGTTCTACCAGACTCTCATACATTTAATTTGTACAGAGAGTCTGGCCTCTCTCCATTAACAAGCGTTAACTTCCTTGAATGCGGGTAACTCTGTTGAAGTTTAAAACTATTGGATCTGCCCAGAGTCACTCTGGACCTGTCATAACCAATCGCTAACGTTTGGTCGTGACGTATGACGACTCAAACTAGCGCACAACCTCAATGTCATAGTTCTCAGCCACTCCCTCGGTACGCTGATTGGACCTGCAAAAAATTGATCGGAGAAAACCCAGGAATATACCACAATCCCAGACCTAGTACTGAAGGAAAATGAAAATTGAGCGGAAGTACGTAGGAGGGCGGAGCCAGGCTAGATGGCTGCACCCTTCGAACAGCTTTGGCCATTGTATGATTGAGATGGTCCACAATGTGGCCCTGATTTCATCAGAAATGTGTCTATGTTCTTTGCCTCTTCTCTGTTTTGCCTCAATGCCATTCACTCATGCATATTTACTCCACTTCTTACTGACCATGTTTGTTTCCTTGTTGTTCTTCCATTATACAAAATTGTAGCACTGTCTAAATATGTTTGCACCTCTGAGCTATTACAGTTTTTTAATCATCAATCAACTATCTTGAATCATCCTTAAAGGTCCCATAGCATGGATTATTGTATTATTTTATAATGTTTCCTGGGGTGCCCTTATAATGATAGATTTTTTTTTCTTCATAATTTAGAAATAAAAGGCATTTTTCATAGCCTGATTTTAGCCTCTGCTTTGAAGGCGCATGTCTGTGTGAGACTTCATATGAAATGCATATGAAATAGCTAGCATTACATGTGGAACTCTCTCGAATACTTTTACAGCCATTATATGTTTTACTATTACAGCTATCGAGATTAACGAATCTTGAGAAGTTTTTAAAGTATTTAGATATATTCCCAACACAAAGGTTGCAGTGATGAGCATTGAGCAGATGGCAGTCTGTTAATCGCGTGACTGGGGATCTTATCATTGCAATGCAGTTTCTGCACTCTCACCAATGCAAACACAATGTAAATACAGTAAGAGCTGTGTTGTGCAGTGTAACAGCGTCATTGATTTCATAACGAGTTTTGGCAAGTGTCCAGATAAACTCGCGCTGTGTGATTGACAGCTTGGGCGATTGGAAAAGGATTGTTCTTTGATCGTTTTCTGTATATATTTGGTTCCACTTTATTTCGATAGTCCACTTTAGACATTCTACTAACTATAAGTAACTTTTCAACTACATGTCAACTAACTGTCATTAGAGTATTAGTAGACTGTAGTAGACTGTCAGTAGACTGGTAGGTGTTAGGGTTCGGGGTGGGAGAATAAGTTGACTTGTCAAGTCATCTTCATTTATATAGCGCTTTTAACAATGAAGATTGTTTCAAAGCTGCTTTACAGAGATAAACGTATAATTTAAGGTAACAGATTGTTTTGGCTTCATAGCAGTTTTTGAATAATGTTATTTTCCAGCTAAAGCTAGTTTTGATTGATTCACTTCCGTCGAAAGGATAATTTGTTATTAAATTAGGGGCCGCTAAGACGACACCGTTCTCTCTACACAGACTTTAAACGCGAACTTGTGATAAACACTGATGGCGCTCACGTGCGCATCAAGAATTTATTCTATAGTTATGTGCGTTTGAATATATGTGCGCATGTTTGTAATTCTCTACAAACCAAGCCTAAATAAACTACTTGTCCTGCCTATAAATTTGATACAGAATTTTATTTTATTTTATCACTACGGGGTAGATACGCAAATTTCCCACAATGCTTTATCTGTAGAGTGATAAAGGGATCCTCCATAGGGAGAGGCTAGTTGGCACTTCAGCACTGCGTTGACATCGGGTCCAGGCGAAGATCCTTCGTCAGATCTGGATACGGCAGGCTGCGGGAAAACCTCGTGATAAACAAAGACACTAAAATTAGCGTAGATGCCATTTTTCTTATGATGTAACGAGTACATCAGGATTTAAAGGAAAGTGTTCCCAGTTCCGGCTGACCTAATCTATGCAGCCTAACATTGAGTTATAGAAGTCTATAATGCATTATGTGAATGCTAGGTCAAAGAGATGTGTCTTTAATCTAGCTTTGAACTGACAGTGTGTGTCTGCTTCCCCGGACAATGGTAGGAAGACTGTTCCAAAGTTGTTGTGCTAAATAGGAAAAGGATCTACCGCCAGCAGTCGATTTTGATATTTTAGGTATTATTAACTGGCCAGAATTTAGAGATCGCAATAGACGTGAAGGACTATAATGCGTTAAGAGCTCGCTCAAGTACTGCGGAGCTAAACCATTTAGTGCTTTGTAAGTAATCAGCAATATTTTCAAATTTATACGATGTTTAATAGGCATTAACTAATTGTTCCGTTTGTTATATTTTTAAGATGGAAAAATGCAGTTTTACAGATACTAGACACGTGACTTTCAAATGAAAGATTGGTATCAAAGAGCACACCCAGGTTCCTAACCGACGACGAAGACAGAGCAGCCTTCAAGTGTTAGATAGTATTCTAGGTTATTACGTGTGGAAGTTTTTTGTCCAATAATTAGAATCTCTGAATTTAGTAGTAGGAAATGACTAGTCATCCAATTTTTTTTATACCAGCTATGCATTCCGTTAATTTTGCGAATTGGTAGGTTTCGTTAGGTTTTGAAGAAATATACAGCTGAGTATCATCGGCATAACAGTGAAAGCTAAATCCATGTTTCCTAATGATATCTCCTAATGGTAGCATGTACAGAGTGAACAGCAGCGGTCCTAGTACTGAGCCTTGTGGTACGCCATACTGAACTTGTGATCGATAAGACATCTCTTCATTTACTGCTACAAACTGATAACGGTCAGATAAGTATAATTTAAACCATGCTAGTGCAATTCCACTAATGCCAACATAATGTTCGAGTCTATTTAAAAAATAGACTTGTACTTGTAGACAAATACTTGTAGTTGCCATGTTACTTATAGTCAGTAGAATGTATGTTAGGGGACCAACAAAATAAAGTGTTAGCAAATATTAAGCAGACAGTCTACTAATACTCTAATGACAGTTAGTTTACATGTAGTTGCAAAGTTACGTATAGTTAGTAGAATACTAGAATGTCTAAAGTGGACTATCGAAATAAAGTGTTTACCATATATTTTAATCACAGTTTAAATAAGATTATTTTCATCCTATTAAGAGAAACGATGTGAAGTTGATATTTTAGTCACTGGCTTGATTTGCTGATGCATAAACAGTATTGAACGATTTTGAGAGAAAGATTATCTGTCTGAACTTGAACAATTACACATCAGAAATTGTTGCTTGGGTAGCTCGATCGATTTATTATCAGACGTTCAGCAAGTCCAGCTCTGTATTGGCCCAAGTTGAGGAAACAGTGATCTGTGAAATGTTTTTTAAGAAATCTAAACAATAAATACTTTTTTTGTGGCTCTTTAATGTGTCTGACAGATTGCTGTAGAGCCTCAGTTAAATCTGCTCGTTAACCGATCATCTCTTTCTTCTAATTAATTTATAGCATCAAATAAACATGAATAAACATAAGAAAGAATGTTGTTTTAACCGCAGAAAGACGTCAGTACACTCCGTTTTTCAAGTTCAAATCCTCCAAAGTTAATCTACTAACTCTCCTGACTGCTTTGTCGGACAAAAATGGCGGATTATGATTGGTCAGATCGCCTGTCAATCAAACCCTGCGAAGGCACAATTCTCTGGGCGGGCAAAGCAGAGAAAAGGGAGGTAACCTTTCCCCGTATGATGACAAGATTCCATCTGAGCTTTCATTTTCTCAAAGGTGGAGCAGGATACCCAGTGCTTGGTTTACACCCATCACAATTTCTAGCCACTGGGGGACAATAGGCATGCTATGGGAACTCATATTAATGTTAAAAAACCTCATAAAGTGAAATTTTCATGCCATGGGACCTTTAACATTTGCAAACCAGTCAGTGTATTTCTTGAAACAATTTGTACAAACTGTCACGGTTGATGGATTCACTGACTGTTCCTTGCGCTGTGTTTGTGTTTGTGTGTGTGTGTGCACGTGTGTGGGCGTGGTCGCTGATTATCCTCCCGGGGAATCAGCGACAGGTGATACTCATTCCCAGTGCCTATTTATACTCACCTCATGCGTCTTGTGTTTGTCAGATCATTGTTTGTGGATGTGTCTTGCCTGTTCCAGTTCCTCGTGTCCCAGTCTGGTCTTCGTTGGATGTTGCCTCGTTCTTCGTCGTGTCTCGTCTTTACGGAGGATTCGCTTCACTCTGACCGTGCATCTCTGAGTTGTCCACGCAAGCCTGCGCTGCCAACGCTTCTGTTCCTGCACCTTTTGATGCTGAGTGTTCGTGTTATCAACTTCATTGGACTGAGACTGGTTCCTGCCACCTTCACGTTACTGAGGCTGGCTCATCTTATTGATCAAATAAAGACCAGTTTTACTTGCACTTGTCTCCTCTGTTCACTGTCCGTAACAGAACGATCTGACCGTCATGGAGGCAGCAAGTTCATCCGACCTCGCGGATTATCTCTCTCACAACACGGCGTGGATGGATCTGCAGGAGGAGAATCTCGCCTCTACAGGTCGCGCAGTTCAGGCGTTGGTAGCGCAGGTATCCGGGCTCACCCAGCAGATCCAACAACTGGTCATGCCCGCTGCGCCCAACCCACCGCCGCCCCCACCCCCCGCTCCTCCCGCACCTAACCGTCCACATGAACCCCGTTTACCGACGCCGGAGAATTATTCGGGTGGGCCTAACTACTGCAGAGCCTTTTTGACCAAATGCTCTATGTTTTTTGCCCTATAGCCCCAGACATTTAGTACGGAAGCGTCGAAGGTGGCGTTCGTACTTACCCTGCTGTCCGGGCGTGCGGCTCTGTGGGGGACGGCGGTGTGGGAGAATCAACAAACATGCTGTTCCTCGTTCGCGGCACTCTCGGAAGAGATGAAGAGGGTGTTCGACCGAGCAGTCGCAGGGAGAGAAGCGCCTGGAGCAGCGTAACCGTTCCCTTCCGATTCCCAGAGATTATGGATTCCCCCAGACCAGTGGTCGTGATGCGGTCAGCCCCGCCAACGATCCGGAGCCCATGCAGGTGGGTCGAGCCCGGCTCTCCCGGGAGGAGAGGGAGAGAAGGAGATCCCGGGGATTATGCCTCTATTGCGGAGGTTCGTGGCACTTTCTCAATAACTGCCCCGTAAAAGAGCGAGCTCGGCAGTAGAGAAGAGGATTCTGTCGGGCGGGGTCTCCATCCAGAAACCCTCTTCCACCCTCCTTCCGGTGAGATTGCAGTGGGCAACTCAGACTCATCACTGCCAAGCCCTCATCGATTCCGGAGCGGAAGGTAACTTTATGGACTACACTCTAGCACACAAACTTCAGATAACCACCATACCTCTCACCAACAAGATCTCGGTCAACGCACTCAATGGACAAGAATTACCCACCATATCTCACTCTACCGTTCAGCTCACACTCATCACTTCTGGCAACCATTCCGAAGATCTGTCTTTTCTGCTCCTTGACTCCCCGACCATCCCCATTGTCCTCGGTCATCCCTGGCTCGTGCAACATAACCCCAGGGTTGACTGGGGACATAACTCCATTTCTGCCTGGAGTACTGAATGTTATGCGTCTTGTTTAATGTCTGCTGGTTCCTCTCTGTCTAGTTCTGTCTTGCAGGAGGAGCCGGTGAATTTGTCAAACGTGCCCGCGGAGTACCTTGACCTGAAGGAAGTGTTCAGTAAGTCCAGAGCTGCTTTTCTTCCTCCGCATCGTCCCTATGACTGTGCTATAGATCTTCTGCCAGGTACGTCTCCGCCTAAGGGCATGTTATACTCTCTTTCCATTCCCGAGAGGGAGGCCATGGAGAAATACATTTCTGATTCTCTGACATCCAAGTTCATTCGACCTTCCTCTTCTCCAGCGGGGGCGGGGTTCTTTTTTGTGGGGAAGAAGGACGGTTCCCTGCGACCGTGCATTGATTACCGGGGGCTGAACAACATCACGGTAAAGAATACCTACCCTTTGCCGTTGATGTCTTCAGCCTTCGAGCGGTTGCAGGGAGCCTCTGTCTTCACAAAATTGGATCTACGTAATGCTTATCATTTGGTCCGCATCAGGAAGGGAGATGAATGGAAAACCGCTTTTAACACCCCCAGGGGGCATTTTGAATATTTGGTCATGCCTTTCGGGCTGTCCAACTCCCCAGCGGTTTTTCAGGCACTCGTCAATGACGTGCTGAGAGACATGGTAGACCAGTTCATATATGTCTACCTGGATGACATATTGATTTTTTCTTCGTCTCTTCAGGAACACGTTCAGCACGTCAGACGAGTGCTTCAAAGGTTGTTAGAGAATGGGCTTTTTGTCAAGGCGGAGAAATGCGCTTTTCATGCACAGTCTGTTCCTTTCTTAGGTCACATCGTCTCGTCGGAGGGAATGCGTATGGAACCCGACAAGGTTAAGGCCGTGGTGGATTGGCCAAGTCCAGATTCCCGTAAGGCCCTACTGAGGTTTGCCAATTTTTACCGACGTTTCATTCATAATTTCGGCCAACTAGCCACGCCTCTGACAGCCTTGACCTCCCCCAAGACGACGTTCAGGTGGTCCGATGCAGCCGAGGCTGCATTCGCTAACCTGAAGAGCCGCTTTGTTTCCGCTCCCATTTTGATAGCCCCTGATCCATCACGTCAGTTCGTGGTGGAGGTCGATGCGTCAGAGGTGGGGGTAGGTGCGGTACTTTCCCAACGCTCTCCCTCAGACGACAGGATGCACCCTTGCGCGTTTTTTTCTCATCGCTTGTCGCCTACCAAACGTAATTATGACATTGGTAACAGGGAGTTGTTGGCAGTCAAGCTAGCGTTGGAGGAATGGCGTCATTGGTTAGAAGGGTCGGGGGTACCTTTTATAGTCTGGACTGACCACAAGAACCTGGAATACATTCAATCAGCTAAAAGACTCAACTCCACACTGCAAAAAATGCTTTTCTTACTTAGTATTTTTGTTTTGTTTCCAGTCCAAATATCTAAAAATTATTAATTCAAGAAGCATTTACTAGAGAAGTAAAATGACATAAGAAATTCTATTTTGTTTTAAGATAAAAAGAAAGTAATTTAAGTAATTTTTGCTTAAAACAAGCAAAATTATCTGCCAATGGTGTAAGCAAAAAAATCTTAATTCGAATGGAAAACAAGAAAAAAAATCTTAATTCGAATGGAAACCAAGAATTGTTTGCTTACCCCATTGGCAGATAATTTTGCTCGTTTTAAGCAAAAATTACTTAAATTACTTTCTTTTTATCTTAAAACAAAATAGAATTTCTTATGTCATTTTACTTCTCTAGTAAACGCTTCTTGGTTTAAGAATTTTTAGATATTTGGACTGGAAACAAAACAAAAATACTAACTAAGAAAGTATTTTTTGCAGTGCAGGCAGGCTCGATGGGCCCTTTTTTTCGGTCGTTTTGATTTTACTCTCTCGTACCGCCCGGGTTCCAAAAACATCAAACCCGATTATTTATCTCGTATTTTTGATCCATCCGCACACCCGTCTACTCCCGAGTGCATTTTACCCGAGACTCTATTCATCTCCACACTCACATGGGAGGTCGAATCGAAGGTCAAGACAGCCTTAGAAGGGGTAACGCCTCCGCCCGGGGGCCCACCGAATCGTTTATTTGTGCCGGAGGGGTTGCGGTCCGACGTCATTCAATGGGGTCATTGTTCTAACGTGGCATGCCACCCAGGAGTAAACCGTACTAGCTTTTTGGTCAAGCAACGATTCTGGTGGCCGTTGATGGCTCGCGACATTCGAGATTTTGTTTTGGCTTGTTCGGTCTGTGCCACTGGTAAGACTTCCAATCGACCCCCAGATGGGTTACTCCAACCGCTGTCTGTCCCTTCGAGAACCTGGTACCATATTTCGCTAGATTTTATCACCGCCCTTCCGCCCTCTCAAGGTAAGACGGTTGTTTTGACCGTAGTGGACCGGTTCTCGAAGGCGGCTCATTTCATTCCCTTGGCCAAATTACCTTCTGCCAAGGAGACAGCGGTGACTGTCATTTATCACGTCTTTCGTCTACATTGCCTCCCGACGGACGTGGTCTCTGACAGGGGGCCCCAATTTGTGTCCAAATTCTGGCAAGAATTTTGTAAATTACTGGGGGCCACTGTCAGTCTGTCCTCGGGTTACCACCCCTAGAGCAATGGTCAGACCGAAAGAGCCAACCAGGATTTGGAGAGAATGTTGCGATGTGTGGTATCCAAGAATCCTTCCTCCTGGGGTCAACAGCTTTCTATGGTGGAGTACGCACACAACTCGTTACCAGTGTCATCCACGGGCCTATCACCGTTTAAGTGTAGTTTAGGGTACCAGCCACCTATTTTTTCCAGCCTGGAATCCGAAGTCGCGGTCCCCTCCGCCCACGCCTTCGTCCAGAGGTGTCACCGTACCTGGACCAGAGTCCGTGAGACTCTGCTCCAGGTAAGGGCACGCACCAAGGTTAAGGCCGATCGCCACCGGTCAAGACCTCCCGTCTACGTCGTCGGTTCCAAAGTGTGGCTTTCTACTAAGAATATTCCTCTCCGTTCCGTCTCGAATAAGTTAGCTCCTAAATTCATTGGCCCGTTTCCTGTCACCAAAGTCATTAGTCCGGTGACAGTCCGACTCAAACTGCATCCTGCGTACAGGAGAATTCATCCCGTGTTCCATGTGTCCAAATTAAAGCCCGTATTTTATTCTCCCATTAATCCGCCGGCCCCGGTTCCCCCACCGCCGCGACTCGTAGATGGGGAACCTACTTATTCGGTAAACCGTATTCTGGACTCGAGGCGGAGGGGACGCGGATTTCAGTATCTGGTGGACTGGGAAGGTTACGGTCCGGAGGAGAGAAGTTGGGTCCCTGCTAGGGACATCCTGGATCAGTCCCTTATTGATGATTACAATCAACAGGTAGGTTCTCCTGCGAGCTCCAGGAGGCGCTCCTAGGGGGAGGGGTACTGTCACGGTTGATGGATTCACTGACTGTTCCTTGCGCTGTGTTTGTGTGTGTGTGTGCACGTGTGTGGGCGTGGTCGCTGATTATCCTCCCGGGGAATCAGCGACAGGTGATACTCATTCCCAGTGCCTATTTATACTCACCTCATGCGTCTTGTGTTTGTCAGATCGTTGTTTGTGGATGTGTCTTGCCTGTTCCAGTTCCTCGTGTCCCAGTCTGGTCTTCGTTGGATGTTGCCTCGTTCTTCGTCGTGTCTCGTCTTCACGGAGGATTCGCTTCACTCTGACCGTGCATCTCTGAGTTGTCCACGCAAGCCTGCGCTGCCAACGCTTCTGTTCCTGCACCTTTTGATGCTGAGTGTTCGTGTTATCAACTTCATTGGACTGAGACTGGTTCCTGCCACCTTCACATTACTGAGGCTGGCTCATCTTATTGATCAAATAAAGACCAGTTTTACTTGCACTTGTCTCCTCTGTTCACTGTCCGTAACACAAACAGCACTAGACAAATGGATTGCCAGCAAGAGCCTGTAACTTGCTCAAAATACATGGCTCATCTCTCAAAAGTAAGCCAACCCTCTACGCACCTTTTTTTTTAATGACTGATATACTATATTATATATATGATCTGGCTGCGTTTGTGTTCTTTAGTTTGCGTGTCGTCAGTAGATCACGCGCAGAACTTTCCACTCCCATTGGTGCTTTTTTTAAATTGTGCTCTCACGCTAATTTGTTAAGTAAATCTGTCCCTTAATGGTTGTGCAATCATTTTTTTTTTAAATATTTCCATTTAATCTTTAAACACTGTGAATAAGAATGATATTGTTTGTTTGATGCTAATTATATAATAAAAAGAAAGGCTGATTAAACTAACAGGCAGTGCTTGCAAAGATAATATATCTTTTTTTTTCTTTACTGTTTTTCAATTGATAACATTCTTTTGTCAAATCTGTAGAAAACAATGAGCTTTAGAAAAAAACATATTTTCATTACACTACTGTAGTGACCTTACAATAGATGAAAAGCACTAGAAAACAAGTTAAATTTCAAAGAATTAAATATGAACATGGTACATAATACAGTATACTGTCAACTACACTACAGCTACAGTTAAAAAAAATAGCCAAATTGTATTACAGTATACAGTACTAAAGAAATGTCTTGGCCTTCTAAAAAAATAAAAAATAAATTCAACAATCATGATTGAGGTACTGTAATTATACTGTATGTGTAAGTAGTAGCCTATAAAAATCCTGTAGATTATTCTTTCTGCTCTATCTCCACTGTTAGGAAGCATTTTCTAAAGCACATAATCACCTGTGCTTCCATTTTTTATTATTCTGAGATTCTGATTCGTGTGTCATCAGTTTTGCTACTGACGTAATGTTTACTCATGGATAAATGTGTGCTATTTGAGTTCACATTGTGATGCTTGAGTTATGGTTTCTCTCAATCGCTTTGGCACATTTTTCGAAACAGTCCCTAAACTGTAAGTAGAATAGTCACAACTGTTTGCTTGAACATCAGAACTCTATTGCATGTCTGCAAAATGTTATTGTCATGAGTCCTGGTTGCAGCAGAGAAGAAACACGATCTTATTGCAGCAGTCTATATTAATCTCAAACTCAAAAGAAATACTCAAGATACTCAGAATTCTAATACACGGTACAGAACAACCAAGCTTACAACGACGTTGACAGACAACTAGATAGGATTAGATAAGAGGAACTAATGAGACTGAGGAACTAATGAGACTGATTAACAACACAATCAGTAACCATAGAAACACACAGGGAGAGAACAAAGAAGAACAGAAGTAATTAACAGATTAGAAGATTAAGGGTACGTTTACAGGAAAACTATATGCTTGAAGTTTTTCCTTTGAGTTGTCTGCGTGTAGACGACACCATTGTCAAAGCGATCCCCATTCACACAGATTTGCGAAAACAAATAAAACCCCCTCTAATTCTGCTGCCAGGCCATTAGATCTCCCTCTCTCTCTCGACTTGAGGGACTTGAGATGTGGTGTCTCCGTGACGCTTTTGTGGAGGAGGTGGGATTCACTCGCCTGTGCCTCTTGAGCAAGAGCCAGCATTGCTCTTTCTCGTCTGACCTCTGCAGGGGCAATTCCTCCGAGGACAGGCAGTTGGTTAGTTGGAGTGGCTCGTAGGTAGGGCTGGGCGATAAAACGATAACGATAATTATAGCGATATCATTTTTAAAAAACAATATCAAGAGTTCGATAAAGTTTATGCGGCAAAAGCGGAACTTAACTCATTTGAACAGCGCGCGCGCCACACGGACCGTTTATCCGCTAGGCTCAAAGTCCAAACGGAGCGCGAGCTCACTAGAGCAGACCTTTATATACCGTCTATGGAGCAGACGCGTTTACTCTGATCGGTCTCGGTCACGAGATCCAGTGAGAAGCGCTTGAATTCAGCGAAGAACACCAATGTCCTAGTGATTTAAACCAGTTTAAAGGCAGATGAAACGGCGCTGACGAACAGGAGAAACTGTGTGCAACGATACAGTCAGCAGGCTTTTCCGTCTACAAAGCCCCATCATTTAACCGGATTTACTGTAACGTTAGCCTAGTAATATTAACTGCACTATGAAATGTGGGATATACATATTGAATTGTATTATATTATTAATGTAGACAATGTATTAAAGGACTAATGGAATACAATTACAGTATTTAATAATGCATTTAGGCTACTGGTTTTCATAAATACCATTGAAATATGGAAATACCATATTTATTTTGTTAAGGAAAAATGACAAATGTTTGAATGTTCTAACTCAGATTTGTGAATGTTCACCTGTTTGGCAAGTGTTTGTCATGATATGTTCTGACAATAAAGAGTAGTTTAAAACCACAATTATTGTATATAACTTTCACTTAGGAGCAAAAATCTGGCTTTAAACTTGATAGAAATAAAGATTTGACATTTATCGTGATAATTATCGATATCGACTGATATAAAAAAAATTATCGTGATAATTTTTTTTGGCCATATCACCCAGCCCTACTCGTAGGCATCCGGAGACAGTCCGTAGGGTGGTGTTAAGGGCAGTGTCCAGCTTAATGACATGGGGGCTACGGCACCAGGCAGGACTTCAACACTTGAGAACACCAGGACCTCGGTGGAGAAGCAAAGTGTCTTTGTGGAGGTTCCCCATGTGGTTCCGGCTAGGCGCCGTACCAGCGCGGCACAGGAGGTTGTCTTTGCCTTGACTGTGTCCAGGTGTTGTCTACAGTGTTCTGTCAAGCTTCACACCAAGGTGTGTGGGGAAGGGCTGAAGCTGGGTGTTGTCAACCATGATGTTCATTTCACGGGGCACCTCTTTGTTGTAGAGGTGGAACATTGATGATATGATCTTGTCAGCGCTAAGATTGAGGCGCCAGTTCTTCAGGTATGAATACAGGATGTTCATGTCTTTAGAGAGGCCCTCCTCTACTGCTTCCCAGGATGGCTTGCTCAGTAAGATGGCCAGGTCATCTGCATAGCTGCACTTCCTCGATTGTGTAGCAGGTAGATCGTGGATGTTGAACAGCATAGGTGCCAGCACTGAGCCTTGTGGGACACCGTTCTTGAGCTTTTTCACCCTACTGCTTTGGCCATTGCTGGTGTGTAGCCGAAAGCTGCGGTTACTCAGCATCTCCATTATGAGGCTCACAATGCGCTTGTCTGGGATGGTTTCCAGAAGCTTCATGTGTAGTCTGTTGCCATAGCTTTTGGCTTGCATAGTTGGGGGACATTTAATATTCAACAATATTATTGATCTGCCTTACTTAAGGTGGACGATGACGCAATTTTCCGATGAAACTAACGTTGTTGTATTATTTTCATGTTATCACTGTGAAGAGTCCAGACTGGAAGAGCAGGGCTAGGGTGGGGAGAAGCGCCACTGTTCTGGTCCAAGGCCAACCACAAAGAGAGGAAGGAGATGGTGGTGTTGGAGGTGACAAGAATGGAGAAAGAGCGCTACAAGATCAAGGCCGTGTCGCAGGGCCAACAGGGAAGGTGGACAACCTGGGAGGGAATTGTCAACCGAAACATCACCTGGGCAGATGTGTGGAAAATCCCGCAGGCAAGGCTCAGCTTCCTCATCCGTGCAACCTACGACACACTTCCCCTATCCTCGGAACCTTCCCCAGTGGTTTGGGAGTGAGGAAGGCTGCACACTCTGCAATACCCCTAACGCAAGCCTCCAGCACATTTTGTCAGGCTGTAAGATTGCACTTTCCCAGGGACGCTATAGATGGCGTCACGACCAGGTCCTGAGAAAGCTAGCCGAGGTGATAGAGGGTCGTCGACGGGGCAGCAAAGGGGTACCACCAGCAGAGAACCACAACCACATCAGCTTTGTCACGGAAGAGGGGGGAAGAAGAAACCTCAGGCCAAGAGAAACAACTAGGCCGTTTTCCCCTAACCAGGAGTGGAATATTAGAGTTGATCTCAACAGGCAGGTCCGCTTCCTGGTCGAGATTACTGCTACATCTCTCCGCCCCGACATAGTGGTATGGTCTACCAAGGTAAAATTCGTGCTCCTCATTGAGCTCACAATACCAGCAGAGGAGGGGTTGGAGGCCGCCTATGAACGTAAGAAGGCCAAGTACTCAGAGCTGACTGCTGAGTGCCGGTAGGCTGGCTGGAAGACCTCCATTTATCCAGTGGAGGTTGGATGTCGAGGCTACGTGGGGCTGTCAAGGCTATGTGGGGCTGTCAACCACACGCCTTCTGAGAGACATAGGAGTGACCGGAGGGAACCTAAAGAAGGCAACCAAAGAGCTAGCGGAGGAGGCAGAGAAGCGGAGCTTTTGGCTCTGGCTGAGGAGGAAAGACAAGAGCTGGGGAAAGAACAACTAACCCCGATAACAGCTGCAGAGGGTAATACCTATCAGCTGCAGGGGGTGACAGGGAGACGTCCCTGTCACTGCTCCGCCACCAGGAGACGTTCCAGGATTAAAGGAGTGAAACGTTGGTGAATGGTGGTTCCTGGCTGATGACCCTTCAGCTGACCCGTGGGCACCGGAGGAGGTGCGACCGGCAGCAATGCCTAGCAGGTGTTCCATCTACCTGTACATTTCACTGAAGATCTGGTAACCCAGTGACTACTGCGAATAGGGCAGTTGAAGTCCAGGGAAGACTGCAGGACAGCCAGGAAAGACTGGATGACAGCAGGGAAAGACCGCACCGGGAGTGGGCGGCTAGTTACCCAACCTACTAATATCTCTGAAGAGGCACACCCAAAACCTTGACTACGAAGAATCATAAGAAAAAACAACCCGCAGGCCCTCCGAGAGGCGGGATGAAAGATGGGCCTAACAGGACGGACCATACGGTAACAATGGCAATGGAAACAGACAACGAGATGAATACCAGAACTTCAGGAAAAGAAGAGAAGATCCTCCGGAAGTGTGGATGCGGATGGGAAAAGGTTACCACATTCCATGGGTTGCGAATCCACCAGGGGAAGCGAAAGTGTGGGCAGAAGGGCCAACAGCAACCTTGCACTGCTTCAGCAGGTGAGACAAGAGGGACCAAAAGCCAGGTCGAAAACCACAGAGACGATGGACCCAATGTTGCAAAAGGCAAAGATGTCACAGAGGAAGAAGGCCCACTGGTGGAGGGAGAGCCCCCACGTGAGTACCAAGACCCAGTCGCCACCAACTCACACAGGACAGAGCCAAAAGCAGAGTCAAAGAAACCAACTAGAAGGAGGCAAGCTCAAATGGCCAAAATCATGCGAGACAGAGACATGGCGAACACTGGACACTGACCTGGCCAAGATACTGGAAGGATCTCTGCGAGGAGGGGCGGAAGCCAAGCTCAACCAGATTGGGAATGTCCTATATCAGGCTTGTAAGAACAGGTGTGGCGAAGCGACCTCCAACCAGAGGACCACCCAAAGAGAGAAGGGAAGGAGGGAAAAGGAGATTGACCTTCTAGTGCGAAGGTGCCGACAACTACGGAAGAACTGGAGGAAGGCAACGCTAGCAGAAAAAGATGGTCTGAAAGCCTTGTGGGAGGAGGTAAGGCAAAGACTGTCCAGGCTTTGCAGGACTGAACATACCCGCAAGCGCAGCAAACGGAAACAGAAAGAACGAGCCAGCTTCTTCAAAGACCCCTTTAAGCATGCCAGACAGCTGCTGGAGGAGAAGAAGAGTGGGAAACTTGAAACCACCAGGGAGAAAATGGAACAGCACATCAGAGAACAGTACAGGGATCCAGCAAGGAACGTCCCATTAGGAACACCAGGGTACGTTCCTAAGCCTGCACCTCCGACTGCTGCGTTCAACATCATGCCCCCCAAGCTCAGTGAAGTCAGGCGAATCGTGAAGAAGGCAAGGTCTTCATAAGCGCCAGGCCCCAATGGAATCCCCTACAAGCTCTATAAGAACTGCCCCAAGGTACTAGAGCTGCTATTAGGGCTGGGAAAAAAATGGTAGGTCAAATTGATTAATATTTTCAAAAAATCTATTTATTTTTTATTTTTTTCTCCCCCTCTTCAGCGTATAATTAAGGCTGGGTGATAAATCTATTAACTCGAATGTGTAGTGTACGTCGATATGTTTGAATGAAAATCGGTTTTATCTATAATATCCGCAGACGCTCCCCTCTGGGCTCCCGTAGTTCCGGACGCGCTCAGCGCGTTTGCCATAGAGCTACACAAACAACATGGCAAATGAACAAGGCCGCGGCTGCACAAGCACACCCGCCAAAAACATTTGCAAACTGAATCTGCAGGGCTGCCAACTCTCACGCATTCATCGTGAGACTCAGTTGTAGTTCAGACTCCACTGCTCAGCCGCAGTTGTCACTTTTCACACGCTCTCACGCCACACATCCATTTCTCACGCAGAGAAAATCGCGAAGCAAAGAGGACACTGACGCCGACAGAGAAGGTTACGGTACTATTAATATATAACAAATTCTCAGCTCTCAGATTCTGTCAAGATTCTGGCGCTTGTAAATGTGAAGTGACAGATCTCAGTTCAAGCGGCACGTGAACCGATCATCTGTTACTACCAACTTAGTTAATATAAACAGGGGTGCACATAACTGGTACGCAGGTACGCATGCGCGACAAAAATCAGGAATGCGTAATGCCACTTGCGTTACTACGCGCCTTTGCGTACTGTCGCCAAAATGCAACCTAGGCAGTGTTAATTCAATTTTTTCACAGATGAAAACGAGACGATAACTAAATAAAAACCTTGTTTTAAATGACGACCACTATGACGAATAAAAACTAGACGGAAATGTAAGGGAGGGACGATTGGGGAAGTGATCCAGTCAGAACTGATTTGCGTTTGTGGAAGATGCGCACATTTGAATTGTAACGTGCTGATCTACCGAGTCGGCATGCGCTTCATGCATGTCTCAAATCGTTAAAAAATGTAAACGTCTGGGAGAAAGAGAAGAGCAGACATATGGATAGATCTGAATAAGAGTGACGACGCGAAAGACAGCTTTATTCGGTATGTTTTTCTGTGCGAACACACACACACACACACACACACACGCGACCCGAAGCGCGCAGCCCCGCACATAGACGCTGCGCGCAAGGACTGAATCGAGCTCTCTTTCGCGTCTGAATGGACAAATACACACAACATTATGTCTAAATGTCCGTTTTGGAGAGTATTCACGTAAACACAGTCGGTTATGTCTTTACAGAACGTACCGTGCATCAGTGCAATTGGATCTGCACACTCTTAAAGTGACAGTGCGTAATAAACCTAATGCCTTCTGTACACTTAATATTGATCAAACAACAAAATAAAAAGAGAAAATTCACTGCTCTTTAATATCTTTAATAAGGATTAATTATATTTAATTTATACAAATACATATATCTGAACAATCAAATAACACTTCAAATAAATTTTTTTCTATCATTTTAGGTCGTTCTTTTCACGCTGATGTAAATTTAAGTGTTCGTTTATTTTTATTTTATAAGTTTGGTTTTAGTTAGTTATTTTATGCTATAAAAATGGAAATGTGACGTCATGATTGACAGCTGTGGCCACGCTACATATGGGGTGAGTACCAAACACCATCTCCTGGTCCTCACCTGAGTAACTCACTGAAAAAGTTATGTGCACCCCTGAATATAAATAAACACGAATGATCAATAGGTAATTTGAAAGATACAGTTCAACTTACCAAAATGTAATACAAATCGATCGATCAAGTGTTTTTCAACCGGTCCATAAACTGCTCAGTCACGTAACGTTACGTTTACCTCAGGAAAGCCATTTAATGACCATAGCACGCTAGTTGGACTAAACAATTGTCTGTAGAGAGGAGTATTTTGCTAAATTTGATAACTATATTACATATTTATTATATTTGTACCTATATCATAAAATAATATAACGTTGTCATTATAAAAAACACATTAAAATAAATTTGAGATGTTATTTTTAACCTTTAATAATAATGCCAGCTGACAGGGCTCTGTATGTTTACAGTAGGTGAGGTTTTTTTGGAGGAGAAAAATTAACATAACACATTAACGTATCTACTGTACCTAATATTTATCCAAAGGAATCGATATTGAATCAAGATCAGAATCAAATCACAAGAATTGAAATTGTGAAATTTGTGTCAAGCAATAAACAGTAGCATACAGTCAGTGTACCACCATGTAAACATTGTGTTGTCACTAAACTTAATAAAATTCTGTTTAGTCACCAACTGTTTTGACAATCACAATACACTTATAATTGTGATGCAAGTGTTTTTTACATCCCCACCAATCCCAATCCACCCATTTAATGTTATGTTACATTTTCCCTGTTTACAAAGGCAGGGCAGGGCCTACCATCTTGGCTTGTTGTTTCTGATTGCACTTTATATAATTAAATAAAGCTAAAACTTGTTTTGAACAATTTATTTGTCATCTGCAGATTGATTTTAAATAGGGGGGGAAAAATCGATTTGAATCGTAAATCGAATTTTTTGTGAAAAAATCTGGGATTTTTTTTTTAGGACATATCGCCCAGCCCTAGCTGCTATGGTACCTCATGAGAACTGCCTGGAAAAAGCAACTCATTCCATCCGAGTGGCAAAGAGCTGTAGCGGTCTTCATCCCCAAGGAAGTGAACTCCAAAGACATTAGCCAGTTCAGAAACATCGCTCTGTTGAACGTAGAAGGAAAAATATTCTTCTCTGTGCTGGCCAGAAGGATGACCAGCTACCTGCTTGAGAATGGCTACATTGACACCAACTGCCAGAAGGCGGGAGTCCCAGGCTTCCCAGGGTATGTAAAGCACTCTACAATGATCTGGGACCAGATCCAGAAGGCCAAACGGGAGAAGACAGACATGCACGTCGTTTGGCTCGACCTTGCTAACGCGTATGGATCAGTCCCACACCAGCGGATAACCGACGCCATGGAGTTCTTCCATATGCCCTCCTGCATAAAGAACATAGTTGCATCCTACTTCAATGACCTGCAGATGTGCTTTGCCCTCCAAGATTTTACCACCGGGTGGCAACAGTTAGAAGTAGGAATCGCCATGGGTTGTGCCATCTCTCCCATCTTGTTCGTGTCAGCCTTTGAGGTAATCCTCGTCGGAGCAAGACAAATGGTTGGGGGGATCAAGCTACCATCTGGGCAGAGACAACCCCCACTGAGGACGTACATGGACGACGTCACCAGCCTCCCTCAGACAGCAGCATGCACATCAAGACTGCTGAAAAGGATGGACGAGTTGATGTCGTGGGCACGAATGAAGATCAAGCCATCAAAATCACGGAGCCTGTCTCTCAGAAGAGGAGTCAGAAATGATAGCACCATTTTCGCCATAGGGGGAGAGAAAATCCCACTCCTCTCTGAGCAACCCATTAAAAGCCTGGGGAGGCAGTACACAGCAGAGCTTACAGACAAACAGATGGGGAGAACCGTGATGAAACAGCTCTCAGAAGGACTGGCAAAGATCAATCAAAGCCAACTCCCAGGAAAGTACAAGGTCTGGTGCTACCAGTTTATACTCTACAGGAGGGTGATGTGGCCACTGAAAATGAGTGAGATCTCCTCATCCACTGCAAGCAAGATGGATGGAAAAGCCAACTCTTTCATCCGAAAGTGGTTGGGGCTGCCACGGTGCCTCTCAGAAACAGGCCTCTTCGGAAGGAACACTCTCCAGCTGCCATTTCAATCAATCAGTCTGGGCTACAAGCAGGAAAAGACCAGGCTGGTTCTCGAGTTGAGAGAGTCTGCTGACAAGGCAAACCCTAAGGTTTGGACAGGCCGAAAGTGGAACGCCCAAACTGAGGTCGACCAAGCCGTCAGTCGTCTGCAACATTAAGAGATTGTTGGCAGAGTCCAGACGGGAAGAGCAGGGCTAGAATGGGGAGAAGCGCCACGGTTCTGGTCCAAGGCCAACCACAAAGAGAGGAAGGAGATGGTGGTGGCGGAGGTGACAAGAATGGAGAAAGAGCGCTACAAGATCAAGGCCGGGTCGCAGGGCCAACAGGGAAGGTGGACAACCTGGGAGGGAATTGTCAACCGAAACATAACCTGGGCAGACGTGTGGAAAATCCCGCAGGCAAGGCTCAGCTTCCTCATCCGTGCAATGTATATGAGAATGTATATAAAAAGTAGACTGAAAGTATGCTTATTTTTAGTAGAAAAGAAGTATACTAATAGAACAATTGAATAAACGTATTATTATTATCGTTGTGTACAAGATCAGGTTCAGTTCCATGCTTATTTCATTTACTCTATAAGCTATTCCACCCGAAAGCTTGTTATTATATAAACTTGAACATGTTAGTTTATAAGATAGTGTGTAATATTATGTTTTAAAGTATTACAATATTTAATAAGCTACTCAATTAAAATAGTAAACACAAGTACAAGCCAAGAATACTTAATTATAGCCTGCTTTTAAGTATATCTCGATCAACAAGTATAGGCCAAATATACACTTTTAACAAGAGTGGTGGACAAAATTTTTTTGACAATGGTTCCTCTCTCGAGTTTTTGACTATAAAAGAATTGGCCATGGACCCATTTAACATTGGAGTCAATGGCCATGTCCGAAAATGTCATTAAAACTGCCAATAATGTTCGTTTACAAAACTGTTAAACTCACCGAGTGGTTAGTGGTGTTCGTTGATGATTATAAACAATATATCGTCGCAATATATGATTCCAATCCGCTTATTTTGCTATAGTATAACTATTTTTTCAGACAACCGTGTAACTTCCGCTCAATATTTGAATCTGAAGCGTTAGCACACTCCCGACCACTTGATGGCGATAACCGATGTTTATGTCTCGCGGGACACTCACGGTCACAGTCGAGTTCAACTTCATATTGCACTGGTCAGTGGTCACGTCTTTCAATATTTTCAAGGTTTTGTTTGTTTATTTCGCTTACTCTCCCGGAGCACAGTTGCTCTGCTCGCTAGCCTTATGAGAAACGGAAGCGAGCAAAAAGACTACATCGACCAAATGTAAACAGCCCCCTTTCCGTTTCCGGTAGCGCATTTATATTAACGAGCACTCAGTCCTTCAACAGAATTCAATGGGATTTTACAAAATGACGAATAAAACACGACAGAAACTGTATTTCGCAAAACTTTTTGTGTCTGGAACATCAACTAACATCACTAATCACTCGGTGAGTTGCACAGTTTTGAAAACTAATGTTAAAGGTTGTTTTAATGACATTTTCGGACATGGCCATTGACTCCAATGTTAAATGGGTCCATGGCCAATTCTTTTATAGTCAAAAAATCGAGAGAGGAACCATTGTCAAAAAATTTTTGTCCACCACTCTTGTTCATCCAAAACAAACTACAATATAGACTCAAGGTGTTAAATACCGGAATTATCCTTTAACACTGGCGCTGCGGTCTGCGGACGTTGTGAAGACAGTTTTGCTTAGGAGCATGCAACCTTGCAACTGCTCTTCGCTACTAGTAGAGGAGGCCACGTAGAGGCTGTCTTCTTCCTCCCAAATGAAACAATGATGGCAATGAAACACAGACTGAACACGTAATACGCATGTGCATGATGTCATCGTCTTCAGAGATTTGCGTTTTTGTTGTTTACACAGAGACAGTTTTCAAAAATGTGCACCCAAAACGCTGTTGTTGTGTAAACAAACGGCCAAAGCGCATAAAAAGTTTTACGTTTTTAGTTGAAAACGGTGTCATGTAAGAGGTTAGAACAGTTAGTTAGAACTGTAGTTTGAGTTTCTACTCTAACATGAACAGAACTCAAAACGTGACAGTGGTTAGTTACTCAACCAAAATATACAATTCATCCTTCAAAACCTAGTTATTGGGTGAGTAAGTTGGCCAATGCCACCAAAATAAAAGGTTTTTTTGGTCATTATGTTGTAATGCAAAAGTCCAATGAAGAATAATAATAATAATCCCAAGGTGTTTTTTTTCTCTCCATTAGGTCACCTGATGGAGTTTTAGGTCACCATTAGGTCACCTGATGGAGTTTTAGGTCACCATTAGGTCACCTGATGGAGTTTTTTTTCGTTTCCTTGCCACTGTTGCCTTTGGCTTGCTCAGTTGGGGATATTCAATTTAATTAATCAATGAATAATACTATTGATTAGTATTACCAAACATGGACGTTTTATTATTATTTTAATTTAATACTGTGAAGCTGCTTTGATACAATCTGTATTGTGGAAATCGCTATACAAATATTCTTGACTTGACTTGACTTGACTTAATAATATAAAGAAAGGAGAACTCACAAGGTTTAAGTTATCCAAACATAAGTCAACATGCAAAACAGCGTGTAACACAAGGCACAAACAATATCTGACAAACACTGAGTGAGTAGGACAAACATATATAGACAATGGTGATAATTAAACACAGCTGAACCAAACTAACTCATAATGATGTGTGACCATGGAGAAGGAAGACAGGTGGCAACTCAACCAAGGAAAGGGAATACATGTGACAAACTAAAAGTTAATAAAAACGAAACTAAGAATGAACATAACTGAACTTAACCGTGACACGTGTGAGGCACACTGGTAAATTGTTTAGATGTTTTTTTTTCACCATGGAAATACTTGTTATATACAAATTTTTGTTGACACTAACTGCTTTCTATTTAAGAATGTCAGTTGAATGCTTTAGAATCACACTGAGCTTTTTTAGATACAGATTTCAACAGTAGGTAAAAATTGACTGAGACATGTCAATACTGTAGTACACAAAAAGAAAATCAATATTTGTATTTATACAGAACATTTATTTTTGCAGAAATTCACAGTTGCTTGTTCATTAGATAAAATAAAAATAAATGTACTGTATAAATAAAAACTGTTGTTACTCCATGTTAAAAAATGGTGGTGATTGTGCTGTCAGCGCTCTCTCGCTCTCTCTCTCGATTAGATTATGATTCCCATTTAATTTGCCAATTATAAATGAATATGGAATATATCACATCTGACAGATTTTGATCACTGAATGGATCATTTTGCATGTGATTGCTCACACGATGAAAGAATGTTGTTTAGAAGTTGTGAAGAGTTTGACAGTTTAACTGAGCATCAACTCGTCAGTTTTGATCACCAAGCCATTTAGTCATTGTGCAAATTGTAGAAAATTGTACATACTCTTTTGCATATGTGACAAAGCACATGCAATTTACGAATAAGAAAGTCAAATCTGATGTGAACAAGAAACTAACCGTTCAGAGATCTGAACTTATAGTTTTGAGGAAAAAAAATAATTATCCTTCGAGAAGTGAGCAAAAACGATTGAGGAAAAACGTCTCGGGTTATGACTGTAAACCTTGTTCCCTGAGAACAGGGAACGAGACACTGCGTCCTGAGATGCTTATGGGGAACGCCTCAGCGTGACTGATATCTAAAGCAACTGTCAAATCACAGCAATCATATTGGCCAGTAACAGCGACATAATTCTAGTGCGAACAAGTATATAAGGGGCACCTAGAGAACATGTCATCCACTTTTCGTCAGAGGGGATTGTGCACAGGGTCTCGTTCCCCATTCTCAGGGAACAAGGGTTACAGTCATAACCCGAGACATTCCCTTTTGAAAGAGACTTGTACTGCGACCTGAGATGGGGGAACGAAATCCCCACGCCGCCATGCTGAAGGGAGTGCATGCCAAAATAATGGCTGAGACTATAGCAGAATAATGGCAGTTTCAAGCAGAAATAAAACCTTTAACGTAAGTTCTGCCGGGAAGACTCAATTGCTACGTCACTTATTACCTTTTCATCTATACAATCATGTTCTAATTCTCCCTTCTCCCCGATCGCTCAGTTTGGCTAGGCGGCCAGCTCTATGTTGAGTCCTGGTATTCCAAACTTCTTCCTTTTACAGATGATGGAGGCAACTGTGCTCATTGAGACCTTCAATGCTGCAGACATTTTTCTGTAACCTTGCTCAGATCTCTGCCTCGATACAATCCTGTCTCAGAGGTCTACAGACAATTCTTGCAATGCTTTCATGGCTTGGTTTGTGCTCTGCACTCTCTCTCTCTCTCTGATATTTATGGCGGATCGCAACCAGCTTATTTAGGTGCATACCGCCACCTACTGTACCGGAGTGTGTAATATCAAGATTTTAGTATTTCAGGTTATAGATTCAGTGAATAAAAAAATAAAAAATAAAATAAAGTTTCCCCTTTTCCCTTCCTTCCTTCCTTCCTTCCTTCCTTCCTTCCTTCCTTCCTTCCTTCCTTCCTTCCTTCCTTCCTTCCTTCCTTCCTTCCTTCCTTCCTTCCTTCCTTCCTTCCTTCCTTCCTTCCTTCCTTCCCCTATTATATACATCTATCTATCTATCTATCTATCTATCTATCTATCTATCTATCTATCTATCTATCTATATATACATACATACACATACACACATACATACACACACACGTACACTATACATACATACATACATACACGTACTATATACTGTGATCTAATCTTGTAGATTTAAGAAACTTAAAGAGAGCTTTACAGCACTCCCTTGTTACCTCACTCATTCCTAAAATCCCTTCTAAATTCCATTCCCGTCCTAATTCGCAAATCTTGTCACGTAAAATGTTCCTCTCCAAATCATATTTACTACACTTCATGATGACATGCTCGACATTTTCAGGAACATTACAAACCTCACATTTATCAGACACACATTTTGCCATTAAATATAACGTTGATTTTAACCCAGTATGTCCAAACCTTAATCTTGAAAAAAACACTTAATCTCTTCTACATTTCCCTTTAAAATCCTTCACCTTAATTGATTTCTGTATGCTGTGATAGTGTCTTCCTTTAGTGTCTGTGTCCCACTTCTTCTGCCATACATCACTCACTACTTTTCTAATTAATGATTTAGCCTCTCCTTTTCCAAAGGGAACTTTCATTATTTCATCATCTTTTAATTTCAACGCTGTCCTTGCAATCTTATCTGCTTTCTCATTCCCCTCAACACCAACATGAGCAGGGACCCAAACAAATTGCACATCACCTCCAGCTCTTTGTATTCTCAGCATTATTGTGAATATTTAAATCAATAAATCATCTCTTACTGTCTTTTTGGAGTTCAAACTATACAGGGTGGCAGTGGAGTCTGAACAAATGACAATTCTCTTAGGTCTCACCTCTTCTATCCACTGTAACCCTAATATAATAGCAACCATTTCTGCTGTATATAATTTATCATTGATTCTTTTACAAATATCTACATCAAACTCAGGTATGTATAGTCCTGATCCTACATGTTCAATCTCTGGATCTTTTGATCCATCAGTAAATATTAGCATATAGTTATAATAATTCCTCTTCATATAATCATAAACCAAATATCCTATTGTGCTCTGCACTATTAACTGTGGGACCTTATATAGACAGGTGTGTGCCTTTCCAAATAATGTCCAATCAACTGAATTTACCACAGGTGGACAAGTTGTTATAGAGCCCTGGAAGTCACATGTGGGAGAAAAAAACAACAATCCGTGGTGACGGTTTTGCAATCCATCTACTCCGTTTATAAACCATACTCACGAATTCTCAAACTTTTCCCTCGGTTTAACAAATCATGCCCAAGGATTAATAAACCGTACCCACGAGTTTCTAATCCGCGCTCTCAGATTTGTAAACCGTGCCTTCAGTTTTTGCAATCTGTACCCACAAATTAATAATACGTGCCAACGCTTTCGCAATCCGTTCCCACGGGTTTGTGGCTCTCAATTGTAGCTGGTATGGGCTGGAATATACGATTTAATATGAATGACGTACATCAAAATCTTTTGTTTATTTGTGATAATCTTAGCACTTTATTATTATTGTCTAACCTGTATTATGACTGATATTTGACGAATTGCTTTGTTCCTTATTTGGACAAAAGCGTCATTTAAATATGTAGCCTAAAAATAATAATAATTATTTGAGTTTATAACTATAAATGAGTTAACTTACAGTTTTTCTCAGTCGCTTTGGTGCATTTCTCACATCACTATTTACATTTGCACAACAGTTAATGCAGTTCTCAAAACAATTAGTACAAACTGCAAAACCTAGTTGATAACCTGCAAAAGCGTGTCACTTGCTCAAAATGGATAGCTCATTCCTCAAAAGCAAGTATTCATTTCAATGAAAGTGTCAGTGTCATCAAGATGAAAAGTCTTGACACCATTGCTTATGAACAAGATAGTCAAATGGCTTTGTCAAATTTTCATTATGACAGTTTACTCTGTAAATGTTTTCCAATGCAAAAAAGTCAGATATTGGTGACACTACCTGGAAATGCTCAAGACAGCACTATATACTATTTGCACAGCCATTTGAAAAATACAGTAAAGTTACACATTACTGTATTTAGTGAGGTAACTACAAGACACTGAATGTTTCACATTTTTACTGCATATGCTCTTTGCAATTCTAATTTGTTAACAGCATTGTGCAAAAGAAAAAATACACCCTTATTTACAACAAACATAAACTCCCTTTGGGTATAGCTGTGCACAACTGTAAACAATATTGCAGTACATATTGGAACTGAACATACAACATACATAGTACTGTAATCATTCATGCACATCCAGACGTTCCTCTCTGTCTGGCCACATAATTTCATCTGCATCACAGCGAATATCATCTCTTGCAATGCAATCCAAAACAACAACATGCTTGCTCAGATGGTCTCCAGTTAGACCCCTCTCATTCTCAGGGATTATGTCCCTGTAAAGAGTGTCTAACAAAGTCAGCAGATGTTGTGTGTTGTATGGATCAAGACTGGGGATATGACATTTATACACACCTGTTCTCCCGACGAAATGTTTGAATAATTGAATTTACAGTGGTTCTCCCAACATTTGGCTGCACCCTTCGACCAGCCTCAGCCGTTGTGAGGCCGTAAACGACAACATGATCCACAATTCGCCTTTGGCTAAGCCACGCCCTAGAATGTAGATTGACCAATCACAGCGCAGCCAAGAACGAGCTCCCACAGAGGGTCCGACACTTTTTCATGGCGCTCCATTGACTTCAACGCAGGAGGCTCATATTTTTGGTCTCGGCAGGCTATTACGTCGTCGTTTTATAAAAAATATGGTTAAACGTTGTGCCTGGGGCATTTGTAAAACAGATACGCGTTTCCCAGAGAGGTTGGAGGGGGTGTCCGTTTTTTCCCCTTCCCAAAACCGAAGTTAAATACTGACAAGTGTCGTCTTTGGATTAAACTGTGTGGACGTCCTCAGTCAGCGAAACCCCTCAAGGATCAACAAGCTCACCTTTGCTCTAAGATACATTTAGCCTACCTTTTAACCTTACTGTGTGTGAAGTTATAGGCTACTAGTTAGACAGTTTTATGCTGTTTAGGTCATGATTTCGGTTCTCTGCCCTAATTGTTGATATGCTAGCACACGCTGCTAATACATACAACTTTATACTCGCGTAGTCCGTTTGCTTTGTAAATAATAACGATTATAGAAGTGAATAGAGACCTACCCAGCTTTGTATGAACAGTGTTTCTCCTGATATTGTTAGTCACAGCCTCCGTCTCGATTAGGATATTAGGTGGTTCATTTTTTGACTGTGACCGTTAACTTATGCTTTTGCCTGTATTTGGATGCCTTGTTGCTGCTTGCGTTTCACCGTATGTCTTGAATAAAGCCTTCAAACGCACACTGAGCCCCTTCTGCCTACTTCTATCGGACACTTTATTTGCTGCTTTATAAAAGTTTGATAAAATTTCAGCAGGAAGAGCTGTCACAGCATAAGCCATGTTGATACCAAACCAGAGCCCAGATGAAGTTGTCGGAGGTAGCAACAGTAACTAAGGGGGGCGGGGCTTAGCCAAAGGTGAATTGTAGCCCTGATTTCATCAGGGATCCGCCTATGTACTTGGCCTCTTCTTCCCCTTCCCCTTCCCCGTCCTGCACCCTCACCCTCACCCGCACGATCACCCTCACCCGCACCCTCACCCTTACCCGCACCCTTACCCGCACCCGCACCCTCACCCGCACCCGCACCCGCACCCCTCTTCCATTTTTGTGTCACAGTATTGTAGAAATGGTACTATGTCCTGCTTGGTTCATATATGCTTGTAAAGTGGGGGTTTATGGGATTCAGCTCTGACAGTGATTGTAGAGAAGTGGCTTATCATTGGTTGCAACTAGTAATGCTTCACACACTTCACACACTTCGCATCAGTGAAAGTTGAGATTCACCTAAGATAAATTGTTCAATTTAGGAGACATTTTCAGGGAAAAAAAAGATTAAATGTTTTTTGTAAAATTTGCTTGACAGATTTTGACAACTAGTTCAACTTTTTTGTATGTAATGACTCAAGCAATGAAAGGAGGACTATTAGTTTTATATGGAATGACTATTCAGCATTCACAAGTATAGTTAATTTTGAGTGACATGACATAAGCAAATGATAATGTTAGAAAACAGCAGAGAGTTGTATGAAAGCAATTGATGAATGTCCAAAAGCATTTGCAATTTGTTGGAAGGAATGAGAAACTGCTACTATGATGTGCACAAATGACTAAATGTTGTGGAGGTTGAACTAACTGTTGTGAAAATATAAATAGTGATGTGAGAAATCTACCAAAGCGACTGAGAAAAACTGTATTATTGTCTAACCTGACTGATATTTGACGAATTGCTTTGTTCCTTATTTGGACAAAAGCGTCTTTTAAATATGTAGCCTAAAAATAATAATAATTATTTGAGTTTATAACTATAAATGAGTTCAATTAAGACAGTATGTTTATCATAAAATGATTTATGAATGCTTGAAATAAACTAACCCTTAGGTTTTGATCAGCGAATACGTTGCTATGGCTGGCTGCTTTTATACCCTGAAAGTTACCTCCGTTTTTGGAACCCGAAAAGCCAAGGTTATTTGCTTACTTATACCCTTAAACAGCTGTGTATGTCACATAGTAACTGCTTTCTGGTCAAGAGATGCACCTCTGAGCTATTTTAAGAGAACTGGTGGATCATTGATTGATCGATCTAATATGCTTTAGTGAAATTCAAGATTCAAAGAAATGTAGAAAATATGTTTGATAAATTATGATAAACTATTTTAACCATTTTGCAGTGCTGTGAACTAATGCCTAGATGTTTTGGGGGGTAAGACTATTCAACAGAGAACCAGAATAACATATTTTGATCAACATGACATAAGCAACTGATAATGTAGGAAATAGCAGACAACTGTGCATAATCGTTGCATGAATGTAGAAAATCACTTGCAATTTGTTCAAAAGAATGATAAATTGCTTTTCTGATGTGCAAAAGAGACTAGATGATGTGGAGGTTAAACAAGTAGTTTTGAGAATGTCAATTGTGATCTGAAAAATGTACCAGAGCGACTGAGAAAAGCTGCTGATTGATCATTGGTTGATATAATGCTTTACTCCTTTATTATAGTAAAATTATTTACTATAATAATTGCGTGAAGTAGCCGCTACATCAGAAGTGCGGGCATCCGTTTACTATCAATGACTGCCCCGCGTCCAGTACACTATCACGATATGATTTAACCAGCACTAGTCAATAAGCAGGCTACGATCAGAGCCGTTAAGAGCACGATTATGCATATAAAGCTAAGCAGATGTCACAGGGAATATGTGTTAACACATTTCAAACATGCTAGTTGTTTTACATGATTTGAAACTGCAGCGGCAGCAGTGAACAGACAGTGCCTATTTGCTTTTGACGCGCTGTGACGCGCCTCTTGCCGGTGTAGAGACTGTTCATGATGCTCGGGATCTCTGATTATCATAATTCCCTGAGTGTATCCTGATGGAAATATAAAGAGGCCTTAAACTCCAACAATCTTTTGAAAACAGAGTGTTTTTGCCACACACACAGTTCAGCGCTACTACTGCGCTCCAGTGCTCCTTTCATTGATGCAAGAATCAGTCAGTTCCCACTTCCCGCCCCGAGCGTAAAGCCTAACGTGATTGGTTGAAGCGATAACGTGCTACGATTGGCCAGCTCGATGTGGCCGTTATCTGATTGGCTTGAGTAGGCGGTGGGTGGAGTCCACCTATTTGTGGATTTCTCTGCACGTCTGCGCTAGAAGTGTTTCAAAATCCACAAATGCGTGAGGGGATTCACAAATGCACAGGAACCGATTCACAAATGTGTGCAGCGATTTACAAATGCACAGGAACCGATTCACAAATGTGTGCAGCGATTTACAAATGCACAGGAACCGATTCACAAATGTGTGCAGCGATTTACAAATGCACAGGAACCGATTCACAAATGTGTGCAGCGATTTACAAATGCACAGGAACCGATTCACAAATAAATGCCAGGCAGAGTTGTGTTTGTAAAATAAGAAAACATTTGTAAATATTTTATTTATTTGCAAATCTCATTTTATTTATTTGTGAATTTTATAATTTTTTGTGAAACTCTTTACATTTATTTGTGGATCTTAATCTATTCATTTGTGCATTCGATACATTTTTGTGAATCTCTTTACATTTATTTGTGAATATTAATCTATTTATTTGGAATATTGCAACAATAATAACCCCATAGCCTCTGGTTGAAAATCTGTTTGTGTGTGGTGTGCTGTCTTTGTCACATCATGGCACACCCCACACTATAGAACTTTCTAGAAAGTTCCTCACAACTACAGTATGTTCCTTTCTAGAAAAAAAATATATCTGCGAGGATTTTCAGTCCGGATTTAGACCTACAAATAGTCACAAATTATTTGCTCTTATCATCCAATCGTGGTTGTATCCTCTCTATTAGTGTTACTTGATCTTAGTGCTGCATTTGACACCATTGACCACAACATCCTTTTAAATAGACTCGAACATTATGTTGGCATTAGTTGAATTGCACTAGCATGGTTTAAATCATACTTATCTGACTGTTATCAGTTTGTAGCAGTAAATGACGAGATGTCTTATCGATCACAAGTTCAGTATGGCGTACCACAAGGCTCAGTACTAGGACCGCTGCTGTTCACTCTGTACATGCTACCATTAGGAGATATCACTAGGAAACATGGAATTAGCTTTCACTGTTATGCCGATGATACTCAGCTGTATATTTCTTCAAAACCTAACGAAACTTACCAATTCACAAAATTAACGGAATGCATAGCTGATAAAAAAAATGGGATGACTAGTCATTTCCTACTACTAAATTCTGAAAAAACAGAGATTCTAATTATTGGACAAAAAACTTCCACACGTAATAACCTAGAATACTGTCTAGATTGGCTTACAGTATATGGAAACTGAATTATAAAACAGACAAATGATTTAATATTGTCTGCAGGTAGAACTGAAACATGACAAGTAGGCTAATGCAGTTTTTGTAATGCCATCAACTGTATTTTGACAGTCAAGCACTATGATTTATACGTTCATGTTGAATAGACAACTAGTGCTAGTGTTTTGACAGATTGATTACATTTTGAATCAGGTTTGACGAGTTAGTAGGCTATACTGTATGTAGAAAAAGTTTTTTAGCATTTTGAAATGTATTTTGTATTTATTTAACAAAATATGGTTTTGGGCAGAAAATTAAAATTAACCATACGTGTGATGTATGTGTGTTTCTGTTGTAAAACCCGGCTGAATTGAACCAATGAGGGCAGTCGATCAGCGGGGAAGGTCTTTACTGTCTTTCCTTTTATGCAACAAAACAAGATTAAATGGAACACAATTCTCATATGTATTTTCTCGTTATTTTATCTGACTCCATAAATAAAAAGGTTTTAATGATATCTATGCATCATTAAAAATGAACGAATGTTTGATTTCAGCTCTTTAAGAATACTTTACCCGCTCAGATTTAGGAGACTATATCACTTAGAGGCCCTGCTCTTCGCAGGTCTCCCGGCACAATCTCGCCAGGTCCGGTCATCAGTCAGAGGTAATATTGGATATGTATCTAAGATTTGCCGTTAATCACACGTACACTAAGAGACACTTGTATAACCCCCTTGGATGCCCCCTCAGAATCTTCGTTCAATCGTTTACTTTAGTAAAGGTTTTTGGCCACCATTAAAAATGTTAGCAGATCAATTTACCACACTTATAATAGCTTTGGATTGGCCAAGCCCGTATACTTGTTTAAAGCAACATTAAATCAAAGATTAGAGGTTTTTACACGTACCCAAATTTAGATTGATCAAACAGCATTCGCTATTACTAAACGGAAATTCCCGTCTCTGCAACCAAGTACACGTGCAATGATGCCAGATATTTCAGTCGTCGCTAAAACTGACGCAAGGCTTGCGGAAATATACGAATCCGATAATCTACTGGGGAAAAAGCAGTCTCAGAGTCAGTCAGAATAAAATCAAACGTGTACGATTTATTGACCAGGGGCCGTATTCACAAAGAATTTTAAGGCTAAAAGTCGCTCCTAACTGGCGAATTTAGGAGCAACTCCTAAAAATAATGGGCATGTCACTACTAACTTTAGGACTCCTAATTTTTTTCACTAAGAGTAATTCACGAAGCATTTTAGCCCTAAAAGTAGCACCTAAGTCTGGGACAGCTTAAAAGAAGTCGAGAGGACTCCTAACTCACTAAGACCTATTCACAAAGGATCTTAAAATGTCCACGCGACGCAATGACACGGAGTTATTACAAAGATAACGCCTTAACCGTGAGGGAATACTGATTGTTGTGGATCTTAGGGATGCAATAACAGCACCAACTAATCGCAAGAACCCAATCAGTGCCGAATTGAAATGTTTGACAACACTTCTACCTGGCAACGGGGAAAATGCAATTGTGTAATGCCGGCGATCTAGCGATATCCCAGTGCCGAATTTCCCTTTTATTAGCACAATTTCCATTATTTTTCCAGCACAAACTGGGCCAGCAGAGTTCATAATTTATCAACTATTACATTACTTCAATAGGAGCAACATTTCCTTGCTTTAACTAGTCTATTTAGGCTAATAGGATGTCAATTAACCAAGCAAGTGTTAATGCAAGTGTCGTTTTTCAATTATTAGGCAAGCGGCTGTTTTCATTATGGTATTAGGCTACCTTGATTTAATTTAATTTAATTCACAACTTTTCTCTCTCTCTCTGCCTTTATAGAATTACACTTCACTGGGGCCGGCACAAACATGTCATTATATATGCATTTCGATGACATTACTATTATTATTTTGTGTAGGACACAGACATATTTAGATGTCGTAATTCCATGATTTGGTGCGTCTGTGTTATGTTCCGCATGATGGCCCTGTCATCTAACAACCAATCACCGCGATCATTGCGAGGAAGCTCGTGCATGAGAATTGACGTCATCCATAGCAACGAAGACTCACTCTTAGTTTAGGAGATGTAATTTTTCCTTACTAAGAGTAGGTCTGAAAGGCGTTGTGAATAACTTTTAAGAGAAAACTCCTTGCTAAAATCTTTTAGTGCGATTTAGGAGTACTCCTAGTGGTAAGATAAAATTCTTTGTGAATACGGCCCCAGGTAATGAAGTAAAAGTTCAAATTCAAAAGGATAAAATCATCAGTTAAGCATATCATAACAATAATTCAGAAATCACAGAATTTGTAGAAATTATTACCTGTCAACAAAATTACACACATCGCTTGTGTGGGCAGTCAACCTACAGACTCCCAGAACCTTTTGCCCTGTTTCCTTATAAACCCAGAAATCCACCAAATGGTATGTCATTATAATTAGATTTCAGACCCCTACTGAGGGGTTAACCAATGTGAGATCAGAATTTGCAACCAAATGGCTTCTTGGTACCTGTGGCAGAGAATACTTATTTACAAATAGGAGGTGGTTTGAATGGAAGATCAGGGGGAGGGCACACCTTCAAGGAGTACATCACATTTTTCCTATTTTAAAACTTCTTTTAGCTTTTCATTATGACTGGGAGAGTGAGACCATTTTACCAGGTGCACTGAGACACTTTAAATGAGACCAATATATATAGTTACTTTTTTCGTACACACATAACATTTCATAGGTTTTCAGTGTATTTCAGGTGAGAAGGTGGTGGATGAAGGGAGAGATAGTGTGTGTGTGTGGTGTGAGCTGTGTCCTGTTGCATATGCGAGAATCAGTTCAAGTGTTAATTCCCAAGAGAGCCTTTTGCTTCATCGAGGGGGCGCTCAGACGAACTGGCACCAGCCTTACACTGTGTTAAAGGAACACTCCGACTTTTGGGGACTTTAGCCTATTCACCTTATCCCCCAGAGTTAGATAAGTCCATACCTTTTTCATCTCCGTGCAAATAAGTCTGTTTGACGCACCTACCGCTAGCCTAGCTTAGCACAAAGACTGGATGTAAATGGTTGCAGCTAGCATACTAATCCAAATAAGTGACAAAATAACGTAAACATTTTCCTATTTACATGTTGTGATTTGTATAGTCACAGAGTGTACAAAAAACAAAGTCACATGAGACACAGACATATTGTAACCGTATAAATACTGGGAACTATATTCTCTGAAGGCGAAGCACTGCTACTTGAGCGGAGTGATAACCGCAGCACCTGAGACGCGCCGTTGTTTCTTTTGTCAACAAAACCAACGGCGCGTCTCAGGTGCTGCGGTGACTGTACAAATCACAACATGTAAATAGGAAAATGTTTGCGTTATTTTGTCACTTTTTTGGATTAGTATGCTAGCTGCAACCATTTACATCCAGTCTTTGTGCTAAGCTAGGCTAGCGGTGGGTGCGTCAAACAGACTTATAGCACGCACGGAGATGAAAAAGGTATGTATGGACTTATCTAACTCTGGGAGATAAGGTGAATAGGCTAAAGTCCCAAAAAGTCGGAGTGTTCCTTTAAGAGTTTATAAAAAGTACTTTAAGTATTGGTTTATGCTTGTTAGTAATTGTAAAAAACTGTAACCGTTTAATTTATAGTTAATACTGGCACAAACACATTTTTACACCTGTTCAATTTACATCGAGGAATTCTGTGTCTTCTTGTCGAGGGTAGCAGTTCATAGCAAAAATGTAGTGCATGGGACGGATCACTCAAAATCCTTCTAGCTTTCTTCAGTGTGCATTGTTCATAAAGAGGCTAAATGCTAAGATGGTCTCTATGCCCTATCAGTTTCATAGCATGTGCAAAATCGATGAGCACAAGTGACGAGAAGATGTGGAGGTTAAACTAGTTTTGAGAATGCCAACTGACCGTTCGCAAAGACCCGCCCCCTTTAGTTACTGTTGCTATGTCCGACAAGCTACGCCACGCTCACGCCACACCATGTTCTCACGCAGTGAAAAATACATTGTGGAGCAGAGAGCTCACTGACAATGTGCGGACAGACAGGACAGACCAGGTTGTTTTGATGTGAAACAAAGTCTCAACTTTCAGATTTGGATTTTTTAAAAAGAAATCTATACAATAAATACCGTTTTGTGGCTCTTTGTCTGACAGATTGCTGTGTAGAGCCTCAGATAAAGCTGCTCGTGAACAGATAATCTCTTCCTTCTAGTTAATTTATAGCATCAAATAAATATGAATAAACATTAGAAGAATTTTTTTTTTAAACCACGGAAACAGGTCAGTACACTTCGTTTCAAAGTTCAAATACTCAAATGTTAATCTACTAAATCTCCTGACTGCTTTGTCGGACAAAAATGGCGGATTCGGCGGATTATGATTGGTCAGATCGCCTGCCAATCAAACTCCCTGCAAAGGGTCAATTTGGAAATGTACCAAAGCAACTGAGAAAAACTGTAAATTTGGAGGATATACGTTTTTTTCTTCTTTTTTTTTACATACCGGTTTTACATAAGGCTTTGCTTGTATAGGCTAAATGGTAATGTCAAATCTACAGGTTACACCAAGGCTTATTTATTGTCTAAGAATGTTAAAAATCCCAAATGTATCATTACTTGGTTTTAATCCAACACCGAAGACAATACTGCTGTTTGTTATACAAAAATTATTTGTACAACAAAAGCCAAATTACATGTTTTGTTTAAATGCATAGCATTTAGGTTTTGGTTCCCTACGGTTCTTTGTCCAGCAAAATGTTTAGACAAAATCCTAATTAATATGACTGAAGGTCTTGTTTGAATGTGCTATACTATATGTTAATGATAAAGATCAGTATCATTTTACAACAGGGCTGTGTGCCATTCATTTGAGCTGAGGTTAAAACAGGATGCAGAATTGTAGCTAATTCCAATTTGAGTGTAAAGAAGTAGAATAAAATTTAATAAACTTTAAATATATTCATATAGCTAACTGCTAATAATTTTTTGACACATCATTTTTTCAGTAATAACCCCAAAATACACTCAACACATGGACTATTAGAACTATTAGATGGTAATAATCAATGTTACTTAGTACTTAGTACAAAGTACTAGTACTAAATTAAGTGAGTGAATATCAGCATTAGTCCACAATGAGTGTTCACTATAAGTCTCAAGACATAATACAGGTGAAAATGTCTACAAAGTGAAAGAAAAAATCAGAGCATGTGGCCGATTGGGTGGAATGGCAGTTCATTTCTGTGGAATTGGTGGAGATTTACTGAGCTGATGGTAAGAGGTCTGAATTTACTTCTGGTTTCTCAAACTCAACCTCCCAAGACCTCACTAGCTGATCCCTCAGCGCAGACTGAGAGAGAGCTGATCAGAGCTGATGAGACCCCGGACCGTGAATTCGCAGAGGGGGGCTCACACAATTAACAATAAACAGTCCCAGGGCTGATGTACAGTCAGGGAATCCCCACTCCCCACAAACCCAACAACCCTAAACAAACTTTAGGTGGGAAGCACTTCAGCATCCACTTCAAGGCACTTAAAGCACAGAGCTAGAAAAAGTCTATCTATCTATTTGAATTGTCTATTTTAATGTTAAAATAGACAATTTACATTTACATTATAGCCTATAAAATGTCACCTAAAATTGTATGCTACTAATTATTTATTAATAAAATTGATACATTTGGAATCAATTTAATATAAAACACCCATGAACATTGAATGTATTGCATGTGAATATCCTTCATCAAATGACCTCAAGCACAAAATAAATAATAATAATAGGCCTAATTAATTAGCCTAAATGGTCCAACTTTAACCAGTTTTAACTACTATACTAACATTTAAATGAATAATTTGATACATTTATTGTGAAGATGTTTTTACGTTGGACTACTTAGCCTACTTATAATTATATATAAAAAACAAAACAAAAAACTTCATGTAATTACAGCTTGTCTTAACTCATACCACGAAATCTGTCCCAATACCCGTTTCCCACCGCAGCAAAAGTGTTTACAACATGAACACAATGAGTAGACCTACATTGTACCGAACTTTTTAATGCAGTTGGCAACATAAAGTGACCAATTAATAATAAAATAATGAATACTTACAAGATTTCTGTTGTTGAGGGAAGCGTTGGAATAACATCTATGGCCATGCATGAGACAGCGAAGGCTTTCCACTGGGAACACTCACAGCCATGAGGACACGCATTCGGATGTCCGATCACACACACAGGTGACAGCAGCATCAACATGACCAGCACACGTGTCGCCATGATAGAAAAAGGGATAGAATAATTTTCTTCCGCTGGAAAACTGCAGCCTCTCCACTCGGTTTGGACCATTAAGTAGTCAGACAAACACCGACGAGCAGTTTAAAGCTCAAACTTGCCTTGAGTGTGAGAGTCAGTAAGTGATTAAGAGAGTCTGCGAGTGAGGCGAACGCTGAGGCGCCCTTGCGGTTGCTATGGGAACTGAATAGTTCTATGCGACATGTAGAAACGTCTCTCGTTTTCTAATACTTGCGTGTATTATTCGTATTTAAACGCACATGAAAACTTCTTACAAAAAAAAAAAAAAAATCACAAATAGACAGTCAGGTTAATACTAAGATAATAGGCCTAGGCAATTTTCATTTCAGTTACAACATGCAATGGATTATTAAAAATAAAGCAACAAAAAGAACATAATTTTTTAGGAAATTATGTAGTCTAAAGAATGTATTTCATATGAATATAGGATAATATGTGTGTATATATCTTAAGTGAGCAAAATATAGCTATAGGCCTAAATAAGTTTTGACATTTAAATTATCTAATGGCCTATGTGTAAAAACAATACACAAACTTTACTGATAAACTGTTGGCAGATCTTCTCTTTGTCAAGAAGCCTCAGTCAATTTGAAATCGTTTTAAGCAGATTACAAAACACAGGTTTGCATTAGTTAGGCTATCTGTTGTTAGTGTCCATCTTTTCCAAAAATAATTATTCAATGAAATATGAATGGAACAAAAAATATTGACAGCCTATATTATGGCGCACTTGGGATGTTTGGACCCCAGACAATAAAATCATTTTTAAAACAGTTTTAAACACAGTGGGCCTACTATTATAAACACTTTATTAATAATGTGTACAATACATATTATTATATACTAATAATAATTACAATAATAACGACAACAACTAATTATATATTATAATTATGTTAAATAATAAACAACACTGCACACTATCCATTCCTTGTGACTGTATATTATAATAGAATAGAATAGAATAGAATAGAATAGAATGCAAAACAATACAATAGAATATATGATTACTTTTACATTTACATTTAATCATTTATTAGACGCTTTTTATCCAAAGCGTGTTACAAATGAAGAGAGCAATAAAAGCTGTCAACAGGGCAACAATATGCAAATGTCAGCTAGACCAGCGCAGCAAGGATATTTTAAATGTAAATTAGATAGCCTCAGCCTGAATAGTAAGTGTTAGTATTGAGTCAAATGTTGGCGAAAGATATAATTTAATTTATAATATAATATAATATAATATAATATAATATAATATAATATAATATAATATAATATAATATAATATAATATAATATAATATATGAAGGAGTTCGGAAACGTAACAGGTAACGTTACGGCACGGGTGGCAAAACTACAACTCCCATGATTCACAGCGTTTGTTGTATTCCTGTTAGGCGGCCAGTTCAAGTTGCCATAGCAGAGGATCTCGGTGCCTTACAATGATCACCTAAGATAACCATTAAACCTCTGGGCGCACGGGTAGGGGAAGTTTGACGTACTTTTATTGTAGGTTTACATTTTAGTGATTCGTTATTATATTATACAAACGGACAAGGCTTTGTAACATCTTAGGAAAGAAAGGCTGTAAGTTAAGCACAAAGAAAGCTAACTAACGTTAGCTCGATAGGTCTACGTCAACTCTGTGCCAAGTCGAGTGTTTACAAGGTCTTTATTTTCATCGAATAGACGATTTCATTGCCTAGACTAGTGTTCCTCAGCCTTAAACATTTAATTAATCTGAATACTTTCTCGCCAGGTGTAATTACACGCGTCTTCTAGCTAGGCAAACAGATAATGCATGTGTCAGGATTGGAAAGGTGGTTTCTGATTTCAGTTTAGTGCTGTTGCTTATTTTCAGGCATCGGCTCATGTCAGCATGGACTCCTCCAGTGAATCTGACACCTTTGACAGACCCAGGGGGCATCGATCGCGGGTCAGAGGGAGCCGAATAAGACCTGACAGCAGGTTTCCTAGGGATACACATGTATCAGACATATCAGACAAAATTGACACTTTAGCAAACACTCTACAGGTAAGCTGCCTTCATTCATTGTCTGCTCTGTTGTGTACAGCTGGGATCACTGAGGTCTTTTCTTTTGACATGCAAGCTTATGCTTTTGTGCAGGATACAAGCCGAAATCTAAACAAAGTGGATCAGATGTTGGGACAGTATAAGGAACACACAGACGACCAAGCTGAAGCCATGGCGACGGTGAGTATCGCTACCCAGAGTTGTATGGGATTGTCTCTGATTTCAGATAAGAGTGTTGTTCTGAGAGCTTGTACTGTGTTTTAGCTGAGGGAGAGCTTAGAGGAGTCCATCCAGCATCTGCAGGGTCAGCGGCTGAAGAGGAGCACGGGTGGCTGGAGCGCCTCGCTCTCCACACTGCACACCAGTGACCTGGAAGATGCCAGCGCCTCAGGTGCAGCAGAGGCTAGGACTTACTTCATTAAATGAGAGGAAGCTTGTCTATACATTTTATTAATAGTGTGTTAATGCTAATACATGAGGCACAGTATATACTTTCCCCTAAAACTACTAGTATCTTTGCCAGAGGCAGACTTAGTGAGTCCCTAAGCGATTCTAGGTATGGGTCCCTAACACACCGACTATGCACCCTTTTACTTTTGTAGCCCTGTACCCCAAGTATACCCGAAGTTGACGTAAGAGGGGAACAACTAAGCCTAACAAATTTACTCTGATAGTCCCTAATAAAGCAAACACAAATATGAGTAACATTTGTATATGAGCTGTAAAATCTTAATGTAATGCAATGTAAAAATTCATCATGTTAATGTATAAACCATAAAAAAAATCATGCACTTTTATACGGTATTTCTCCCAACTAATCTTAACAAACTTTTCTTAGATGATAAATTGTCCTATTTATTCTCTTTCTCTAGATTGTGGCATCTTTACTGGTGATGGAAAACAAGTGCATCATTCCTAACAACTATATTTATTTATGCCAAACATTTAATAACACACCTCTGAAGCACAGTTGCTATAGTAACGAACACAACTTTCACACGGTGCTGATTGACAGATGACAGCGCACTGCAATAATTTCGTTGTTGTTATGTTGTGGTTATTTCAGCAAACAATTTACTTTATGCATTCAGTTTAACAGCATTAAGTTATGGCAACCTTTATCATTCAACTGAACTGTGCACGTGCATTTTAGACACAATGGCCCTCATTTATCAATCTTGCGTCAAAACGGGCGTATATGTTGGCGTAAGATTATGCTTACACTCCTCTCACCGCCTGATTTATGAAGCTGTGCGTACCTTTGAAATTCAGGTGTACGCAATACCTGCCCTTGATAAATGCCGCGGCTGAAAACGATCGTCATTAGATTAACACGCCCCTATATATTCACGTCTCCGCCTCCCCCACGCCCTCATTTTACGTCATGGACACACGGAAGACGGCAAAGAGGAGAAACTTCTCCGGTGGAAATGCATATGAAATGGTGGAAATCCAGTTTAAATCGCTGGCTGGTTGAGCAAATTACCTATCACAATTTTACAGCACGTGTTTTGAAACTATTAGCGTTGAATTTCGCATGACATCACATGTATTGGGGTGTACAATAGTGATGATGATGTGAATAATTGCATGACAATTTGTAATATTCTTCTTATTAGTATTATGATTTTGATTATTAATGACACTTATTGTTATTTAGAAGAAGAATGTCATTGTTATTATTATTATTATTATTTGTATTAGTATTATTATTTAAAAGAAGAAGAATGTCATTTTAATTATTTTGTCAGTCTGAATTATTTTTTGGTCATTGAAAGCCTTTCATTACTGAACCCAGTCCGTGCGCACCTGCCGGGCTTAACTCACAAAAATAAACACTGAAGTTTATAATTTCTATGTTTTTTTTTTTTTTTACAGTGGGTCATAATATATCATAATTTAGTTTGTCAGTGCATTTTGTGGTGTTAGGAATTGTTTTTCTGCGCATTTCAGCACTAACTCAAAACGTGCGTACATGTACACCACCTCCTGAGCTGGCGTAGGATTTGAGCGTGCCGTACGCCAACGTCCATATTGATAAATCGCAAAGTCCCCGTGGTTTTGGGTGTACGCCAGGTGTACGCTGGAAATTTGGTGTACGCACTTTTCATAAATGAGGGCCAATATGTTCTTGCTCCCTGCATCCAATAAATGTACGCCTAAGAATGAGCGGGGTAATATCAATGGTATGATTAATTTCAGAAATTTGTATCAGAGCTAAATTTTTATAAGCAAAGCTCTGCTGTTAATGAGCTTGCGCTTGCTGTAGCTCTAAACTTTGCTTGCACACATGCAATACTAATTGAATAGTCCACTCTAACCCATGATAGGGGTGCCCACATTCGTGCAGATGTAATAATAATGTTACAACTTTAATGGTGATATCCTGAACAAACAAAACATGATTAAAACATGAGTAGGTTATGATTTATAATGGCTTCTGGGTATTTGATGGGGCCAATATAGTTAAAAAAGTAATTGTGTGCACATCCCAGCCTCCGGCAGGTGCAGGACAAAAGAAACTAATGGAGTGAAAAAAAGGTAATGTCCGCAACACTGCTCTTTGCTCCCATATTTAATAAAAAATGCAATGTTTCGACCCTGCTGGGTCTTCTTCAGGCAAAATATTTGATGGGGCCCCCTGATTCCCTGGGGCCATTATCTTCTGATAATAATAATAATAAGAAAGGTTTCTTTAGTGCCATATCACAATATATAAATTATTTCTTAAGGATCATGTAACACTGAAGACTGGAGTAATGGCTGCTGATATTTGAGCTTTGCTTTCACAGAATACAAAAAAAAAAAAAATATTACTACAGATAAGTTAAAATTCTAATTACATATTTTTTTTAATATGTTTTTTGATCAAATAAATGCTTGGTGAACATAATAATCTTTTTTCAAAAACATTTGAATGGTAGTGTAATTGTTGCATACTGCTGTGAAAAATCTTAGCATTGCACATACTACTTAAAAATATAGTATGCACTACACAGTGTGCAGTAAGCAGTACAATAATTCCAGATATGTGTCTCTTGCCCTGTAGACAGGAGGCGCTACCTCCCCACATCCCCTTTGAGAGATTATGGGAGTGCGGGCACAGGTAACAGAAGACGGTCTAGATCTGTCGCAGTGCGTTTCCGAGACTCCGCTCAAGCTGAAGAGCAGGTATGACTGTACATCTGAGACTAATTGTGTCATGTTATAGTTATTTTTATTCAACTCAAAATTGATTAAAAATACATTTTATAACTGTATAGTCAATATCTTTTTGCACTTAAATACTTAAATTGAATTCCTAAATACCAAAATCAGTCAGCAGTGTTTTGTCTAATAGCCAAAAACCGTTAACAGCAAGTCTTGGCTGGTAATCCAAAATCAGTGTTTTGTCTTGTACCTAAAACTGTGTTGATAATCTTCTTATTTACAATAACATGTAAAGACAACAGACTACTGAAACACAGGGATATACATATATATATTAGGGTTGTCAATGGATTCAAATTTTTAATTGCACACTTATCGTTCATTTTATCATCATTTGCTATAGTAAACAAAGTAAACGATCAGATTGAAGGGTGATTCTCACACAACTGCATTTTCTGTACGTTTTTTTAAAAGTTAAATTTAGGTGTCTTTCCAAAAAAGGATTCTTGGAGACTACAAAAGGACAACAAATAACCAAAGGAGTCCATATAATTCATAAATTTAGCACACCAAAGTACCCATGAAAAAAATAAACATTACAGAGAAAACCAGGGAAGGGCAAAAGCAGGTGAAATTACAATATAAAGGAGCAGAGTTTATTAAAAATATCTTTGTGTATGTTTTAATGCTCAGAATTTTTGCCCTATTTGGACGGTAATTGTTTCTCATGGGGTCATAAGGTATTTTCAACATTTACTGGTGCTATTGATTTCACTGCCGTCTGAATCAAGATTGTCAGTGTTTTTCTCTCACCACCCGCGTGGAAATCCCTGGCCGAATTACCTACTGTTTTTTGACAAACACCAAGGTCGTGTGGTAATTTAATTGCCCTCCGAATCCACTTCACTGAGTTTACAAGAAGAGATCAATTAAAAATACACTTTTACAATATTATTTGACACTCGCACCATACGGTAACTGTTGCACTTCACAACTAATTTGGATGCATTTTAAAGATCTAGCCTACACTTTTATTACTGAAATGCTGGAAAGTATTTACAAGAACATTATTTCAACAACGCTCAAAGAAGGAAGAGAAGAAAATAACAAACATTTGAAATGGGCCATTATTATGACAGCAATTATAAACATTAAAAAATAAACCAAGCAGCTTTATGTTTACCTCATGTTAATAAGAGGCTTTATTAACTTATTTCCTGCTAAATTCCACATTTTGAAAATGGCATCCATCATTTTGAGATAAAATACAAGACAGACAACATTCATGTGAAGAGCCCCTGGTGATACTTCGAGCACAGTTTTATGTTGTGTTGAGCCTTCTTAGTGTTTTAAAAATAGTAATTTTGATGCTGTCATAGAAGTGCCCCATGCACTCCCATTCAAAAGGCATTTTGACCTAAAACGAAAATACGGTCAATCTTAAAAGTGGCGTTTCCATTCTAATTATGCTTTTACACGAAAGTTTAACTCGGGTAGATAAACAAAAAGAGCCTAGGTTCAATTTTGGCAGCAGTTACCCTTTAATATACCAAAACCAATGGAATAAAATAAAATTACTGCTTCACAACATCATCCTCTGACATTAAAGACCTTAAAATAAAGATAATCTCTTACTTATGAAGACAGATATCCCTGGAAGCCACACAATAATAAAGTTTAACAAAAATAGCAAGCATGGCAAGAGCAAGTAAAATAATAAATGCCGGTAATATAAAAATATACAATGACGCAATCAAGGATTAAATCATATGGTATACAGTGGGGAAATAATTATTTGATCCCCTGCTGGTTTTGTATGTTCGCCCACTTACAAAGAAATGAAGGGTATATTTTTTATGGTATGTTTATTTTACCGGATAGAGAAAGCATAACAACCAAAACATCCAGAAAAAAACTCATTATATAAAGGTTATAAATTGATTTGCATTTTAGTGAGTGAAATAAGTATTTGATCCCCAAACAAAACATGCCTTAGTACTTGTGGAGAAACCTTTGTTTGACAAGCACAGAGTTAAAGGATTAGTTCACTTTAAAAAAAACTTTTGCTGATAAGTTACTCACCCCCATGTCATCCAAGATGTCCATGTCTTTCTTTCTTCAGTCGAAAAGAAATTAAGGTTTTTGATGAAAACATTTCTCCATATAATAGACTTCAATGGGTCCCAAACGGTTCAAGGTCCAAATGACAGTTTCAGTGCAGCTTCAAAGGGCTTTAAACGATACCAGACTATGAATAAGGGTCTTATCTAGCGGAACGTTCGGTCATTTAAAAAATAAATAAAAAAGTTTAAGTTTTATAAGCACAAATGCTCGCCTTGCTCTGTTCTGTGATGCACGTTCGTGACGTCACGTAATACGCAATTACGTTGGTACATTAGCTAACCTAGTATTAGTTTTTGCTGAAGCATCAATAATTGTGAAATTTCACTGATATTTAAAGGGGTGGTTGATTGCGATTTCACTTTTTTCATTTGAAATAGTGTGTAATGTTGCTGTTGGTGCATGAACAGTATCTGCAAAGTTGCTGCGCTGAAAGTTTAACGTAAGCAGAGATATCGTCTTTTAAAAATCAGGAAGTTTAATGCCTACAAAAACGACTCGAATGGGACTACAACGAGATACTTCCGGGGTTTTATACGTAACTAACCCATACATTTACATCAACCCTCCCTCCGGAATATGCAAAAAATGGGGCATGGCCATATTTCTGCAGCTTTGTGGAAGAGGAAGAGTTAATAGTGGAGAGCTGGAGCCATGCCGTCTAAAGTGTGTTATTTTCACCCAGCTGTCAGGTCTTCTGTGTTCGGGCTTCCTACGGACGCTGTAGTTCGTCAACAATGGCTAAAATTTCTGTTTGATTATGTTCCTGAAAATTGCAATTGTAATTTAGCTCTCTGTGCTGCGCATTTTACGGAAGACAGCTTCCAGAATCTCCACGAATTCAATGCCGGATTAAACAAGAAACTGTTACTAAAAGATGAAGCAGTTCCAACTTTAAAACCAGAGGCAGCAGTTGTTGGGCCACAACCTGTAAGTAAGACTTAATAATTTTAAATGTATTTGCATGTATAATTTCAGACGTAATGTTTTAGTTTTATCAAGGACGTAAACAAATGCCAGCGCTGGCGTTATAGCCACTTAGTTATGCTATTTTGTGTCTATGACAAACGCGTACAAACATTTTGAACCTGAATTTGTAATTATGTACTAATGTTGTAAATGTATTTTCCATGTATACTTTATGACGTAATTTTTCGATTTTATCAAGAACGTAAACCAATGCCAAAGCTGTTTGTTTATAGTAGCCAGTTAGTTCGATGCTATTTTGTGTGTATAAGACAAACGTGTATAAAGTTCAAAAAATTATAGGTAATCGCAACAGCAAACTTCAGCTGCGGTATTACTCAGTCATTTATTCAGTTATATTAAATGTTTAATCAGGAGAAAACCGTATCTCAAAAGCTAACAAGCAGCAGTGGCATTTTCAGCGTATCGAAATTATTATATAATAATAGTAGAATAGAATAATAATTTTAAAAAATGTTTACCATTCAGAAACGTTTTGTTAGAGCCGTGTTTGGGGAGGTTCTGCTTGACTCTCTTCATTGCCGCTTTCTGGGTCTGATTCTGGCTCAAACTGATACGGCAGTATTGACACCATTATTTACATTTGACCGGAGCACATGCAACTTTCGCCCGTAAAGGTGATGGGCGTGAAGTTTCCGGACAACGTGCACTACGCAGTTTAGCCAATTACAACACACCGGCCCAACTAACCAATCTGAGCCCATTGCCTGTTTCTGAGGGAGTGGTTTCATAGAATCAGGAAGTCAACCGGTCGTTCAAATGACAGAGGAGAAAGCGTCTTACAATAAAGGTGAAATTTATGAAAAATAAGGCAAAAAAAAAAAAGAAAAAAGACGAAGACATGTTATATTGCACCCCATAAACACAATCATGCAAAGAAAAAAAGCAGTAAACCACCCCTTTAAAATGACTCATCTAATGAAATAAGACTGAGCATATCCATAATCGTGTTAAATAATCGTAATTCATATTGACCACAAATATTTGTGATTGATTTTAGCCATAATCGAGCAGCCCTAATCAAAAGTATCGAAAGCATCAAAATATAATTAATTGATATAAATTGAAATTATACACTGGATGCACCTGGTGTAGACAGGGTGTTAGTATCTCTTTAATGATGCTTCCAGTCATTATATGAGCAATTTAGCATTTCAGGGCCAGATTTTCTAACAGCTTGCGCCAACTCAAACCCTCTTTTGGCATTAAAAGAACTACTGTCAGGATTTACTAAAGACACGCAGTGAAAAATTTGAGATGAAAAGGCGTGGACAGTTATTTTGGCGTCTGACCTTATTGCATATGCATCTGTAGGAGTTTCCCTTTAAGCTGAACAGGGCTGAAAAAGGCAATGGGAGAAGATCAATCATGTAATGTGATTTACCACTTTATATGCCATTATTTTGACGCCCTGAAAAAACATGTCTTAAGCCACTTTGTACCTGTGTTGTTAGTAGATCATGTTCTCATGATTATCATAGGCTCTTGTTTGCTAATTTGCACTGATCTTGAAATTTGCACTGATTATTAGGGGTGTAACGGTTCTCTGTAAAACATTTAACTGTACCGTTCTCCACCGTTCGGCACCACTGTTTGGCACGGCATTTGTTGAAAATAATGCATAAAACAGACAAAGGGCCCTATTTTAACGATCTAAGTGCAAGTGCACTTAGGGCGTGTCCGAATCCACTTTTGCTAGTTTAACAACGGGAAAAAATGGTCTAAAAGGATTGTCCCTAATCTCTTAATGAGTATTATTGGGCGTAACGTACAATAAACCAATCTCCCACTCCTTTAAAAGCCAGTTGCGCCATGGCGGATTCGCTATATACAAACTGAACGCTTCTCAAGAGAGGAAAGCGCTCGAGCAGACCATCTACGGGACAAAGTGTATGCGCGTTGTGGACCCGCTTATAGGCACACATTACTAACGTGCTTTTTAAATAATAAAAAAAATATTGCGCCATTGACTTTACCACAAATGGACGCAAATGCATTTGCTATTTAAACAACGTGGCACAGGACGTGAAAATGATAACTGTGTCGGGCTGAAACTAGCAAAAAACACTTGCATCGCACCTGGCCCCTCATTGCATCGGGTGTATGATAGGGCCCATAGAGCGGCTAATGTATGTTTCTGTCTATGGATACGCATTCTGGCTTCCTAAACTTTGTTCAATGCGATTGCCATATGCTCTAATGTGACCAGTTATCACCCGGGCGTTGATAGCGCACAAGCACAGATGAGACCTGAACAGCACACGTTGCTATCTGTGTTTAAACTAAACTAATTTAAGCCTTGCCAATTTAAACATTCAAAGAAGATGCAGAAGAGAACTCGCTCGCGCACTGTAATAAGATGTGTGTGTGCACTCATCTGAAGCGCGCACATTGAAAGTGCGTGTACAGCACGCAAATATTGAGTTCTCTTTCAAGTCTTGCGCTTGAACGGACAAATTCACAGAAAAATTGTCAACATGCTCTTCTTGAAGAGTATCCTAGCAAACATAGTAGGTTATGTCTTAAGTGAACTTAAACAGAATGCACGTGGATCAGTTCCAGTATTTTGGATCTTAAAGTGACAGCAGCCTAATATTCCTGCTGTCTGTATTTTAAATGTTAATCAAACAACAAAAGACAAGGAAATCAATAGCTTTTGTACCTTTAATAATGAGTAATCTTTATTTAATTTATTCAGTGAAGATTATGTGCAATGTTATTTTACATTGTATTGCTTTATTTAATTTCCGTACCTGAAAACTACTGTTAGATGCCTAAATAACCTGAAAAACGTTGTCTATTCATTTGTATCTTTGCTCCATTGTATTTATTTGTGCTGTTGCTTTTAGTTTGATTATTGGTGACATTATTAACGGTGACACTAAAAATGTGCTAAAAGTAATCTGAACCATTACACCCCTTCTGATTATGGGAATGATCTGGCTGCATCTGTGCCATTGTCAGTAGAACATTTAGTTGATCAATTACAGTTTACGTTAAACGAAACATTAGTTTATTAATTATTTCATGTTTTCTGAATATTCTGCCCAATGAAAAAGTGCTAGAACACCCTACGGTTGCCTTGGTTTCCTCATCAGGCTAAATTATTTATATATTTGGTAGGTAGCCGTGTAATGCAGGATGTTAAATCAAGGTTTTAAAGTTAAAAAATAAAAAATAAAAATTGACAATAATTCATGGTTATTTTATTTCAGTTAGGTTGATGATAACTTTCCTACCAAAAAATAGAATATTGCAGTTTTTTTTATTTGCAGATAGAACATGCAGTTTTCACGTGGAGGACAACGAACAGACAAAAGAAATCCCATTTTAATGGCATGGAAGGAGGCACTCCAGCTATATTTAAAGGAATATATCAAAATATAATAGAGACTCTGGGATGGGCTCTTTTGACTTGGCCAAGTAACCAGCCACCAACAAATTCCTGGCAACCACCTAACAATGCCTGTGCAAACAACCCAAACACCTTAGCAACCGACATAGGAATTGTCTTTTTCTTTTTTTTTTCTTTTTACCAACAACACCTAGAAACTCCAAAGCAACGTTATGGCAAGCACCCACACAACACCCTAGTACAAGCAAGCACCACTCACATTAAAATCTAATTCTCTTTGTTTCTCAGGTTCACTCAATGCATCAGTCCCTAAGAGACCTGCGGAGTGATCAACTTCGGATGGGTGATGACATTGATAGAGAGATCAGCAGAAGAAACAGGTTCTTTAATGTTTCTACCTGTTCAAATCAAAGCATCGTGTTCGTTGATGATAATAAATTCCATGTGTAATTGTTAAAAAAACACAATGTTGTGTTTTTTTCTGCTTTCTGCCCCTCAAAAGGACTGACATAGAAACCAAGAAGACATTGGACAGTCTTGCAGGCAACGTACAGGCACCGCAGAGAGAAGAAACCGTAAGTGTGGCTTATGTAACACAGCATGTTGTTCACTTTTTTATTTTTTTGCTGCCTGCGACCACTTGTCTTGCTTCTTGTCAGAATGCACTTGTTGTGTCTTTTCTTCTGCTGTAAGTTGAATCCAGTTTCTAAGGAGACCTGCTGTACAGAACATGATATACTGAATAACAGCAACTTGCTCTAGCTGAACAGGGCATGTTAAGTCAGGTTTGAGACGTATGATGTGTCTTAGGTCTCATTACGGGTGGAGAGACGTCTACAGGAGATCGAGGATGAGATGCGCTCGGGGCAGCAGGTGCTTTCTGAAAGATATCACAGAGAGAAGCCAAAAAGCATGTCTGGAGAACTGCAGGAGGTAGAACACTACACTAATGCATATTGTTATTTATTTGCTAATATTATAAAGGGGCCATATCATTACACTTCACATTTCCTGCATATTCTGAGCTAAATGAGGTTGATGTACTATGAAAACATACTGTAACTTTCAGAACTCAACTCCCTCCCCAGTCCAAAAGGAACTTTTAATGAAACCAATAACTCAATCAAAACTTGCACACGTTTCTGATGTGGGGAAACCCAAATACATTCATATATCAGTGATTTCTGTTGAGTGATCAGAAACGTGTTCAATAGTGAGGTAATAAGGAAAAAGCAGGATAGAAGCTATTATTTTGTTAACCACTAACAATAATGTGTGAATGAACTTTGCACTATTCCTGGCACTCTCACAAGTCTTAGCGAAGAATCCCATCGTTTGAAACGAACGAGCAGCTGAAGTTTATTTTTAATAAGGTATTTGATCATTGAGGTCTGATCTTTTCTTTTTTAACTTTTGTGATCCCATCACAATGTTATTGAAGGAATGGACAGTTCACACTGTATTGATCTTGACAGCAATTGTGTAGCCCGTGTTATAGTGGATTAAAGCGCTGTTTGTTCTTTCAGGAGACAATGTCAAAATACAGACCATTTTATTGTAAGTGTTGAGAGAAGGTGGATAAAAGTGAAAAATTGAATTACGACAAACATAAAAATAGTCTTCAGGAAAACAAAAAAGTATGATATGGCTTCTTTAAGATTCGACTTGTTCTCTAAGACTTGCACTTGCTGTCATTTGTCTGCTTATTATCTTAATGTGTTTATATCATGACTTGACAAAATGGTTCACGGCTCCAGCAAATTTGTAATCGAATGAAAAGTTTTTTGCACACTTGCATCAGATACTTCCAGTTGAACCTCTAAAAGAAACTTCTTCAAATTGCCTAAATATCCGGTTGACATTATAAGGTATGATAATAGGGGGAAATCAGTGTTAAAACCAGTGATCTAGTGGAAACTTCAGAGCAGGTTCATGCTGTGCTCCTACCAGCAGGGGGCACTATATGCTTGTGTTTTGCTTCCATTAACAATTGTCCTATTTATCTGAGAGGTGACTGATGAATGGAGCCTCATTTGCATCTCCACTGCAGTTTGCTAATGAAAAGGCGGTGTGCCTTAGGCCTAGAGAAATAATGCATTTGTTGTGAAATTATGAGAAACAAACAAGACAAGCAAATCAAGGCAGATAAACAAACGCTTAGTCACCAAAGAGCTGTTGAGAAAAACAATGTTCGGCTCTTTTGCACACCCATATGATCTAGAACACTGTTAGAGCGGTGAATGATGTCACCGTAGCATTTCACAAAGTGATTTTAGACTATGAAATGCTTCCTCAAAATGCTACCTAACATAAAGACAATGGGTCTCATTCACTAAGAATGAGTACACACAGATAAAATTAAGAAGATTAAGAACAAATCACCATTCACCAAAAATTTCGTAATAAAATTAATTCTAAATTTACGAAAAAATATAGGAACTACTGAAACCACACATCTGCATAAAAGCACTTAATCTTTATGGCCTTATAATCGTGTTAAGAAGTTATATTTCATCCTAACACGACTATTATTATATTGATGTTGCATTAATTGGATTATCCATATATAAAATTATATAATAAAATTATTAAATAATTCAATTTAATTTGATCTTAAATACATTCCATCATATACAGTTAAAGAGTAAGAAAAGCTGCATTATAACTTCAGCTGCGAGATTTCTCTGAATAAGTGTAAAAGTGAAAAAGTGTTTATTGTGATTGCATTGGTGAGAATGGCACACTTTGGCATTGCTCGAGGATTGGGCGAGAGCGTGTCTGCAAACAGCGGCTGGTTTGACGAGAGAGACGAAAGGCTGTAAGGAAAGCCCTTATATGGAGATGGTTTGGGCGTGTCTTATGCAAATGACTAACCTCGCGCACGCGGCCACACATTTAGAATAATCCAAATTCACTAACATCAGAACGATGTTAACAACAAATTCATGTGCGTACTGATATTTTTACAGTCTATGGTACGAACGTGTTGTGAATTAAGCAGATATTTCTCCTATAGTTCTCCTGTGCGTACAAATACAAAATAATCCACGCAATTAGTGAATTTGAACCCAATGATTTAATGGCATCAGTCTTTGGCTGGGTGGCACCTTAATGTGATATGGAAGTTGGGGTCTGGCTATGATACAATGAATCATAGTCAGGGCTCTACGCTAACTTTTTTCCCAAGGAGTACATGTGCTCCTAAATGAAAAAATTTAGGAGCACACAAAGAAATTTAGGAGCACAGTACAAAAAAGTTAACCGCCTTTTAGCCACACTCCTAAAAATATCTTCTTTTGTGTTCAGCACAAGAAATACATTAATACAGGTATTTAACAACATTAGAGTGAGAGTAAATAATGACAGAATTTTTATTTTTGGGTAACTGTCCCTTTAAGGACAAGCGGCAGCATGTTTACTATTAGGGCTACTGTCACTTTAAGATCTGCGCGCAACGAGTCTACACGCATTTTACAACCAGATTTTTGTCTTAATTTTTTTCTACTGTTCTTTCACTTTAGACATAACCAACTTTGTTTATGTAAACCTTGTGTGTATTTGACAGTATTAGCGCAATACGACTCGAAAGATAACTTAGTCCAGTATCTCTGTTAACAGGCTTTTAGTGCATGTGCGCGTAGGGTGTATTGCGCTCGTTAGAACAGCGGATCAGCAGCAAATGACACGTTTAACCGGGAAGGCTTTAAAGCACATGCAAATAATTATTTTTTATTAACTAGTGTCCGTTCCTCTGCATTTCATGTGAATATACGTCGTGCTGTACAGTATGTTGAGACGGAGGCGCCAGAACTGCAAACTGATAGAATGCACGATCCTACGATGTTTCTTCAAAAGCAGATCGTGGAGACATTTATCATCCACGATCAAGAGATATCGCACAGCCCTACTTCAAGTTCTAATCAGCAACAAACCTTTAAATTAATAAACAGTTGTTTGTGCCATGTAGAGGATGACACATCACCTAATAGTTTTAGTTTTTTTATTTAACATCACCTAACCGCGCGTTTCGCAAAATATGTGACATCACCTCTCACCTGTATGCGGCGATCTGATCTCACTGACCGACTACGCCGTTGTTTTTTATTGGTAGGCTAATGGGGAGGAAAATAAATATATTCATGCATACTTTTTGGAGTCAAAATTCTTTGGACAAAGCTTGAACAGAATTTAATACCTCATAAAATCGGGATTAAGACTTTTTAATACCTTTTAAGGGCCTTAATTTTCCTAAAATGGATTTATCAACTTTCAATACTTTTTAAGACCCCGCGGACACCCTGTTCCATATCCCCCTCACCTGATTCCTCTTTCTCCTCATCTCTTTTTCGCTTAAAATAAAAACTTATGTTCTTCATTTTTAACTATTGTACCAATATTTTCTTTCCAGTTTTTACCTCACTTGATTCTCTCACTTAAAATCCAGCAGTTCCCGCACATTCCCACGGCTCATTGGTTGCGAATCGTCGCTCACATTTGCATAAAGTTAAGCGCGTCATCATGCTATTTTCACACATACTGTCTATGTGTTCACATCGCGCAGTCGCGACGCTGTCACGTCCTCTTGCTCTTTTATATACTGTCTATGTTGCTCAATGGGATGCTTTGCTTCATCACGCTGTTGTTCAGTGTATTGAGAACAGCCCGTCACTCGCACACTGTGCTCGTAAATTATTTTTTAAGTTCGCACATAACTATTTTTAGGCGCAAATGCGAGTGAAACACTCGCACTGTAGAGCCCTGATAGTAATTATGTTTCGCCTTCTGTAATTATGCATCTCAGTTATTTTGATGTTTGTGTATGTCATTTCTGATGATAAATCGATTTCCAACTGTTTCGTACATGAATACATATAGCAAATTCATCTTGTGCTCCATGTGCATGCTGGAATCACACTTGCTGGTTTTTCACATTAAATGGCATGTGGCACATAATGTATGTGAGTTTCTGTTGCAACTCAGGGGATTACTTTCAAATCTGCAAAAGTGAATTAAATTTACTCCAATATATTTAATTTCCCACTTTTGTTTTTCAAACTCATTGCAGTACATTACATCTTCTGAATATGCAAATGCAATTACTCCAAATACTAATTAGTGGTGCTTTCTAAGGCAAGCATCATTTGTACAACTGCTTATGGTTTGGCCCTTGGACCAAATCCCATGCCTTTTATTGCTGTCAGTCCCCATCCATCCATCCATCCATCCATCCATCCATCCATCCATCCATCCATCCATCGTGCTAGTTAGTGGAGAAGAGAGGATGTCAACAGAAAGGCTGCTAATCTTTTTTTTTCTTTCTCCTTGTCGGCTCCACTTTGTCCTCAAAGGCTTTGAGAAGACATGACGCCCAAACACCGGAGGCTGATGAGGCCTTCAGAAACAGACTGCAGAGATCAGAGAACGAGAGAAGCAAGGTGTGTTTGTCTTTGATATTGACTCAGTGTGCATAAATGCCATAAATATATTATTAATCTCAGTGCCTCGTATGCTATTCGGATAAGTTTATGTAAGCTGTGATTACATCTGTTCTGTACGTTCGAAACTAAAGAATCATTTAAGATTTGTAGCACAATATTTTCATTTTTTTATTAACTTTAATGCATGTAGCATATTTGATCCTGTAACAGTGCTAGACTAGTAATGCACTGTTGATGCAATGCATGTGTTAAAGGAGTCATAACCTAGTATTACCTTGGATACCCACGCTCTATTATAGTCTTTCAGGCCCTTCTAAAAAAGAAAAGTGGAAAAAAAATAAACACAGAGCTCCTCTGACCCTTATTTCTGAAGGCATTATTGTCTCGCGAGATCTGATGCGATATTTTGGCTGTCGTGGACGGTCATTTTAATAATGCAAATGAGGGATGCGTTGATTGGTGGCAGGAAGGAGGGGGGTTGACACCGCAGGTAACTTCAGCATATCATTCCAAAATGACATCATGGCGCAAGTTGTGAATGAACCCGACCTGGCCGCGACCTAATATGCACGAGCCAGACTCTGAACCTGAGCTGGAAAGGGAAGGTGTAGAGTCGATGGAAGGACGTCTACATCAAGATGTCTCTGAATGGTAAAGACAATCATTTTGACTGAGACATACATTATACCTTTTATTTAATGTAGATTACATTAACGGAGATGTAGTCTACTTTTTTTTATCAGCTTACAGTGGTTATTGAGATCAACGTTTGCTATCATGTGGTGTTTTTGCCTTGTTTCACGTTGTGGTTTTTTAGACATTCAAATTTGCGAACGATTCCGGCGTAAAATGATTAGCACAGACACCTAACGTTAAGCCAGTGGGAAGGGTTGTAGGAACCGCGCGTAAAATGATTAGCACAGACACCTAACGTTAAGCCAGTGGGAAGGGTTGTAGGAACCGCGTCATTAAAAACGAATTTAATCCACTGGTCCCTGACAGCTTGGTCCGTTCTTGGGAGAGAAAACACATTTAAGTTACATGTTGATTCTGGCAGTCAACAACAGAGTAACTCACGTGTGCACTACGCTTCTGCATCTTTCGCGACTGAATATGAGGAGGAGAGGGGCAGGCCGGGCTTCCTGTAGCATAGGTCTGCGGTGTCCATATATGGTATATCCGGCCCCGTCTTGACGTCAAGACGGGGGAGAAATTAAAATCTCGTGTTTGAGTGCGCGTGCACGTGGGCTGGTTTACGAACCCTGGGATAAACAAACGCTTCACTTTTAAATATTGGCTTCCCGGCCAGTGTATACTCGTTAGGCAATCATAACATACATTGATTCTCGTGGAAAAGTGAAAATTACAGGTCATGACTCCTTTAAAGCAGATACTCAAGTATGTTTAGTCATTTTAATATAAAAACTGTTTTTGGAGGGAACAAAATCATAGAAATGATTTAAAAATCATTCTAGTTCTAAATGTACAAAATAATAATAATAATAACAAGAACTGCAAGCAGTTATACAGGGCCAAGCCCCTTAAGTGACAGTAGCGCAATGCAGAGCAGGAAGAGCAAAAACAGCAGAAATTAAACGTTGTACATGAAAAACAGGTAGAGAAGTACAGGTGAGAATGAACTCAAAATGAACAGAAGTTCAGATGTGAATGAACACAGAATGAATGAACAAAAACGCACTTATTTCTAATCTAAGAGGAAGAAAGATTAGTTCAACGCTTACCCAGTAAGCTATTAAGGAATTGAAATGACACAGCATATTACACACAGTTTTTTAAAGTTGTACAACACGGGACTCAAACCCACAGTCTCTGGGTCAGGTGCCTATTGCTCATTTCGTTGCACCACTGGGAAGACGTGTGTTAACACAGATGCCGAAGTTCAAGTGAGAATCAACTGGGGTTTTGAGGCCCTGGAGAAGTTTTGACATGCTCTGACATTTGTGCTTTTTTTTCAGTTGCTTATAAACATATGCTAATCTCATTACACTGTATTCAGCACAAACTTGGCAACAATAATATGTGAGCAACATGTATGTTTGTAATTTGGAGAAAATAACGTTTATGTGTGGTTTTATTTTTCTCACTTTAATTTGATTTTCTCCACATAAACTAAATACATCACACAATTACAAGATACCATTGAGATATCACATTTATGTATTTATAGTCATTAGTAAGTAGTATAAGAATTTCATCTCTCTTGTAAATAAAAAGGACCATGCAGCAAACAGAGACAGAACAAGTTAAGAAATTATAAAAAGGAGATATACAATAATGTAAATGTCATATGATGCCAGTTATGTTCAAACAGCATGAAGAATGAGTAGGGGGTTTAGGCAATTTCCAATTGATGAAATTTAGAGGTCTTGCCAAGAGTGTGACAAAAGCTAAAAAATCTGTCTGAACAAAATTTTTATATTATATCTTTTATAATATATGTAGCTTATGAGCAGAAATTTGCTAACAAAAGCTTTATTGATGTGCTAGTAGTCTATTTTACAGTAAAAACGTCATAATCTATCCAAAATAGGTCAAAGAAACCTTGTCTAAACATTCACACTACATCTGTAACGTATTGTATTCGTATTTAAGTTATATTATAGAGCATATACATTTTAATTGGCAGTTTAATATGTTGCACATAGACATTTTATTTTAACATATTTCCATCGATTTCACTCATCTCGATACAGCAAAATAGTTCGTGAAAAGCCAAACTAGTCAATGTGTCAATTGTTCATGTAAAAATAAAGGGTATGCGTATGCTTCAACGGACTGAGTGGCAAAAGAGCCTGCTTCGTGACTGGATTTAATAGGGGAAACTGAAAATGCGAGTAAAATGAAATATTATCAGTTTAAACTTAAGGTTGGACTCGATATAGTGTTTCTTACAACTTACCAAAGATCCAGTGATCCATGGATATTGACATGTAGCCAGGAATCGTGTTTCCTGACATTTATATATGCCTGATTTTGACGCTGGGGAAATACATAAAGCATATTTGCCTGTGAACGCTTTATATAAATACAATTTAGGTAGGTCTAAATCCATGTATTCACTTATATCAATGATATATCGTCCAGCCATAAAACTTGTATAGTTTTTTTGTCAGTGTTTATTTAAAAACGTCCAATTATGCAGTTATACAATATAAAACAACACAATATATAGGGTATGATTTTACCCCTAAATTCAGCATATTGACACAAAATGATTACTGCAAATCCACCTTTTGCTGCCTGGAGTCCAGTTGTTTCTATGAGTCTATAATGTGTTAAGAGCTTGCTTAAAGGGGACCTATTATGCAAAATTCACTTGTGCATGGTGTTTGATAAAACCACTCACTCCTTTTTTTTAAAATCCCCATAAATCATAAACAGTGTTTCCCAACGACCTCTTTTCAGCTATGGGGCTGGTGTGACATCACTACAGCCACAGGCCCGCCCACGAATGTTGACAGACACTGCCGTTTTAACATAGACCTGCCCTGATCGAGTTCACAGCGAGTTGTACACATCCATTGCTGCACTGATGAGAATGTCTCCCAAGCGTTGTAGGTGTTGTGTGGCTGGATGTATTAATCCACATAGCTCTCTCTATTTACTCCCGAAATCTGAGCCAGCCGCTGAAGACGAGGTGGATTAATTTTGTTTTCAAAGAAAATGCTCCCTCAACTCTAACGAAATTCGTTTATGTACTTGCGCACTTCTTATACTGTGTTTACTCAGCTCTTACGGTGATTTTCTGGAGTAAATCTGAAGCTTCATCTTTTGTGTGATGTACAATAAACTTGATTAAACTCATCAGTATATGTTTGGCCACCATTCAGACGGGGTCCGCATCAGCAGGCTTGTATTAATACTGGATACAAGCAGATGTCAAATACGTTATAACCGCAATTAAACTAAACCATACCTGTTCTATCTCTATACAGCATATATTCTCTGACTTTGTAGGCATTATTGTCCGACTCCGGGTCAAAATGAACACTGTTACTGAGAGTTTCTGTTTTGATATTATCATTCCGTAAGGAGATGAGATTGTCCTGACACTGAGCGCAAGCTGTTGAGGCTCTGCCCCCTGTGCCGTGCAGCAGCAGCTAATTTGCATTAAAAGGGCACACACTAAAACGGCACATTTTCTCTGCCACAAAAAGTGACAATTTAAACATGCCGTAAAAAAAATATTATTGTTGTTGTATTTTGAGCTAAACCTTCACATACACACTCTGGGAACATCAGAAACTTATTTTACATCTTGTGAAAAGGGGCATAATAGGTCCCCTTTAGATACTGAACAAAACCAAACCGTTGTAAGTAATTAGCAAGATTTGAAAATGTATGCAATGTTTAATAGGGAGCCAATGCTTCCAGTACTTCCTGGTTTTAGTAAGAACTCTAGCTGCTTCATTTTGGACCAGCTGGAGTTTGTTTATTAAGCGTGCACTGCAGGGCAACCACCCAGTAGAGCATTACAATAATGAACACATAAACTAACTTTTCTGCATTTGTCATTGAGAGCATACGTCATAATTTTGATATATGTTTAAGATATTAATTAAAGTGATGTACCAACTGGGGTTTTCCACTTTACAGCATTAGTTAAGACTGAGCATTAGTTATTTTTTTCCTTGAGGAAATTTGCCATGTACTGTACCTGATAGGCCACAATTAATTGATATTGAGTCTAATCACAAGCTTGTGAATCGAATCGTGAAATTTGTGTCAATGCCCAGCCCTAGTCATAATGTTTTGGCTCATCGTTGTGTATAAATCAAACACATTTAGTCGGTCTATTGTTCATGTGCTTGGTACTCCTATTTCTATTTTATTAGCTGCCAAAATGGCAAAATCAAATTTGAGTTGTGTTGAGTGTGTTCAGGCGGCTCCTTAAGTGGGTCTTTCTCAATTGGAATAAGCTAGAAATTAGAGCAGAATTTATGCCCAGAATCATGAAGCAAAAATGTGGTTACTGCAAATTCCTTTACAGATGCAGCAGGAATTGGAGAGACTCAGAAAGCAGCTGGATCAATCAGAAGGAGGACGAGACACCCTTCTCCAGCAGGTGAGCTTCCCTTCTTCCACTGAATTGTTTTGCTACAGCGCTGGCTGATGCAAAGATGCTTTCCTTTGTTCATCTAAACATGTAAATTGTCATCATTTACTCTCCTTCATTTTATTCTTGCCCTTATGTTGTTCTAAACCTAAACTTTCTATCTTTCCAAAAAAAACACAAAAAAGATCGCATTTGGAAGGTTACCAATAAGTAACGTCCGTTTCTCACACAATGCTATCATAGAGCTTCAAAAGATTTGCAGTGCACCAGTCGTATGGACTATATTTATAAAACCTGTTTTTTGCATCCTTAATATCAGAAGTCAGCATCCTATGGCACACATGGGGAGAGATCTGTATTTATTTCATTTAAATTAAGATCCTCACACCTGCATACAGTTCCACATTTTGAGTTAATCATTCCACAGAGTAACACAGCTTGTTTTATTAAGTTAGGAGCTATAAATACTAATAAAGTTTGAGAATTGACCTGTGCAAGTCAATGAAAGCGCACAGCTCTGGAAAACCATTAGCACTACCTCTGCGCATCACAAGCTGCTGAAAGCACAACAAGTTTGTTCTTATATATTTGTTGCACAAAGTTATAAACCAAGTTAATTCTTTAAATTTCTGAGATATTATACTAAGTATATACAGTGGTAGAGTCCTATTAAGCACAACGAAGGGGTTGATGTGATCTCCTTCGTAGTGGGGTTCAGTGGAGTAACATTGGAAATATGTTATTCAAAGTCTAATTTAAACCTACAAAACAAACAAACTTATAGGATTTTGACAAATTATATGGAAAATTTGTATTGGCAAGGAAACTTGAAAATGGCACTTCATGACAAAAAGGTTGCTAACCCCTGCTTTATATGGTTGAAATTAGCACTATGCAAATTTTGTATTTTTATATCATTGTACATCATATATCAATGTATTTTACAATTTAGTAAAATACATTGATATAAAAATACAACATTTGGACAAACATGGGAGGGGGGGATTAAATGGTGGACAGTTTTTATTTTTTAATGTCTGTGCTGTTGGCCTGCAGATGGATGCCATGCGTTCTCAGCTTCTGAGGATGGAGAAGGAGCGTGTAGATTTGCAGAGGGAGTTGTCTTTACTCTCGTCTCAGCAGAGAAGCGCAAGGAGACCGCAGGAGAGAGGGGTGACAAGTCTTGACAGTGGTAAAATATGTTGATATGGGTGAGGTTAGAGTGTTTTGTGGATTGTTTACTGTTTAATCACTGTGTGTGTCTGTATGTGTGTTTTTCCCCAGGATGCACAGACCTGGAGAGAGAGGTTGAAGAACTGCGCATGCAGCTAGGTAGAATCGGTGTTTCTAGTGAGATGGAGGAACTGAAAAAATGTGTAGAACGCAAAGAAAGAGAGAAAACTCAGCTCGCTTTCCAGGTTGAGGTTTGTGTGTTTATTCCCATAGCCATTTCCCTTCTAAATTTAGGTAATGGAGGTGGTTAGTAGGGTCAGCAGTTTTTCAGGGTTGGGGGGGTTGTAATTAGTATTGTTTTGTATTTTTTGTATCGTTTTCTATTTTTATGGTTTTCTGTCTGTATGTCTTGCCATGAAACTAATGTCCCCTTGGGGACATAAATAAAGTTAAAGTTGATGATACATAAATGATACAAAGTTGAAGTTAAAGTTAAAGTTGATGATATTGTTTTTTACGAGTGCTCAACAGGTCAGATTTGATCTCTGGTAAACTTTCATTGTTCATTAAGTGCAGTGAGAGAGTTCCAGCCCTCTGCATACCTGCTGAAAAAGATGTTCTTCTAAATGAATCAAACTAAATATTTGAAGACATTTCTGGTACTTGATCATGAGTGGTTAGAATTACACATCTCTGTCAAAGCTATTCAAATTATTTACGTAAAAGAAATAAAACAATTAATCCAATTATCATTCATAACAGTGTTCAGATGTCTGCTTTGTTCATTATCATTTTTGTCTGTCTAAATTTTCTTTCTTTCTTTCTTTCTTTCTTTCTTTCTTTCTTTCTTTCTTTCTTTCTCTTTCTTTCTTTCTTTCTTTCTTTCTTTCTTTCTTTCTTTCTTTCTTTCTTTCTCTTTCTTTCTTTCTTTCTTTCTTTCTTTCTTTCTTTCTTTCTTTCTTTCTTTCTTTCTTTCTTTCTTTCTTTCTTTCTTTCTTTAGGCTCTTTCTGCAGATCTGCAGCGGCGTGAGCAGCAGCAGTTGAAGATGTTGGCCCAACTGAAGGAGATCCAGTCTCGTTCAGAGGACAACGGGTCAGATTGCGCCCGCCTGGAGGCCCAGCTGATGGAGAGCGAGAGAAGGAGAGAGGAGCTGCGCTCTAAAGCTCAGGAAGCAGTCCGACAGTGGAAGAACAAGTGCAAGAAACGGGAGCGAGAGCTTCAGGAACTAAAGGAGGAGAGCAGAAACAACACTGATCATGATAAACGGGTGAGACTTCACAACCCTTTGAAGGGATAAAAAAAAAAAAGTGATTTTGAATAAAGAAAAAAGCCGCATTTCCACCGCAGGAACTTTCCCCAGGAACAAGGGACTTTGGTAGGGCTGTAATCAACCAAAGAAAATCTTGGTCGACTGAAGTCCTGAAATTTTCGACTAAAAATGACGTTAGGAAAAAAAACTTTAAATTAATTAGCTGCGCACTGTGCGCAGTACTTGGTAGCCTTGTTGCCCGCCTAAATTAATTATAAATAAACTTAAAAAACTAGTAGGCTATTTGCAGTATATTAAATTGTTTTTGTCCTAACTATTTTGCACGGAAATGAGTCTGACACATGAGTCTCGCACAGAGCAAGGCTGAACATAGGAGCTCAGCTTCGCGGCTTTGCGGCTGAGATACGAATAGACTATTAACTTAAAGCTTTTACTCTTAAACACAAAAGGCACGTCCACTTTAATAAAACCAGATCAAGAGCAGAAACGAAATAAAGTGCATAACTAAAAATAAAGCACAGGCTCAAAACTATTACAAACAGTGGGCACAGCGCATTGCGTATTAGGCTCCAAATAAAAAATAAAATAATAAAGTGCCCAAATCCAATAAATAATACTAGAAATAAATTAGCAGTTTGCACAATAATAAAAAGGAACCATAAAAGTAGGCTACAACATGTTATTCAGACAAATTTTAAACGAAACAAAATAGTGCATAACAGGTAGGCGGACTCAGAACAACTACAAACATAAATAAATCAAATGCCCAAATCCACAAGTATTTCAAATAAATGTGCAAAATTATAAAATGTTATTAACCCTCTGGGGTCTAAGGTGTTTTTGGGGTCCTTGAGATGTTTTGACATGACCTGATATTTGTATTTTTTTCAGTTGCTTATAAACATATTAATGGCAAAGGTGTAATTACACTCTATTTAGTAGGGCTGCACGATATTGGAAAAAAATTACATTGCGATATTTTTTTCCCCAACGATATATATTGCGATATTGAGAGCCATAACTCCAGGCTAAAGACAATAATTACCATTCCATGATATTAATAATTTCACTAATAAGCAAGCTTCATTACAAGTGACAAAAAGGTCACTTAATATTTTATTCCAAAATTAGAACATTTCTGTAAACACAAAAGCAGAACACATTAAATAAAACAGCAGCTTTACCCCCTGATTGGTTTACAACAATATAACTTAAAATAAATATATTTTTTATAAAACAACTTAAGCATTTTGGTTCACAATCTTTTAAGTCAACTTTTCTTAGCCAAAGTGCCAAAGTAAAACAGTGTTGGTGTTGGTCATCATAATCATATGAAATAAACAAAATGATATAAAACTTTAATATATTTAGTATTAAATCTTCTATACAGATTAGAGAACATGTTTCTGTAAACAGAAAAGCCGAACACATTTAAACAGCAGCTTTACCGCCTCTGTCAGCGCCGCCGCTCCCACCACGCGCATCAAGAGCTGAGGGGGCACCAAAAAAATAGCCTAATGAAAAATCAATAATTCTAATGCCGATATTATTATAGATACAGACATCCCAAGTCTCCCGCATATTGATAGCGGCTCACTGATGCCCGCGAATTAGTTAAAATCTCCGGAATCTAGAGCGAGCGCGCCCGCGAGACAGAGACTGTGCTCGGCAGAGAGAGCAAGAGACCGCGCGCGTGTGCCTCATGAAGCGCATGTAATATCTCCCGCTGGTGCTACTGTGCTACTACCCTTCACATCGCATGTCCCGGCGATGTGACTATCGCTCACTCGCACATCGCGATGTCGATGTTAAAATCGAATATCGTTCAGCCCTACTATTTAGCACGAACATGGCTATCATAATATGTGAGCAACATGTATGTACATGTTTGCATTTTTGAGAGAATATTATTTATGCGTGGTTATTCAAAAAACTCAAACTTAAATTGTCTGATATAAGACCACAAACGACCAACTTCACATATTCCCACAATACTTTTGACTAATGGAGGTTGTCGGCTAAAGTGTTTACTTTAAAATGATCTGAAAATCATCCGGGCTAATCGTTCACATTAAACAATAGATTGATTTAAATTTTGTAAGACACTTTTTGTTTGGAAAGGCAATATGCAGGTGGGCGTGAATGATCCAACAAGGTCATGAATAATGTCCTCATTCACACCTGAAGACAAAGACCTGCTCATGCTGCATACTAATGAGCATTTCATAGGTGTCACTGAGCCACAAGAAAGAATGCAAAGACAACACACATATACACACACACACACACATATATATATACATACATACACACACACACACATATATATATATATATATATATATATATATATATATATATACACACACACACACATACATACAGTCATGGCCAAAATTGTTGGCACCCCTGGTAAATATGATCAAAACTGGCTGTAAAAAATAAATCTGCATTGTTTATCCTTTTGATCTTTCATTAAAAATATTGCCAAAATTCTAACCTTTCATTGAAGCAAGATAATTGAAAGTGGGGCTAAATCACATTATGAAATAAATGTTTTTCTCCAAAACACGTTGGCCACAATTTTTGGCACCCTTTTATTAAATACTTTTTGCAACCTCCTTTTGCCAAGATAACAGCTCTGAGTTTTCTCCTATAATGCCTGATGAGTTTGGAGAACACCTGACAAGAGATCAGAGACCATTCCTCCATACAGAATCTCTCCAGATCCTTCAGATTCCCAGATCCATGTTGGCGCTTCTTCTCTTCAGTTCAGTCTACTCATTTTCTATAGGGTTCAGGCCAGGGACTGGGATGGCCATTGCAGATCTTGGTTTTGTGCTCAGTGACCCATTTTTGTTTTGATTTTGATATTTGTTTTTGGATCACTGTCCTGTTGGAAGATCCAAACATGGCCCGTTATAAGATTTCTAGCCCCGGCTGTTAGGTTTAGATTTTTTATCTGTTGGTATTTGATCCAATCCATGATGCCATGTATCTGAACAAGATGTCCAGGACCTCTGGCAGAAAATTAGGCCCACAGCAGTAAAGATACAGCAGAGTATTTCATTTTACACATGGGGTACTTTTTTATCCCTGTGTGCACCAAACCCATCTTAAGTGTTTGCTGCCAAAAAAGCTATTTTTTTGTTTCATCTGACCATAGAACCTGTCCCGTTTGAAGTGCCAGTTGTGTCAGGTACTTTTCAAACGTTCTATGGACAGAGGAACCAAAAAAAGAGCTGTTATCTTGGCAAAAGAAGGTTGCAAAAAGTATTTAATAAAAGGGTGCAATTAATTGTGGCCAACGTGTTTTGGAGAAAAACATTTATTTCATAATGTGATTTAGCCCCACTTTCAATGCTCTTGCTTCAATGAAAGGTTAGAATTTTGCCAATTTTTTGTATGAAAGATCAAAAGGCTAAACAATGCAGATTTATTTTTTACAGCCAGTTTTGATCATATTTACCAGGGGTGCCAACAATTTTGGCCATGACTGTACATACATACATATATATATATATATATATATATATATATATATATATATATATATATATATATATATATATATATATATAACTACATAATTGGTTCAGAGTTGGAAACATCTTGAAAAAAGTGTATTTTTCCACAAACTGTGTATGCTTGCAAATTGTATAGCCTAATATCCAAGGTAAACATTTCTAGTAATTGTGCAGTTAATTCTCATTCGTATTTTCAGAAAGTTTTGGATGTAGGCAAATTTGTCACTAATAAAACACAAAAATAATTTAAAGAGAAGGCTTATATTGATCTTTTAAGATTTTGTTTGCACCTTGTAAATTAGGTTTTGATGTGGCAGTAAAAACTTTATAATCTATCCAAAACGAAATGTTGTCTTTCATATTTCGTCTGTAACATATCGTCTTTTATAGGCTAATATATATTAGCCTAGGGCATAAATGTTAATTTGAAGTTTAATATGTTGCCTTATACAAAGACATTTTATTTCAACGTATTCAGTCGATTTTTACTCATCTCAGTAGGCAATATAGATTTCATTCACACAGACACGCGTGAGCTGTAGTAAACAACAGTATGCATATGTGCCGTTCATTCATTCAAACACAGAAACGCGATTCAAATTTAAACAGTCTTTTGCGGTTTACATTTCATATCGCGATTAGAACAAAGCACTTACTGATGATCTGCAGCTGGATCCGTTGTTAGGCTACTCCAGCACGTTTGAGGTAAAATTTCCAGGATTATCACGATATTATTATTCCTCACAGCGAGTGTGTTATCCAGCTGTTGTGGGCGTTGACTGGTTTGCATGTGTTGCTTCAGATCTGCGTCTGAATAGCGCGCGGCGCGCTCTCGATGGGCGTGTCACATTAGCAGAGTAATGAGATGCCAGAACGATAATGAGAACGGCTGATCTCTCGCTCTTTATATATAGATTACATAAACAGAGAATATTTATTTTAGTTTTGAATTAGATAATTTAAAACTACACACTTAAATGATTATAGAGATATATAGCTCATGTCTGAGTGAATAGTATTCGCTGAGTTTTGTTTGAGTTTAGAGACGTGCTTCAGAAAAAAAGTTCACGGAGACGGAGAGGCAGAAAGCACTCCCTGTTTACTTTCTTTATTTTACAAAAGCACAATGTTTTATTTCGATTGTAAGTGGACACATAAAAAAGTAGACATTTAACAGCTTATTTTTTCATATTTCTTAAGGCTGTATGACCAAAACTGACGGAGTATTTTAGGTCTATTTTGCTGCAATGTAAAAAAAAACTAGCAAAACGCGCCCGCGCGTTTGCCGACCTCAGAGGGTTAATGTCCAAAACAAAATAAAGTGCATAACTGAAAAATAAAGCATAGGCTCAAAACTAATACAAACAGTGGGCACAGCGCAATTGCGCATTAGGTCCAACAATTGTACTGCGTTTTCTATTTAAAAAAAAAAAAATGCTGCCACACTGCCGATGTCTTTGTTGACATGGTAGAAGAGGACTGACTATGAATTAAATGCACTCACAATTAAATAAATAATATTCAGCAAACCTTCTTGTAGCCTACTTTCTTCAATCTGTCTCTCTTCTCCAGTGGGTTGGGCTAATCCAAAAGAAGTGAAAACAAGGGGGGTGTTCTGAAGACCGAATGTTACCTGTGAAACAGGGGTGCTCTGAAAACACTCCCATTAGCAATTAGTGCTTTCCACCTGATGAAATGAACGCGGCAAAACTGATGAAATAAACGCGGCAAAACTGATTAAATGAACGCGGCAAAAAATCGACCAATCAGAATTTTGGTCGAGCCAGAACGTATCGACCAATAATCGATTAATCGACTGGGAGATTACAGCCCTAGACTTTGGGCTGGTACTCGGTGTGTTTCCAACGCAGGAACCAGTGTCTAAATGAAGTTCCGGGTAAACATTTCCCCCTCTGAAAATGTCCCTGCTTGCGAGGTAGTACTTTTTGAAAGTTGAGGAACTTTCAGGTGTGGGACTTGGGCGCTGAACATGCTGATTGGTTCATGCTGCATTTTGATTAGTTGAAATCCACGCAGCATTTTATTTCAACCACCATCTGTTGTGGTGCGTGCAGTAACAGTTGTTTGCTATTCGAATCAACAATGGAGTTTAAAAAATATGACAGATGGACTGACAACGAAGTTCAGGTTTTATTAAGCTTAAATTCAGAGGATGAAATCCAGCTGGAACTGGAAAGTAGCACGCAGTCCTATGTCACCAGACTATTTGCCTAATCTTCACGGTACTTTAGACCGTGGTGGTAACGCAGACAGGTCTGGGGGAAAAAAGTTCTTGGGACAAATTGTTCTGGTAATTTCGGTGGAAACGTGGCTACAGTCAATAGCTTTTCATATATTATTTATCTGTAAAATAAAATAAACTCCTCAGAGCAAAGAGAGAGAAGGTGTTCTTAGCCAGCATGCAGAGGGTGCCCGCCGACAGCTCGCCGATGCCCTCGGACGTCTCGCTCAGCGTGAAGAGGACGTACGCCGCTGTGATGTGGATCTTTCTGAAGCTCGTTCACGGCTTGTCACTTTAGATCTCCAGCTCCGAGAGGCTCAGGAAAACTTGAGAGGCCACGAAGAGGAGGCCCAGAAGCAAATCTCCTTACAGGTGCGCATGAGAGAAGAGAACATCCGGCTGAAGGAGCGTGTGGAGCTCCAGGAGCAGAGGAGAGACGAGGAGCAGAGATCTCTGCTGGATCTCCAGGGCTCAGTCAAGAACCTGAGCTCTGCGAGAGCTGACCTCACTGCCAGACTGGCAGAGGTTGAGAGCTGCAAGAAGGATCTAGAAAAACAACTCACTGCGGCTCAGGAAGAGAGCTCCTCTTTTGGGCGACAGCTGGAACTGGAGAGGCAAGTGCATCAGAAGGAGCTGAGCCACCTCCGAACAACACAGCAAGAATGCAAAGCAAAACAGGAAAGAGATGTACACGACATGCTGAGATTATACCAGCGAGAGAGAGATGAACTGGAGGCTCTCGTCAGAGACCTTAAGGTTTGAATATTAATTATTTTAGGGGGGGGGGGGGTGGTATTTGTTTTCCTCTGGCCAGTTCACCCCAAATAAAAATTATTTTATTATTTACTCACACTTAGGTCCTTTCAAGTCTGTATAGATGTTTTTTTTTTTTTTTTGCAGGGCTTGACATTAAAGGGGTGGTAAAATGCCATTTTCACAAGATGTAAAATACATCTCTGAATATATATATATATATATATATATTAAATATATATAGTTTCTATGGACTACCTTTATGTTTTTTTTTTTTTTTGTATGTCAAGAGTTGTGTAGCTAATAATAATTCGTCTTTTTTTATTTTTTATGGAAAGAATAACAGCAGCTTGAACAGAAGCTTGCTGTAGGCTTGAATATTGAAACCTGGCGTCTTGACCAAGCCCTCTACAGAATAATATTAGCAGGTTTTCAACAGAGAGCAAGATTACGCACAAAGGGATTTTGGGGATCTTACAAATCTACATTGATTTCTTGCTCCTAGAAATCCATCACAATTTCCTCCAAGCTAGTGTACTACATCTTGTGGGAAGAAAACAATATAATATGATAATATAAACAAAGATAATATTGTTTTGTTTGTGTAGTCGGAGGCAGTGGCGGATGGTGAACTAAGGAGAGTTCTGCAGCTGAAGCTGGACAAAATGAAGGCTGAATGTGATAAACTGACAGAGCAGCTGAGCTCCAGCGAGGAGAGTCACGCTCAGCTCCTCCGCAAACACCACGGCCTCAGAAAAGAGCTGGATGTGAAGGTATCACGGATTTTCTGATCAAATCAGTGGTTTTCATTGATAAAAGTATAATAAAGACAAAGACTCTTTAAAGACCTACAATCTGAAATTGTATGTGCTTCATGTCATTTCTGGAATTTGAATGTTACATTGTACAGCATAGAAGTCAGATAACCTGCACAATTTTGACAAATCATATTTTGTACCTTGATATTGTAATCACAATGATTGAGTTTGATTTATAGAATTTACATTTAAATGTGGGGCATCTGTATGGTGTATTTTTTTATGGAACTTTTTCACTCACAAGCTAATCAGGCTACACCATTTTAAAGTTACTGTCATTTCAGAATTCCTACTAACCAAAACAAAAATATCAGACATAGACCAGATTATAAATAACTGCTTAGATTTAAATTATTAATTGTAAAATCAATATCAAGTATTATAGTAAAGTATTATATCTGATTCTGAATCATTTAATGGTTTTCAGTTTTATGAGTCAATACATTTTTGCAGATACAATAAAAGTAAATAAATAAATAAATATATATTATGGTAAACACATTGAAGATTAGTGGCTCTCAATTCATTAAGGGATCAGCCGTTTCCTTACAAAAGTCATTGTACTGGATACAGCGTATTGAAGCCTCTCCATTGACATCCATTACACTCAAAGAAAACTTCAAGTTCGCCTTGAAAACTCAAATTTCAAAACCTCAAATTTCAAGATATGGCTCAACCCTCTTTATGCTTAGTTTTGCTAATGTTGGAGGCTCCTGGTTAGATTATATATTTTATTAATCATAACCTGCCAAATTGGCCAACGAGTTACTTGCCAAGGTTAATTTTCACCCACATTTTCCCTGATCACAACCAAAATTATACTGATTATTTTTGTATTTGTGCTTTTGTATTCCTACATGCAATACCAATATGTATTTTAATTAATTAATTTATTTTTATTAGTTTTTTACACAGTGGTAACTATACCATTATTAACCTACTGCAATACGAGGTTTGATAACACTAAACACATTATGATCTGACATGTTATTGTCTTTTTCTCAATAGCTGGGTAGTGTTGTGCCTGCACCAATATCTCAGTGTCTCGATTGTTTTCTTAATGTCTCCTGTGTAGGTGAATTTAGCAGAGCGGGAGGAGGAGAGGCGGCAGACTGCACAGCGCTCTGTGGCGGAGCTGCGTGAGAGGGTCACGGGCCTCCAGACGGAGCAGGAGTCCATCCTCCATGCCGTAGGGGCTCAAATTGACTCAGCCTGCCAGTTCTTGTCAAAAGACTCAGCCGCCAAGCTTGAAGTACCCACACACACACAAACTGCAGTACACTACAGAAAATACTTGCTACACTATTTTAAAAGCTGCATTCAAATTTGTGTACTGTCAGAGTATGTACTGCTTTTTATAAAGAACTTGCATCTTGACTTAATATTACTGAGTTGCAATCTTGACATGACATGCTACAAACTAGTGATGGGCGGTATACCGGTTCATACCAAATACAGGTGTTTATTTTTATCATGATATGAATTTTGAATATACCGCAATACGTCTATACGTACAGTATGTCACTTTAACAATGTTGGGAACACGGCGCAACACTGTTTGAGAGGCTCCCTTTTCACGGTTGCACTGTGGTGAGGGCACAGCTCTATGTATTACTAAGCGTGATGGGTTAAACTATAATTGATAGCTGTCAAATTATATTACAGTGTTTCCCTTACATTGGTTCACAATATCAACACTGCCCGCCACAAATAGATTTTCCAAAAGGCTTTTACATCATTGAATAAACATAAGCACTACATGTTTCAAAGTCAAAACGTGGCGGGGGTGTTTTTATATGAATGTATCTTTGAAATGAACTTACCGGTACTGTCTGTAGATAATTTTCTATATTATTTTCATTTAGTCTTTCTTTATCTTTCCTGATAAAACAGCGTTTATGAGCGCTGCGCTGCTTTGTGCACAGCCGTTACCGGGGAAATCGCTGTTTCTGCCACTCCTAAAGCGCCTCCTGCTGGCACCTCTTTGTAAACAGCCTTGCAAACCTGTATTAATACTAGTGTGGATTTTTTTTACAATATTCACATGACAGTAAAATAGGGCTTTCTAAGTCAATCTACTGCAGTATTTCCTCTCTTAATCAGTAGAAAATGTGGATGCTTGACTGGGTGAAAAATACCGTGATATACATTTTTGGTCATACCGCCCAGCACTACTACAAACTGCATGTTGGCATGTGCTTTAGGATGTTTGCTGTGCTGTAGTTCTCTGCCATTGATGACTCCCATGCTCACATGGCCCCTTAACTTAATGGGAGTCTCTAATTGACATCCTAAAATTCTCCTTTCACTCAGCGTCTGTGAAGTGGAGCAGGACAACGTTCATGTAAACACTACGTTTGGATTCATCGATCGGAATGAATTCAGTCCAATTCAGAAACAAAAGTTGTGCATGTAAACGTAGCCAATGACTCACTCATTTAGGCCCAATCCCAATTCTACCCCTTTCCCCTTCGTCTACCCCTAACCCTTCGCCTTCCCCTTCCCCTTGACCCTTGAAACAGAGTGGCAAGGCATAGGGGTGAAAATATTCCCCTAAGAAATGGGACACCACTACTACACCGTTACACGTCATTATACGTCGTCGCCTACGTCACAGGAGATGCGCCGATGTTTATCACAAACTTCCAAGATGCACAGGACTTGTTTTCTGTGGTGTTGTATTAACACGTTGGAGGTACAGACCTATGTTTGTCCTATTTATTTATTTACTGTGTTAAACTGTGTGAAATACGACATTGTGTGGCGTTCATGTGCGTTCAACTCATAAATACGATCTTTACGAGATGACTTGAACGCACCAGTAGCTTGTGTGCTTTGTTCGGGGGAGAGGAGATTTTTTTACAAACGTTTCTTTGAAGGAACTGACCATAAATATGAACACAAGATTGAATGTAACATAAAGCAAATCATTATTTGTTGTTAAAATACTTATTAAACTCAACAATTCTTACATTTATGGTCTAATTTTTTGCTTGGGCAGCCATTTTGCGTCTGTAGCCGGTGTATGCAGTGACATTTCTCATACCCCTTCGTTTGAAGTGTGGTCCCGAAAAATCTTCGTTTGAAGGGCTATCTGGCCCTTCCCCTTAGCCCTCCCCCTCCAACCAAAAGAGAATCGAGACAGCCCTACCCCTTCACATGCACGAGCAAAACAGAGGGGAAGGGGTAAGTGAAGGGGTAAGGGGTAGAATTGGGATTGGCCCTTAGATGGTCACTTGCCACCACCTACTGCTGGTTTAGTTTAAAAGTATAATTTTTTTTAATCATTTATCATTTCTTATTGGTATTTTCAAAAAAATATTTAAAACAATCTCATAACATTATTTAATGCAGTTGTCACTTTTCAGTGTAAATAATTCAATTTGTTTGGTAACAGCCCTATATTGTCTTGTTAGAATTTAGTGATCTAATATAAGAACTGAAAGATGAAGCATACATTTAATAAGATTGGGGGGAAGAAAAGCCTTTTATGAAGGTAAAAATTTTTATTGGGGTAAATATCACAAATATGCAGATTTTAGTATGTCAAAGCTGATAGAAAAATGATGTAGAATAAATTATATTTACACCACAAAAAAAAAAAAATCCTATTTTTTCTGGACAAGCAACTTTTTACTTGGACAAGTGAAGGCTGATTTAATTGCACGCTTGCACAAAACTGACAGTTTGGTACATACCACGGTTTTAAAGTCACGGTTTGGTACAGCATGGGGGAGAAAGCTGAACATATTTTTTATTTATTACTTTTTATTATTAAACCAGTGGTTTACTGAGCAAATTGTGTCTCTGTCTTTAAGTTAATTCAATCATAATTAAAAGTTTCTTAAGGATAAATAAAATGATCTTTGCTAATGCTGTAAACTATATAGGGAGCACTTACTTGCACATTACTATATCATTTTAAAGCCCAAACTATTAGCCTAAATTCTTGCTATTTATTTTTAGATATTTTAATTAACACTCAAATAGCAAATGGTATGCAAACATGTAAACTGCACACAAGGCAGTTTTTGCATTTTACATACTAAATATAATTATAGATTTCACTGTTGTTGAAATATAGCCTAATAATTGACAGTTGCTGAAGGGCTCGTTCGGTACGCCATAAGAGTATCGCGATACGTATCGTGGGTGGTGTATCGGGGTTTTTCAGTTGAGTTTGACATTCGTTAGTCCCCCAATAAATAGATCATCTCTGATAGTGCTAAGTGTTCCCCCGACATAAACAGAAGTCTCCTCTCTGAGTTGTGAAGTCACTCCCTGCTTCTTGCAGGTTGTCTGTACTTGTTTCTCAAAGCTTTAAGTAGACTTTCTTTGCTCTCAGCTCGAGCTGTCAACATCCATGTCATATCCCAGTCTTTAGCATTCTTCTGCATCCTTCACACCTTTTTATCCTCAGCCGGCACCCTCCTTTGATTCAAGAAAAAAAGAGTGACAAAATGGCCTCCTTTCCCATCATGTGTTTGTGTCAGCAGTTTAAAGCGGCATGGCGTTGTTCAAGCGTCGTTGATCGTGACAGGCGAGAGCTGTCGGGGGAACACAATCCACCTCCACACACTTGCTTTTTTTTAAAAAGGTGACAGAGCCCCCTCCTGTGATCGCTCGCTCTGGAGGCGTACATCATCACTCTAAATGTGAAATTTGTAAATCCGCTCATTTTTGTTTCATAAAGTGATTCATCTATGCAGTGGGGTTTTTCCATGGAACCCAAGATCTGGGAGGTTTACGATCCTCCAGTAGACTGTCACCGTCTCAGAACGCATCAGAGAAAGCTCACCCTGAACAATTCAGAATGTTTTTTCTTCTCAACCTCCTCATGCAATTTTACATGTGCCTTATCATACAGGAGTTTCTAGTTTTATGACTTGCATCCATAATTTATATAGCAAAACAGTGTTAACGTGCCATGTATGTATTTTGTGACGTAGGCCATTACCCAGAGTCCAGGACTGCAAAAGGATTCTCATCGCTGGCTTGCTGAGGTTAAGGTATATTGTTGAGCCCAGCTTTCGATGATCATTTCTCTAGCTGATGTCATGCATCTTAACACAGCTGTTCTTTACTGTCTCAGATAGACTGACGGAAACATCTTCCTGCTCTCATGGACTTAATTTCATGTTTTATCAGGTTTTATTTCCAAAATGTGTATTTTAACACATTTAAATGCATGTTGCTGTCTGTTTGTAGTGGTGTGTCTGATATATTACATCAATACATTTAAAGACCCCGTGAAATGGCTTGACAGCCAGAGTTTTCCTTCCTGTCTTGATGTGTTTTATTGAAACAGGATAGGTCAATAAAGGCCCTGCTTTATCCTTTGGTGTACATCATAGCTGTGAACCATTAATTGCTACTTGCTATTGCTAGTCAGTAAATGGAGGGACATTCTCATTCTAGAGAGCATTTGATTGGACAAAAATGTGGAGTCCATGGACAATGTTTGGTCAATTTTAATACAGAGAAAAACTAAGTTTTTGTAAGTTTTGTAACTGTTGTGTACAGCTGCTAGAAGTTAATGCTGCAGACATTAAGAGTACACTCAGAGGACTTCAAAACTAATGCACACTGATTAAAAGCCACAAAACTTGATTTCATGGGGTCTTTAAAGTCATGTTAGTGGGCAGTTTGTGTTTTTTCAGAGTACGGCTGTGCGATTATAATCTTACTCGGAGTTCAATCATATCTTTTTTTTTATAGATCCATTTTAATTTATGATTAAATATAAATATTTATTATTTAATTTTAATATTTAATACATTTTTGTGTGCATTAGGGTTGTTGCTAGCCTGGTTCGACCAGACACTCGTACATTTCATTTGTACAGAGAGTCTGGCCGCTCTCCATTAACAAGCGTTAACTTCCTTGAAGGTGGGTACTCTGTTGAAGTTTAAAACTATTGGATCTGCCCAGAGTCACTCTGGATCTGCCATAAACAATCGCTAACATTTGGTCGTGACATATGACGACTCAAACTAGCGCAACCTCAACGTCATCGTTCTCAGCCACTCCCTCTGTTCGCTGATTGGACAGAATCAGTAAAAAATGTATCAGAGAAAACCCAAGAATATAACACAATCCCAGACGTAGTACTGAAGGAAAATGAAAATTGAGCTAGGTTGTTATAGTTCTAGGTTGTTATAGTTCTGCGAATAGAATTATAAAACTTGTTTCTTTGTATCTTTAAACAAAATTTAGCTTTAATTTTGTTTCCGCATTAGTTATGGTTTTTATCCCTTATCCACCTTATTTTTCAGATAAGTGCGGCTGTGGCCATTTGTAATTTGAATGTCTCTGGCTTCCAGTGTCATTTGCTTCCAGTTATTTTTAGCTGTGCAAAACAGCTGGTTATTCTGCTTAATATAGCAAACTACTATTTATTACCATATTATTTTTATGTATTGTCTTAATTATAAACACAGTAGTTTGTAGAGCAAACAGTTGTACGGTTTACTGGACTTTGAAATATTCTTCTCATTATTTCCCTATAGTGGCTAATAAATCGGAAGTTGCACACATTCACAGAAAACACCTTACATCTGTGTGGAAAAATAAGGTGGATAACACAGCACAATTAATTATTTCAATCTGCCAATGATGACAACTTATAGGAAAATTCTGGGGTTGGCTGATGTACATGTCGATCAAGCCAGACTTGGCCATCCAACATTGATTGAAAATATGAAAGCCACAGTAAAGTAATTTTTTATTGATTTTTGTTGAGTTGTAATGAATGTTAAATGCATTACTACAACGTTTTCATTCATTTGAAAAATTCCAGTTTAATTTGATAATATTTAACATATCATACTTTGAACTTTTAACTATTTAAAAAAAAAAACGCTTCAGTGCGCCGGCGCACTGGCAACGGTTAACAGGTTAAACTGGCATTTGTCATGGTTTTATGACAAGTAGTAGTTGTTATTATCATTTTTGATATGTGTTATCATAAGGAAGTTGCAGAGACACACTCCTATTTCAGAAGTTTTTACTCTTCTTGTAATGCAGTTACATATTATTGTGTTCCAGATGTGTATATTTAATGTGTCTGTCTGTGTGTGTTCAGACAAAGCTCCAGTGGCTGTGCGAAGAGGTGCGTGAGCGGGAATCCAGTGAGAGGAGGTTGAGGAAGACACTACAGCAGCACAAGGAGCAGATGAAAGCACTGAAGCAAAGCAGAGACTCAGAACTGCAGAGCCTCCTGGACCGCATTACCCAGCAGGATCGGCTCCTCAAAGACATCCAATCAGAGAAGAGAGGTACTAACTCACCTTAGAGAAAAGTGATTTCTAGATCACAATTTATTGGGCCTGACACTTCAGCACAGGTAGTAATGTGAAATTGTATCCTACTACATAAGCTGTACTATACTAGCTGACTTTATACTGGCAGTCATTAGCGCGATAGTCACATCGCAGGATGTGCAATGCCAAGTATAGGGATCGTAGTTGATACGTGATCCGTTAGGACCAGGCACCAGAGTTCAAAATGCACGTGATTTTTTGGATTATTGCAAATTTTACCCATCATAGATGAAAGTTTATCATTTGCACTTGTTTTAGATCCTGTCAGTTTAAACATTCATGGGATTTTAAGCCATTTGAAAGAAAGACACGAAAGTGATCTCAATTCTGAACTCTGTATTCTGCGCACACACACAGAGAACACCTTATTCTTTTGTCTTACTCGTCTGTTTGTGCTTGAACGGACACATACATGTACATGCAAAATTGCCTGTCTCTGCGAGTATCCACATAAATTCAATAGCTTATTGCTTATGTGAACATAAACAGTTGAATCCCTGCATTCAGTCTTAAAGTGACAGCAGCCTAAATACCCACTACTGTCTGGGGCATTAAATCTTAATCAAACAACAAAAGCAATGTAATAAGCAACGTTTGAATCCTAATGGTTAAAATCAGAATTGTTCACTCTTCTCATTCTTCCAGTGCCCCGAATCAGTTGATTGTGTTTCCATTTCCACACACAAAAAAGTTATTTTAATCAAATACTTTTTCGAACCCTTCCTAGGCTGTTTTTACAGCTCACACGAAATTGAGTGTCCACAATCTCGAGATGCCCCAGACAATACGTTATTAAAAATAATTTTAATAAATCTTTTCAAAGACTCTTCTACTGCTCTTTAAATTCAGGGAACTTAGACTCAAAAGTACTAAAACATTTCAAATGTTTCAAAAGGACAGTGTATTCTGGTCCTCCTGATTCATTTCTTTCTAATAATATATTCTCCTGTAACAATATTAAAAAGACGATACTGTGCATATAAGCCTTCTCTTTAAATTATTTTTGTGTTTTATTAGTGACAAATTTGGGGAGAGGATAGCCTACATATTCCAAAACTGTCTGAAAATACGAATGAGAATTAACTGCACAATTACTAGAAATGTTTACCTTGTATGCTTGCAAATTGTATAATATCCACAGTTTGTGGAAAAATACACTTTTTTTCAAGATGTTTCAAACTCTGAACCAATTCTGTAATTCATTAGCAGGTCTTTGTCTTCTCAGGTGTGAATTAGGACATTATTCATGACATTCACGCCCACCTTCATATTGCCTTTCCAAACAAAAAGGATCTTACAAAATTTAAATCAATGTATTGTTTAATGTGAACGATTAGTGAAACGATTATTTGAATAACCACCCATAAATAATATTCTCTCAAAAATTCAAACATGTACATACATGTTGCTCACATATTATGATAGCCATGTTCGTGCTAAATAGAGTGTAATTACACCTTTGCCATTAATATGTTTATAAGCAACTGAAAAAAAGACAAATATCAGGCCATGTCAAAACATTTCAAGGACCCCAAAAACACCTTGGTCCCCAGAGGGTTAAGTCTCATTGATTAAAATCTCTGTAAATGGTTCAATAGATTGACTTGGGGGGTGGGGGGGGGGGGGGGGGGGTGGGGGGGGAGCACAGAACTTCACATGTTTAATAGAATAGAATTAGTTTGCAAAGAAATCTGTAAAATCCCCAAAATGCTTATAGATCATTGTTAATTGTTTTTATAAAACACATTTGTTTAACTAAACTATTAACTTAACTATTGCTATGTCAGTTTTTTCCAATATCGTGCAGCCCTATTGCCCGAATTTTACTCCGAATTTTGAATGCTCCAGATATTTGCGTTTCAATTCATATCTCTGGAATCCTCTTCTGAATCCTTGAGTCCAGACCTACAAAACAGGCCTTTGCAAACAGCACTGAATTGCTGTCCTATACTATTAGTCTCTTTTAATATAATTTATTAAATAATGATGTATATTATTTTTCAAAATAGACATGGCCATTGTATCACTGGAACTATTTTAGAATTATTTTCATTAGTGGAGCAAGAGTGTACAAAGAAAGTGGTCTAAAATGTAAGTTACTAGCCTCTCGTTTATATTATAAAGTGATATCACACTTGAAATCGTGTCTGGATAGATCATGCACAATTAGCATAACCTGCATTTTATTTTACAACGTGCTTTAAGACCGTCATGTCACACTGAAGAAAACAATTCTTAATGTTCTTAATAATTATTTTAGTCTTGTTTTCAAGTAAAAACATCTTAAAATATTATTTTAATAAAAATATAAATTTGTGTTTGATAAGACTTGTTTTCAGAGAATGTCTTGAATTATTTTTGGCTGTGAGAAAAAATGTGAGATAAAATTTACTTTTTTTTTTTTTTTGCATATTTGCACATAAAAAAGGTATTAACTTAACTTACCGGTAATGTGAAGTCTTCATAGTGAATTCAAGTAAATTAATCTTTTTGTATTGTATTTTTCAGTTTTTACTATAAATATTATTAATAAAATCAATTAGCAACTTAGCATCTTCTCCTGTGTTCCATGGAAGAAAAAGTCATATACGTTTGGAGTGTCAGTGAATGATTTAGTTGATGACTCTTTTGCAATATCAATGCTCATTAATATGGTCTGCCAGGTCTTCTTGAAAATGGCCGCAAGAAAGAAGAGGAGATGAGAAATCTTCAGGTCAGTGTAAAGGACTTGTATGAATGTTGCACTCTTAGATATACATGCACACGTGTGTGCGTGCGCGTTTCCATGTTTTATGTGGACTTTCCATAGACGATTGATTTTCATACTGTACAAACTGTATATTCTTACCCCTAACCCTACCCCTAAAATCAACCCTCACAGAAAACTTTCTGCATCTTTACATTTGCATTATTATTTACAAGCTGTTTTCCTCCACACACACACACACACACACACACACACACACACACACACACACACACACACACACACACACACACACACACACACACACACACACACACACACACACACACACACACACACACACACTTACACACTTTACAACTTTAACCTTTATGTAATCCTGCATGCACGTCAGTTGTCCTGCATGTGGCAGGCATGTAATATCACCATCTTACCCTTGCTTGTCTGCATGCTTTCAAACCAAACCCACTGGGATCTGGAACACCTGCTATCCTACGTTTATTATGAATCAATCCCCTTAATGGGGCTCAGAAGAAACCAGCAGCATACTGAAAGACAATAGGACACCGAGTCAGTAATTACACTTGGCCTTAGATTTTCCCAGATTCTGCTTTTAACTGATGGATTAAAAACTGCTAGTAATCTCTGAAACAAAACTTCCTGTGTCCAGTCAGTCATTTCTGTTTCTCTTTTTTTCCAGGACCGGGTTGTAGATCTTGAAATGGTAAGTTTTGTTTCCCCCATAGTGTTTTAATGAATCTGTCATATACTTTATGTTTGTGCATGTGTATGTTAGATAATTCAGCCTTTAGCTGCACTGGCGCAGAATGAACCGAATGGTAGTGATCTCTATTTTCAATTGATGGATTTTATAAAGATGTGTTTTTTGTCCGTTAAATGTTTTGCTTTATAAGATGCTAAAAAAAAGTTAATCTTTGAATTCCTGTGCTGTTTCATTGTGTTTCATTTGAACAAAGATCAATCATATCACAACTTTTGCACCTTTAATGTAAAAATTACAACATATGCAATGCCAGTGAAAACCAAAGTGACACATTTCAGAGAAAAAAGATAAACAAACACTTATCTAATTATCAAGCTCATGTGAAACATTACAGACATGTCTTCACCTGAAGTGACTCTGACTGACTCTCAGCTGTTCTTGTAAGATTTTCTGACATCATCTTGGCTTTCTGGGTTTTAAGGCAGTGCGATCCAGTTTGGTACAGAAAACCCATCAACAATGATAACAAATGTTCATTTATGCTTGAATATATGGATCCCCTAGCTAATACAAGGCCTCTTAAACAAGGCTCTTGGACTAAGAGGGCTTACTGGCACTCACTGTTACTGCTGGGCCCTATAAAAAGGCCCCCAAACCTCTTATGGAACTTTTGTCCTATCAGGTTTCAAATTACATTAGTTTGAACCAATTGTCGAGCTTCATTCTTTGTATGAAAGGTGTGTACACAATGGCCATCAAACTCATGATGAATTATATAGGACGGGATCTGTCCTAAGTCATCACTTCTACAGATGAAACTCGAAAAATTAGAATAACGTGCAAAAGTTCTATCTAGATGATCAAAAAATTTTTCCCGAGTTTCACCTGTATGTCAATTCCATTTTCCAAAAGAGAATTCAGACCTCTCTTAAAGCAATGGCAACAGAGCTTGATGCTTTGTAACCTTTTGAAATCTCTGAAATTCTCTGAATCATTAGATGTTAATTTGGAAAACTTCAGACGGGTCTCTACATGTGCCTTCTTGAGCAGGGGGATCTTGCGGGCGCTGCAGGATTTCAATCCATTGCGGCGTGTTTTACCAATGGTTTGCTTGGTGATTGTGGTCAAGTCACCTTCATTTATATAGCGCTTTTAACAATATAGACTGTTTCAAAGCAGCTTTACAGTGATAATAGGCAATTAAAGTAACAGCGATTGTTTTGGCTTTGCAGCAACTCTAAAATAAAGTTATTGTCCAGCTAAGGTTAGTTTTGATTGATTCACTTCCTCGCAACGATTATTAGTTATTAACTTGGCTGATATAAACTATACAGCCTAACATTGAGTTATAGAAGTCTATAATGTGTTGTTTTTAGTCTAGATTTGAACTGAGTGTGTCTGCTTCCTGGACAATGTTAGGAAGATTGTTCCAAAGTTTTGTTGCTAAATAGGAAAAGTATCTACCGCCAGCAGTCGATTTTGATATTCTAGGTATTATCAACTGGCCGGAATTTTGAGATCACAATAGACGTGAAGGACTATAATGCGTTAAGAGCTTGCTCAAGTACTGGGGACTGGGAGCTAAACCATTTAGTGTTTTTTAAGTAATCAGCAATATTTTAAAATTTATACAATATTTAATAGGGTGCGAATGCAGAGTTGACAGAACCGGGCTAATATGGTCATACTTCCTGGTTCTGGTAAGAACTCGAGCTGCTGCATTTTGGACCAGCTGTAGTTTGTTTATTAAGCGTGCAGGGCAACCACCCATAATAGCATTACAATAATCTAGCCTTGATGTCATGAACGCATTAACTAATTGTTCTGCATTTATCATTGAGAGCATATGACGTAGTTTTGATATATTTTTACGATTAAAAAATGTGGTTTTACAGATACTAGGCACGTGACTTTCAAATGAAAGATTGGTATCAAAGAGCACACCCAGGTTCCTAACCGACAACGAGGACTTGACAGAGCAGCCATCAAGTGTTAGACAGTATCCTAGGTTATTAAGTGAGGAAGTTTTTTGTCCAATAATTATAATCTCTGTTTTTTTTTCATAATTAAGTAGTAGGAAATTGCTAGTCATCCATTTTTTTATATCAGCTATGCATTCCGTTAATTTTTGTGAATTAGTAAGTTTCGTCAGGGCGTGAAGAAATATAGAGCTGAGTATCATCAGCATAACAGTGAAAACTAATTCCATGCTTCCTAATGATATCTCCTAAGGGTAGTATGTACAGCAACTGTCCTAGTACTGAGCCTTGTGGTACACCATGATGAACTTTTGATCGATAAGACATCTCTTAATTTACTGCTACAAACAGATAACGGTCAGATAAGTATGATTTAAACCATGCTAATGCAATTCCACTAATGCCAACATAATTTTCGTCTCTATTCAAAATAATTTTGTGGTCAATGTTATCAAAAACTAAGATCCAGTAACACTAATAGAGAGATACAATCATGATCGGATGATAAGAGCCATAGTCACAAATGACTTATCATCCGATCATGATTGTCTTCATTTGTCTCAGTACTATGGTACGGTCTAAATCCTGATTGAAAATCCTTGCAGATATCATTTCTTGCTAAAAAGGAACATAGTTGTGAAGATACTACCTTTTCTAGTATCTTTGACAGAAAAGGTAGATTCGAGATCGGCCTGTAATTAACTAATTCTGTAGATCTTAAGCGGTTTTATCATAGCCAGCTTAACATTTTTTGGTACATATCCTAATGACAAAGATGAATGAATGATATTAAGAAGAGGATCTATGACCTCTGGAAGCATCTCTTTCAGCAGCTTAGTCGGTATAGAGTCTAACATAGATGTTGTCGATTTAGATGATTTATCTAAATGCGTTTATCTCAATAGCTCTAAATGCGTTAAGAGCTCGCTCATGTACTGGGGAGCTAAACCATTTAGCGTGGCTTTAAGTAATCAGGTAAGTAATTATACAATATTTAATAGGGAGCCAATGCAGTGTTGACAGAACCGGGCTAATATGGTCATGCTGACGTTAATGGATGTGACCGCTGTTCAGCTGTTTCTGGACTGGATAGCACCAACAGAAGCTTTGACACAACTGAATCCTCGGATTCTCGTGAAGAACTGTGGCTTAACTGGGGTTGACTGTGGAACACCAGCTAAAAATGCAGTCGAAAATAATTCCTCTGTATTAATAATAAAATAATTCCACATTTATCAGTTACTTGTGGGAGAAGACTGGTAAGAGGTGGACCTGCTGACTGGGGGTCCTGGTTGGGCTGTAATGGACCTGCTGGTTGTGGTTCCTGTGTAGAACCTTCTGACTGGGGGTCCTGACTGAGCTTGTATTGAACTTCTGACTGGGGTTCCTGACTGAGCTGTGATGGATCATTTGTAGTTTTCAAAAACATTTCATATTACTGTTGTAACTCGTATGTCATTTACTGTATCATGCAAAGCATTGTTAAAATAATATTTTAAAAACATCATATCAAAGTGAAGTAATTATCTAAATTACTGTACTGTAACCTTTAACTCCCTCAACAATATCCCCATGATGATTTCCCTCATACCTCTGTGTTTCGTAAAAACAGGTTGGGGACAGCTGTTGATTTCATAAATCGTTGTAGCTTTCCTTGACCTGGTTTGAAGTCGTCTGGTGAAAAATGTTCACTGCACAGCTTAATTTGCTTGACGTATCGAAACGGTAAATTAACATCCCGCTGAACAGCCAGCAGCCATAGCTTCGGTAACTCAGAATCATTTAATGGGAAAGTGTGAAAGGTAAGCCTTTCTTCTGGCGGCATTGGAAAGGTACTTTTACGTACTCTCACTGGTTTCTATATGTCAGAACGCCAACTCCTGCGTCATCATCACATGCATGCATCGTGGTGCTCTCATGAAAGTGACTCATACGGAAGAGAAAAAATTGTTGAATAAATGTAGGTTTTTTTTGCACAAAAAGGTATTCTTGTCGCTTCATAAAATTAAGATTGAACCACTGTAGTCACATGGACTATTTAAAGATGTCTTTACTACCTTTCTGGGCCTTGAAATTGGTAATTAAATTGCTGTCTATGGAGGGGTCAGAGAGCTCTCGGATTTCATAAAAAATATCTGAATTTGTGTTCCGAAGATGAACAAAGGTCTTACGGGTTTGGATTGACATGAGGTTAAGTAAAAAATGACATAATTGTAATTTTTGGGTGAACTAATAACTGGATATCTTGGATGACATCGGGGTGAGTAAATTATCAGCAATTTTTTTTAAAGTGAACTAATCCTTTAACTTCTGCCGTTGCATTCCTAAATGCGCATTAAACTGACAGCACATGAAGAGATGGCGTTTACTGCATGTACTGTGAACCGAGCTGCTCTGAAAACACTGAATCACGAGCTGATCTTGTGAACAAAGTGCGCTGTTCTAATACTTAAATCGCAGCCTTTCCCGATTTGATAAGGGCATGGGCCATATTGCGCTTTCTAATTTAGTTTGTGTGACAGATACTTTGCCAAAGCTTACGAAGTTTAAACATATTTTCTGTTCATTATGAGATTTGATGCCTCAAGAGTGAGAACGGTTTTAATATTCACAATCATCATAACCACCACTTTGCGCTAAAGGAAAGAACTGAAGGGCCTTTGCAAGTCATAATCTATCCCTGGGTGGAGAGAATCATGAAAAGCTCCAATACCAGCCAGTTTTGGCACAAAACCTTCTGCCAAGAAGCTGAAAATTAAGAGAAACTCAGCACGACAATGATCCAAAGCACACATCGAAATCAACAAAAGAATGGTTTCAGCAAAGAAAGATGAATGTTTTGAAATGGTCCAGCCAGAGCCCAAACCTGAATGGTATAGAAAGTCTGTGAGGGATCTGAAGAGGGCAATGCACAGAAGATGGCCACAAAGTTTAACAGATCTGGAATGTTTTTGAGTGAAAAAAAGAGTGGTAAAATATTCTCAATTCAAGATGTACCAAGCTGATACAAACAAAGAGTGCTTCAACTAAGTATTAGTTCAGCAAGTCAAGTCACCTTTATTTATATAGCGCTTTTTACAATACAGATTGTATCAAAGCAGCTTCACAGTGATAACATGAAAATAATACAAAAAACAATTTCATCATCGTCCACCTTTAAGGCAGATCTATAATATTGTTGAATATTAAATGTCCCCAACTAAGCAAGCCAGAAGGTAAGGCAACAGCGGCAAGGAACCAAAACTCCATCAGGTGACAGAATGGAGAAAAAAAACCCTTGGGAGAACCCAGGCTCAGTCGGGGGCCAGTTCTCCTCTGGCCAATGAGTGAACAGTGTATGATTATGATTCAGGAGCATTACAGGTCAGAAGTTCAGAATGAATCAGAGTATTTGTCCAGTTCCGGTTGGTTGAAGTCGGAGTGGAGAGGAGGAGAGACTGGTTGACACTTCAGGTCAGCGGCGTCGTCGTGTCCTGGCACTGGTCCTTCATCAGATCTGGATACGGCCTGGTTCCGGTGGACAGCGGTAAACCTCAGGATAGACAGAGAGACTAATATTAGCGTAGACGCCATCCTTCTTATGATGTACCAAGTACATCAGGATTTACGGGAAGTGTTCACGGTCCCGGCTGTTCTAAACTATGCAGCCTAACATTGAATTATAGAAGTCTATAATGTGTTATGTGTATGCTAGGCCGAAGAGATGTGTTTTTAGTCTAGATTTGAACTAACAGAGTGTGTCTGCTTCCCGGACAATGGTAGGAAGACTGTTCCAAAGTTTTGGTGCTAAATAGGAAAAGGATCTACCGCCAGCAGTCGATTTTGATATTCTAGGTATTATCAACTGGCCAGAATTTTGAGATCGCAGTAGACGTGAAGGACTATAATGCGTTAAGAGCTCGCTCAAGTACTGCGGAGCTAAACCATTTAGTGCTTTGTAAGTGATCAGCAATATTTTAAAATTTATACGATGTTTAATAGGCAGCCAATGCAGTGCAGCACACCTATGCAGTTAATTATTGTTAACTATAGTTATTTTCCTCTGAAATGTGTTGCTTTAGTTTGAATAGATTGCAATTTTTACATTAAACGTGCAAAGTTCTGTTATAATTTAGAACTACATGCATATAGCTACACTACTCTTCTGTTAAAGCTGAGTTTGTAGACAGAATATTCTGTACCAAAGCAAAGAAAAGAGTCTCTTTCCGTGCTTAGGTACAGAATATTCTGTCTGCAAAGTTACATTTCTGAAATGTTCCAGACCTTAATACACTATTTGCTGAAGCCTAACGATTTCTGTTAAATGTCTGAATTACAAATCATTACTTGGCTAAGAAATATGCCGTCGGTTGTTAAAAGTATTGACGCCTGTATCGACTCAGCAGTATTTATACAGTTTGAAAAAAAGCTATCTGACGCCTACCATATCAATCACCATTATGTGCTATGGCTGGCTGACGAACATTTAATTAGCTCCTGAAAACCTTCAGCCTTTACTCACAGCTCCGTCTATTTACATCATTACTTCTTGGCACAACAACACGCTGGTGTCAGAAATTGACCCTTGCCTCTTCTGGGAGATGCACTCATTCCATTGACTTGAAGCAATAGACAAAGTACAATTCTCAAAGACTAGGATTTGAGATCTAGATGAAATGCATATAAAAAAACTACAGAATATTCTTCTTTTCCAGAGCACCAGGCTGGCCTTGGATCATCTGGAGTCAGTTCCTGAGAAACTCAGTCTGCTGGAAAACTTCAAGGATCTCGAGGTTGGATCATAGGTGATGTTTTGGTCAAGATTTAACCTCCCTCTGAGCCAGATATCATGGTTGGCTCTCCTTATGTGGTTTCAGGAGTCACAGAGGCAGAGAGAAATGGTGGAACAACGTTATGCCAAATATAAGGAGATCGTTGGGGACCTCCAGCATCAGCTTGAGGAATCTAAGAGGAGGATTCAGGAATACAGGGTATGATCATATAGCACTGATGACATGCACTTAGTAAGTTTAGTTTAGCCAGAAGAGGACTTGGTCCCCTGACTGAAAAATGTATTGTGTTTTAATTGGTTGCTTAAGGTTTTTTTCTCCATTATGTCACCTGATCGAGTTTAGATTCCTTGCCACTGTCGCCTTTGGCTTGCTTAGTTGAGGACACTTAAATGGGATAGTTCACCCAAAAATGAAAATTCTGCCAGTAATCACTCCCCCTCATGTTGTTTCAAACCCGTAAAACTTTCGTTCATCTTTGGAACACAAATTAAGATCTTTTGGTAACACTTTACTTGAAGGGGTGTGAATAAGACTGACATGACACCTTCATAATCATGACATGACACATGTCATGAATATGAAGGAGGTTTTATGCATGTTTATGACAACTGTCATTAAGTGTCATTCGCTCAATTATTAATTTTTTAATGCAAATATGACATTGTTTGAGATGTCTTTGTTATGACAACTTGACATAAATCAATACATCATAACCTGTCAGTGTCTCTGTCATGACAACTTGACATAAACCAAGACAACTTAAATTGTCATAAATATGTCATAAACATGACATAGCAGATTAATTATCAAACTTAAGAAACCACTTAGCTTTATGGGTTAACATTACATTAAACTGTCATATGGTTGGTTTTGACAATGGCTGTCATGAGGGCATTATAACTGTGTCATGAATATTTTTCTTGACCTCAACTACAGTGGGACAAATTTGTCATGACAGCCAATGTCAAAACCAAATACATGACAGTTTAATGTAATATTAACCCATAAAGCTGAGTGGTTTCCAGGGTTATTATAGTTTTGCATTATTCATTAGTTTTTATTTTTATTTCGTTTTAACTTTGTGTTTTCAAATTCAGTTTAGTTTTAATTAGTTTCTAACGTGGGTTTGCTAGTTTAGTTTATTTTTTATTTTTTTGAAAATGCTTAGTTTTAGTTTAGTTTTAAATAGTTTTAGTATTAGTTTTAGTCTTTTTTTTGTAATATGGGCTATTTGTCTGGGGCAAGATTCAAAAAGGTTAGAAAAAGTATGCAGCCCTGCAGCTTATAACGTTAGTGTTTTGACAACGACAACACAAGTGCATTTTAAGTTACCTCAAACTTGCGACTAGTTAACTTTTTAAAGAAGGCCCAATTGCTTCTCATATGAACATTTATATTCAGAGAATATAAAATATTTGTATACCACTTTTTATGTGTGTGATTGTGTAAGTGATTGTGTAAAGGTGTTCATGAGATACCAACCTTTTGCGAACTTGCTTCAACGTTGCGTCGAACACGTTCACATTGAGACGTTCTCTGGAGACTTGAGAGGAGGGGAGGGGTGTGTGACTGTGTGTGTGTGTGTTGCGCGCATGCATGCGAGTGACAGAGAGACGGATGGAGAGCAGGGAAAGGAAACACAGCTGAGCGAATTCTCTGCGTGTTTTTAAATAGCGTCGAAGGAAAGAAATTGACAAAGACGAAAACTAAGGACATTTACTCTATAATTTTATTTTATTTTAGTTAGTTTTGTCAACCACACATTACAGTTTTATTTAGTTATCGTTTTTTTTGTTTTGCCTCGTTTTTATTTTTATTTCAGTTAACGACAATGTTTTTTCCCATCTAGTTTTCGTTTTTTCGTTCGTTTTCGTTAACGATTATAACCCTGGTGGTTTCTTAAGTTTGATAATTGATCTGCTATGTCATGTTTATGACATATTTATGACAGGTTGTGTTGTCTTAGTAATGTCAAGTTGTCATGACAAAGACACTGACAGGTTATGATGTATTGGTTTATGTTAAGTTGTCATGACAAAGACACTGACAGGTTATGATGTATTGGTTTATGTCAAGTTGTCATGACAAAGACACTGACAGGTTATGATGCATTGGTTTATGTCAAGTTGTCATGACAAAGACACTGACAGGATATGATGTATTGGTTTATGTCAAGGTGTCATAATAAAGACATCTCAAACAATGTCATATTTGCATTAAAAATGTAATAATTGAGCGAATGACACTTAATGACAGTTGTCATAAACATGCATAAAACCTCCTTTATATTCATGACATCTGTCATGATTATGAAGGTGTCATGTCAGTCTTATGCACACCCTTCAAGTAAAGTGTTACCGATCTTTTTGATGAGGTTTTCTGTCCCTCCATTGACAGCTATGCAACTACCACTTTGACGCCTCAAAAAGTAAAACTAATCCATATGAATTGAGTGGTTTAGTCTACATTTTAACTTAATATTCAACAAGTTCTGACTTGATATCATTGTTCTGACTGTAATGACACACTTGTATGAGAGCTGAACTGAGCTGGATGATGACATCATTTAATTAAAAGCAGTTCTGCAAAAAAAATATCTAATTTAATAATTGATATTTATAACGGATCTAAATCAACACTGAACTGACTTCAGCTTTTCAAACAGCTTTTCCTGTTTATTTCTGTAAAGCTGCTTTAAAACAATCTGTATTGTATAAAGTGCTGTAATAAGTGCTATATATTTAAGCTATATATTAAATCTGCGTAACACGAGAATGAACCTCATTGGTTCAAGCGAACATGCTTGTGCTTACGTTTACCAAAACTGATGTGTTGATGAATTTTTATATGTGAATAAAAGTCTAAATTGAATCTGTTGCGATCGTGTCTCTTCGGAAATTGTTTACTAAACCGCTCAATTCATATGGATTAGTTTTACGATCTCTGTATTAACTTTTTGAAGCGTCAAAGTGTCAGTTGCATAGAGTACAGAAAGCTCTCAGATTTCATCAAAAAGATCTTAATTTGTGTTCCGAAGACGAACGAAAGTCTTACGGGTTTGGAACAACATGAGTAATTAATGACAGAATTTTTTAGCAATAATATTGAGTGAATGCATTGACACTGTTGAATGAGAACTGAATCTGAGCTGGATGATGAAATCACTGTTTTCTGCGGAGCCAATTATGAATTATTTCATAATTTATTAACTTCACAGTTATTGAACTTGACTGAATAAACACTGAACTGACTTCAGCTATTGTTTTTTTTAGAGCTGCTTTATAGCAGAATTGAATTCTGTTTGCATCATTGATCACCGTTTTCCTGTTTATCACTGTAAAGTTTTGAAAGCGCTATTTAGATAAAGGTGACGAGTTGACTGTTTTTCAAATATTGTGACAATAGTCAAGTCACCTTTATTTGTATATGCCTGTTCATGGAGCTTTGTCATTAAAGGACAAAATAAAATATGGTTATTAATTTTTATAGATTTTATCTATAAAAAATGGTTTACTTAGTAAGACTGTTTGTCTAATTTTGTTGTTGCTGAGCGAAACCGATTTTTACTGTGTAAGATTGGATTGTACATCTTAGACTTAACTCTTCGATCTCTTGGACTGATCTCTTGCTGTTAATTGTAGGGTGAAAAGTTGGATGCCGCCTGTCGGAGTCTCCAGCTCACTGGTCTGACATCATCTCTGCTCAGTCAGAACAATTTCCTGACCAGTTCCTCTCTGTCTACCCATACCTGTAAGTACACGTGTACGGGGCACCTGCAGTCAAAAGTGGTCAAATTTATCATGTTCTGTGATTGTTGCTAATAAATTATAGAAAAAAATATTATTTTCTGTTTAGGCCTAAATGATGGCTTTTAAATATGATGTCATTGCTATAATTTCTCATTTTGTTCTAAGAAAAAAAAAAATCAGTTTAATAGTGGTATATTGATACTGGCAATACTGGCTTTAATAGTGCTTGGTAAAAGATGGCATTAAACAAACATAAATTAACACCTTAACCTGAACCCATACAAGCTAAAAATGTCTAGAATTGTTTTGTCAAAGAGTCAGAATTATGTACAGGAGTCTGAAAAGTGACTAGCATTTCTTCTGTGTGAAATACATCAAAGAAAAAAATGCGACTAGGATTTGAGAAATACATTTAAATTAAGATAAAATTTAAACCAGATCTCACAAAACTTTATATATGGAAGTGGGGAATCTCCTCAACCACCACCAATGTTTTTAATAATTTGGAAGGGGCTAAACAATTTGTGCGATTTATTATTTATTGATTTTTCATCTGCTTTTAACTGCATTCAACCCCATATTTTAGCAGATAGACTTTTAAAGAATTACAACATAAACCAAGGTCTAACAGCCTGGATAGTTGACTTTTTAACCTCGAGATCCCAAAAGGTTAAGGTTAATGGTGTTTTATCTGGTAAACTTTTATCTTCTACTGGCTCCCCCCAAGGATGTGTCCTCTCCCCTCTTCTTTTTGTATTATACATAAATGAATGCCGCTCACAATACGATGGTAGACAGATTTTTAAATTTGCAGACGATTCTGTCATTGTCTCTCTTTTAGATGAAAATGTGATTGACCATGGACCGATAGTGAGGGATTTTAATGATTGGTGTAAGTGTTCCTTTTTAGAAATAAATGTGTCCAAAACGAAAGAACTAATTATTGATTTTAGGAAACAGAGCCCACTTCTCCCCCTTACTATCATTGATGGCCAACCCATTGAGATTGTACAAGAATACAAGTACCTTGGCACAAAAATTGACAGTAAGCTATGTTTTGATTCGCACACTGATACTGTTTGTGCTAAAGCCCAACAACGAATGTATTTTTACCGTAGATTGAGGAATTTTAACATTGACCCCACTCTGATGAAAATGTTTTATTCTTGTTTTATTGAGTCTGTTTTAACCTTTTGTTTCATTTGTTGGTTTGGTTCGGTTCCTTGTCCTCAAAGAACAAAAACCGACTAGAGAGCATTGTTCGAACATGTAGCAAGATTGCGGGTATTAACTTTTCCCCCCTCTCACACATCTATTCTAAAAGAGTGGCAAAAAAGGCCCAAGCTATTGCAGCTGACCCCAGTCATCCTTTGTCCGGCCAGTTTAAGTTACTTCCCTCAGGCCGTAGGTATTCCATGCCCAGATGCAGGTCAAATAGATACAGAAACTCTCTCATCCCAACTTCAATCTCGATATTAAACAAATTGCCAGAACTGTTTTAATGTACTTTTCTTTTTTTTTCTTTCTTTTTTTGTGGTTGTGTCGTGTGTTGTGCCTTGTGTTTATCTGCTGGCTGTACAAATAATTGCCCCTCGGGGACAATAAAGTAACCTTAACCTTGACCTTGAATGTGCAGCATCACCTGGATGATGTGACGGCAGCCATATTGCGCCAGAACACACACCAGCTTACTGGTGGAGAGGAGGCGTGATGAAGCCAATCCGTACATGAGGATGATTAGGAGGCCATGATGATGGACAGTCACAGAGGCCAAGGGGCAAATTTGGCCAGGATGCCGGGGTTACACCCCTACTCTTTTTCTAGGACATCATGGGATTTTGAATGACCACAGAGAGCCTCGGTTTAACGTCTCATTTAAAGGATGGTGCTCAGTATATTTGACAGTATAGTGTCCCCGTCACTATTCTGGGACATTAGGACCCACACAGACCACAGGGTGAGCAGCGCTCCCTACTGACCAGGCTCAACCCTGCTTACAGTAGCTTCAGTGGGCTACCAGTCTTGGGCTGCTGGTTTGAAGAAAGTTATAGAGAAAAGCCTCTCACCACAATGACTCGACTCGGTAAAATAGAGTGCAAAACAATCCCAGGTGCTTATACTGTACAGTGGCTAGGTTGACAAGGAAGACTGTGATGAGAGTTGAATAAACTTGCCACCACAAGTCAATGGAAATGCAAGTCAGTTTGGTGGAAAAAGGCCATCTCTTTTATTTCCTCTCCAGCTATAAAAAATGTGATTGTTGCTCATTTTCAGTATAAGCAAAAAATCAGATGGTTAGGTGTTGCCTGGCAAAAGGACCTAACATATGATGATATATGCTGGATGGAAGTCTTGTAATATTATTATAATGGTTTGCAGTGTAATTGAACTATTTCAGAGTAAAACACCTTTTAGAAAGGCTCAATATGCCTGGATGATGGATGTGGTCTTTTCAGAATATGGATGTGTTTCTGGGTACTAATGTATATAAACACATATATGTATATAAATATATAAACCATATCTATAACCTTCTCTGCACTTACATCAGTTTTCTTCTCTGTTTAAAGCACCACGGAAACCTCTTGCCAGTCCAGATATGGAATCCAGTCTGACCCAAGACTTTTCTACAATCAACGGGGCAAACTTTGAACACACAAGCATGTAGTGCTCTCTCTACAGCTGGAAACTTTTGGCAGTAATGGCAAACTATTGATACAACTCATGTCTACCTCTGATTCCTACCATATCCCATATGTTTAGGCTTATCAGATTACTTCAATGTAGAACATGAGTGCACTGTACAAACAGTAATACTGTGTCATTACACAGTTCCTATTTAGTGCCTGTATGACAGTCCAGTTACAGCTACAGTAATTGTACTGGTCATGTAGTGCTTAGCTTTGGTTCTACATGTTTTTGTTTTTATGTATCTGTAACTTTAATGTTACACTGTATATTGTCAGATATAGTCATTAGATGATTAGAACATGGTAAACCTATGTGGTATTAACTAAAGAAAACAAATTTCTATGATTTCTACTGTATTTATATTTAAAAATATCTAATTTAGAATATTTAATGTTGATATTTTACCGTAACATAAAGGTTTGTTTGTTTTTCTACTAGGTCTAAGTTTTTACACATCAATTTAACGAAAGCTGTGCTATTATTTTATACCTTTTTATGTTGTGATTGAATGTTTTTTTAACTTCTAAGTCTGAAACAATGAATATGTGAGACTCATACTTGAATGAATGTGAAACAAATAAAAACATGATCACCACACAGCTGCAAAACTCATTTGTAATCATTTGTCTCAGGATGCAATATTGGGTGCACAGGACATATCCTTGCATTCAGAACTGTAAAGATACACCATTTGCAAAATGAAATAGAAAATAATGTCTTGCTTCCTTTTTATTTTAAATACTGCAATAGTAAAAACAAAAAGTCATAATGTTATGTCCCTAATGCCTTAGTGATTTAACAAGTTTTTAAGGTCTGGGTGTTATGACAATATACAACAATGATTTAAGCGATCCTCCGGATTTAGATTCGGTTGTTGTATTTATAGACTTTAGGCTTTGCTTTATAAATTGCTAAATGTCAGGAATGTCACTTGATTCCAGGTAGTTAGAGTTAGTTTAGATATTAAAGTTGTATTTAGATGTAAAGCTAAAGTTTATTGTGGTGTCTTTCTGGAGTAAAGTAATAAAGCTTTTGAGACAGGAGTAGCGAACTTCATCCATCTAGTAGTTTACTCTTCACTTCCGTTCTCACATGCATTACTATTTTGAATTGTTGAGTAATGATGCAGGATGCATATATGCGTGTGTGCTCAGTGTTTAGATAAAGTTTCAGAACAGCTAAAAGTTACTTTTCTTAATGCCCATTACATCATGTCTGTTAGTGTCCCTATGTCCCTCGCAAGCTGGAGACTCAGAATATGTCTATGTCCCTGAAGCGGGAAGGATGTGGTTGTATTTTCTGTTATTGTCTCACTGGACGGAGACTCAAAATGAGGAGTGTCTGTTGAAAGCATATCTTTATCTTTTCCTGATGAGGATGAGATGTTTCTCTTTTTCAGTTCTGTGATTTGCTGTTGACATCAGAGTGTGTTCACCCTTCTTTCTCCCTGTGGAACTCATTTGCATAGTTACAACTTTAAAGACACTGTTCTAAACTTCCCAAACCACCAGCACCAGAGTACCTCTGAGTATGTGGACTAATGAGAAGTCCTCTCCTTCCCGGGACTGGTACTTGAGTCGTCTTCTTGCCCTGTCCCAAATGGCACAATCGGCTTGTGGACTTACAATGACCTTTAAGCCATTGTCTGTTAAGTCCACGAGACCGTAGGGTGCTCAAGTTCACAGGCCAAGAGGGCCACATTTAAACTACAAAATGTGAAGGGCCACAAATAACAACTTGCATCAAAAATATAATTACTTATTACTTACTTGAACTTTAAACTTTTAAATTTAAATATTACAAAAAAAACACAATCTTGAGAAAATATACTTCTCAAGCCCTGATAAAAAGAAGTCCTTCTAAATTTTCACTAAAATCCTTCTTTCGTAAAAAGAAAGGGAAATCTGAGTCTGCATTGTTTTCAGTAATTCCAGGTCTGGCTGTTGCTCGCTGGTATCTGCTCGAAGACGGTCTGTCAGTTAGACTAGAACGTTGCTTTGACTTTATTATTCCCATTGCAGAGAAAGCAATTTCACATACAGATCCAAAGCAGGTTTCTTCAGCACACTGGATTAATGCAGGGTATGTCTTTCAGAACACTTGGTCCAGAATGTGTCAATGCTCTTTTCTGTAGGATGTTGTTGTGCTGCAGCTCTATAAATTGCTCCTCAAACGCTTCCCTTCGAGGATTTAACGTCCGCAAAACTATCTCTTGTAGTTCCCTGAGATATGAACGTAAGCGCTGGGTGAAAATGAGCCTGGTTCTGTGACTTGTTAAAGGGGTGGTATGATGCCCTTTTCACAAGATGTAAAATAAATCTCTGATGTCCCCAGAGTGTGTATGTGAAGTTTTAGCTCAATATACCCCACAGATATTTTAATATAGCATGTTAAATTTGTCACTTTTTGAGGATGAGCAAAAACGCCTCCTTTTGTGTATGTCCCTTTAAATTCAAATGAGCTGCTGCTCCTGGCACAGGGGGCGGAGCTACAAGAGCTCGTGTCCTTTTACCTCACACAGACATGCACTGAAAATTTCAAAAACTTTTAGCCTTTTATGTTCCAACCAGAGTCAGAAAGATGGAGAGACTCAAGAAGAAGTGACAACATGTAGACAACATTCCTGAATGGTTAGTTGATGAATTTATGTAGCTTATGTGTAGTTATTTAAGTAATCTTAAATCTAATCTAGTCATTGATTAGCATATTCTTGATAATCTATAAATCGTGTTCTGGGGGTGGGGTTTATGTAAATTCTAGGGTTGGTGATGTCACTAACCCGGGAGGAATGTCGTGTAGTCCCTACCAGCCGTTTGTTGTAGTCCTTAAAGTCCCTGTAAAGGTAATTCTAAAAAAAAATTCTAAACACATTATACATGTTAGAAATGTATTGCTAAAATATATTACAAAGACTGTGAACTGCGAAGTACTGAATTGTGGAGTTAGACCGTTAAACAGTTTTTCACCATTGCTATTTTCCGGATTTTTTGGGCGGGGCTAAAACGGGGGCTCGATGACGCACTGGAGCCCCTGAGCTACTGGACACGCCCCTACTTGATGACGCACTGGAGCCCCTGATGCTGGCCGCGGCGCTCCATAACAATATAAATATAGCACATTCGCATCAGTTTGCCGCTCAATCGCGAGTTACTGTCAGTCAGTACTATTATTAGTTACTACAGCCTACAGTTTGCTAGTTAGCTATGCCTTCGTCACAGAAATGCGTACTACCTGGATGCGATCATGTACGAAACAGATCGGTGTCCTTATTAAAATGTCCTATAAACGATCACATCAAGAAGAGGTGGATTAATTTTGTGAAGAGCCACCTTGATGGAGAGCTGAGGATCACCACCAAAACCAGCCTCTGTAGTGATCATTTTACACGGGATAGTTTTATAAACTTTCGTCGGAGACAACTGGGATGCTCTGATAATCCGCTGTTACTGGTGAATGGGGCCGAACCGACTATCTCCCGCCTCCCGACTTCATCCTCCCGTCGCGCCGACACCTGGTGCCATCCTCGGCAGTGCGTGCCCACCAATGAGGGTAAGCTGCCTTGTGTGCTTATGTTATAATTATAAACCTAATAAGCTGCTAGGAGCATCCATTCCGGCTGTAGCTGTGACAGTTGAGTGTGGCGACGGCAGCTTCCCCGCGAGTGGGCGTGGTTTCAGCGCAGCCAGCGGACACGCCCCCAGCGTTTGAGAGCAGAGACCACTGCTCATTTTTTCAAGATTTTGATAGCTTATTTTATGTTCTTGCCGGCTTTTTTTATCATTCAAATTTGGCTGGGTGGCTAATAACACATTTTTCTGTGATATGACAAACTCAGAACACATACTTAATTTTGACTTTACAGGGACTTTAAAAAGCGATTTCTTTAAAAGAAAATATCTCCCTTTGCTTTGAACTTTGATAGTCATAACTTTGCAGATGTTGTTTATGCTCAAACAGCAGCATTACACACTAACTAATGTTAGAATAGTGAAATCATAATCAACCCCTTTAATGCAGAAAAGTGAGTGTAATGTCTTTCCTGAAGTTGCTGGAGAACAGGTTTCGCTTCACCCATATCATTCAGCATCATCGCAAAAATCTTGTGTGTCCCTTGAAGCTTACGTTTGAGTGCATTTAAATGTCACGTAACATCAGTCAGACAAGCTGCATTGTGCATGAATGTGTCTTCGAGGGGTGCCAGTGAATCAGGTCTTCTCTTTCAGAAATATGCGCACAAGTGGAAGTAATTCAAGGACATTTCCGCCACTAAGCCATCTGACCTCTGCATTGCCAAGCCAGGGTATGCGCTTTCAAACTCTGCAACCAAGGTGTGCAAGAATAAAATTGACTGTTTGTGTCACAGTGTCCATTGTCATTTTGAGCTCTCCACATTTACAGTAAGCTTGCTACACAATTGCTCCTAATGCAGAATGCAGTGGTCTGAGAAGAAGGCTGGCATTTCAGGATCTTTTCTAAGTAAAGCAATTAATCCATTTCCCTTTCCAACCATTGATTTGGCGCCATCAGTAGTCAAAGAAACAAGCTTTTTTAAATGTATGTTTTTGCCTGGTCCATGAAAAAAACCCATCAGTGCTGAGTGAATGACCTCTCCATGGGTTTGGCCCTTAAATGGGAGCAAAGTCAACATTTCCTTGACAAATACCTCCCCATGGCAACTGTGAAAAGAGATGAAATTAATTCTACTCGTCTGGTCACTGTTAAATCAGACAACTGTAGGTGTGAGATTTACCTGATGATGTCGTCCTTGTTCTTAAAATCTGAAAACGGCGATTCTGCACAGTCCATAAATGTCTTTTTGAGAAATTCTCCCTCTTTGCTTTTGCAATATACCAAGCGATTCTGAAAGAGGCCTCGGTAATATTGCCAGCACTTTAACATTGCTGTAGAACATGGATCGCTGGCATGAAACCCATCCTTCTGACTCTGGATAGGCAACACTGACATCAGGATGAAGTCGCTCATGGTGGCGTTGCAAATTAGCTCACTTTAATACAGCAATAGTTTTTTGACAAAAAATGCGAATGCCTTTTCCGCAAAGGCGAAATCCATTTGCCACGCAGAGTTGAAATCTGTTTTCATCGCCATCCTTCCTTCCTCTATCACTGAGGAGCAATGGTAACGCATGCGCAGATTACTTTACTTTCTGAACTAAACTGTCAGTTATAACAGGAGGTTTTGCAAGAGTGCTTGCTTTCTGTTAACACATTGACAATTTGAATACAAGTTTTGTTTTTCATGCTGTTAAGAGGACCGTAGGCCACCTACACAAAGTATCAGAATTGTCAATCGCATTTTGCCTAATATTCATGCTACTTTTGAGCTCAAATTATACTAAAACTGCATTAATCTTTAGCATGACTCGGAATACAAAATTAATGCTGACGGGCCAGATTCAGGCCACCTGTCGTAGGGTGTCCCATTTGTCATTTTTTCTCGCTTGATTAGTTGGTCTGGAGCCTGAAGTGGTTGGCTGGACAGGTCATATAACTGTGCTGAAAACTGAGTATCTGAATTAGTCAGATTAAACTGTCCATTTTTCTATGGCCGGGATTGTAGGATGGGCTCGAGTCTAAGAGGATCCTGGGGAGGAAAGGTTGATGTCTTGCTGGTGGATGCGAGTGGCAGTTCGAATTAAACGACTTCCACGTGATGAAGCCGGCGGCGGAAAGGGGATGATCCCACGGGCGGCTGAGGATCGGTGGAAATAAATTATCCGTCATCAGACGGGTCAGAGTTCAGAGTTCATTTCTGCAATTTGGCAAAGGCATATTGTCCCCATCCCTCATTCTGTGGAAGAACTACAACGCTGAGTGGATGCTGGTTAAAAAGAAAGTTTAACCAAAATGCATTCAAATATGATTCAGTGACATACAGTGGAGTCATATTCAAATCACTGAAGCATGAATGATAAAACGGCCTCTCACTGTGTCTTTAGATTTGCTCACTGAAATTAGGTCGTTCCAGTTGTCGGTTTCGGCTCTCTCAAATATCCCGAAGGCATCAGTCTGATTTTCTTTCGTACACAAACTCACATTCTCAAAGACTCAAACAAATAAACTGTCCTTATCCTTATTTCTATTTGAAAAGATCTCCACTATTGTTCATGTAAAATAGCTGGATTGAAACAGAGTCCTGTGCTGTATAGGAAGCAGCTGTATATGAAGGCTGGTTGGTGGACGCATTATTACAGTGGCTCCTGCTGTGATAACACATTTCCATCGCCTGAGACGAAATCAACAGGGACTGATTTCAGAGCCAGGGGAGTGTTCAGCTGCAACACTCTCAGCTTCATTGGGATTCTCATTGGATCCAATCACACTACAGAATGCAAAACCCCAGCCTCCCGGACAAAATACATCACTGTCAGCTCCAGAGCTGTGCAATGGCAAGTCCTTAAATTGCTATATTTTTCTCCATCTTCCCCACATCCCTTTCACTCTTTTTATTGTTTCATGAGAGCAAAAGGGATGAAGCCCAAATGCAAATTTATTCTATATTTTTACGTCAATCTACTGCATTAACACAGTACAATCTGAAAAATTGGAATTAAAAAATAATGAAATTAATAAGTCACTAATAAAGAAAATAAGTCACTAATAAAATAAACAAATGTGTGACATTGAACATAGCTGAACTAATTTGTGTATTGTGTTTTGTATTAAATTACGCAAATGCACAATACAATCTCAGACTCAGAATTGTATAATCAAATCTGCATTTTCCATCTCTGATTTATTGTTCAATGTGAATTGTTTACTCTGTTTGACTATTTTCATTCTGATTTTGAATCAGAGCAGTAGGTTGCAATTTGACAAGCAACTTAGAGCGGCACTGGGTCTCCAGTCTACCAGCAAGAGCCAAGTAGGATAAAGTCATTTGCTAATTCAAGGTAGATTTATGTTGTAGACATCTACGTTTCACAAGGCTCAGTGCAATATTCATCGTAATAGACAAAAGCATGACATTTTAGTTAATTTAATTCGTTTTTCAGTAAAATTTCAATTCTATCATTATGAGTAACCTGTATGACTTTCTTTTTCTTTTTTTGTGTGGTAAAGTGCTATCTAGCAGAATGACAAGCAGCCCTTTTTCTCAGAATGTAAGTGAATAATGACCACAGCTATTTCTGCTCCCATCCACTTTCTTTCTATGGGAAAAAAATCTGCTAAATACCCCATTTTATGTTCTACACAAGCAAAAAGCATACGAGTTTGGAACAGCATCAGAGTGAGTAAATGATTGCATAATTAATTACATAATTGTAATTACAAGTTTTCTTTTCTCCTTTTCTAGACCAGACAAAATTGTTCTTGGAGCCAACAGTTGCTATTTTGGGGTTTAACAACTGTCAGTTTGAAAGAGAGAAAACGTTTAGTACAATTGAAGCCAAAACCTTAAAAAATCTCTTCACTGGCAGATTGAAGCTTTGTTCTGTAATTTCTAATTCTGAATAAAATTCATTGTCTGGGTGTAAAGTCTGTGAGACCATGACATTTTTCAGTTTTCAAGACATGTTTTTCAATTATTTGGAATACATATTAAAGGAATACTAATACTACAAATAATAATAATAATGTGAATGTGTGTTATCCCTGTGATGGACTGTCCATCTGTGCCCATCTAAGTGATTATGGCTGTCAAACATAAAACCAAAAATTATTAATCTCATTAGATTAATAGTAGACTGTCTGCTTTAAAGGACAAGTTCGGTATTTTACACTTAAAGCCCTGTTTTCAGATTGTTTCTGATGAAATAGAACGGTTAAGATTAAAATTTGGACACATGCTGTAGTTTTTGTCCAACTCCATTGACTTGTATTGGATGTGCTGTGAGGTACGAGTCAATGGAGTTGGACAAAAACTACGATAAAACCTGTTGGAAAGCATCTTTTGCAGCGATTTTTGTGTGAGCATATCAGTTAAAGGGGTCATGACATGTTTTTTTTTATTTTATTATTATGTTCCCTTAGGTGCAATTATAGTATTACTATAGTTTTTTTTTACAAAAAACTTTTAAAATGTAGTGATTTATGACCTTTTCCCACCCTGTTTCTCATCCTCTGATTCAAACAGTCTGTTTTGGGGGTGTTTCCCCTTTAAGAGTTCAGTGTTAACGCCCACTGTTATGATTGGCTAACGTCAGTGCCCATGCATCAATTATTAACGCCCCCAGCCAGAACGTTTGCGGATTCGGCGTAACTGTTTAATAGCGGGTGATGCATGCGAAGCGATGGCTCTTGCAATGATAAAACCTTATTATGTTTGAGCCAGAATCAGATGAGGAATCAGAGGAAAATGAACCATCACCACAACAACGAAGACTGGATCAGCCCGTGTCCACATGGAAAGTGAAACTATTTTGAATTAATAAAAAAAAAATTAACCCGAGACACTTGAAAACGGATTATTGTTGCATAATTATCCTATAGCTTCATTTGCTAACAGTTTAACATTATTTAACTAATTCCAATGAAATGATAGGGTGTACCACGGACAAAAATGCATGCACAGACAGGCCATCTTTGAAGATGTAGCATTGATAAAGGCAACATTTTTAATTTTCTATCACATGTAACGTTAGGCCTACTAGAAAGGCGACATATTTTCAAGATTCTCTTATACAAATGTGTTTATATTAGCCATGGTAAAAAGTAAGTTTGCGTCGTCGTTATTGAGCCCATAGTCGGCACGGACTTATCTTTGAGCAACAGTTTTCTGGCAAAGCCAAGCATCATATTGGGATTTTTTCCTCAAAAACAGAACACTGCCGTGACTGGGACGTCCGCAAAAAATAAAGTGCATCCATTTTTCCCTGACGACTGGATCTTTCAGCGTATTTAAAAAGTAGTTTAAAGTTTTAAATACATTACTTACAGTTTGCGTCGTCGTTGTTGAGCCCAGAATAGACGGCACGGACTTATCTTTGAGCAACAGTTTTCTGGCAAAGCTCAAAACAGTCATCCTTAAAATGTATAGAACAAACGCTTAAACTAACACTGCCGTGACTGAGACGTCCGCAAAAAATAAAGTGCATCCATTTTTCCCTGCCGACTGGATCTTTCGCAGCGTATTCAAAGATGTAGCTTGTCCACAGCCAGGAACAGCACATCTGCGGCGTCGTAATCTCCCTGTACACAGACCCACTCGCTCTCCGTCGACTGAACACTTGTGAGGCGCGCAGCGCGCGGGCGCGACAACGATACGAAATGAGCGTAGTTGTCTTGCGCTTAAAGCGTAGTTGTCTTGTTCTGGAGGCGGTCATATGCAAACGCTGGTACGTCACTTCGTACCGTGACGTCACTTCTTACCATGGATCCAGAACGAGCTGTATTTAGAGCTTGATTAAATAAATGATTCGTTTATAATGGGGAGGACGTCTTAAGCTATGAAACTTGCAGGACGTTTTAATGGTACAAAGACCTCTTATATACCAAAATATCAAGGCAAATTTGGTTTCTCATGTCATGACCCCTTTAACACCCCTGACCACTCGGTGAGTTTCATGTCTTTGTAAACGAAAGTTTCATTTGTTTTAGGAAGGATATTCCAGTGCACCTATGCAGGCATTATGGAGGTGAGGGGGAAAGCGAAAGAAACCGAAAATTCTCGGGACAGCAGCATGTGTCCAAATTTTAATCTTAACCGTTCTATTTCATCAGAAACGATCTGAAAACAGGGCTTTAATTGTAAAATACTGAACTTGTCCTTTAACATCTGCTAACACTTTATTTCGATGCTCCAAACCGACATTCTACTGACTATAATTTACTTTGCAACCACATGTCAACTTATTCTACTAACCCTAACCCCTTATTTTACTATCCCAACCCCTACACCGAACAGTAATACATAACTAATACTCTTATGAGAGTTAGTTTACATGTAGATGCAACGTTACTTATAATCAGCATGTCTAAAGAATGTCTAAAAGGGGACCATCAAAATAAAGTTCATACACGTTTTCATTTTTTTCAGACCATATTTAACATAAATGTTTCACACAGCATTATTTTCAGCATTATATTTACCTTGAATTCATGAACAATCACTAAACTTTTTCCATGAAAAATTCATTTTTTAAAAATTCTTCATTCTTCAAACTGAACAGGGGCAATAGTCTTGAAACATATTTTCCATACTCTGTTGTCTTTTTCCCATACTTATCCAGACCTGGAAATTACTCAAATTCCACACTTTTTCAAACTGTGTAGGAACCCAGGAAACCAATGTTGTAAATTCTTTGTGCTTCAGTTAATTTTATTTTTGCTCGTTTTTTCTTTATTTGCTCAAGCGCATCCAAAAATGGAGTTACACACTCTGATTTTGTTCAATTTCACTTGTGCTTTGGCATCCTTTTGTGATGCAAAACATTAACGATGCTTTGGAAAAAGGGTTTAATAAACCCAAACGAAAAAAATAGAAAAGCCCTACTATCATATGCCTTTACAGCAATTGACATATACACTATAGTGCACAAGTCAAAAGGACATGAAAAATAGCAGCCTTTAGGTTTGGAACAACATGATAAGTAGTTAAATAATAACAGAAATTTCATTCTGGGCTGAACTATTTCTCCAGATAAACTCAGTCTGAAATGTCATTGCTTAGTGCTCATAATGGCAGCCTTCCCCAGTTTTGGCCAGAGCTTGTGAAACGGACGTTTATTAGTGCCGATGAGAGCTCATCAAATGCTCCATTTGGGCTCCAGCTGCAGTGTGATGAGGAAAGATGATTGCATGCTCTCATTTCATTCATCAACATTAGCCACAACACTGATCAGATATAACTGAGTTCATATGATGCACCAGCCATGTATCACTTAATAATGCTGAGGGACTGTCAAATAAATCAGGAGATAATGAAAGGAGGAAGAATATAATTGCACAATGCCACGTTTCCACTTGGGAAGTGTTAGACTTCTAAATGACAGTGCGATCTATTAATCTGTTTTTCAAAGTCTCTTATGCTTACAATATACCTTGAGTCTTTAATATAGACACTGACTGGGCTATTGATTATTGGGCTGGCCTATGGTGTGAGTAATGTGGTCAAAGTTACGTAACCAGTCAATACAGAGATATCACCACTTTTTACTGTTCTCTCAATAACCAGAATCAGTTTTATAATAATAGCCTAGTTCCATAATCTACCTTTATAAGCATAGATACTCAGCACTGACAGGAAACACTATCCACTTTTTGTCCGCCTTATTTTCCATTCCTTTTCTCCAAAGCATTTTTTTTTCAATATGCAGAAATTCTTCAGCAATTTATCCAACCATAAAAATTCTAATAATAAAAAGCATTTAAGAATCAAGACATGAATTAAGAAAGAACAAGATATGGTTATAAATTATGGTTGAAGACACTCATTACTCACTACTCATTGCGTATGGTATAATTGAATCAGAAATTATGGTCCAATACAAAACTATTGACCACTAACTACTGAGCGAGCTCTATAGTCCATCTCGTCTATTGCGATCTCAAAACTCTGGCCAGGTGATAATACCTAGAATATCAAAATCAACTGCAGGCGGTAGATCCTTTTCCTATTTAGCACCAAAACTCTAGTACAGTCTTCCTAACTTTGTTCAAGAAGCAGACACACTCTGTCAGTTCAAATCTAGACTAAAAACACTCTTTAACCTGGCATATATACAGGTGCTGGTCATATAATTATATGACCAGCACCTGTACTGTATATGCCAGGTTCAAGAGTGTTTTTAACACTATATCATGTGAAATAATATCATGAAAAAGTTTATTTAATTCAGTAATTCCATTCAAAAAGTGAAACTTGTATATTATATTTATTCATTACACACAGACTGATATATTTCAAATGTTTATTTCTTTTAATTTTGATGATAATAACTGACAGCTAATGAAAATCCCAAATTCAGTATTTAAGAAAATTAGAATATTACTTAAGACCAATACAAAAAAAAATATTTTTAGAAATTCTGGCCAACTGAAAAGTATGAACATGAAAAGGATGAGCATGTACAGCACTCAATACTTAGTTGAGGCTCCTTTTGCCTGAATTACTGCAGCAATGCGGCGTGGCGTGGAGTCGATCAGTCTGTGGCACTGCTCAGGTGTTATGAGAGCCCAGGTTGCTCTGATAGTGGCCTTCAGCTCTTCTGCATTGTTGGGTCTGGCGTATCACATCTTCCTCTTCACAAACCCCATTGATTTTCTATAGGGTTAAGGTCAGGCGAGATAACTGGCCAATTAAGAACAGGGATACCATGGTCCTTAAACCAGGTACTGGTAGCTTTGGCACTGTGTGCAGGTGTCAAGTCCTGTTGGAAAATGAAATCTGCATCTCCATAAAGTTGGTCAGCAGCAGGAAGCATGAAGTGCTCTAAAACTTCCTGGCTGCGTTGTCCTTAGACCTCAGAAAACACAGTGGACCAACACCAGCAGATGACATGGCACCCCAAACCATCACTGAGTGTGGAAACTTTACACTGGACTTCAAGCAATGTGGATTCTGTGCCTCTCCTCTCTTCCTCCAGACTCTGGGACCTTGATTTCCAAATGAGATTCAAAATATGCTTTCATCAGAAAAGAGGACTTTGGTCCACTGTGCTTTATTAAATCCAGAGTCAACGCAGATGTCTACCAGGACATGTTCAGAGCACTTCATGCTTCCTTCATTTTACAGCAGGATTTGCACCTGCCCACACTGCCAAAAGAACCAAAACCTGGTTCAATGACTATGGTATTACTGTGTGATTACTGTGTGATTTCATGTAATATTCAATTTTTCTGGGATTTTGATTTTGTGGGTTTCATAAGATGTAATCCATAATCATTAAATTATAACAAATAAAGGCTTGAAATATCTCACTTTGCATGTAATGAGTCTATATAATATATTAGTTTCACCTGTTAAGTTGATTTCCTGAAATAAATAAACTTTTTGAATTATTTGACCAGCACCTGTACATAACATATGATCACATTTCTATAATTCACATCCATTAAAGGATTGTTAAGCTGCATACATTAGGTCAACCGGACCCGCAAACACTTCCTCTAACACCCAGTGTACTAAATTATTTTCCTGTTTATCACTATACAGCTTTCTTATTTGTATTGGATATAGAGCTATGTAAATAAAGGTTACTTGACTTGACTTTTGATAAAGTGAACATTTTTCAAGTAAACATTCTTAAATATGTTGTACAGACATATACATTCTCAACACTGCTGTGTCAATGGCAATGCTTTATGGGAGTTGGCGGTCACTGCTGAACTCTTTTGATGTGATTCCCATTTTCATGGTAACAACAACTGATTGGTAGATCTCTTCTCAGGATTTTGGGTATGATATCTCTCCAGGAATTAGTTTTTTTTTTTTTTTTACTTGGAATCACATTGACACAATCTCTTAATGTTTGATGGCTCATGACAAGGCTGCTAAATATTGTTGTAGTTAAGTAATTTGTGATGTCAAGAAACAGAAAATGTCACACTAGCGTTGAAAACAACTGGGAACATTTTATTGCTGGACAAAGCTGTCAAGAGTGAAAACAATAACTGATGAACTGAAAAAAAAATAACACAAAATTAAAATGACTGCAGACAAATCGAGTGCTGTGATGTGTTGAAAAAAAAGAAAAAAAGATTAAATATACATGAGCAAAAAAGATGAGGAATTCCACTATTGCCGACACAAATGGTCATAATGCAACAAACCTATAGAAATCAACAGCGCAACATGGTGAAAATCATAAATACACAGAATGAGACACCGACAAAAAACAAAAATCATGGACTCCAGAAATGTGGTGGCAGTATGAATCCAATCCATCATCCACCTTTATTATGAGCTCTTGTAAGCTTGTTAAAATAAAAAACAAGAACCAGTAGTAAAATAACCAGTAACATGGAGCCTTGTTAATGCGGAGGGTGTTTTCAACCAGTTGACGTCTTCTCGCACATCTGACTCAGTAACACCACTGAGACAGAATAGCATCTTTCATAACACTATGAGTGGGGTCCATACGTCTGAGACCACAGAGTTAAAATGTGTCTGGTTTGCATCTGTTTTTGTCATAATAAAATACATAAGGAATTTGAGTAAAAAGTAGGAATTAGTCAAGAGTTTTTATTTGTCTTTGTTTTTAGTATGTCCCCCTTTTGATTTACCCGAAAGCAGCCTGGACTCCACACGTTTGACCAGCTGATCCATGTTATCCAGCGCAATTTGTGCACATCAATGGAAGCAATCAGATCCATTGTCAGATTTGGAGTTGGACAAATTAGCTTATTGATTAGCAACCTATTTCTTCTTCATTGTACATCACACCATTTTTTTGTTACAGTACATGTACCTCTGCTCATTTCACGTTTTGAATGTTTTACAGATTTTCAATGTGGGCTCAGACTTTTGGACTTTCCAGTATGAGCTACAATAAACTAGATGTTTGTTCAGTTGGTACAGATAGAGTATGAAAATTTCAAAATCAACTGTTATGTACAATAATGAGCTACAAAGTACCACATCTATGATGTAATAAAATATGTAAACATATTTATTGTTTGACACAGCTGACTGTGACAACATGAAATATACACTCATTCACATTGAATTCGTCTTCCGCAAATCATATTTCAGCCCTCCATCAGACAACAGATTGCTTCGCTCACAGTTGCTCCATATTTGAGACGTGTGTGTAGCAAATGACTTAAGCAGTCAAAACTGAAAGGAGAATCCCGAATTTAATGTAGAATGTCTCGTTTTCCATTTGTAATAAATAAATGCTTTTCAGTTGAATCTGTTTATACATGGCAGAGCTCAATCAGAATATGAATATTAAAGCAAGTTAGTACTTGACGGACACTGGTAGAGAAAAGGATGAGAAATAAAAGCAGAAACAAAGGAAAAATGAGTATGCTAAAAAAATTAGGAAAAAACCCCCACCATTTGATTAATGGAACATTTCTTCTCCTGCTTGGGTTAGACAAGTACTGGTTTATGGCAAATTTTCCCACTTTGCATCTTCAAAACAACATCCTCTAGATCTCCTCTTTGCAAAGATATCAGTACTACATCACACACATCACATGCATGCCCAAAATCATGACCATTACCCATGATCTGCGTTGATTTGTACAGGGTTACAATGGACAAGGGTTGCTTTTTTTTCTCCTTTTGTCTTTTTTTTTTACACCAAGTATTTTGTACCTTAGAAAGTCACTTGAGGGATAACAATGTAACAATGAGATATTTTACACTGGCATTGTCCCACAACCAGACAGAAAATAAGGTATCAAGGTCCCCAGAGTCCTATTTGCCTTCTCCCTATACGCTTACCGTACGCTTAAGTGTGCTTCAGATCACAGAGCTTGGAAATGGGTTCATTTTGACTCAATGAGTGAGTTTTTAAAGGACTTTTTTGTGTGTAAAATCACTGTTTCCTGTTCAAGTTTTTTTTCTCTCTGTCATTTGGATTTCGTTTTATACATAGTATTCCTTGTCCTTGTCTTTGGGTCTCTTGTTGCTGGCACTCTTAGTGCTGGGCTGTTTGTCTTTCACTACCGTGCCGTTATTCTGTGCCGAATTGCTAATGTAGTTCCGTGTTTCATCTACCTGATAGGAGCCCTCGTCCCTGTTCCTGTATTTGTACATGGCATAGAGGAGGATGAGGATGCACAGGGCGGCAGCAGAGATGATCCCGACCACCATGCCCGTAGTGCTGCTGGACTCGCGTATTACCTCCGAGGCACCAGGGGGCACTCTCTTGATTCCCGGCTCAGTGGGCAGGGCGCTGGGGATGGTGCGCAACATGGGCTGCGTGATGTACGGCCCCTTCGGTTTGGTGCCGTCCATGTCCAAAGATGTGGGGAGTGGGAGCAGCACTATGTCTGGTTGGGGTTTGATCTCACGGTTGTTCATTTTCCCGGCGGGGATTTTAGGAGCGGCCTCGGCCGTGACGGGGGACGAGCTCCTGAGGTCAGGCAGAGGCGGGATGGCCGTAGTCCTGCCCGCCTCAGAGGCCTTGCTAGGTTTAAAGTCCTTTGCTTCCCACTTGGGTGCGAGAGCTTTGTAGCCACCTTCGTAAGTCGACGTGGTCAAGATCTTATCTGTTACCAGGGAGAAGGTGGTGTAAAAATCTTCATCGTCAGTAGGGGGGAGGCTAGAGTCGAAGGCCTCCCCAGAGCCAAACCCCGAAATCACCAAGCCATCACCATCATCATCATCACCATCATCATCATCACAATCATCGCTGCCTTGGTGCGACAAGCAAGGTACCCCCGCCTCGATGGCAATTGACAGGGACTCTTTGGTGGTCTTAATAATGGTGAGGACGGGGTGAAGGGTCGGGGGAAGGGGGATGAAAGGGGCTCGAGTGGAAACAGGGGGAATGTCTATGGGATCCTCGACTAGAACGGGGATGACTAACTCCCCTCCTGGGAAGCAGAAGAAGAAGAAAGGAAATTAGTGTCCATTCAAGTTTGGTTGCTTGCTAAACAGGCAACTGTACATGACCAATTAAAGCAAAGCAAGAATATTTGGAAAGGAATATGACAAAAACACTCTTGGCCAAAACCAAGAAAGAACAGAAAGAAAGAACGGAAATGTGAAAATGCCAGGTACATTTATCAAAAGGCTTGTAGGGACATGCAGGGTCTCGAGCTTTCTTTTTGGCATATTTAACTGACCTCTACATGATGTCCCTGACACTTAGAGCATCCGGAACAAGTTAAACTAGTGAACATAGTCTTTAATTTTGCTACATCTTGGGAAGTGTAGATAGGTGAAAGTAAAAAGCTGAGCTGATCTGACTGCTTACGTTGTGAATTCATTTAGGAAATTTACGTCTAAGCATCCTGTTGGCTCAACGAACATAAGACCAATGAAGAGCGTAATATATGGAACACTCCCAAAAAATAACATTATTGTATTGAGATTTCTAATTTTCTGAGCGGCTTATCAAGACTGTAGAGAAAATCACTTTATTACTTTTCTCTTTCAAGTCTGTCACACTTGAGATGAAAGCCAATTGCCTTTTGACAGTTCTTATGAAATTGCCACAATGGCACAAGTCGCAAGACAGTTCAACAACACCTGAATGTTTCGTCTCATATGTGAACTTTATGTCAAACTATAGGTTTGATTCACACGATTCACACTGAGGGTGATTATTTTAATTGTTGAAAACATTACATACACACATTGGGGTTCATGCAATTTTTTATTTATTTAAGATAAAACGTAAAACCATTCTTAAGTAAACTGAAGCATTCAGCTCACAGGATTAATGGATTTTTAACGATTTACTGAATAAGGCCCAATGTTTTTACAAATAAAACCTGGTCGTTTTTCACGAAGGAGGCCAATTGTACATTTCTTGAAGATTTTTTCCTTTTTTTTATTGTTACAAGGGATACATCCAGATGTTGATTGAATCTGCTCAAACTTAAGCCAAGGTGGCTTGACTGATTACAGACATAGGGCACTATAAGGCAACACAGGTCTCAAACAACAGACCAAAAGAAACAAAAGGAAAGGAAAGAAAAATTAAAAGCAATGCAAACAACTGGTTAATGGTTAGAGCAAATCACTAGAAACATTCGCAAACCAAATGCACAAAGTCAAAAAGAGAGTAGTAAGCACATAAAAAAAGAAAATGATTCTAAAAAATAATAAGCCTATTAAACAATTCATCAAAAGGTGGAAGCATACCAACAGTTCTGTGACTTACATCAACAAATTGCCCGCATGATTTTGGCAGGAAGAAAAAAATTTACAAAAGAAAGTTGTGTAAGAATGCTTGGGAATAAGTATGGTTAATCTTTAAAAATGTATTTAGGCAATCAATTTATCCTCTAATTTGATATATAATATTTTTTCTTAGACAAGATGATACAGGGAGGCAACGACACATACATTCACACCATGACATGAAAAATAACTTCACCATTCTGCTCATTTGTTCTGTCTTTTGATAAATAAATCATTTTCTCTACAAAAGAAAACTGTACATTTTTTAAAGATAATTTAGCTTTGAAGTATCTACATGTACAGATACATATTTTCTTTTTTTTAAACATGGATTCTTAAACAATAGAATGACTGTACATATTGTACTGTTGCTAAGAGGAGAAAGGGAGGGTCGAGAGAGAGAGATAGAGAGAGAGAGAGAGAGAGAGAGAGAGAGAGAGAGAGAGAGAGAGAGAGAGGCCTATGAACAGACTAGGTAGGAAATGACATAGATGGAAGTGAACGTGTACGTCAGTTGCCATGTCCATGTAAGGGCGGTACGAAGCGGTCGGGCGGCAATAGAGCTTTGGGCTGTAAGGAAGGGATGGGGATATACAAACAATGAGCATATACATGCCCATCTACCAGATCATATAGAACTCAAGACTGACACTCATACTGACCCTAAGCTGCAACTTCTGTCCCATGCAGTTTAAATGTTAGATTTAGATTTAAACAATTTAGGAGTCAGATTTCCACTGGGAAAAATCATGACTACAATTATAACTGATTTTGATTGTTTGGAGTAGATAGTGGTGAGTAAAAATTAGCATTTTTTTTTTTTAATACTTATAAAGCTATCAAAGTTCTCCAATATTGATCAAGCTAATCAAGAAAAAAGAGAAACTAAACAGGAATCAATATAGAACATATAAATATACACATATAAATATAAGTACATATATAAATATAGACAAACCAGACGATATACATGTATACACATGTATACATGTAAGCAATAAAGAGGAATAACTGAAAAATGATCTCACACTATCAAGATTGAAATAATCAGAAAAAACATAGTGAAGCCAAACAGAGGAGGGACACTGTACCGTCACCACCTTCACAACTAATAACACCATTATTAGTTTTCTTTTGTAAATCTATTGTTAGTAGCTTGACGGCACAAAGCAGGGGTGGGTTTATTTCAGGAAAAGGAGGAAAATCACTTTTTTTTTTGTTTCACTGCAAGGTGAAATCATGCTTTTTAACAAGTTGCATTTAGGGAAAGTAGAATCACAGCACTGCAAGCTTGGATCAGGAGGGCTGAGAACAGGGTTACAGGATATTGAGAAACCCATGGGCTAAAGGCTGTGGGATATCAACTCGAATCAACCAAATCTCAATCTCAATACAGAGATAAAGACCTCGTTGATTTTATGACCACTTGAACATAATGCTAATCCTGAATGCATTCAGACAATTTAGAACAGAAATATTCTGCAGAAATCATTGCATAACCAACAGCCGTTCGCTCAACATAAATGACAGTAAAGACTGGGAATTCCACAAATTAGCATCCTTACAAGACATAAAACATATCTGGGAGATGTCTCTAACAGACACATCAAAAAAGAGTACATTTAAATTTGTATGCATGTAGGACATGAGAGAGATTGTTATATTATGCAGTTCATCAGTATGGGGTTTTTCAATGGTTGATACCGTTACTGAATGAATGAGCAGTCGGTGAGCAGAGCAATTTAATGACTCAAAACAAGTGGACAATTTTTACTAAACCTACAAAAACCTAGTATAAATTAGTTTAACAGTTGAAACTAGTATAGCAATTGGCAAAAGGGTTGCCTAATTTTGCCTTGTTTATCACGTTTCACGGATTCCCTAGTTCGTCCTGAGCTAAATGGGTGAATTTATTGGCTTCAGATGATTTGATCAAGATGAAGGCATCTACTAAAACCACAGGCACAAAGACAGCGCCACAGAGGACCCCGGCATGTCTCAGTAAATACTTTAATCGTACATTAGCTATGATCATTTTCACAGTGTCTTAGGGGACTGTATTTGTTTTGCAGAGAGGATATAGGAGGAAGTGTTCTTTGGGCTAAGCTCCATTACATAGCAAACACTTCCACACTGCATTAAGCCTCCAGCTCAGCTAGATTGCAGCGTTCTCTGCATTTGCTTACAGGAGTTCATTCTTGTAAACAAATGTGAAGGGCCACCCTCTTTCTCAGCTGTTAATGCTCTCTAAAAACATCTCCGGCACAGAATTCCACGTTTAGAGCGGAGAGGATGCGAAACGAAAGAAATTAACCATAACAGCTGACATTCACAGTAGTGCTCTCTCTCTTGTGGCCCCAACCAAATCCAAGTGCCCTTGGTCCAGATATCCGTGCCTAAACTCCGTGACCATCTTGTTTTCGCTGAGTCGAGCCAAACAGCGATGAATGCCGCAGGTGTGTGGGGCTAAACCTGCCTGATCCCCTAAAAGAGGAGTATGTGTGAGCTGGCCCCTGTGGTTCAGTCAAATCCTTTTGTGTCAACCATGCATTGTGCCCAGTTTGCGACTATTGCGGTTTTCGTCTGATAACTCATCAGCAGTATGAGAACTGAAAACCCTGGGAAATGAGAAGGCTGTGTAACTGCTGAGGGGCTGTTTTTATAGATACAAAAACTGACCTTTATGACACTTCCTCAAAGCATCAGATTGCACTGGGATTGGGCAAATGAGCCAGCGCTAAGCTCCGCCCTCCTTGGTTAAAGTTGAGATTTCAAACATGGCTATTTTTCAGTAAATTGTGCTCAGAAATTGGCAATTATTTAATACTTATTTAATAAAGAGTTATTTAAAACTTTATCAGTGAATTCAACATTGTACTATGTGCTTTTTACTTCATTAATCTTAAAATACATGAATGTTAACATTCAATTACTTAGGAGACAATTTTTTTTTTGTCGTACTTTTAGTAATTACTACCTACTTGTCGCGATTCAATACCACGATACTGAACTCACGATACAATATTATTGCGATACTCCAGGACATATGATAAAAGGTTATCAAAAAATTTACCGTTGATTAAAATGCTAAATTTGGTATTACATTTTGGCTGTAAATGAATAGGCTTGGACTTGGTGCTGGTAACCCAAAGCACAGGACAATAGTGACACCAGAATAAAATTCTGAAGCTGAAAATACTGAATTATTTTAGACGAATATCACAATATTTTAGCACTCTGTCACTGACTAGATATATTTAAAATAATGTAGGCCACTATTTACTGGTAACATAAGACACAAATGAGGACCCACAAATATTCCCAGATTGCATTATTATACATTATATTCAACATTATATATAGCAGTTTAATGTAGCACTGACACTAACACTTATATACGATAATACAAACTACTATACACAATAAATATTGTCACTATCCATGATACATATTGTTGCATTTTTGTATCGAGATATTTTGTGACATGATATAGGCTATTGTTACACCCCTAGTAACTACGGTACTTTTCATAATGTATGTTTTTGTGTAGGGTCAGTTAGTTTGGCCTTCCCAGTTGGGATGTCAAGTTGCTGCAATTTAGTTTTCTCTAGTTTGTCTTTTTAAATGCCTCTTTTGGGTTGGAGTGTCACAGATTCTTCTGCTACTTCTTCATATCATCTCGATGTGACTCAAGTGTTAAACTGGTATCCTAAGCCAGAGGCATGCGACCACTGTCTGCTGCACAATTTGTTGTATGGCCATTAAGCATTAAACAGTTAACCTTTAACTGAGACCTGCTTCAAAGCGATAGCTGGCTCAACGTGGCCTGACTACACCAAACTTCAGCCGGTGCCAGTGGTTCAGTGACCCGTTCCTTAGGTCCCATGCTCTCTGTGCACCTCTCCACATCCTCCTGACTGAGGTCTTGCTTTGAAGACTGTTTTTCCATCTTAATAAACCGTGCCGATGACAGCACGATGAAACCTCAGGGACCCTCAGACCCAGCATCAGTTTTACGTTAAAAAACTCTTCCTTCTTGAACTACAAACAAAAGGATTGTTTTGTGCATGAATTTGAGTTTATTTTTAGTCTTTAGGCAAAGTTCACTCCTATAAACTACTTAGAACATGAATGTCTTCATTTATTGGTTATCTCAATGTTGAATTGTGGATGTTATAATAATTTTCTATCCCAGTTTAATAACTATTATTTCTATCAAAAATGTGCCTCTACTCTAAAAACGTTTCTTCCACATACTATTATGACCGCCTACCGTATTGCATGATTTGTAAACTAATACATTTAGACATTTGCATCACATAATCAGCTATATACTGTATGTACAGCTTTTCTGACATAGTATACTTGATCACCTAGTACAACATTGCACTTGCAATGCAGAGGACTTGAGTGCGAGTCCCATGAAACACAAGTTACAATAGTTTCTTCAGAAAATGTGTTTTTACCTCACTTTTGCTTTTGTTAAAACTGTCGGTTAAGTTTAGGGTCAGTTAGGTTTAGTGTCATTAACCTTATAGCACCACTCAACGGACATTTAATTTTTTTTAACTGTCACAATACATTCAACAACCAATGTACGTTCACGTTAATTTGTTTCGTATAGGGTACAACAGGGCTAAAGGCGCACCGGGGTAAAAGGCGCCTTTGATTTTATTTTCCTCTTAAAGGGGAACACGGTAACTTTAGCCATTTCTTAGCTGATTTTCACTTTTGTTGTCGCATGTTTCCTCAACGAGCTCCCCCTAAAGCTGTGGGTCATGTATTTCACAACACGGTCGTAAAAAAAACCTCACTTGTCCCTTTTCAACCGCTGCTCATGTGGATATGTTATTATCGGAGCCGGCCAACTTTATCATGTGGAGCTATGTCTACCGAGGTGGGTAATACATCATACACAGTATCATAGAACATTGACATGTATGTCGAATTGCCGTAAAGCAGTTCGTGTTTCTTGTTCTCGCTTCTCACGAGACTTCCTATTTCCAACTTACCGGGACGTTAGTCCCCATGTTGCAAGGTTGGTTTTCCGCCTGGGAACGCTGGGGGGAGCGGGGAAAGTCACCATTTTCACCAGAACAGGTTATTTAAGCATCCAAATGATTTCTAAACGGTTTTATTAAGTTGAAATAGTTGGCACAAAAATTTGTCGCAGCACTTTCCAAAACATCCGCTTTTCAAGATGCACGTGGAAATTTGGCTGATCCTTGACGCGATCGGGGGCAGCAATGCAAAGTTGATTCTGCGCTAATTTGATCAAATATTTGATGCTTTTTAAAATATTGTAGATTTAAATAGCAAATGAGAATTGGTAAAATTATTAAGTATATTTGAGACAAAATTCTTTATGATTTTCAGTTTTTACGTACAGTATTTGGGGTAAAAGGCACCCATTCTGTTGGGTCTGAAGGCACAATAATTAGCGTGATAACCAGCTTGCTGACTGTTCCATTTGTTGACAGGACATGGTTAGATTCAGATGGTAAATATCATATATTAGGTTGGGTCTTAGAGATACCCACCATATTTATAATGAAACCATCATATTAAAAAATATGATATTAACCAATATCATATAATAAAATATTTATTGTTACTAATTGATTGATTTATATACACTGTATTTTTGTTAAAACACCCCAACAAGCCCCTAACCATTATGCATACTTTGAAAAACTGATCATTTATATCATCATGTCAAGCTTTGCCTATTTAGTACATTAGAATCACCACAAGATTTTAGAGTTTCGCCTTGTAATTCAAATGTAACCCCTGTTCATTATCTTAATGTTTAATTTGCCCTTTTGTGGAATTCCCATCAGTTCAAAAGTGTTCAAGAGTTTTACAGTGCAAAAATACAAGAAACGACATCAGCAGGACATCAGACAGATAGAACAGTCAGACAAAGACATCAGCACACAGACAGATGATAAGCACATCAGCACAAACGGTCAGCCCGTTAGCAAACGCATGGGTGGAGAAGCACGCAAGATGGAGCCGATAACTTCCATGCAAGAGTCATGATGGATATCTCCCACTGGGGATTGGTTAGTTTGCAATCAATGCATGCCACAAACGCGACTGATCAGATCAGTAGCGACAAATAGAATAGAAAAACAGATATACTTTTGTGGCAATAAAATTCTTTTTATGCCATCTGCATTCAAACAGACATGTCTATGCAGAAAGGCACTGAAATAAAGATGAGATCAGGGATGGAGGAGTGGGTGGGGGGAGGGGGGGGGGTCATTCTTTCACACACAACTTTCTTGAGACAGAATGGGGTTGCCTGAACAAGGCAAAAATTATAAATAAAATATATGATGGCAAGAAAAGATTTTGTTGCCTTTTATTTCCTGTTGTATAGAATGTGGGGATGTTTAATTTTAAGCCTAATGGCACAAAACATAACAAAAATGAGGAAGATAATTATAATTATTCCGGTTTTTTTTTCAACTACCAAAATTCCATGCGGCACAAGATGAGATGAAACAGGAGGATCATCTTTAATCCTGGAAAATGGAAGGATGAGGACATCAACGAAAAAGCCCCCCAAAAGGGGGGAAAAAAGAGAAAATGCTGGGAAATACGGCAAATGAACCAAAATCACATAAATGGGATGTCAAAGAGTGGATACAGAAGGAAGATGTTTTTTTACATGAAAAAAAGGTTTAACCAAAACAGAAACAGAACAGAAAAGTATCATGCAAACTGTCCACGAAATCTGAAGCGAAGGTCAGACTGATGATGTGAATTTCTGTGTCAACATGAAATCGTATGAGTGTGGTGGTTTGTGGCTAAGTGTACTCGCATCGAATGTCAGATGAAGAAAAGATGAAAGGTAACACTGGAACCGTCCCTAAGCATACTTCCTGTTGCCACTGAATTTGAGAGGACTTGGGGCTGGTATTAGATTTAACGCAGTTAGGGAGAATTTATCTCAAGCACAACTGTCTGCCATCAGGTTTAAAAACTTGCAGAGAGTAAATCTTTGTATAATGAGCAGAGTGACCTTGTAAGTTTGAGAGAAATACGCTGTAAAATTAACAAACAAATAAATAGGGGCCATCTGTAAAGTCAAAGGTAATGACGGAACCATATGGATTCTAGCCTGCCAGGTAAACAGGTATGACACACTTTAAAAACGATGATAACAAAACATTGCTTTTGCTAGAAGTTGTTTTTATGACTTAACAAAGAGTGAAAGTACAAACAAACAAAACCTGTTTTAATTGGTGTATTTGGAATTGGGGGATTTAATAAAAAAAAAACCTGGTCAAAGCAGGGCTTACGCTTTGTATAATGCAGGGTGTAGTTTGAGGTAAATTTAAGGCCTTAATTAGTTTTTTCCCAAAGGCATTTTAGAGCAATTAAAGCCCTTCAGTTGAGGGTCACTGTGATATTTCCAAGTAAGACATGTTCCTGGATGCAACAAATGTGTTGACCCTGGACAACATTCCTGTCTGAAAACTTGGTTCTAACCTTATCCCTCTCCTATTCAGAAACACACTGTATTAGGTAAAATCACGTTCACATTCAATTGAGAGGTACCAATACATGAATGTGAGCTCACCAAGTACAGCATGTTCCTGGATCAACATCTTTGTTAAAGGATTAGTTCACTTCAGAATAAAAATTTCCCGCTAATTTACTCACCCCCAGGTCATCCAAGATGTTCATGTCTTTCTTTCTTCAGTCGAAAAGAAATTACGTTTTTTTGAGGAAAACATTCCAGGATTTTTCTCCATATAGTTGACTTCAACAGTTGTCAACGTGTGAAGGTCCAAATTGCAGTTTCAGTGCAGCTTCAAATGACTCTACAGGATCCCAATACATATATAAATGTATATATATTTTTTAGAAAATGACCGTTCGTTTGGCTAGATAAGACCCTTATTTCCAGTTGAAGCTGCATTGAAACTGTAATTTGGACCTTCACCCGTTGACAACTGTTGAAGTCACTATATGTAGAAAAATCTTGGAATGTTTTCCTCAAAAAACGTAATTTCTTTTCGACTGAAGAAAGAAAGACATGAATATCTTGGATGATGTGGGGGTGAGTAAATTATCAGAAAATTTTTATTCTGAAGTGAATTATTACTGGAACAACACTATAATCAAACAATCAGATTTGAGGGACAAGTTTAAAGTCCAGTTTAGGTTTACAACCAGGGTTAGGTGCTTCTACATAAGTGTTATTCACCAATCATTTCCCTCTGATTTTAGGGATAAGCTATGGGTAGGTTTAGGGGTATGGACGGGGTTAGGACAGGAATTCGGACAGGAATGTTGTTCCAGGGTCAACAAAATATGTTGATCCAGGAACATTTCTTCCTTGGCAAAATCATGGTGACCCCAAGGCTGCAGGCCGACCACTGAACTGTCATTAACTAAACAACCCTAGCATCCATATTGGCCTTGTAAGCACTAAAATCAACAGCAGGGTTTTTATGTACTGTGATGGCTGACGGCAGGAGTTTGATCAATCCCAAGTTCTTTAAAAACCGTACCAATTAATACGTCATACTCATACTGCGCAAAACGTTTGTTTAACCTTGAGGAAACAGAAGCTATATGTGGAGAAAGGTGAGCACAGAAATTCGAAGATATCTGTTCTCTATTAGATGTTTAAAGGCAAGCCTTCAATGTGAGGAAACAAAGGAACAAACAGGAAGGAGGAGTTGTTTCTGTTGCAGTTAGTCCGATACACATCAGAAATCTCTATGCTGAAAGCATTATTCTTTTTGATTTGTAAACATCTCAAAATGTATCATCTGTCAAAGACGCACACATACACACACACACACGCACTGCAAGAAATCCATTGTGTACAGGATTGATACATTTTGAAGCATCAGAGAGAACTACATGGAGTTTGATACTAATTTTGTACTTTTGGAATAAAGTTTGGCTCTCTGTTGGTTGCTGAGAGGACAAAATTAGTATAAACACAGAACCATGTTAGTGACGTTCGGCCCCATAATAAAGTGTAACTCTGAAACAGGCCAATGCTTCCTGACTCTTTTAATTCCATTACGATATCATCTGCATGTGAACCGATTTAGAGAAATCAGTCCACAAGCTATTTGGATTCAGTACAATAGTGGTCCCAAAAAGTGTTTGGACACTTAAGTCACACCTTAAAATGTAAGAATGTCACTGTAAAATAGAATACAAAATATCAAAGCAAGTGACATTTATTTAAAGACCAAAACTTTTCAGGCAAACAATAATGTTGTAAAAATTACTCAATAGATTTATTGTTCAACATTTTGAAAATGTATTTAAACTAAGGACATTAGCCGAGAGAAGGCAGCACAGAATAAGCAACGAGCTATTCACACAGAATGCATTCTTGTGTTCAAATACATTTTGTTCTCTGCCAAATTTCTCTTAAATATCATAACTTGAAAGCAAATCTATATACATATATCAGAGTCAAATATGTATCAATGCAATTCATAGTGATTTATTTGATAAATGAATCAGCATTTTATGTACTGTATCATACCAACATTTTAATGATAGCCTAGAATAATTAATTAACAGACACTTTCTGAAAGTCAGACATTAGTAGAGCATGTCCACAGTTGATGTTTTGGAGTCAAGTAACTTTAAAGTTGTCACAAAACGTTTCCCCTAAGAAAATATCTATTTAATATCTATAATTTGTTTGCAGATGCCATTTGCTTTGATATTTTATATTCAAACCAATTCAACATACAGACATTTATGACTTAAATGTCCAAATACATTTTGGGACCACTGAATATCACTATAGATATATGCTTTTGATTGCTTTTGAGCTTGAAAAAAAATTCTTTTAGCGACACTTTTGAAGTTACACTGGGTTCTCATGGGGATGATGCTTTGAGAGGGAGAACTCAAATATAAGAGAGTGAGAGACCAAGTTTAAGCAAGCACAACCATAACACACCCATCCCACCTGTGTGTCCCCCGTCACACTCCTCCAGATCCTCGTCGTCGCTGGAACATTCTGCGGAGGACACAATGTCATCCGTCGTCTGCTGGATCAGCCAGAGGCGTGTGGAGACAAAACAAACAGAACAAACATTTAAGTGAAGCCAAATCTACCAACACAAAAAGGATCATGGAGCAAGCATTATATTCTACTTCTCTCCCATATTTCTCAAGGGCAACAGACTGGATGGGGACTGAAATGTCAGGTTTGTTTTTCTTTTTGGGTTTATTTATGGTGGCTGACTCTTCATACATCGTCTACCATCTCCAGCTTCTCGAGGGCCGTCACAGATAATCACTGTCTCTGGACGCTTGCCTTCTGCTGGCCCATCAGCACCTTCCTCTATCCCACAATCCTGATTTATGAGCACACTTGTTCCCGCCTTCTCGCTCTCCCCCAGCCCAAGCTCTCTGGCGGTGTTGTATTTCACCCCACATGCACTGTTAATCAGAGTGGATCGGTGCCGCGATAAAATAAGCCCTGTCACAAAGCAAGGGTTATGAAATCATAGCACTGATTGAGTTTGCAGTGCCTGGTGAGAGGACAAGCTTTAACTATTATTGAGTTTGACAGGCTAATGAAACAGAGTTCGGCTGGAGCCTGGAAAAGCGGCTAGGCGTACTAGGGTGGAGAGGATGCTGTATGGAGAAGAACATTTGTACTAATGTGCTCATAGTTTGAGTGAGAGACACTTTCAACGGGATTAGCACATATTATTATCTCAGACAACTCTTCATTGATCTTGTGTTGATCTTGTGTGAAGAGTATACAGTTATTTAAATAAGTATGGCAGTGAGCCAGGCGTCTAAAAATAGGCTACCAGAATATATTGTTTGGAATGCTGGTATGCTAGTGTCCCCGCCATCTAATCATCTTAAGATAATTTATCCATGTGGTATCACGTTAGTACCAATTAATGATATTTCAGGGTAAGAATTAGGTTTAAGTTTCTGAACGTTGCATTCTAATCAAAGAACCGGCAGTGTGATTTTACACCTCTCAGAATGTTTTAGATGTTCCTCTAATTCAAACAACTGATTTAACTCATCAGCTTTGTATGGAGACATCTAAAACATTCTGGGAGGTGCAATCTCAACTGGAGCTGAGAAACACTGCTCTATGATCTGGGTCTGGATTTCCGAAAATGTTCTTAAGAACTTAAGATAAATTCTAAGAAGGTTGTAAGAATTCTCCTGAGTGCAATTTGTCAGAAATTCTTAAGAACTTCTCAAATAGTTTCTGAAGAACATGTTATTTTTGTTCTTTACAAGAAAACAACAGGATTTGCTTATTAACTGATTGATGATGGTTCTTCTCAATGAAAAACACCTCAAAGACAGTGTTTTGTTCTGACTACAGATAACTGTCATAATCACAAACAATAAGCATGCACACTTTCCATTGAGACTGGCTTAACGGGAGTCTGGCACTCTGTCGAGTTCTTAATCTGTGTGTTCTGTTGAATTCATAAGCTCTCTTTGTATGAACACTTTCATATGTGTTGAATGCTTCTGACAATTGAGTCATCATTTTAAAATAATAACTGACATCCCTATTTGACAATTTTTTTTTAGAATTCAGCAAAAAACTCAGATCACGCATATTAATGGACGATCATTGTTCAATTATTGATAATTTGTGTCACTTCAGTTTACTCATGTACTCATATTTGTAAAATATTTTAATAACCCAATAAATTCATAATACAGACCTTGAACATTCATTTCAGGAACTCAAAGGTTTTGTCTTTAGGACAATCTTAAGAAAAAAAAGTTAAGAACATTCTTAATAAATGTTTTTGGGAATACAACATATTCTTAACTTTACTCTTGAATTAGAAAACAATAAGAATATAGCAGTCAATAATAATTGTATTCTTTAGAATGTTTCATGAATCCAGTCTCAGGATCTGGACTGATCACTGAGATTGGCAGTTCGGACTAGAAATACTATTAAAGGTAGGGGTTAGAATTTAGGGTTGGAGTTTGGGTGAGATTATGTGTAAAGATGAGGGTTAGGATTAGGTTTGGGTTGTTTTAGTGTCGTGACACAGCAAGCCGAAGGTTGGCTGCCCGTTAGCGTCTGTCACACACGTCAGCTGTAGTCAGACTCACGTCGATGGGAGTTCGCCCGATTCAGCATGTTGAATCAGCGTCAGGCCTGTCGGTGAGAGAGGTCACTCTGATTGGCTGTTCATTTAGTGAACGTCTAACACGAGAATAAAAGCCAACGTGATGAAAGCGAGCATAGAAGTCACCGACAAAAGGCTTTTCTAATTTTAAGTCATCTTACCTGAGCCTTCCAATATGCATTTTCATAATAACATGAGCCGATCAGTGTGATTGATTTTCAAAATCGTAAGCAAGCGCTGCTTTGTTTACAGATTGTATATCTGCAGTCCTAGTTTAATTTACCCTTTTTGAATGATGAATATAGACTATTGATACCTTCTGATATAGATGGTTATTTCCTTACATGCAGGTGCAGAATGCATGTGGTAAGTCAGCTGTAGTTTTTGCGGCGTGTTCACGCGCATAAGGCTAAAATTTAAGGTGGCATCTTTTGCGTCAATAATAACTGATTTCTGTCTGATGTTAGGGCTTGTGTTTGACCAGTAATTGTTTGAAAATACTTTTTTTTCCAGCAGATGATTGTGCTGATTCACAAGCTAAGGGCAAAAGATCAGCCAGGACAAGCATTGAAATTCATCCTCAAATAAACTGTCATGGTGGTGTCATAATGGTGCTGGACAACCGCAGACCGATCTAGCCAAGCGACAGTTACTGTAATACAGATGTGATGCAGTCACATTACCAGCAGATGTGCCATTGATGGAGCTCCTCAAGACCAGAGGGTTCTCACCCCCTACATTTCCTCAATGCTGTTCACTACAGTTTCCCGGAGTGTGAAATCACAGAAGAGACTTGACAGATGTGTTTGTGCATGACCAGCTGCAGAAGTGGTGTCAGAGGACAGGCTAGTCCAGACCATAACAGCTCAGAAATGGTTTTCTGCCAGCACAGAGCACCATAGAGATACCACTAATGTCCCATCTACTGTCTGTGACCACAGCTCAAATATGAGGGCAATACAAAACCAATTCCAGACTGCCTACAGAGAACTACTCTGCTGCAGCACAACACATCCTACTGTATACTTAACAATAATTTATTAAAAACTATTTTTTGTTCATGTTTAAGTCTACAGTTTAGCAGAACATACGTCTGCATCTGAACTGATATGGTAAAGGTACATAAAAGTACACATACAGAATAGAAATAACTCAAGTAAACGTAAAAGTAAAATGCTAATAATTACTTGAGTTGAGTAAAAAAGTATCCAATGAAAAGTACTGTATTTTGCTTAAGTGCTAGCAAGATTATGAAGATGGAGAAGTCAATGAAACATGCATCACACAGGCCATACGTGAGAGGTGCAATGCTTTTTCAAAATAAACAATACCATGGTACTCAAAGCCTTTAAACTTTAAAGGTATTGATAATGTACATTATAGTGCATTATATCTATTCATAAATAATTGTAACCAAAGTTAAATAGAATTTGAATATTTGCAGATTCCTTCTTACATCTAAAATTGGTTGTGTTTTAATGCATTTTTCATTTCTAAAGGTATAACAATGAATAGATGGTTACAATTATTTATGAGGCCAAACAATGCAGCTTGAGGTGCATTACAAGGCATTATACTTAAAGCCTTTATATATAATGCATTTTAATATTACAGATATTACCGATTACTGAATCCATGTATAATGCTAATTTTGCAGTTCAAATAGTATATGCAATAATTAATATATAAATAAAATAATACTATACAATAACATAATATAAACAGATAGTCCCAATGTCATTACATATCCTAATGTGCATTTGGAATAATTAGACAATGTCAAAAGAAAGTAAACCTGCAAAGATTTGAACTCAAAAGTAAAGGGAACGCTTCGTGGACATCAAGCAAACTTAATTCAGACTACCTCCTGAGAACATCTGTAGGGCTCACATTTACAACAAAATACTTCCAAAACAAGAATGAAATAGGGAAGGTGTCGGGGAATAACATCGAATTTACAGCATGTTTGACAATGATGAGTCTGTTTTCGCAGTGACATCAAATCTGCAGTCCCTAGCTGGCGTATTTTACAAAAAACGATTTCACAGCTGGCTAAATCCAATTTTGTCACAAAATCTCCATGCTACAAAAACTTATTTTGGGAGCAGAATATTCCCTTTCTTGTGTGTAAATGATTCTCCATGCATTTCCCCATTCTCTCGCAGAACTGAGGAAGTCACGAGGGACTAGACTTGAGGTGTTCTAGAACGTTCTGAGCTTGCTGGAGTGATGGAGTTTACGCAATGCCACGGCTAGGAGGTCATGTCATTTCTAATAGCTGTAAAGGCCTGTAATAGGAGGACCCTGGTGAGTACAGTGTCATCAGTTTGTCAAAAATATTCAGCTATTTCTTTAACGCCAGGGTCTACTAGAAGCCGAAGCCCAGGATGATGAGTGGGTGGAGGATATAGCATTGTGAAAAGCCAGACACTCATGTGCCTCGTTTCCTCAACTCATTCAGTCTGTTTCAAATGTTCACTTTTACCTCTATAATCTGAAAAACTTCCAGAAACAAATATCCATTCTCACTCAACTGCTCTGTCATTCCCAACAAGATAGCAATCTCAGCGCCGGAAGCACTTTTTTCGATCGGGTCACTTCTGATCTGCATTATCGTGTCAGATCTTGGCTTTGACAGACGGACACAAGAAAAGCTTGTATTACAAAGAATCGATGGCGTCAGGCTGTATCCCTGTCAAAGGCCTGCCACAAGTCTTTCTGCTCAAACGTCTCTTCTGGGACGTTCAGAAGAAATAGCAAGATCAGAATGATATGCATTGTTGTCTGGCTAATGTCACCTTCACTGAGTGTCCTACAGGAATTTGAATATATAACACTGTATGGTAGACGTGATGAAGCATTGTATCGTATCCTTTAGGAGTCTAAGCAATGTTCCCTGGTTCCAACGAAACACTGTCTACTTGATAACAGTAAATAAATGAAAATAAATCAGCTGCATTGCAGAATTCATTCTTCATTCCTCAACCCTAAACATATTTTGCCTGGATAAGATCTAATATTGATATTTGTGGAGTTTGGTCATGATGCATTTGTCTTCTAAAAGTCAGCATTATTTTCTGCTTTCTGGATGGAAGAGCCAGAGAAAAATAATACCTGCAATTTCCAGGTGAAGGCATTCATGAAATTCCAACTATCAGATACAATCTGCGATATAAAGATTTTTTCATTCAGAAAAAAACAACACCAGAAACAAAACAGCAAAAGATATGACTTGTTTTTTCAGAAAAAATATATTAAATTAAGCTTATTTTCTTAACATCTTAGGGCCCAGTGGTTCTCAAACGTTTGGTCACGCCCCCTTTGAACCTTTAAAAAACATCTGGCTCCAAAATTGCACTAAATTTTTTTTTTTTTTTTTAAATAGAAAACTGTGCAATGAAAAACCTCTGCAATAGTTTCACTTTGTAATGTCATCGAATTATTGAGAAATATAACCGTAAGAGAGAATAATAGTAGATCAGAACTTAACTTTTCATTTAAATAACTTTTTTTAAAATATATATTTCAGTGATGCTTTGGATGATCAATACATAATTAGAGCTACCGTGAGCTCTTTTGACAGCGCTTCACAAGCTCGGCTTCTTCTACAAGTCTTTCAGTGTTCACAATAGCAGTGTGTGATTCCGTCCACTGAAGAGGTGCTTTTCTATGTTGGACAACTTCTATGTTGGGCTTGTTCAGACGGTGACAAGTCAACGGTCTGAAGAAGAACGATTCAGTAAAATTGGCGTTCTGTGCCACTGTATAGAGGCAGAGCGCCAACCTCTAATCATTCACACACTTGAATAACGCTGCAACCGCTGTTTTTTTTCTCTGCTGATCTCCACGTCCCACACTTTGAGAACCACTGCCTTAGGAAAATAGATTTTTTTTCTTATTTTAATCATTTAAATTAACAAACTAATATGTTCAGTGCCGGAAAATGTACCATTTAAAATAAAAAGCATGAAGATGCTCCTCTAGTCTCGCATAGCCAGACCATCAGACTGATGACACTCCGTGGCAGCTTTCATTGGTCAAGTATCGCCCAAGAGGACGTCTGGCTGACATGTAAAGCAACCAATCACAGTTCGTTTTGTTTCGCGTCATGTTTAGGGGCGTGGGAATTTATTGGGGTCTGGGGTCACAGCAGCTTTGTTTCCAGGTGGACCGTTAAAGAATGTGACACAAACGTCTCCCAGAAATCAATTCAAATTCAAATTCAACCAATCAAATGGCGACTTCGAAACTGCTGAAGTGTTTCCCATTTTGTTTGCCTTATGGATCAGACGTTCAGCCAATGGTCCATGGACATGACTGAAACTAGTGCTCCTAACCCACTAAACCAAAACCTCAGTGGGGCGTGATCAGGTCGTACAAAAAAGTACAAAGAGGGTGTACGAATTCATATGAATTTGCCAAAATGTAATAATTGTAATGAGACTGTTGTGCAATGCCTGTGCACTCATGTTCTTTGCTTAATTATATGGTCAGGGTTTCATTAGTTCCACCTAGGTAGTAGAGAGCAAAAGAGAAAGAAAAAAATATTAGATTTTTAGGGACGTGAAGTGTATCTGTGCACCTTTTTTCATTCACAGTACACGCCTGTGACTCCCCTCTAATTGTTCCAAGCCGTTGCAGGCAGTTTCAAACAGGGCCATTTATCTTCCAGGGCAAAGGAAATGGTCTCTGGCCTTGATCTTTAATCACTCCCCTGCCGCAGTGTGCAAGGTCATCAGAGAAGTGGTGACAAACAGTCCTACAGAACTGCCCTCGTTGCGCTGAGACTCGCTGACTAAAATTAGAGAGCGACACGAGCCAAACAGGATGTTTCAATTACAGCCCGAGATCAGGACGGGGAAAAATGAAGCATCCAGTTACTGTGTGTGGCTCTGTGTGTAATGGAGACGCAAAGGGAAGTCTGGACGGAGACCCACAGGACAGAGAGAGGACCGTGAGGGCCAGAGGACAGAGGATTGGGATCCACAAGGATCAGAGTGAAGTCCGTTATCCAAGAAGAAGAGATTTGACAGATTTATTTTCTAACGCTGAACTATGGGGAACCAATTTGAGATTTGAGACACAAAATAGAAAGGATGAGCAGATGCTGTCATGACTGTGAAACACTGAGGAAATCAACTGCTAAAGTCACTGTAGAGATTACTTTAAAGTAATAGTTTACTATTTACTCATATATTCCGAATCCAAACCCATATTACTTTCTTTTGAGGGACACAAAAGACAAGAAAATGCAGAATGTCTGAAATGATCTTTTACAATAAATGAAATGAACTTTCAATTTTCAAACCATAACAGTAGACCATGCTAGTCATCTTGTTTTTAGAGCCATCATTTTTTAACCAAAATCTAATCTTCCTTAATTGAGAAAAACACTCAGGACACACCATGTAAATCAGAACATAAACGTAAACACTCTTTTAGTCGAAAAAAACGTCTCTTTGATTAGCAGAAAGAAGCTGGCATCAGTGAGATTCCGAACCATTGTCCAGACAGCAGCCGTGTTCAGATAATAAATCACCCTTGAGATGTTTCATTACAGCATCAGAAAGAGACGGCAGTGTGTTTACCCTTTGCTTATATACTTGCTGTCATCCTCTCACTGGCTAGAGTGGCTAAATGTGAGCAGTGCTGATTTGAATACTGATCTTGCAGTGAGTCTGAGCTCAAAGAGGCTTTTATAGAGCACAAAGTGAGATTCAGCTTTCCACGGCTGCCACATCTACTCCAACTGACCCACAAAAAGGCCCATACTGAAACTGAAGGCCATAATATTAATAATACACCATTTTTGTTGTTAAAGGGGTCGTATAATGCAATTTTAAGTTAATTATGTTGATTATTGGTTGTTATAGAATAGGTTAACATGCTTTAATGCTCAAAAAACACATTATTTTTTCACAAACTGTACATTAGTGCTGCTCCTCAATTCCCAGTCTGTCTGAAACGCACTGATTTCTACAAAGCCCCCCCCTTTCAAAATATTCAGAGATTGGCCAGCTGATCCAGTGTGTTGTGATTGGCCTAAAACCTCAAGCGTGTGTCAGAAATGTAACACCCCTTTTCATAATCACAAGCTTCAGCTTCCAAGTCTTCTAAACATTTGTGAACTGAAGATATGGATGATCGTGCAAATCGAAAAGAACCATCTTGCAAAACGAAAAGCTGTCCTCTGTAAAATGCGCTGAGCACAAGCAAACTTTTGGGTTGTACTGCTCATGCACAGCTTTATAAATAAATCTGATTAACCTCTGAAAGCAAAAGCGGGTTTGCTTTTGCATCCAAACACACTTCACTGAAACCTTGCCTTCTTTCTTTCTGTTTGCCTTTAGGCCATTGCCATTATGCTAATATTTCACATTGTGACGTAGATGTTTGAGGAAGTAACATCTGAACTTCAATCGAGGCATTTTAGGTCGGTATGGATCCATGAGCTCTTTTAGATAGAATACATTTCTTTGTGGGAGGCTATGAGCTTTGTCACTTTGCAAAAGGGAAAGCAAAACATTATATAATTAAAACTATACAACAATTAGTTCCTGTCCTCAAATTTGATTGGCTGAGTGGCATTCCAAAAGTGCTCATATACAGTCCAACGCCACAGGGACTTTCCACCATTTGTCTGTGTTAGTCTGACAGTCACTGACTCAAGTGATTCAAAAACACTGATCCAGCAACATCGTTTCATTTGAACTTTTTCCCCACCATTGATGGAAATTTCCATGTTTTCACTGTTACACAGTAGAAGGCGCTATTACACGTTTTCTGAAAGAGTACTGAATCTCCTGATCAAAACACAGGCGAAGAAGACGCAGAAACAAGCAATATCATATGTAAGCATATGCGTATGTAAAATAACGGATTATCAATATTAAACCACTAATAAATCAAAACTGCAAAACGTTACTAAATGAAATGTCAACCCAAGGCGAGCTACAGGACTGTGAAGCTTTGGGGGTGTTGAAGGACTTTTACTCCATCTATATTTTGATCACCGTTCTGAATCTGATCAAGATGTCGTCTTTGACAAAAACGCAATCTTTTTGCTCAACATTTTGCTTTTTTTATTTTTATGAAACTTCCCTACATTCAACGTTGATAAAAAAGAATACATTAAGCTAGATGGTCTGTTCTTTCTTTAGGTATATTCAGATATTTATACAACAAAATATTCTGGGGGCCATGAAAATTGTGAAAATGGTCAGAAATGCTGGCGGTGAATCAATATAATACTTTTTATGGACGCTAAATTGCTTCAAAGTAGTTGAATACTTTTTCTTAGTAGATTCTAGTTTAGATAACTACATTTGTAAAAGGGTTGTAGGCTTGAAACTGCTTCAATTGCTGTTTCAAATGCTGAAACACAACTTCAATTAATGAATAGTTTGACAAACTACAGTATCAAACTAGCTTCCCCAATACTTTATACACAAACCTTTGTTTTTGTAACACCTTTCATTACCTTGACAGTGTCAGGGTAGATGAAATAGATTGATGTGATTGTATAAACTCATGCAGAGCAGGGGATTGCAGCTTCACTAGACCACATATTCATCTACATCCCCTGCATGCTTGTTTCTAATGAGCCCTTCACCCTAGAAGCCCCCCATCAATCTGCCACCTTCACATAATTTGGACCACCAAGCCAGCATCTATCTCTTTGTGTGCTGCATGAGGAAAAGAGAGTGAAGAGAAATTACCACGCAAACAAGTACCTCGTTGCTGCTGACCTTTACATGGTACTAATGTACAGGCACTCTGAGCCCATCTGCAGGCAGCCGATGTGGAGCCATAGAGCAGCATAGAGCTTCAGGCTTCAGGGACAACAGACGGGTTTTGTGGTGGGAGTGAGTTCCTATGAACCATCATAAAATGTAACAAGGAATGAGAATGTGCTGAAGTGAAATAATTCCTTTACAGTACATTATTAAATATCTAAATCCAGTCTTAAACTACCTGCGAAATGCAACAGATTTAAATATTCATGCAAGAATTATTATTATATTTTTACTAAACAAAGCGTTGGTTTTCCTTTAGAGTACATTTAAAAAATCTAAATCCAGTCTTAATCCAGAAAATGATTACATTATGAACATATTATTACAATCATAATGTAATACTTATTATATTATGTGCAGTTATTACATTATGAGTTGCTACATGCCACATTCAGAATTTATAATGAATATTTTTAAACAGATCTTTTATTATCTTAAAACCTGATAATGCATCAATGGCAAATTTGCGATACTGGCAAATTACATTTCTAGCCAGATTTATATAGGTATAACTGATCACTATTAAAGGTCCCATGACATGGGGTTATTTTATTATTTTATAATGTTTCCTGGGTTGCCCTTATAATGTTAGTGTTTTTTAGATAAAAAATAGTCATAATTTAGAAATAAAAGGTATTTTTCCTAGCCTGATTTTAGCCTCTGATCTGAACGCTCTGTTTAAAGGGGCGTGTCTGTGTGAGACTTCAGTGTAACCGGCCACTGCTGTGATTGGCTGACATGCTTGCATATGAAATAGCTACGTACAGTATTACATGTGAAACTCTCTCGAATACTTTTACTACAGCTATTATACGTTTTTACTATTACAGCTATCAAGATTAACGAATCGTCAGAAGTTTTTAAAGTATTTAGATCTATTCCCATCACATAAAATGTTGTCGTGATGAGCATTGAGCAAGCAGATGACAGTCTGTTGTTGATTGCGAGAATGAAGATCTTATCATGGCAATGCAGTTTCTGCACTCTCTCTGCTTTCACGAATGCAAACACGATGATGTAAATACAGTAAGAGTAGTGTAACGTTGATTTCGTAACGAGTTTGGCATTTCCAGAGAAAATGAAATTAATCCACTGGTTCTTCTGGGGCTTGGATGAAGGAACTAAAAAAAAGCTTCGGTGTTCATTTGTACATCCAATTATTGAGCAATTATTATGCTTCGCTCATGATACTTATTTTCAAAAGCCATGATATCTCTTGTGGACAAACTAAAATCGTGTGGACGCGATTTCATGTGGACATTTCTCCTTATGACGTCATAAGGAGGAGATTCAAGATCAGCCCGATTGAGTTTCCACTTTCTCAAAAGCAAAAGTTCGATTTACACCGATTTAAATTTCTAGAAACTTGGGGACCATATACAGGCCAGGGGAACTCATATTAATATAAAAAAAACTCAGAAAGTGAAAATTTCATGCCATAGGACGTTTAAAGGAGTACTTCACCACTGGCCCAATTAGCTTTAAATAAAATATGGCTGCCCTATACAGTGAAAAGGCAAAAAAAAATTTGACTAGTGAAAACAGAGAAAAACTGCTGCTCTCGTCCCTTTTGCCAAAAAGGTAGGAAAACTTCAACACCCATAATGCACTGGACATGTTGCAATCCAAGGCAACTCCCAACCATTCTAATATACGCTTACAAAAAATATACCAAATCCAATACCGCCTTTCTTTATTACAAAATACTTCTTGGCAAACTTTTATTCATGAGGTGGTTGACTTGTATTCTTCCCGGGTGCAAGAATTCAAAGATTAAACATTTATAGGGAGTGAGTTATATCGGTTTTCGGTGAAGGATCCAGCGCATTGTAGGCAGTGGCTAAAGGCTGCAAAGAATCTTAAATATGGAGAGAACGTCGCAACTGATAATCTGAAAATCTCTGTGTTTGTTGTCAACATTTCAAACTGGATGACCAAAGTGTTTTAGGCCAAACAGAAGGTGAAAAAAAATGAAAGAAACTGCCGTTCTGTCAAAATGTATTGAAACAGGACAACTGAAATAACTGTAGACAAGGAACAAGATAAACCCAGGCACATGAACATGAAGCTACAACAAACGCAAACGATACAACCCCCCCCCCCCCCCCCCAATAGCAAAATAGCTGTTCATTGCCATGAACCGTCTCAAATGATTCACTAGACATTTAAATAGATTCACTGACTTAAAAAAAAGGTACAGAATGGATTGTTTAAACAAGCATGTTTGATTTAGCTCACTGCAGAGCTGGAAGAAAGCCTTTTACAGGAAAAGTTACACTATATAGAAAACAGCTGTCACGACACTGAAACCCCAAAATACACCTGTGAGAGAGTGTGTGAGTGTGTTGTTTTTCCATTTTCACATTACTTTCCCTATTTTTTTTTTCCTTATAGTCAACAATTTGGCTATCTTTTGCTTTTGTCCCATCTTTCTGGGCTTTTCTTTTCCACAATTCAACAGCAAACAACCAAGCCGTATCCTGTCTGCTACATTAACTACAGTAATTGAGTGTAAGCCGCAGTCTTCCATTCTGTTTGATGGAAATGCGGATTCCCCACTGCTACTCTCCTGTAAGTGCAAGACTTGAACAATCAGATAATTACTAAATCAGAGTTCCTCAAATCCGATCCTGGAGGGCTATTGCCCTGCAGAGTTTAGTTCAAACCCTGATCAAAACCACCTACCTGAGATTTTCTAGTGATCCTGAATACCTTGATTAGCTAGCTCAGGTGTGTTTGATCAGGGTTGAAGCTAAAATCTGCAGGGCATTTGACCTCCAGAGCAGGATTTGAGGAATCCTGGACTACATCCTCAACAGGCATGTATTGGATGCAGTGGTGATGGAGTAGTCGTGTAGCGCATGTAATGCTGGTGAGGCTTGCAGGTTTAGCCATGACTCACACATCGTTAAAACAGCATGTGGCTGAAATCACTAGAATTAGTCATTCAGTTTGGAGGCGGATGATGAGAGGTGACGTAAACAGCAAAACAAATTGAATGCTTAGCTGGAATCTGGCATAATGCAACACCAGTTTAAGACAAAGACCATCATGTGTTTCATAACTGTCTGCAACTATGCTGCGTCAGAGAATCCCACAAATCCATTGATTTCAAAAAGGATGGTGCACTACAAAGATAACAAAACACAAGGTGTGGCATTCTGATGTTTGCAACTTTCGCTTTAACGAACTCAGACATAGATATCCATTGATCTCAGAGAAGCGGGTTTAGTTGAGATTTCGGCAATCCAGTTCACTTTATTCCCCATTTCCACACCCTGAAGATGCATCTTGATCTTTCATATCCATCAAATGCTCCATTAGAGCTTTCTCTAGTCTGTTCAGTATGTGCCCTAACACCCCAGTACCGAAGCAGCATTCATGTTCACACTTGACAAGGGGTCATGTGTCACAAGTGAGCTACTGCACTACACTTGCAGGACAAGGACCACGATGAAGGAGAGCTAACAGAAGGAATGTGCCCTCTACCTTCAGAGAAGTGTGTCCCTGAGACACGGTTGAGAAAAATGCTTACAGCCTAACTACTTCTACAAAAACAGAGTATGCTTGCAGCTATTAGTATTGATGGGCTCATTATTGCTCCGTCAAAGGCGCTGATTGCACCTTCTCTGAAAAAACAGCTACCACTAATAGACAATGTGTGGTTATGTGTGTCTCTGTTCCCATGCTCAGTGTGGGCTTCAGTTATGTCAGTACTGCTACAATGCCTCTTGCTTCTGTTGTTCCCTAGTGTGTAGAAGCATCATTGAGCAGACAGCAGCCCGGGGCACAGTGAACAGCCCTCGCTGGAGACAAATGGATGCACACCCTCACTAGAGTCGCCCTCCTCTACCAGAGATCAAGTGTGAGGCGAGACCTCTCCCAGGAGTCCCATCATTAATTAAGTGTGAGATTGCTCTACCACCCCTGCCTGGATCAGCTCACTCCATCTATGGATAAAATATGATCGCAGACCTCCCACTTCTCGGACCCTGGGGTGGCCTGCAAGAGTGGGGAGTCAGAGGGCTGTGCCAATACAGTGCAGGTGCTGGACCCCAAACCACTCAGAACAACCCAACATCGGTCAAAGCCTGGGACCCACAGGGAATGGAAACCTGTCAACTTCTATAGGTACTTCTTTTGCTGTCTATGCTGACAGGCAGCAAGGGAGCACTAAAAGTGAGACCTATGGAACATTAATTTGTGGGCACAGTATGAATCAAACTGCCTGAGATCCTAAAATTTATCTGGGAGAGCTATTCTTAAAAAAAAACAAAAAACAAAAAAAAACACTTACAACAAACCCATGGAGATCTTGTCAGAGAGAGAACATTTGTGAAGAGGTATTTTGACTAAATATACTTAAGGATGTTGTGGCTGAGACCTGGATCTCTAATTTTGCCGTTAATGTGAGAGTGTCTTACATAATTCATAGATCATAGCAGAAAAATAAAGCTCTCATAAAATGTGTGATTTGTTTAATTGAGTTTATGCTAATAGAACACATTACAGATGAATCCTTTTTCATGAATGCATTATAGTGCTTTAATTGACCATAATATAGCAATGTACCATTATATAGCAACATTCCTGTCAAATATTCTACTAACCTTAACCTAACCCCAACTAACCCTAAAATCAAAACGCAATGTTGTTAAAGTCAAGTCAAGTCAAGTCAAGTCATCTTCATTTATATAGCGCTTTTAACAATGTAGATTGCTTCAAAGTGGCTTTACAGTAATAAACGGATAATTTAAGGTAACAGAGATTGTTTTGTCTTTATAGCGGTTCTTGAATAAAGATATTTTCCAGCTAAAGTTAGTTTTGATTGATTCACTTCCTTTGCAAGGATCATTAGTTATTAAATTAGATGGCGCTCATGTGCGCATTAAGAATTCATTCTATAGTTATGCGCATTTGAATATATGTGCGCAGGTTTGTAATTCCCTGCAAACCAAGCCTTAAACTACTTCTCTGGCCTTAACATTTTTAAACAGAATATTATCACTTCGAGGTAGATACGCGAAACCGAAATTATCCCGACAACGCTTTATCTGTAGAGTGGTAAAGGGATCCTCCATAGGGAGAGGCTAGTTGGCACTTCAGCACTGCGTTGTCATCGGGTCCAGGCGAAGGTCCTTCGTCAGATCTGGATACGGCCTGGATCCGGCAGGCTGCGGGAAAACCTCGGGATAAACAAAGACACTAAAATTAGCGTAGATGACATTCTTCTTATGATGTAACGAGTACATCAGGATTTAAGGGAAGTGTTCCCAGTTCCGGCTGATCAAATCTATGGAGCCTAACATTGAATTATATAAGTCTATAATGTATTATGTGAATGCTAGGTCAAAGAGATGTGTCTTTAATCTAGCTTTGAACTGACAGAGTGTGTCTGCTTCCCGGACAATGGTAGGAAGTCTGTTCCAAAGTTTTGGTGCTAAATAGGAAAATGATCTACCGCCAACAGTCGATTTTGATATTCTAGGTATTATTAACTGGCCGAAATTTTGAGATCGCAGTAGACGTGAAGGACTATAATGCGTTAAGAGCTCGCTCAAGTACTGCGGAGCTAAACCATTCAGTGCTTTGTAAGTAATCAGCAATATTTTTAAATGTATACAATGTTTAATAGGAAGCCAATGCAGTGTTGACAGAACAGGGCTAATATGGTCATACTTCCTGGTTCTGGTAAGAACTCGAGCTGCTGCGTTTTGAACTAGCTGTAGTTTGTTTATTAAGCGTGCAGGGCAACCACCCAGTAGATGATTACAATAATCTAGCCTTGAGGTCATGAACGCATTAACTAATTGTTCCGCATTTGTCAATGAGAGCATATGGCGTAATTTAGATATATTTTTAAGATGGAAAAATGCGGTTTTACAGATACTAGACACGTGACTTTCAAATGAAAGATTGGTATCAAAGAGCACACCCAGGTTCCTAACCGACGACGAAGACTTAACAGAGCAGCCATCAAGTGTTAGACAGTATTCTAGGTTATTACATGTGGAAGTTTTTTGTACAATAATTTGAATCTCTGTTTTTCTGAATTTAGTAGTAGGAAATTACTAGTCATACAGTTTTTTATATCAGCTATGCATTCCGTTAATTTTGTAAATTGGTAGGTTTCGTTAGGTTTTGAAGAAATATACAGCTGAGTATCGTCGGCACAACAGTGAAAGCTAATTCCAAAGAAGAATTCCAAACATTAAAGAATGTTGTTAGTGTTGAAAGTTGAAAGTCCCAGCCCTCAATCTAACCCTAGTCTTAAACCCCATTCCAGGAGTAACAAGGACGTTAATCCAGGAGCATGCCTTACATGGAAAGCTCAGACTGTAACCATGTATTAATATCCATCCATTCATTGATTCAATATATTGCTTCTGCTATGTAGGCTGGATTATATCCCAGCATCTCTGACCGAAAACAGAAAAACACCCTGGACAAGTGGTCAGCCCATTGCAGAGCTAACATACCCAGACAGACAAAAAAATTCTCACTGTCACTCATACCTACTACAGTCTCTAGTTCACCTAACCTGTAGGATTGTCTGTATGAGGGTCTTTGGAATATGCAGGAAACTGGACTACACAGTGGATCCATGCCAACATGGAGAGAACATGCAGAATCCATAAAATATGGCCACCTGACTAAGCCATGGCTCAACTGAGAACCTTCTTGCTGTGAGGCAACAGCGTTAATATGATAACACATTCGTTCAGGACTGTGGCCTAGCAGTTAACAAGTTAAGTCATGGTGCTTACATGATAAGAGTTCACATCCAGCTCCTGTTTATATTGCAAATATAGGTGGCAAAAAGGTCAAGAGGTAAAAAAAACCCTTCATGCTCTGAAATGGTCTGTTTGAAGACTCTTATCAATGAGAGGGTTGCCACCGTACTGATGAAGTCACGTCGCAGTCAGCGCTCGCTGACATGAGAGGTTATTATTTTGCTGGTTGATCTGTTTAAGGGTGAGGAGAGAATAAGTCTTCTTTGCCTGTCGCTGAGCAGTGCCCTAGGGAGAGTTATGGCTTTAATACGAAGACTGCTGCTTCAATTTTTCCTCTAGCATCAATAAAATGGTCAGCACAATCAGACATTCATTGGCCTCATGTCAGAATGTGTTAAAGAAAGCATTCTGGAAGTCGACAGACGGCACAAGGCATCTAAACAGCACATACAGACAGAAATGCTATGATCACCCCCAGGGAAGAATGTCATCAGATACTCACCATTATATCGGTCCGACCCTTTATTTTTTCTTCTTTTAAGAAGCACAAAATGAGATATTAGGCCGAAACTAAACTTTTACAACACTGAAGTGATTTATAATGCCAAGCACCAAAATGGACAAAAAAGTTGCATAAAATGATCAAAAGTATATTCAATATTTTCTAAAACAAAACGATACCTTTGTGTGAGGAACAATCCAAAATGTAAGATATTTACTGGCAATCTTCCCTGAATGCTCACTTGTGCGGATTTTTACATTTGTACCTACTTGTTTTCATTTTTACCAAATGCTCACTTGTGTTCAGTACCTTTGAACACACTAGTCACATGAGGTCTGATGTCTTTGATGGCTTTTTTTAACTTGTTTTGAGGAAGGGAAGTCATATGGGTTTGGAAAGACATTATATGATAATTTCTCCCCACTTTTTTACACATTACTTTAAACGGTTTACACATTTGAGGAAAATGTTTTAATGCTGAATATGGACACTCACTATTTGAAAATTGTGATAGTCTTGATTGTAAAGTATGTAGTTTCTGCGACACCAGTAGCACCTAACGGAATTTAAAGAATACATATTCTGCAAGCTCTACAAGTCACACCTCCCCAACTCGAACATCACAAATAAAGCTCTAACAGGTCTTGTGAAGACAAGTTTCAACAGGTAAAAGTAAGATTCTTTTTAATGAAATGTCCAACATTTTAGAAATACTTTTAGCTGTGCTGTTATGTGTTATGAGTAGGCAATTGAGTATGCTAACACTGTCTCCAGAGCACACGGGATAATCTTGCTTATAATAAACCCATCTAAAACATCAGGAGCATTTCAAAGCTGAATTTATTTTCCCATGTAAAGCATCAACTACACTACAGCTACAGAAGCTGGCTCGGCCTGCTACAGTAGACACAACCTAAACTCTCGCTATAGGTTGAGCTGGAAAGAGACTGACTGATCCGAGCAGACCACTCTCAAAATGTAGATGGTGGTTTAAACTTTTCGGGGAGATAAACCCACGAATGGCATACTAATAGCAGTCGATGAACAATAATCTGGGTTAACAATAACACAATCTTACATACTTTCACTTTAATACTAAGAGGATAGTAGTTAAAGGTTTAGACATGAGATCTGAGGTCTCTTCATTTCTAAAGTTTTAATTTGTTCTAATTTATGGTACCAAGTTGTGGCATATGGCATCACGTTTTTTAGACAAAAAACATAAATGCACAATAAATGCATACTTGGCTAGTTTTACGATTTTGTCCCCAGGCCCTGTGAATTCAAGCTATAGCCCTAGTTCAGGAGACTAAATGGAGAAGATCTATGGATTCTGATTCCTACCTGAATGGTCGGTGGTGAGCGCTGCTTGCGGGTAGTGGTGGTTGACAGTGTGGTGGTGGTCTCGATGAAGGTGGTGGACATCTCCGGGGGCATGGAAGTGGTGGTGCGTGAGGGGCTTCTGCTAGTAGGTACATCTCCCACCAGCCTCACACTGCCATTTATCTTGATGTTAACATGACCTTCAGCTGCCATGTTGAGAACCTTCAGGCCATTGTAATAGAGACCAGAGAGCTGGCCTTGATATGGCCGCTTGCGATCATTACCGCCTATTGAGATGGTGGCTTGGGTGTTAAAAATGGTCAGCTGACGACCTGAGGGGAAGACCAGTGAAGAAGGAAACAGTTAGAATGGTTTGTCACTTACTGTATTTTTTTATTTAGCTAATTGATTAACTTTATCGTTAACGCTTGAGCTTTTAAAATCCAAGCATAGCATTAAAAATGAATGCTCTTTATTGACTTGACTGTGAGGTGCTTCTCATGCAAATGTTTTGAGGCAAATTCCAAATGGCTTTTCATATGGTTAGAAATAGAAATGCAGGCCGATTAAGGCTATTACACATTTACAATTCTATATTAAAGTGGGCAAAGGAAGAAAGCTCATCTCATACATTTCAAAGGAACATCATGTTGATTCATGCATGTAGAACCACTAATGGGATTTCAAAGTGGCTTTAGACAGTGTTAAAGGGACTTTATAATCATCTTATGTAGTTTAGGCAATGACCTTTAAACGCATTTAATAATCCAAAGGACTTTAATGGTAAATTTGATGAATGGTCACCCCGCCCTTTCATCCTTTTTTGAATGAAACTGTGAAGAGGTGTCAGTCGATTTCATCACCGGCTACAAACACAAAACTGCGTCAGCAATTGAGTCAGCAAAGTGGCGTTTCACTAATATTTCAGTGCCAATTTGTTGTCTTTAGAAACGTGCTGCATTACGGGTTGGGTTTATGGCCTATTCAAACACTAACACTAGCGCTATGGAAGATCATTCCAATGAAAAGTAAAAAAAATATCATGACTTGTCTTGAGTTCTGGTTTAGATTTAAAGTTAGAGACTAGGAACTATATACTTCTGCAGTGTTATTCTTGGTTACCAGTCCCTTTAACTGGTCAATGATCTGATGGAAATAACAAAAGAGGATCACAATCCACATAAAAAAATAAATAATGCGAAAATATTACATAATGGGAAGGGAAGTAAATTATGAACATTTTAGGTTAATTAGTGGCAAAAGGCTGATCAGAACTGGTTGGACAAAAATATAACGAAACGGCATGACAAGGAGCATATGAACGCAAAATAAAATCAACGAAAACAAAAGAAAACACTGAGGGTCTTGTGAAGGTTACCTTTCTCATGTAGCCAATCTTCGACCGGCCGGGTATATTTGAACGGGATTTTCTTATTAGCCATTTGATAACGCTCAATGTCGCTGTTGCCTTTAAAGTTTGAAAGTTTAAAAGACATCTTAGCACATTGCACATTTATACACTGTTTAAGAAGGTTTAGCCGTGTTTAAAATTATTTAGTTCTTGTTTAGGTTTCATTGAAAGGTTAAATTCAGTTTAAGATTATAAAGCATTTTTATCAAATAACCAACTCATAAACAGTTTAACACATAATTATTTGGAACAAGAATCACGCATCACATTTAGACTTTATGACAACATACAGAAAACTGTGAAAGCGAGACACATGCTAACAATTCATTTCAAACAATATTCCCATCTCATGCTCAGCAATCCTTAAAATGAGGTGTAACTCTTTTCCCACTGGACATCATATGCTCTTACATTTCAAGGGGCCAAGGAACACTTTACAAACTATTTGTAAGGGAAAGAGTGAATGAGAAAGAGAGAGAGGGAGAGATAATGTGTAGAAGCTCTAAACCTGCTGGGAAATAAGGCTTGTGATGACACAGATTTGAGGAAGACACTGCATACAGATGAGATCATTACAGCGTGGTGTGAGGCCTGCTGCTGCGGGGTCCCTGGAAGCCCTCAGATGAGCTTGAATATTCTGCCATTGGACTTTGTTATATTTCTTTCTCTGACCTGTGTGAAGTGTTAGTGCTGTAAGAGGGAATCTAACATCTGCCATCTTGGGTGTGCTTATGTCATGCACAGCTGCTCTAAACACATGCTGCAACCAGTTCATGAAATGTTGGAGAAATGTTTTTCTTTTAAACTAAAGTATATTAAAAATATTCTCATCTTTAAAGTTGTCTTCAAAATAAAAGACTAAATCCACTGGTTACACTTGATTTCAATGGTCTAAGTTGACTTCAAGTTACCAGCCAACTTTTTGGTAATTTTCACAAAAATGTAATCGCCCCCAGAATATTTTGTTGTGTGAATATCTGAACATGCAATATATCAAAAGAAAGAACAGACCCTTTGCATATATATATATATATATATATATATATATATATATATATATATATATATATATATAATATATATATAAATTGAGCAAAAGGCTGAGAATTTTTTTTGTCAAAGATTCTGGATCAGATTCAGTACGATGATCAAAACATAGATGGAGTAGTATATGATATATGATAGAATTTTCATTTTTGAGTTCCTATGCTTTTTTTTCTTATACATCTAACTTGAGAAAAAATATATTTTACAGCAATTCTCTGGAGATGTTGTAATGGGAGAAAAGAAAGAAAGAAAGAAAAAACCCTACAGCCTAAGAGAAAAAAAAATGCAAAAAGGATTTGAAAAGAGCAAAGTTACTCAACACATCTCACTTAGCTAAAGCTACTGAGCGCTGAGTCACAGCGTACCTTCTTAGAACTTCAGAAAGAGAAAAAGGTGCATAGAATAGGAGTGCTATTCACAAACACAAAGGTTCTACAGTGACAGGGATGAGAAATGGATGTGGCCGGTAGCGATTTAAAGCCCTGCTTTTCTTGTGCTCTCCTTTTAAAATAGGCAAAAAAGGGTCTTCAAAGTGAGCTGGTGACTGCTGGCGGAGCAGGGGGATGTGGGCGAGGTAAAGGGGTGAGGGTGGGGGGTAATAAGTAGCTTCCAGGGCTGCCGATGCCTTTGATCCAGACGGGCAGCGCATGCAAGCCCGGGGCTGGAGTGGCTTTCCTGGATGGAGGCCTGCATGCTGGAGAGATCCAGAAGAGCTTGAGGGTTTGGACATTCATTTTAGAAAACAGACGCTCTTCCAGAACTTGCTATCTCTCATGTTAATGTGAATACATATGATGATCTCTGTAGAGCTTTCTAACCCCCAAACAATGTTCAATAAAAATTGCTATACTCTGGCTATACTCGACACCACCCGATATACTTCAAGCGAACTGCCGTTTGGTGTTCGAAACAGCTTGCAAAGCGAACTTTTTGGAAAAGGTATTTTGAGCAAAAAGCTGAGAAAATCGCCTTTTGGTCAAATACTACATCTGGATAAAAATGATAATCAAAATACAGATGGAGTAGATTGAGTCCATCAACACCCCCAAAGCGTCACAGTCCTATAGCTCCTCCTGGTGTCAACATTTCATTCAGTAACATTAGGCAGTTTTGATTTATATGCTGTTTAAAGGTTGTATCAGCGATTTCAGGCCCAAAAATAAATGATCAGCTCTGACTTCGCGTGCAGCCGTGCACGAGCGCAAAACCTCACAACACCCAGACTCTGTCTGTGATTGGTTGGAACACTATTTATTTTGGTTTTGAGTGGTTGGTGAAACCAATTGTTTTTGTGTGCAAATCTCAGAGCCTAGGCTGCCTACAGAGACGCGTTTTTTTCACGGCCTGCTTATGGGGCGGGCAGCTAGCGGATCGTTAGGAAAGATTAGATGAATGTGATCTGAAATCGCTGATACAACCTTTAATATTGATCAAGTTAAATATGATCACTGCGTATTTCTGCGTATTCTTCGCCTGATCAGGAGATTCAGTACTCTTTTAGAAGTTCTTTAATAGCGCCCCCTACCTTACAACAGTGAAAACACGGAAAGCCGGAAGATTCTGTCAATGGCGGGAAAGCGTTTTCTCACAAATTATGGAGTTTTCTGTGAAAAGGGTGGAAAAGAGTAAAACAATCTGTTGTATAAGGTGCTATATACACAAATGTGACGTGACTTTACTGGAGTGCCAAATTGCAGAGCTGGTGCAAACATATCCACATCACTGTGATCAGATGCTTTCTTAACAAATGTTTTCTCACCACTGTCATTTTTGTTGTGTTTATTTTGTTAAAGAGAGGAGAGCACATATTTACATATTCATCTAAACAGCGCTCTCAGCAGTGTGAGCGGCGTCAGGATGTTCACTAACAGTATATTTCAGTAAAAGCATTTATATAGCTTTACAAAACAATCCTGGAGTGTCACATTTCCTCTTCCATAAGAGCTCAGAGCAACAGACGAGCTCTAATCTGTGAGAGATGTCTCTGTTTCCTCCCCTCCATCAGCACATTTGTGTAGGTTTCCCGCTAGAACAATATCTGAATCACTCCCTTCAGATGGAAGCGCTTTAGTCAAAACAAATGCTGGCGTGGTGTCAGTACATCCCCTTTCAGTGCCAGAGATTTGCGGTAGGGGGCCGTCAGCAGATGCTGTAAGCATACAAACATGTGCGAATGAATTCTGTTGCCGGCTCCTCATGACCCATACTGGTGAAAAAGTGAGAAGAGTCTGTTCTTCATTGGAACGCAATCGAACCTTGGCTATGAAGGTCTCATTGAACACATGTCAGAATAATGTGTGTTCTGCTGGGAAGTGCTGTGCTGTTCACAGGACGTATCTCTGTCTCCATTGAATGGCTAAAGGAAGTTCTCTTTGCATTTATATCTATACTTAGTTTGTTTAGAAAGAACACCTATCTGGGTCTCACTTCTGCCTGCAAACTGGTCTGTGAAGGCTGGGGTCTCACCCCAGCCTGCAGCTGGGCTGTGTGGCTAGAATTATGCGCCATCAGCGTTTATCACAGGTTCGTGTTTAAAGTCTGTTTAGAGAAAACGGTGTCGTCTTAGCGGCCCCTAATTTAACAATCGACGGAAGTGAATCAATCAAAACTAACATTAGCTGGAAAATATATTTATTCAAGAACCTCTATAAAGCCAAAACAATCTGTTACCTTAAATTACACGTTTATCTCTGTAAAGCTGCTTTGAAACAATCTACATTGTTAAAAGCGCTATATAAATGAAGATGACTTGACTTGACTATTGTGTCTTTAGTGTAAAGAAGTCACTTCATGTCATAAGCTTAAATTTGTAAAACACAGAACAGAAGTAAAGCAGAGAGTACCTTAAACGATTGTAGTATTCCTAAATCTACCGTCAAGGAATTACTGATAGTCTGCCATGATGGGAAGGTAATGGAGTTATTGAAGAAGAGAAAAAGTTCCCAACTTCTCCCAGGAGAGCTTGAGCCTGTTGCTGCCCTTCAATTATCTCTTCTGCCATCTGTTTCTTCCAAGTAAACACACACACAACGGCCATAGTCCATCAACTGAAGCCACGTTTTCCAACCTGCAATGCCAGCAGCTAAAGAATGTTATTCTGAAATCACATGAATGGAAAATACTAATCTAACTCAAATACACTCTGCAGTGAATATGAATGACTTGTAAAAAATACACCTATCTTTTAAGTAAACACTGTTGTTGTCCTGATCTCATGTATCAGCCTACAAAACCTGGTAAAATACTGGTAATTATTATAATTTTTTTGGATATAGTTAACCACTGATTGTGATTATTGTGAATGAAGGTTTAAATCAAACTTACCATGGAAAGGTTTAAGGTTTGACTGGTTATCACGGGCAGTTAGTCCCTGTCTGTCGATGCATTCACTAGACTATTGTAGGGGCAAAAGCATCATTCTTCATTAACGGCCATTCAAAAGTAGTCTGTATTCTGACAAAATTGTGAATGAAAAAGCAGAAACAAGCAATAGAAGCATTGCTTATGCATATGTAAGCTAACGCAATCATCAAACATTCAAACGCATATAAATCTAAACTGCCTAAACTGCTACTGAATGAAATGTCGACCCAGGAAGATGTATAGGACTGTGCAAGCTTTCGGGTGTTGATGGAATGGATTTACTCCATCTGTGTTTTGATCATCATTCTGAGTCTTTGACAAAAATGGGATTTTCTCAGCTTTCTGTTCAAAAGAAAAGAAAAGAGGCTAGACAAAAATGTTTGTGTATTTTCAAACTATTTGATTAAACCCCAGTGACGGTTAAGTTTATTTAAAAAATTTTTTACGTTTTTGTACAAATTCAAATTCATAATAATTCCTAAAATAGTTACATTTTCCCGTGAGAAAAAAATATTCTGGGGCCAAGAAAGTTTTGTGAAAAGTTTATAATATAAAAAAATAAAGAAAAGAAACCCTGATGGAGAAAGTACATTTTCTTCTGCATTGAAAACTGCTTTACCCATCATGATAGGTTAAAACATATGAATAAGCTCTGAGATTACGGGTACCCTGGATATTCTCACACCATGCCATGGCAACACAGCTGTGAGGATCTGGTAACAGTTTATTGAGCGAGACAAGAACGCAGAGCATCACTAACGTGAAGGATTTCAAGTGCTATTCAGTCGATGAGTCTGAATCCTAGACCGTAATTACTCAAGAGATGGCACAGCCTTTAACAGAAGAATTGAAATCAATAATTGTCAAATTAAAAACATTGAATGTCCTGCATAATACCAGTGTTTCAGTGTGTGTATGCTTATAAAAAAGAGACAGAGAATTACCAAATCTGCAATTGAATGATGGCTGGAGGGAGTCAAGGAGCTAAATGTCATCAGAGGCAAAGCTTTAATGAAATTTGGAGAAAAATGTATTGGCCTTTTAATATCGAGTACTTGTCTGATTCAAAGCTGTGGGGTTTAATCGAGGCCAATATGTGCCATCATTGATTGAATTCAGGGGAGCAATAGGTCTTGATGATCAGCGTAACTTAGATGGACTGTACTGCTTTTTTTAGCCAGAATTCCACTGCACATGACAGGTGGTTAATTCCACACAAAGATAAAGAAATGATGAAAGAAACAAATAAATAAATAACTTTTTTTTAGTATGTCCACTGTGAACAATATGCACATTTCTTGGATTTATGGAATAACTGAATGGGCACATACATGTGAAACCTTATATAACTCAACAAACATGCATGGAATAATATATCCAGCAATACATTGAACTCAAATTGACGTTCCATTTTAACATTGACTTTCCTGGACAAAAAATAATTTAAGAATTTTTTTTTTTTATGGTATGGTACATAGAAAACAACAGGATGATAAATGCAGGATGAATTAGACATACATCACAGTGATGTCAACAATGTAGCATACTAGATAGCTTACTAGAAGGATAGATTTATTATGGGTGGAAGGAACAAACACACAAACAGAGAGATGTATTAAAAAGACAAATTGTTCAGATTCTACTCTTTAACTATTTTTTATATGACGAGTTATATTTAAATATGACAGTCTATCCTCATTAATTTCTTATTTGATACATGGTTCACAGAATATTCTTATTTCAACAAGGTTATGAAAAATTTGTGGTTTACACTACGCTAAGTAAACACCAGTTCTCAAAGTGACTCTGTCGAGATCCTGTGTAAAAACATCCCGTCGTTTAAAATACTGCTAGATGCCACGAGGAATGTCTAATGAATGAATGTTTCACATAGACTACATCATTATATCATTACACCATGTCTCTGAGGCTAATTTGAGACTGAATGATGCAAGAGCTTCAACAGAAGCCACTATACACCTCCAGCCGCTGTGAAGGTTTATTTATCCATGTACACAAACTACATGTATTGAGTTTGACCATTTAGGACATTTCAGGCATTACATTTAGCTTTAAGTGTGGCTAATAGTCTGTTAGGAAAATGGCATCCTATCTCTGGCTCTTTGTCAGTGTCCATAACAGATCCAGCTTGAATAGTGAGCTAATGTTGTAGCAGAATTAGCCTGTGTCCTTTTTCCTGTCCCCTCCGCCTGTATGTTGGCCATTTTAAGGCTCTCTCTTTTGAAAGACCTGCCATTGAATACAGCTTGAGTAACCCTGACGAGAGCTACTCTCTAATTGGACGAGAAGTGCAGGGGCCAGATATCCCACGGAGGGCGCCGAAGCAACAGAGACATCAAAGTGGAGGACACAGAACCCAAATTAATTGAGTGTGAAGGGTTTTCAAGAGTTTTTTTTTTTTTTATAGCGTTTGAGGGCAGTATTACAGCATGCCCTATTTCTCCATGTAGCTTGAGCTTCTATAACAAACCTCTGCTGTATTTGATGAACTCATTTGTATTCATCCATCATTGCTTTGCTTCCTAAGTCTGAGAGTCACAGATACACAGAGGTCTGGGGCTCATTCTCCCACAGCTGCTGTATCTGCCACAATACTGCCTTAAACCTGCACCCTACTCTTCCCTCTGCCTTTCAAAACCTCTCAAAAGCAGCTGGCCAGATGTCATGGCGCTAATCGCAGGGACAAAGGCAACGGCTTGGCCTGCCATTGTGCACAGGCCAGGTGCCCAGGCTTGATTACTTCCACATATGGATATTTCCGAGGACAATTAAGAAAGAAACGCAAGCCAAGTCGATCGAGTTAAGTGGCATTTGCTTTATTCTTTGCAGTGTCCTTTCTCTTCTATGCCTTTCCCTCAGCAGAATGGAGATCAGTGTTATAATTATGAACACCTGTTCCCATTTCTGAGCATTTGCATGCCTTGAAACATGCAGATTATAAATTAAATGGGCATGAAAATTATGTTGTCCCTTGCCTTACACCCCTTGATTTCCTTGAGAACACATGATATCCAGTGGGTTTAACAGTAAAAACGAATTTCTCTTGAAGAAACTTCACTTTGGTTAGTACGCAGGTGTTACCTGATGGAAAGTGCTCGTTGATCGGCCAGTTGTCCACCTGTAAGGTGGCGTTTCCTCCATTCCTTGTGAAGCGCACCACATGATATTTCCCGTCATTGACATCTGTAGTCAACTCTTTGACGCTGATGTCCACTGTACCGATGTTGAACGTTACGCCCACCTTTCCTTCTTCCTGGAATAGAAACAACACACTCTTGTCAGTCTAGCAACACCAAAAGGCTGATTTAACTTAGCGCAAAGGGATTAAGGGATACATTGATCCGATACTGAGTCTCGATATGTGTCTGATAAGGACCTTTTTGACGGATCAGGTATCAGTTAGATAGAACTGATCCAAAACCAACACTGTGTGATAGCCATAGTTGTTACTCTCAAGCTAAAAAAAAGCAACTCAGATGGTTTAGTTTATTATAGTTAAAATCATCTGAAGCCATTAAATCAGTTTATTTGAGGAACAGACAACATATTAAGCTGTTAAATGTTTCCTTTCAGCATCTTCAAACAGCATGTCACATGTTAGCATGGTAAAACACTCTAAAATAATGGTAAAAAAGTTCCCATTATTATACGTATAATCTGAACATAAATGTTTAAAAGGACGGTATTTTGCTGGAGTTGTGGTACTCGATACCAGGTGTCTGTTAGATTAGACCACTGGCGTATAGGACTTAATAAAACTTGTGATTTACACAGCAAATATAATTTAAATCTCGGATGAAAAAGGCTCAGTAAATTTTGGACAGATGCATTCTGTTGCATTTGTTGCAGTGACTCCATGTTTGTGCTTTTGTGCCTGTCTGTATTTGAGAATCTGTGTGTGAGTGTGTATTTCTTATTATTTATAATGAATTATTGTGTAGTTAGTAGAGGTGTAACGATCCCCTCATGTCACAATTCGATACATATCACAATACTAAACTCACGATATGATATAATTGCGATTCTCCAAGATATATGATAAAAGGTTAACAAAAAATGTACTGTTGTTTAAAATGCTAAATTTGATATTACATTGTGGCTGTAAATGAATAGACCCCTTTTCATTTAGTAAACGACTGTGACGTTTTTTGTGGGCGGAGCTTAGTTGGTTGCAGAAAGATCCCTCTGGCCACTTCACTAACGTTTTGTTTGACGGAACCAGATTGGCCGACCCGTACACACTCAGTCCATGGATGGACAATCTGACAGGATTAACCTGTCACGCTTATTACGCTACCTCCGGTTGAGAAGCCTGACTTCTACACCTACCCGATAGAGAAACCGAGCGTAAAGAGAAACTGAGGGCATATACATCTTTAGATGCCTATGTGCTAAATGGTCAAGACTTGTGTGGTACGATCCGAAGTTCTGCCTAGCCAGCGCCAAGGCCAGAAGACAACAATGTAAAGAGTGACATTACGGTGCAATTTTAATTACGTGAATATTTTCTAGAAATAAAAATTCCATATACAGCATATTCATTTTTTAACTATGTATTTGATTACCCTTTCTTACCAGGTTCTTCAAAAAGTCTAGTCACAATCAATCAAAACAACAATCAGAGATGATTTACAAATAATCACAATAATTTATAAAACATTATGCGATAAAAATGTAAAATTGGAGCCTGTACTCCATCGATTCTAGAACCCAACAACACAAAAATATGACATTTAATAATAATAATAATAATTTAATATCCTTATTATGTAGTCGAATCTGTGCTGGTTTGAATTGGCCACCTCCGGTTTTCACTTAACCAGCTAGCGCCGTGACATAACTGTGACGTCAGCGCAAAAGGGGTCTAAATGCTTGGACTTGGTGCTGGTAACCCAAAGCACAGGACAATAGTGACACCAGAACAAAAACATTCATAATTCTAAAGCTGAAAATACAGAATTATTTTTAGACGAATATGCTTGCACTCTGCCACTGACTAGATTCATTTTAAATAATGTAGGCCACTTTTTACTTGTAACATAAGACATTTGGCATTATCAGGACCAACAGATATTCCCTCATTGCATTATTATACATTATATTCAACACTATATATAGTAGTTGAATGTAGTACTGACACTAAAACTCTGAAAACTTGATTTTTTTCCTCACACATTAACTTTTGTTTTGGGTGAACTATACACAATACAAATTGTCCCTGTCCACAATACATATTGTTGCATTTTTGTATTGTGATATATTGTGACACGATATATTGTTACACCCCTAATAGTTAGTGTGGTATAATACCTAATAAAAACAGTACTGATATTGGACTGTCCTCTGTATCTGCAGATACTCAAGACCGCAATATCGGTATCAGACACACACACACACACACACACACAAAACATTATATCAAACATTCCTAAAAAAGGATGAAGGTGCTAGCTTAATTAACAGGAAACATTTGCATGTTAAAGTGATCCACTTTTAGAAACCTCCTCAAAGATGCTGCCAATGAGAGCACGCAAATGGATTTGGATGCCAAGGCTGCTGTATTTTTTCTTAAATCCAGTTGATAAGAATGAGCTGCCAACAGGAATGTGGGGCATGTACGTAACGATGACTAATGCACTTCGTACCGACCTACTGCAAATTCACAAATATATGCTCTTCCACCTTCCTCATATGTATCCCACATGGTTCTTATGGGCATGGTTCTAACTCCCCAATGGAGAACTAAGACAACTTTTCCCCATTGTCTTTTGCACAGTCTACTGGCACTATCTGCAAAGTCAGTTTCACTGTTACGAATTTATGTTCACATAGCCATCACAAAAGGGTTTCAAGGCATGCCAGACACGATGGAGTGCATTTCCTTTCTTATGTCATTTGTTTTAATCCCCACCAGGACTCTTGAAGGTGTAATTACCTGTCCTCAAGGCTTGGCACAGAGGAAGCCATTTTTCAAACAAAAAGGAAGGTAAATAAATACATGGATGTGCTGTACTGAAGTGTGTGATAAATTAATCTGCCACCACACGCTTCAGCGTTCACTGTTCCCCAATGTTTTCTGAGCGCCTCAAGACTCCCAGCATGCTCCACTTTCAACGAATGTAACCTAAGACCTGCTGACGAGGGCTCAATCGACAATTAACGTTGAGGTGCATTGAATGATTTTAATGAGAGGTGTACCATGAATGTTAATTTAGTGAATCCAGACCAAAAGCCGAAGAATGATACATTAATATTAGAGCCAAGAAAAGCAGTGCAGTACACAGCAACCTGAACCTGAAGAGTCTGTTTAAGCTCTCTGATTGCAGATGCACTGTGCCTGGCACGACTTCTGCACATTCCCATAAAGTAACAGCTGGATGGGCAGGGCCATCTGATTATTAGATATCCTAGTTCAGACAGTTTCTGTTGTGAGGGCTGAAATTATAACAAATGGAAGTGAGTCAGGAGGCTCCACTACAGATTTCTCTGAAGACAGGCATCTCTTTCTAGCCCACCGATTCTGTCTCGACCGCAAGCAACATTTGCTCAGTTTAAAAACCTAGAGAGCTGACTACCAGGCATAAGCACACTTTAGACGTCGAAAATGAAAGAAATGTAATTATGCTGCCTCCTTAGAAACCTCGTATTGGCAAACTCTAAGGCAGCCTATATTGCATCCTTTGCGAAATAGAAATACATTGTGGTGAGCTCTATGAAAAATAAAATCCAAGATGGCAGCTAAGACCTGTATTTATATTTATAATCTCAATATTACAGGTTTGGTACTATGGTGCTTTTGAATGGTTTTACTTTTACTTTTTAATGTCATGTTAGCTGACAACTTGGTCTTGTTGTATTGTGTCAGTTTAGCAAAATCATCAGCTGAAGTGTATTGCATATGTTGATATTCATACATGAGTGTAAGTACAGTTGCAGACACTCAGTCAACTTGTTCTTGAGTGTTCACGGACCGGCTTTGATTGTTCCAATATGGCGGACGGCTTACGTATAGCTTTTAAAACCCATTGAAACAGCCACTCATGAGTCATCAATGTATGTTGTTAAATTGTGTCTATGGGTAAGACTATACAAATGTAAATAAGTGAATAAATAAACGATACTGGTTTCATCCAAAGCACTACCATAGTGACTGCATTATTATTCAAGTAATTTGAATTCTAAGCAGCTCCTCAATCCAAGCACATGCTCTACACTTACCACCACAGTGGTAACCCAAAACACTAACATAACAGAAACTTTTAAATACCAACATAACAGAACATTAAACATTAGCCAGTCTGTACATTTTCTTATCTTGCTAAAAAAAATTCATTATCTTTCTTAAAATAATAAGCACTTTATTTCAAAATTTACTCTAACAATTCAGCCCCTTTGCAAAGCATGACTGGAAGTGAAAGTCTTTGATTGGGTTACTTGATTGAAACATGTTATTTCAAAATGAAAATATCAAGTTAAGTCTAAGAGTAACTGTTTCAAATCAATTTAATATGATGTAATCACATCTGAACCAGAAACTTGATACAATGGTGTTAAATTATTGATTTTTTTAGAGTGCGCGCTAACTGCAAGTTGAGTCTACCAGAGCTATTTGGCAAATGGAGTTTCTGCATAAGTTAAAGTGATCCAAATCAATCACTCAGTCACAGTAGGCAGCTCACTAAGTTTTGGTTCCCTACTTGCATTTCCAGACTGGAGTGATTGACATTTCCAATTACACTGCAATGGCCCACAATACAATTCATTGTCTTTTCAAAGAATGGGATGTTAAAGGTAAATTTTATTCTAACGGAAATAAAACCATTCACAATGATGATAACAATAATGACTGGCTATTGTTACACACTATTATAGTAAATTTCAATTTCCATATTCAAGCTATTGAGCAGCATTAACACATCATGGTAAGACAGCACACACTATATTGCTTTTTTCATTCGAAAGGGACCAGCACACAAGACTGATGCTTGTTGATTTTTGCACTTTCTCTGATATAATACCTGATGTCTCACAGATGGCGGCAAACATTTAGAAGGTTATTGCAGAATTTCACTGCGACCGAGAGCATAATGTCTGGTGTTTCTCCGCCGTGGGTGGTACCAGGGTAGCCAAGAGTGATAAAAGTAATTTGAGTTGCAGCAGGAGCCTGCACCGATAAAGAAGGGCTCTATCTCTCCCCCATGTAATGTTCACTGACACCAGTAATAAGCTACACAATCCAATTCTGTCTCTCCGATCAATGGCTCCAACAAAAAGTCAGCCCCAGGCATCAAATCTCTCCCAGAAAGCCTCTATCGCTGTGGCAGCCTGCAGACAGGAGCGCAGTACCTTGATCTCTTGGCAAGGGACTGAACCATATGCAACCACCATCATCAGTGTAAAGAAAACAGAGGGCAAACAATAGCCTTCAAACTTTATACAGCAAATGTTTATGTTATAATTACAACTTTTTCAATTGCTCTGTCCGAAACCCAGTACTACAGTCGTGCTCAGAATTGATGGCACCCCTGGTAAATATGATCAAAACTGGCTATACAAAATAAATCTGCATTGTTTATCCTTTTGATCTTTTATTAAAAAAATTGCCACAAATCTAACCTTTCATTGAAGTAAAATAATTGAAAGTGGGGGAAAATCACAGAAAAATCAATCGTTGGCCACAATTATTTGCACCCTTTTATTAAATACTTTTTGCAATCTCCTTTTGACAAGATAACAGCCTATAATGCCTGGTGAGTTTGAATCTCTCCAGATACTTCAGATTCCCAGATCCATGTTGTTGCTGCTTCTCTTCAGTTCACTCCACTTGTCAGGTCAGGGAACTGGGAGGGTCATGGCAGAAGCTTCATTTTGTGCTCCGTAACACATTTTTTTGTTGATTTTGATGTTTGTTTTGGATCGTTGTCCTGATGGAAGATCCAAACACGGCCCATTATAAGATTTCTAGCAGAAGGCGTCAGGTTTTGATTTTTTATCTGTTGATATTTGATAGAATCCATGATGCCATGTATCTGAACAAGAAGTCTAGGACATCCATCAGAAAAATATACCCACAACATTAAAGATCCAACGGTATATTAAATTATACACATGGGGTACTTTTTATCCTTGTGTGCACCAAACCCATCTAGCGTGTTTGCTGCCAAAAAGCTTTTTTTTCAGTTTCATCTGATCACAGAACCCTGTGTCGTTTGAAGTCATGTCTGACAACTGAATTTGCTGTAGTTTGTTTTTGGATGAGCGAGGAGGATTTTTCTTGAAACCCTCCCGAACAACATGTGGTTGTTTGTTTGGGTTGTTTGATTTTTTTTTTAGGCTTTCTGACCCCAAGACTCAACTAATCTCTGCCATTCTCCATCTGGGATCCTTGAAGACTCTTTGGCCACTCACACTTTCATCCTCACCGTCCATTAAGGCAACATAGACACACGTTCTCTTCCTGGCAGATTCGTAACATCTTTAGTTGATTGGAACTTCTTAATTATTGCCCTGGTGGTCAAAATGGGGATTTTCAATTATTTAGCTATCCACTTTCCATTTTGTGATGCTCAACAATCTTTTGGTGCACATCAGAACACATTGGTGCACATATATTCTTTGGTTTTACTCATTGTGATGGATGATTTAGGGAATTTGGCCTTTTTGTTTCCTCATATTTAAACTCCTGTGAAACAAGAAGTCATGGCTGGACAATTTCATGATCCTAGTCACCCTGGTGTGCTAAAAAAGGTCAATAATAATGGGAATATACTGAGATATTCTAGGGGTACCAATAATTGTGGCCAACATGTTTTGGAGAAAAATATTTATTTCGGTCCCACTTTATATTAAGTGGCCCTAATACCTGTGAACTTACATGGTAACTACATGTGTACATAGTATGTAACTACAGTGTAAGTACACATTAGTACATAGTATCTACAGCTGTAACATTTGCGTAACTACACATATGTAACAACCCTCAGAATGGTATGAGTAAGTACAAATGTGTAACAGGACATTGGTAACAACATTTTTTCACTTCAGTAAGTACACATGTGTAACAGTAATTATGTAACTACATTTTGTAACAACAATATGTAGCCTATTTGTTGTTCCACTTCCACGTGCAGTTTTAGATAATGCAGTTACCAGTTTGGAATACATGTATTTATGACTTGCAGGACTAATGTTGAATTACAACTAAAGTTTCACCTTGTGATACCAGTGTTACATGGTAACTCCTCAGGAACTGTCCACTTAATATAAAGTGTAATTGTTAAGGTAATTGTTGTGTACATCAGTGTCGTTACATGATAATTCCATAGGAACTGTCCACTTGTTGGAAATTAAATACATTTATACCCAAACTGGGGTAACACTTTATTTTACGGTGCCCGTGATACAGAGTAATTACATAATTAAGTACTTAGTAGTAGATGTTGTAATAACATGTAAATACATGTACTTAACATGTAATTAAGTTATGGAACAGCCTGTACTTACACATTGTAATTACACACATGTAATAGGCAGCTACTGTTACACATATGTAACAAGCCGGGTCAGTTACATATGTGTTACCAACTTGGTACAATGTAATTATATAAGAAAGTACTTAGTACTACACAATGTAACAAAAAGTGTATCAAGACTGTACTTAAGTGTACTTCATGTGTATCTACATACCTTATCCATCTGTACTGTAGTTTGGATTAACTCACTAGTTCACAGCATAAATATATGTAGTAGCTTCCTAATTACATTGCAATTACATAATATTACACAGGGATAAGCTACGTAAAATAAAGTGTATCAAGAATGTACTTAAGTGTACTTCATGTGTATCTACATACCTTATCTGTACTGTAGTTTGGATTAACTCAGTTCACAGCATAAATAGGCTACATGTAGTAGCTTCCAAATTACATTGCAATTACACAATATTACACAGGGATAAGCTACGTAAAATAAAGTGTATCAAGACTGTACTTAAGTGCACTTCATGTGAATCTACATACCTTTTCTGTACTGTAGTTTGGATTAACTCAGTTCACAGCATAAGTAGGCTACATTTGGTAGCTTCCTAATTACATTGCAATTACACAATATTACACAGGGATAAGCTACGTAAAATAAAGTGTATCATGTATATACTTAAGTGTACTTCATGTGTATCTACATACCTTATCCATCTGTACACATGAAGTACACTTAAGTACAGTCTTGATACACTTTATTTTACGTAGCTTATCCCTGTGTTATATTGTGTAATTGCAATGTAATTTGGAAGCTACTACATGTATTTATGCTGTGAACTAGTGAGTTAATCCAAACTAAAGTACAGATAAGGTATGTAGATACACATGAAGTACACTTAAGTACATTCTTGATACACTTTATTTTGCGTAGCTTATCCCTGTGTAATATTATGTAATTGCAATGTAATTAGGAAGCTATTACATGTATTTATGCTGTGAACTAGTGAGTTAATCCAAACTACAGTACAGATGGATAAGGTATGTAGATACACATGAAGTACACTTAAGTACAGTCTTGATACACTTTTTGTTACATTGTGTAGTACTAAGTACTTTCTTATATAATTACATTTTACCAAGTTGGTAACACATATGTAACTGACCCGGCTTGTTACATATGTGTAACAGTAGCTGCCTATTACATGTGTGTAATTACAATGTGTAAGTACAGGCTGTTTCATAACTTAATTACATGTTAAGTACATGTAGTTACATGTTATTACAACATCTACAACTAATTACTTAATTATGTAATTACTCTGTATCACGGGCACCGTAAAATAAAGTGTTACCCAAACTGGTAACTGCAGTATCTAAGACTGCATGTGGAATTGGAACAACAAATAGGCTACATATTGTTAATACAAAATGTAGTTACACATGTGTACTTACTAATGTGAAAAAAGTGTTGTTACCAATGTCCTGTTACACATTTGTACTTACACATACCATTACGTGGGTTGTTACATACGTGTAGTTACACTAATAATACAGTTGTAGATACTATGTACTAATGTGTACTTACACTGTAGTTACATACTATGTACACATGTAGTTACCATGTAAGTTCACAGGTATTAGGGCCACTTAATATAAAGTGGGACCCAATTTGGTCAATGAAAGATCAAAAAGATAAACAATGCAGATTTATTTTTTACAGCCAGTTTTGATCATATTTACCAGGGGTGCCATTAATTCTGAGCACGACTGTTTTCCCCCTGCAGTTCTGCATTCACATTGAATCATTTTTGCTCATAACTGTGGGACATTTACAACATCAATGTTCTAGTGCAGTTCTAGTGCCAGCTGTTGACCACTGTAGCTAGATAACAACTCAGGAATAGATGCCAGTTTCACAAGTTTTTTTTCTCCTCTCCCCCCTTTTTTTGTAATAAAGTAATTTTATTACAAAGTCTTGACATACACAGATCAGCACTTGTGTCTGTCTGCCAAAGGTACAAAGAATGCAAGCTGCTCGCCAAAGGTCATTTCTGCAGAGACAAGCACCAATGAACAATGCATTATGCTGTAATAGGCAAATTAACTGTAATCAATACGTTTTAATTTCAGCAAGTAATTCTGGAATGCAAGCAATGCAACCTTTCTTGGTGTGCACCTGAAAAAAAAAATAGCAGTCACTCCACGTGTCTAGTATCTGTAAAACCGCATTGTTCCATCTAAATTACGCCATATGCTCTCATTGACAAATGCGTAACAATTAGTTCATGCGTTCATGAACTCAAGGCTAGATTATTGTAATACTCTACTGGGTGGTTGCCCTGCACTCTTAATAAACAAACTACAGCTAGTTCAAAACACAGCAGCTGGAGTTCTTACCAGAACCAGGAAGTATGACCATATTAGCCCCGTTCTGTCAACACTGCATTTGCTTCCTATTAAACATAGTATACATTTTTAAATATTGCTGATTACTTACAAAGCATTAAATGGTTTAGCTCCGCAGTACTTGAGCGAGCTCTTAACGCATTATATTCCTTCACGTCTATTGCGATTTCAAAATTCCGGCCAGTTAATAATACCTAGAATATCAAAATCAACTGCTGGTGGTAGATCCTTTTGCTATTTAGCACCAAAACTTTGGAACAGTCTTCTTACCATTGTTCGGGAAGCAGACACACTCTGTCAGTTCAAAGCTAGATTAAAGACACATCTCTTTGACCTAGCATTCACATAATACATTATTGACTTCTATAATTCAATGTTAGGCTGCATAGATTAGGTCAGCCGGAACTGGGAACACTTCCCTTAAATCCTGATGTACTCGTTACATCATAAGAAGAATGGCATCTACGCTAATTTTAGTGTCTTTGTTTATCCCGAGGTTTTCCCGCAGCCTGCCGTATCCAGGCCGTATCCAGATCTGAAGAAAGGACCTTAGCCTGGACCCGATGACAACGCAGTGCTGAAGTGCCAACTAGCCTCTCCCTATGGAGGATCCCTTTACCACTCTACAGATAAAGGGTTATGGGAAAATTAGGTTTGCGTACCTACCCCGAAGTGATAAAATAAAATACAATTCTGTATCAAAATTTATAGGCAAGACAAGTATTTTGTTTAGGCATGGTTTGTAGGGAATTAAAAACCTGCGCACATATATTCAAACGCACATAACTATATAATTAATTCTTGATGCGCACGTGAGCGCCATCAGCGTTTATCACAGGTTTGCGTTTAAAGTCTGTTTAGAGAGAACAGTGTCATCTTAGCGGCGCCTAATTTAATAACAAATTATCATTTCGATGGAAGTGAATCAATCAAAACTAACTTTAGCTGGAAAATAACATTATTCATGAACCGCTATAAAGCCAAAACAATCTCTGTTACCTTAAATTATACGTTTATCTCTGTAAAGCTGCTTTGAAACAATCTACATTGTTAAAAGCGCTATATAAATGAAGATGACTTGATTTCAACCAAACTCCGATGTCAAACAGACTGGATCAAAGAACCAGACCAATCTCACGTAAGCACGTTGCATTAACTTTTCTGAGCTCGTCAATCAGTCGACCATTAGGGGACAGCCCTAGTATATCAGCACTGGGAACGTTAGGGGTTGTTTACGCGACACCGTTGTCAACTAAAAATGGAAAACTTTTTATACATTTTGATCATTCAATTCCACGTCAACGGCGTTTTGGGGGCCTTAAAAACTCAAACATTTGGAAACGGGATTGAAAGTGCAAGTTTAAAAAAAAAAACAATACCGTTATTGTCTCCATGTAAACTACAAAAACATGAATTTGTGAAAATGGTGAAGTCATGGGCACGTGTATTACATGTTCAGTCTATAGATGCGTAGAGTTTCTTTACAAAGTGACATCGCCAACTACTGCATAATACAGTGTGCGTTTTTAGTCATTTCCGCGGATCTGTGTGAAGGGGATTGTTTTGACAACCTTGTCGCCTGTTTCCATTTTTAGTACATCGTTGTGGTGTAAACCCCATCAACCCTTAAAGGTTAAACACAAGATATAATTTGTTTTGGAATATTACTGGCAATTTTGGTTTAATGAATCTATTATTTATTCATAGGCAAATCGTTATAACTGAGGGCAAAGTTAAGTTTTATAACTTTTTATTTTTATTTAACTTTAATGGTGTAGTAGAGTTTGCTTGTCTATGTCCTACTGTACAAACTTCTTATACTACTTTAATTCATTAAATATTATAGTTCAATAAATACAATTTAATATAAATACCTGGCATTGAGAAACGGTATTAGTGGTGGGGATTTTTCAGCGATTTTAGTGCTGGTTACATGGTTACGCCAGTAAGTCGCGGCAAGGGACTGTCTTTATCCTTCATGAACAAAACAAGGTTTTAAAAAAGTAATTTATTTGAACTTTGCACACCACCTTACGAGGCTTAACTGGCAAACAACACGGCACCGGGGTAAAACTGAATCAGACACAGACATGGCAAACTCAATTACTTTCATGAATTTATGACTTGACCTAGAGAATGAAAGCTCTAAAAAAGGCAGGTAATCGCACACGTTCTCTCTCACAATCCTCTACTCAATAATACTAACACTAATAACTTCACTAAAGCAGCCCAAGCCATCGTTGCTAGTTCTAAAGTGATATTTTAGGATTCGATCTGTTTCACTCTCAACAAGAGGGTTTTTAAGACACTCTACAATTATTTCGGCCTACTTGTGGAACTTGTGCCATGGAACTGTTGTATAAAAGCAATATCATACTTGCAGTCATGTGATATGAATCTATATCAGTACGGCTGTGATTCGGCCATAGGCAATCATAAAAACTCGAACGTAATAAAACGTTACCATAATCACGTTCATCTGTTCAGGAAAAAAAACTAAACACGCTTTTAGCGCCATTCACGGAACATTTCAGGTTGAAACTGTCTTGCTAAATGCTGCCACATGTACGTTTTTCCAATGAGGCTGGGCTGAAGGAAATATATTTTCTTTGCGTAAGGGAAACAACCATGCGACCTTTGATGAGGGCATCCAGTATCAAATACATAACTAATCCTTGTGTATAGATTTACATAGGCTATCTACATGACCTAAGGGGTAAATTTAGCATGAGGTTAGAGCTCATCAAAACGATATCACGGCACATGCAGGAGATGAATCGATTGAATGAGATTAATGGCCTCTCGTTTGAGTCAGGGCCAAAGAACTGAGGGCCCTTTCCACCAGTCGGCCGTGAAACACTAGAGTGATTTTGTGATATTTGAAGGGTGGCAGAAACATTTATAGCATTTGTTTGGAAGTCTAGAGGGTCCCCACCATTAGGGAAAGTGATGACCCTGTCAAGACCCGCCTGCACACTTAATTCCAACATTAAAGTAATAGTTCACTTGAAAATGAAAATTCAGTCATTAATTAATTAAGTCTCACGGGTTTGGAACGACATGAGGGTGAGTATTTAAAGACACAATTTAAATTTTTGGGGGAACTATCCCTCGAATATGACTTTTGCATAAACGTAGATAATGAGTATACATGTGTCTCACAGCGTAGGCAACTATGGATTTCAGTATATTTTTGAATGCCATTTTATTCGTAAACAAAGACGAAATAGGCGAGACAGGGGTGAGTTGTACTGTAACATGGGTTGACAATGCCATTTTAAACAGATAAATTAAGTACTAAGAAGATATCCCTATGACCATCATCCTTCTAAGGTGACCATAGAAGTTGGACATTTCTGTGTACAAATATAAAGGATTTACACAATTAAAAACATATTTTGAGGCAGAAAAATATACATTTTAACATGTTACAATTCAAAGATAAAAAATAACTTTCAAAACTATGTTTATTAGCAGATTCATTTGGTAAAATTATGTTTATTTTTGTAGTAAAGAATACCAATGCATGTCTTTTTAAATATAACCTAGCAATAAGCTAATTAAGTAATGAAATTATGTGAAACTGCTTTCCTCTTCATTCATTATACACTTCCTCAAACTTCCTCATCCTCCAACAGTCTGTGCGATCTCTGTACTACTAATTTCAGGAGAAGTGCTGCAAGGCAGAATCTCCATACCATATACTCTGAGTCATGCTAAGCAGAAAAAAGGCAATACATATTCATACAGGGCCTTCGTTAAACCAACCCTAAAACGAGTGGAGACACACGTAGAAAGATTTCTGCAAAGTCTGTCTGAATGTCGACAGCAACCCTTCATTCCTTATCATAATAAAGACTCTACAAAAATGGGATTTGAAGGCACTTTCACTTAAGTGTGAAAACAACCTTTTTTTACTTAAATACATGTAATTTATAGGATATTTATATTACATGCCTTAAAAAAAATTAGCCTCTAACTCTTTGCATGAGGAAAAGAGGAGCAGATACAAACTGATTATGGAGAGTAACGGCTTTGACTCACTCTTTGCTCAAAGTCAAACATCCAATCTTCACTTTGATCTTTTTTTTTTTTTTACTTTGGGTCAGAGTTATTAAATATTTACCTTGCACTGCCTGTTGTTCCTTCAGCATGCAAACAGGAAGACTTCTGAAAATGTTTCTTATTTTTAGCATGCTGCAAAGCTAACCAGAGTATTGCTTTCATCTTTTTCTTGCTTAAAGACACTATAAGATGATGATTGCAGATTCTTTCCTGCGGTAACATATTTCTTATTGAAACAGGAAATTGGACCAGGACATATCGAAGACTTCCCTCCCTTTTAAAATAGACAATTTTTGTTATTGCTAGCATGGGTAAAGCTTTTACCCTAAAGCATGGTCATGTAAACCTTGCATGGTAGTTGCCGTAACCACAATATGGTTCCATATATTCATATCAACTGACCACAGAAAATAAGCCATGTACTACTGAACACCTTCAACTGAAGAAATAAATTAATGGCTGAAAGCTAATTACTATAGCAAAAAATGGCATTGGTAACGTTTGCTTTTGCGTAATGCTTCATCCACACCACTAGTTGTCAGTATAAGTTAAAAACTACAGCTATACAGGACAATACAACATAAACAAAAATCAATGAGTTAGCTATTAAGTCTGTCATACATAGGGCCATATCATACACTCTGCACAACGCAGCGCCAGGTGCGACGCAAGTGTTTTTTGCTAGTTTCAGATTGACGCAGTTTTCATTTTCACGTCCTGCGTCATCTTGTTTAAATAGCAAATGCATTTGCGCCCATTTGTGAGCCCATGGTCTGAAACGAGGAGTGTTGTTGACGCGTTGCTATTTTGAGGAACTGAAAAAGACTGCGCCATTGACCAACTGAAACCTGGTCTAAAGTCAATGGCGCAGTATTTGTTTTATTATATAAAGAGCGTGTTAGTAATGTGCACCTATAGGCGAGTCCACAACACTGCTTATTACACACACAGGGATGCACAGCAGCGCACAAACATGCCAAATATAAAAAATAAAAGGATTACATTGTAAAATATTATTATTGTGTCCATAAAGATATGGTGGAATCCGGATTGTCCAGTACTGTAGCTCTAAGGCTTTAACCTTGACCACGAGCAGATCCGTTTCCTCGCTAGAGAAGCGTTCAGTTTTTCCGCTTGCAAATTCCACCATGTAAAGAACATGCCATGGCGAGAGCGCAACTGGCTTTTAAAGGGAATGGGAGATGAGACTCTGATTGTTTTTTTTGCGCGTTACACCCAAAACATACCCATTACTCATTAAAGCAGCACTAGGTTACTTTTCAACCTTAATAATATATTTCCAAGTCTCTTGTGATGGTACATCGACTTACAATATGTTGAATGACACGTCTGCCATAGCCTGACGGGATCTGTAGCGTTTTTAATCGTACTTTTAAACTTCGGGTTTTGGGTAGTAACCGGCGAACAAAGAGAACTACAAAATTCGACTGCTTTACGGCATATACGTCACTTCCACCACCACCCCCACTTCCTTAAAATCGGACGTGCGAGCCAAACTTGCGTTTGTTTGCCAAATGTTATAGTCATGGACGAAGCAGCACAGAAAAGCAAGAAAGCAAAGGTTTTGTCAGAGGAAAGCAAAAAGAGGAAACGAGAGGAAAGCAAAAAGAGGAAACGAGAAAGTGATCACATTAAAGGCAGAACGAGGATCAACATTGTTTCTCGCTGGCGTGAGCTGAAGGAGGAGGAGGGGTGCCCGATGCCACCCGTCCCGGTTCTCCAGGGATTGTTCTCTTTTTTGAGCGACAGTCCCGGAAAATTTATTTTATACATTTTTTTTAATAAAAATTACATTCGTTTTTTTGTGAAAATGTACTTCTAAAGTAAAATTTCCTGGTTTCAAATTAAACCATTTCCGTCTACTGTTACGGTGTTTTCTTCATAGTTGTGTACAGTATATCCAATCCTGTGTCCGTAAACGGGTAGAAACCATGGTAAAAATGGGTAAAACAGTGGATTGGCCAATGCCAGGCGTTTACTTTTATTTGATTGTAAGCTCAACTTATCGCCTATCGCCTAGCAACTGCCTGTGCTGTCGGTCGGTCGCGCGCATCAACACACATCCAAGATGATACAGTGTGAGTTTAGTTGCTAGCTAGCTTTTTAAAAACTGTCTATTTACATCTATTGTGTGAAATGGGGGGAGAGATGGACGAGGAGGATAACACAACAACATTAGAAAAAACTATTTCCAACCTACAACTCAGACTCAGACCCCAAAAAATACTAATAATCTGAGTGTCCCGGTTTTTCACAAATCAAAGGCAACCCTATGCCCGACCGCTGCGGACTTTCAAATATCAAATGAAAGCCTATGTCTAAAGGGCGTGAACACGTTTGGTAGGGGCTACATTCTTGCAAGTAAATATATAAGATGTACAAAATCATATTTTAGGATACCTAACATGTCTGTGATATTTGTTTATTTGTCTTGCCTCAAGCTATAATGCAAATCGATTTGTAAAATTTGCAGATTCATCTATTAGCTTGATATTATAATATTGACGATATATGGTTATTATCTACCACTCCACACATTGCATTGAAGTATCATATAGATTCAGTAAAACGGTAACCAATAGACAAGGCTACTATAATGACGCTGGCTTGTAAACGTGAGCATCGCGATCATTTGTCGTTTGAAAAAAAATAAAACCCATGAAATTATATTCATATGACTTGCCACCTGTACCTGGGATGAAGACATTTCACACGCGACGCAAGCAGAACACCTGCATGTGAACTCCTCCCACAATGTTCAGGGCTATCCATAGACAGTATATATATATAGAGGGGCTATCATGGTTGTCAACAAATGCACGTGCATGTAGGATGACAGAGTTTACGACAGTAGTAGAGGACAATACTGTTTCCCAACTCTAGGGGGACCCCGAGAGCAAAAGTTACCTGGTGTTACTTTAAGTGAATAGGGACAACCCTTTCAGACCATGCGCCAGAAGCGCAGACCATTTTTCCCGTCGTTAAACTAGCTAAAGTGGTTTCGGACATGCCCTACAGTAAGTGAACTTGCGCCGTGCGCTTTAGACAATGTGCTTAGACAATTAAAATAGGGCCCATACATTTCAAAAAATTATCTCAATAAACTCAAATGATTGGCTTATAAAAAAAACTATCCACAGAAATTTCCAGAATTTGCTAATGCTAACAGATAGCTCTGTCCAGACCTCCTGGGAAGTAATCACTAGTGTAAACTAATGTCACCAGCACCTCCACAGATGATAAGGAAACACTAGATTCTGTATTACAGCTTCTCTGCAGTACAACTAACACACTGATGCCCTCTGCTTTCTCTAGGGACATAGCAGTAATTTCAATTACCCTCTCAAACAAATCAAGCCATGTATGCAGCAATGATTTATGAGCTGCCTGTAACACACTTAAGTGTGAATAGGCTATGATTTGGCTTTCTACTGAGAAGAGGGCCACAGCAGTGGAGCAGTCGTGACCTTCGGCGAGGTTTTAGTTGACATGGTCATTGTCTCTGTCTCTCTCAATACAAATCAATCACTGTAATCTCAACAACCCGGTCACTTTCAAAGCTGACAGCATTGTAGGCACTTCATATTCTATCGCATGCTGACTAGAGGATAATGAAGAAGAAGAAAAAAAAGAGAACTGTTTCATGAAAAATGAATATGGCAAGAGGTTATAATCTTTACTGTGGCTGGAAACTGCGTGTGATTTTTGGAACAGTTTCTAAGAGCATAGTTTTACAGTAAACATCTAAACAGGATACACTACTATAGATAAAATGTGTTTGATAAGAAAATATTATCTTGAATAAATATTTATTTCAACATATTGAATTGTTTTAAGCATAAACCTCATTACATTTGGTTAGATTAATGTTTAAACAAGAAAAAGTCCTGCTCAGATGGCTTTCGTAAAAAAAAAAGAAAAAAGTAAATGGGAAATTCACTGGGTAATACAGTGCTGTGAAAGTCTATTAGGGATTTAGTTAATGAAATTGAAACAGCTTCATAATCGAATTGGAATCCTTGCTGTAGATATTTAATTTAAATGTGCCTGCCAATTAAAGTAATTTCAATTTGGTCTAGAGTGAAAACTGTACTAAATTAATTGATCAGACAAAAATCAATTCTTGTTTCTTTTTTTTTAATTTTCCCCATATGAGGCGTAAACATTCCAGTAAAATATTTATTTTAAAGCAGAAACTAGCAATGAATTGTAGTACAACTGAAAGTCTCACAATAATATGAAAGTGGCAGATATTTATGCTTGAAAAAGTCTAGTTTTAACTGGTGTACAGCTGGTTAAGCGGAGACAAGCTAGTCTGACCAGCTGACAAGTGCCCCCGAACCTCACTAAAACCAGCTAACCAGACCAGACGTGACCATGCAGACCAGCTTATGCTTTTATGTTTTTTTCAAGCAAAGACTGAAAAAAAAAGATGAACAACACGTCTCCACTTCCTTCCACTGTAGAAAAAGTAAGCCAAAATATCCCAGAAATGGTCCTTGCCGTCATTTAGAGCCAGAGTCTGCACAGTAGTCAAAGTCCCTTTCAATGAAAGCCTGGCGGCCATATTTCACTCAGCAACAGCATTCTTAAGATGTCTGCGTGCTTGTTTCTCTGGTCTATAGGTCTATAGTCTTTGGCAGTAGTGATCCTGAGATGGAGCCGTGAAGGTCCCGTTCACACTCCCGCTCCCTCAATCGCTAGCACAGCCCGTTTTTATTGCATCAAATAACCAACGAAACTTACTGGAAAAGTGATCACTTGAACATATGTCAGCATGATACGAAGTACCTAAAGAACTACCTAAAATGACAAAAACATTCGGGAAAAAAAGTGTAATTTAATTTTCTCTTAATTTTAACTTAATTTTTTTAAGTTTGGCTCGCATCCAATTCGATTATATGGAGGGGATGGAGTTTATGACCTATACTGCAGCCATGTTTTGCTTCAATTTTTTTCTAAGAAGTGTGCAGCACACTTATTTTCAAGCCAGAGACAAGAATATAAAAAATATGCATAACCCACCCTAAACCTAACCTACAGCTAGCTGGAAATGCTGTGTAAAGTTCAGCAAGCTCAGATGATGGATAGATAGCTTTGGGTTGCCATAGTAACAGATTTTAGAGCTCTACATTTTGCCTTCTCTTCTGGCAGAAAGCATAAACAGATTTACCATCACATAATCTCGAAACTTAAATGAGCAATATCACATAAGTATTAAGAGTAAATCTGCAGTGATTCTAGACTTTCAGCAGCAACTTTCTATGCTACAGAAAAGAGATGATATATAGAGGCGGTGACAGGCAAAAAAAAAGAGAAAAAAAGAAAGGAAAAATAGATGGAGGTTAGACTTCAAGCTATTCCTTCAATTCAATACAATGACTCAGGAACACTACTTTTTATCTCACCTCAAGTGTCCTATATACTGTATCAGTAAAAGACTATCAAGTAAGCTTAATTTACGTGAATCAGTTCAAACTATCTGTTTCAATGAATGAATTAATGACCCGTTTTTGTAATTTTCCAAAAACAAATACATATAAACATACATATGAACTATATATATATATATATATATAATATTATTTTCACATGGAGTTTATTTTTCCCATTCTGTTTATTGTCTAAACAATTGTATTGTGGTGCTAACTGCCCCATTCAGTTTCAGTCCCCCCTACACACATTCACACCTCTTCTGCTGCGATATTATTCTTTTGTATATAATACATTTACTCACACCTTTCTATTCACATCTAATCCCTCAGATTTCTTTTATCTCATTTCACTTCACTGACTTTGTATCAATTGCCTGTCTTACAAAAAACAAAAAAACATTCCAATGATCTTTACTCTTCACACTTCGTCATAAAACATTATTGCTTCTGGTAGGAGGTTTACTAAAAACTAGCATGTAAGCTTAGCATAGCATAACAATATGACAATTTGGATTAAAGAAATTAAAGAGATTAAAACCAAGTTTTTTGTAACTCATAATTCATAATGTCACTCGAGCATTTGAAGTATATTATTTTATAGTATTCTATAATATATAATGTGATAAGGCTATGTTGATTAACATTGCATTATGAATACTAAACTTCATTCCTATGAAAATACCCAAGACGTCTTGAAGAACACTGATAGTTCTACCATTATTTCGTGTTTATTTACTTGAAAATTCAGTCAAAACTGCAGCGATCTCTGGATGCCTTTGTCCATGTAAGGGATTTCCTGGAACGTCATAGATGTTATGACTTTTTCAGTCTCACCTGTTTTATCTCCTCTGAAGCTTCAGAATAGATCTCAACAACATCACACACTGTGATCAGATTTCTGTTTAGCTTGAGACTGGGGGTCTCTAAAGTTAAGAAGATATCGAAACAACTTTACAAATCAAATGTCTCAGTATAAACTTAAACATTGCTACGACATAATGTGTAGTAATAATGAAATTGGTCAAGGATTGAGTCGTGACATATTTAATGTGTCTTTCACCAAAGAAAGCTCCAGGGTTACTGTTCCTGTAGTAAGACTTCTGTAAGTTGTTTTTGATAAAGGCATCAGGGACATTATTATACACTATTTCCAAAAACAAATGATCTGCCCAATGCACATAAACTGTACAGCTCTATTCTCTTATTGTGTAACTGCAATTAAGAGTAACATTAACCTTACTTCTGCCTTAACCTTACTCTTAATATAGGCTTAAACTCTGAATTTATGGAATGTTTTTTACTTTGGTGCATATGAAGTTCCTAGACATGGTGCACAATTTGTAAAGTTGTTGAGGTCTCTTCTAATTTTTAAAAGAGACAAATGTGAGAGCTCCTCTAACTGAGAAAAATACAATATGAGCTTATAAATGATGTTGTTGAGATCTTGACTGAAACTTTGGAGGAGACAAATAAGAGACCACTGGGGTCTTTTAGATTATGAGAACAATTTGAGCACATTGTGTGATATTATTAAGGTCTCTTCTAAACTTTTAAAGAGACAAATATGAGATCTCCTGTTTCTCTAGCTGAGGAGAAAAATGTGAAAATATTGTGTGATGTGGTTGAGATCTTGCCTGAAACTTTAGAGGAGACAATTATGAGCGATCCAAAGGTAAGAAGAAAAATCTGAGCACAGTGTGTGATAATAATGAGATCTAAAACTTTAAAAGAGACCATTGTGAGACACTGAGAGTTTTTGTCCCAGGAGACAAGTGCGAGAAGTAAGAGACTCAAACCAACGTCTCCATTTGATGTTAAAGTAACCTAATTTTTGTATAGGAAAAACATTTGAGATGTTAAAGAGATCTCATTTTAGATTTGTCTTTCCTCTGGCAATATCCCTAAACTCTTAAATCTTTATTTAGTCTACTTCTATGTGGATGAGACCATTATACCAGTCACACAGAGACAAATCAACTGATACCAAACATCTGAAAATCACTTGCATTCACACACAACATTGAATTTTGCACACAACCATTTTGAGTGAACTAAGTAAAGGAAAAAAATAGCTATGAATCGGATCTCAGAAAGCCCGGACGCTGATGCATATTTCCGTCTTTTTAGTAATACCTGCTTGGACATTGTTAACAATATTGCTCCCTTAAAAACTAAACTCTCTATTAAAAAATCTTCACCCTGGTTTAATGATTCTATTCGTTTACTCCGACGAAACTGTAGACGGGCAGAACGCAAATGGCTCAAGGACCGGCTGCAGGTGTCTCATGATATTTTAAGGGAGTCTCTCTATGGTTTTCAGAAAGCCGTTAAGTCTGCTAAATGTCTCATTTGTCTCAAAAAATGAGACATTTAGCAGACTGTCTCAAATTGTCTCAAAAAAGAATCATAGACCAAAAAATGTATTTTCCACTAGACTCTGAAGTGCCTAGGTGCTCATCTACCTGGAGCATGTTCGATCCAATTTCTCTACATACTTGCAGAGACATTGTTGAACATCTAAAACCTACCTCGTCCATATGATATTATTCCATCACACTTTTTTAAGCAAATTGTAGATATCATAGGGCCCGATCTCCTGTTTTGTATTAACATTTGTTTGAGTACTGGTACGGTCACTGACTACCTAAAACATGCTTCAGTTACTCCCCTTCTGAAAAAATCTAACCTTGATACATCTGATTTAGGTAATTTCAGACCAATTTCTAATCTTCCATTTATCTAAAAAATCTTGGAAAATTTAGTTTTCACTCAATTACAATCTTTTCTGAGTACAAATTCACTATATGATACTTTCCCGTAAGGATTTAGGAAACTTTACTGCACTGAATCCGCTCTATTGAAAGTTACTAATGACATTATACTGGCTCCAAATAATGGGAGTGCTGTTGCTTTGGTCCTTTTAGAGCTCTGCTTTCGATATGGTTGATCATACAATTCTTATTTCTCGATTGAATAATTACGTAGGCATTCAGGGTACCGTCCTAAATTGGTTTCAGTCTTTTTTAACGAATATAAACTTTTCTGTATGCATTGGAAATCACACTTCTTCAGCAGCGCACCTTTCCTGTGGTGTATCACAGGGATCTATTCTAGCTCCGATGCTATTTTCTTTATAGTTGCTGCCACTGGGTTCCATCTTTTCCAAATACAGAGTATAATTTAATTTATACAACGACGACACCCAAATGTACTTCCCATTTAAACAATATAATTCAAGCTCCCTAGAAGTCTTGCTTGCATGTTTTCAGGAAGTGAAACTATGGCTTACACAATTTTTTTTTAGCTTTAAATGAGAATAAAACTGAAGTATTATTGTTCGGACCAAGTGATTTTTATGACTCTGGTATTCCGGACCTTGGCGAGTTTAATTCTCATGTTACCTCATCTGCAAAAAAATGTAGTTTTTTTTTTTTTTTAATTCAGGCCTCAAGTTTAATAAACAAATTAATTCCGTTGTAAAATCCTATTTCTTTCACTTACGGCGTCTTGCAAAAGTCAAATCTTTTCTCTTTCCAAAGAACTTCGAAATAGTTATTCATCCGTTTATCACCTCACAACTTGACTATTGTAATTCACTTTATTTTGGAGAAAACCAATCGTCTATTGGGCGTCTTCAATCAGTTCAAAATGCTGCTGCCAGGCTGTTGACTGGTAGTCGAAAATTCGATCACATCACTCCTATTTTAACTTCTCATTGGATCCCGGTCAAACAGAGAATTGAGTTAAAAAAATTTGTTTTAGTTTTTAAATCGTTACACGGCCTAGCACTAGGGTACTTATCTTATTTAATACACTGTCACAACCCTTCCAGGTCACTTAGGTCTAGAAACCTTGGATTGCTCTCTGTGCGTAGATCAAGATTGAAACATCAAGGAGACCAAGCTTTTGCATTTGCAGGCCCCAAACTATGGAATAGCCTACCACTATCGATCAGAACGGTGTCATCATTTGCCACTTTTAAATCGAAGCTTAAAAAACATTTTCTTAATGTCGATTTTTAATGCATTCTTCAATTTTGAATCGTAATATATTTAATGTATTATTTTTTTATTTTTGTCTGTAATTGTATCGATTGCAACTCTTGTGTTTGATTATATTGTCCTGTTCAGCACTTTGGTCAACCATGGGTTGTTTTTAAATGTGCTTTATAAATAAATAATATAATGAAATGAAAGGAAGTGGAGGGGAAGGAACAAATGCAAAGGAAGGAGAGGAGAGAAAGAAGCTTCCCTGCATCTTCACTCTGCGGGGTGTGGAGACAGATGCCTGTATTTATTTCATACATTGTGTTTGGATTGTTTGTATCTCAGGAGATCAGAGTATCTGATGTTCTTTCAGAAATCATAGAGCAACATAAGCTGGTTAGTGTGGGTCTGGTGCTTGTCTAGCAGGTAAGCCATCAAGACCAGCGTCAAACCATCTTGACCCAGCATAGAAATTCATTCGGTCTAAAAAAGCCTTTTCAGCAGAGCACAGCAAAATTTCAGTCCAAAAATGAGGCTGATCCTTGGCAGGAGAGTACCTGAAACCTGCCATCATTGTAAGAATGTTTTCCAGCTATGGAGTCTTACTAAGACGTCAGGCGTGCTGACAAGGCACAAAACGAAGCCTTTTCATGCTCCCCAACAGTCCAAGATTTGCTTGCCAAAGCATCAAAAGACTGCAGACACAGGCAGCTGTCTGGCCAGCACTAATCTGAATTAAACTCTAGCAAAATAAACACATCTTAGAGAAGGGCAGTAATGTAATGGTGAAAGTGCTGTGAAAACCAGTCTTCGAGATAAATGGCTCCTTGCTGTCTAAACAAGATGAGAAAATCTTTCATGGAGAAGTCCTCCTGTGATTTGTGGTGGTCTCTTTGTCTCGGGTCATAGCACACTAATGCACATTTATTTCTCATATCAGAGTCTCTAGAGCATGCCCACATCAAAAAAGTTCTCGCAGTAAGAGACCATTACCATATGAAGACCTCATCTTGCTCTGCGTGTGACCGGCCTCCTGCTGCGTTGATGAGCATTGCCAATATGTCTCACACTAATCAATGAATCCTTGTCCAGTTTTAAGCAATGATCAATTGCAAAAGATGAAAATTAATTCTAAATGAAGCAATGATTAAAATCCAAGGTTACAGACAGAAACCCTCCTCCTCCCCCCCAAAAAAACGGTTGACTATTTGTAATGTGGAAGGACCCCATGCTGTGAAACAGCCTAGAACAATTTTTAATGCAGTCCACCCTAAAAAAAAAAAACACACCCCCGGCACTGCATCAGAGGAGACAGGACATGACATGTGGCCAACCAACCATATGTTCTCTCCATGAGATGGATTTATAAGGATCTCTCCGATAGAAAAGAGGGAGAACAAAACTGGGTAAAATGGCGGGATAAATAGTGAATCAAATCTAGGTCGCCTGTCTCCTTGTTGGAATAGCATTACGGCATGATCATTGTGAGTGACCTAGTTCTTTGGGGCGCTGGACATTTCAAAAGCAAGCTGTCTTAGAAACTTGACTTGCAAATTAGGAGCACGCACATACCTCCAGCCATCCAATGACCATGAAGCCAGAAGATCAGAGAGCATCAAAGAGCGACCCAATGGAAATGACTGTCAACTGTTCTACTGTAGGCCGACACAGTTAAAAGCACCTTTTGTGCATGTGACAGATGATTTTTAAAGAGCTTATTGTCATTCCTCTTTGTAATCCCCTTAATAAACCTGAACACGTTTTGAAAACTTTTTTATATGAACATCCCCCTATCCCCCTCGATCAATATGTCATGAAATATTCACACACTGTATCTATTTGGAGTCCTGCAATGATCCATAACCCTAACCCAACATGTAACTGTAACTGTTGTAGCAGCAAATGCAAATCATGTGATTTCATGCCAAGTCGTAATTACAGTAATTACGAGATTTCAACTGCTTTCACGTCCTCGTAGAGCTTGTAATTACAATTTATAAGCTAGGAATTTTCGGAGAGCTCCTACTTGTACCATGTGACCGCTGTACCACCTGACCGCATCACTTTCATTTAGGCGTTAATAGTGTTGCCACAGAAACACATAATTTTCAGACTGAGGATGTGAACAGCTCTCAATAGAATGTCACGTGTTGTCATCTCGAAATTATGGTAATTACAACATGGCATAAACGCAGCATAACATGTGCACACAAATATATGCATCATATGGATATTAATATATACTCTATACATAGTAGATATAATCCCCTTTTAGTTCATGAGTTCACACTTACAAACAAGTTAGATAGAATAAATGTTATGCATATTGCAGTGTCCGAGGAGAGGGCTCTGGTCTCGGTATTTGGCCCGAACCCAGAGTATATATACAGTATATGCTTACTCTAATGCTGATAGGATAGACGTGATAATTGCTGATGATGATTTGATTGGATATATTATTCGAATGTGCTCCTCCTGAACTTTGTTGAAAAAACATATTTTTTTAACGTAGTTCTAGGACTTTTAATTTGACGGTGCGGTGGACATTTATTTTGACCCCACTGAGAACGCCAGAGCCTCATATGTTTAACAGTCCTGTCTAATACATTATTAGATAGAACTGTTATACATATAAATTAGACACTATATTAAAAAGTATTAGCGTTTGCCGTGTGGTTGATGTAAGTGTCGCTAGCTGAGCTTAAATACATAATCATGTTTCGCTTGGTCCCCTCAAAATTGCATTGGATTCTCTCCTTAGTGTAGAGGTTGAGAGGTCCATCTATCACTGTTTTCCATGTTAGCAGAGTTAGTTCATGAAGTAAATATAAAGGCTATAATCTGAGTGTGTACACATTTTTTTTATGCCGTTTGCTGGTGTTTCACATACATTTGGCCAATCAGCGCACACTTATGTCACTGGTAGTTTATGTTAAACCTAGAAATAAACAGAATAAAGGATACAAATTGAGGATACATTTTTTTTTAACAAAATGTAACATGATGTACAACAAATTAGTTGCACCAACTTGTAATACATTCTGAAATGTATCTTAATTTTTTTTCGATTAAACTTTGTACTTAAATTGCTATTTTAATAATATAATTTTCATAATATATATATTTTTTAAATGTACCAAACTAGTAGTTTTAGATAATATTTAAATGCAAAAAATCCAGAGTATGTGCCTCTAGTACGATCATTTCTTGCTATATACAGAAATGCTTTATAACTGGGGCTATTTCAGACAAAATGGAACCATTCTTCTTTCTAATGCAGTTAAAAATAGGAAAAAAGGAGCGATCACACATGCACAGTTGTGATATCTTGATCTCACGCCTATACACTATAAGAAAAAAAAGCGTGAGGCTTATTGCTACATGGCTGATTTGAAAAATGTGTTAATAAAGATAGAACATTTGTTTTCCCCTTTTCTCCATAAATGAATGCTTTGTGGAAGATTTTCTACCCCTTGGGAAAACGATTCCTCGCAATGACAATGATTTTCAGTTAAATGTAACTTGTTTTAATTATTATATATTTTTTTTTTTACTTAAGAACAAAACAAAAATACAAACAATTTTCCCAATGAGGATCTGTATTGTTCCAAGATGATACAGTCACTTAGGTCACGTTTGTCCCTTAGGTACTCAGAAACCCCCTCACAAAACACACACACACACACAACCTGTTCTGATCAACATTAACCTCCTCCAGCCCCTGGCATATCGTCTGTTTGTAGCATCTCAAAGGCAACATCCACAGGGCTTATGTCAGCCTACAATACACAAAAGCCCCTTCAAGGCAAACAGAGCCCAGCAGAAGAGAACAGAAGCGTCTCTGACAGGCACTTCTTCCACAAGTCATGAAGCTTCTGAAAGCTCGGAGTGGACTGCAGGCCTTAATGAGTCCTATGTTGATGGCTACTCCAGCGAGTTGTAAGAGAAGCTCTCAGGCACGTATGTCAGGTATGTGCGAACTCGTGTGGAGTGACTGACGGCTACCGCTGGGCCCAGAATGCATTGCACAGGGAATTGAGTTGAATGATGCTCTAAGATGTCAAGATTATTTCTTGGCACTGCACTTAACTGTCAAAATCAGTGAGGAGATCTGTGTATGAGAGAACTCCAGGACTGTACTGTACAGAACGATGGCTGAATGAAAGAGGACACATTGGTGGTGTACCACTCGGGCGATTACCGATAAGCTATTTTTTTTTTTTTTACATATCGCGCAGCCCTTGAATACATAATTTTTTTTTTGTACTAAGTTAAATGTTGCAATATATTAAATCAAATTTATGATTTAAAAATAAATAAATATAAGATTCAATATCATTCTGCTGTTACAATGACTTCTAATAAGGCGCTTCTAATAATGGCTTCTGTTTCTTACCCACGCATGTACGAAACTCCACGAAAAGGCTGTATTGCTTTACAGTACTGCGTCACACAATACATCACACCAACGTAGCTTTAGCAAAGGAGTATTATCAGTATGGTCATCATGGCAGAAGCTAAGACAAGAGAATGTTGAAGGAGGAATCTAAAAAGAGAAAACATGACCTTGAAAGTGAAAAACAATGAGGTCTTAGTTGTAGTTGTCTTTTTCTGCGTTTTGTATTTTGTCCAGGATGTCAAAAGTCCATCTAACAGTCACGTTCATAAGCTTTGGTTTCTGCTCTGAGAGTCACAAGACCAGCCGGACGCTGTGAGTGTGTGTTAGAAATCAGGAATGGTGAGAGAACATTGTGATATGCTATATTTTTCGTCTTCAAACCAGACTGTCTCCAGCCGGCAAAGTTTAAATCCCGTGTGGCTAGAGCAATTCCCATAATGTGTTACACATTAGGTCAGTAGGCGGAGAGTAGACGGTCTTTTGTGGCTGTTTGAATGCATTCGACCACATGAGCGTTTACACTACGAAAGCAATCCGGTCGAATGTGTTTTCAACTACCTCTGGAAGTGGTCGAAAGTGGACAAGCTCAAAACGTTTTAGACTCCGTTTACACCTGTATTTAGCGACTTCCACAATCTGATCGACCAAAACACATCTGAGTGTTCATTGAATTTAATAGTGTTATATAATCATCATAATCAGTTATATAATAATTTTTTGAAGTTAACTGTGGCAGTTTAACGAATATATGCAGACATTCTTCTCACTGAATTGTCAAGTACATTTCAACAATGACACAAATGGCCACATCCTTTAGTTCAGTGATCTTTAAATACAAACTGCGCTATGATTGGATATGAATAAATTAATGGATGATACTTAACGCCAGAACTAACGCATAAGCTTTAATTTCTTCTCTCCCACACACTTGGTATTGAAGAGTACAGCCGTTCTATTCAAAGCATTGCCATTAATACCCTTTCTTAGTTTTCCACTGTGATCTATGGTAAAGAGACTGTTACACAGTCTTGCTCTTGGTATGTTTACCAGTAATTTCCTTATTTCTGACCCTTTCTCTTCAATGTCCAGATTTGAAAAGCTTCTCTGTGTTATTCATTTGATATGGAGTGTTTGGGAACTAGAAACCAATTATTTAAAATATGAAATCACAGTCCAGCGAGACCAAACAAACAAAAGTGTCTGACTTACACATTAATTGTCTGCAGATTTAAATGATAAAAATGTACGGTTCAGAAAAGTTCTTGCCACCAAGATGACACTTTTTTTAAAATTGATGACAATTTTACACCCGAGAAAGTCGGTTATGGTTTAAAATAGGTGAGATTCGTCTAGAGGATAAGGACAAAATTAATACGACAAACTTTATGATGATGTTTTCAACTGAATTCCAAAGAATTTCCTTTGCCAGTTTTCTCTGCTTCGTTTTGTTGGAAAGAAAGAAACGTCTTGCTGTTCTAAACAGCAGGTGCTTAATCCTAAATGAATACATTCAGTGGGAGTCCATCTCTCTCCCTGCTGACAATATGGCTTCTTTTCTCTTCTTCCAAAAGATTTATTATTCACTGTTTAGGGTTATCACACGAACAGGCTATTTGACAATTTCTTTGTGATGCTTGAGAGTAGAGTTGGGTGTAACGGATCACAAATAAATGATTTACTGTAATCTAATTACATGTCAGTTAAAGTCAAAGGCCCGTTGACACCCTGAACGATAACTATACAGATAACTATGATGATGATATTAGCGTCCACACCGGCAGATAATATTGTTCTGTTTATTCTAAGCACGAGTTTTGTCGTCTGTCGCTTTAATACTCAAGCTCTTTAAAGCAGAATGGATTCTGATTGGTTGTCAATGTTTTCATCGAACATCAGCTGAAAATATAATATAATATAATAAAATAAGGCAAAGAAGCTGATTTGATACCAAAATTAAATCGATTTGTGGGTGAGAGTCAGTTATATTTTGATTGATTTATTAAAAGCCACTCAGTTTGTTTTGGAAAGATGTATGGAGGAAAATAAAATACAAAGGACAGAAAAGAAAAATATACACAGGTAGTATTGAATTTCTTCAATTTCTTCCAAGATTAAATATTTTTTTCCCCCTCTCTGCATAAACTATCTGCCTCCGTTTTGACTTTTGCCCTTACACACCAACAAACATACACATCTGCAAACACAGTCACAGTATACCATCTCGCACTAAGCTATGAACAAGAAACAAGCTGAGGAAAAACAAGCTGATCCCAGATAGAAAAGATGTCAAAGACTGAAAACAAGACTGTTGTGTTTCCTTTTTTAACTCAATCCATGAAATATACATCAAGGAGGAAGGCTGTGGCCAGAGCCACGGAAAAACAGACGATGAAACGCCACCAATTTTCTGTCTTCATCCGACCAATTCTTTCTCTCCTTTCTCACTCTTCTCTGTTCGCTCCGAGTGTTTGCATTGATTTCAGCAGCCGTCAGGGCTCCAGCATATGATTGACAGGCCACATCTCTCCTCACCACTCGCACATGATGTTTGGAGTGTCAGATTGTGGGTTCTGGAATTCCCACAACACACTTGTAAAGAGCTTTAGGTCTCAAACGTCTCTTGTTTATGTACATTTCATAGCTGTTCTTAGCTCAAGATCAATGTTATCAAGCTTTTAAAAGATATTTGGACATATTTAACTGTATCAGTACTTATCACATAATTACAATATTTCCCCATATAAAATAGCAACACTAACTGTATTTTCCAAAATAATACACTAAAAAGACTGTAAAAATGCTACAGTAAAAACTTGTTTTTTGATTAACATTAAGTCACCTTACCATACATTTAAAAAAAAATAGTAAATTGTAAGCGGTTTAACATTGCATTATATGTAACTTTACTGAAAAATACTGAAATATTTATGGGGTTTAGTTTGAAAAACAGTAAAATGACATTCTCAGAAAAGCCTGTGTGTGATATATTTTATATAAATAACTTTGCTTCTTATTTTTGTTATCATCAATGTACATTAGGGTTTTTTGTGTTACATTTTATGTTATTTGGTTAGTTTATTGCATTATTTTAGTGTCCTGTGTATGACTCTGTTCACTATCTATATACAATTATTGGCCTTGTTTTATGGACAGGCCACATGCAATGAACCATGATTCATCACATGGCTTGTAGTTTTACCATGGTGGTTATCAGTACATTGTAAGGTAAAATGTAGATTTTTAGCTACCATTGTATCGCTTAATGAAATATACAGGCATCAACATCACATCCTGTAATGAGATCCTGTCTTGTCAGTGTATTGCAGTGAATTTCTAGCAAACCAATGCTGCCAGTTTTACTTTTAACAGAATATTTCTGATAGTGTTCCCATAGTTGCTACAGTTACTAGTGAAAAATCATTTTACATTGATATGGTATTCACCAGTTTTTCTGCATTAACTTGGGTAGCAAGTCTATATTGAAAAAAGAAATGGTCACACTTTAGTGTAGGGTCCAATTCTCACTATTAACTAACTATTAACAGTGACTTTTGCCTTATTAAACTCATAACGGCTGCTTATTAGTAAGGTAGTTGTTAAGTTTAAGTATTGGGTAGGCTTATGGGATGTAGAATATGGTCATGTAGAATAAGGCATTAATATGTGCCTTATAAGTACTAATAAACAGCCAATATCATAGTAATATGCATGCTAATAAGCAACTAGTTAATAGTGAGAATTGGACCCTAAACTAAAGAGTTATCAGATAAATAAGCTAATTCATTAATTCAATAAATAAACATATCACTGTCCAACACAGTTTGAATTGTCATAGCCATAAAAATTATGAAAACAGATCATTTGTGTTTATTTCTGTAAATGATAGATCAGGGGTGCCCAATTCTGCTCCTGATCGACTGTCCTGCACAGTTCATCTTCAACCCTAATAAAACACACAAGCAACCAATTAAGGTCTTCAGAATCACTTGAAAATTAAAGGCAGGCGTGTTTGATCAGGGTTGGAGATGAACTGTGCAGGACAGTCGATCGGCAGGAGCAGGATTGAGCACCCCTGTGATAGATTATACCAAGGCCTTCGAGATATAGTACTCACATTTTAATTTATAACATAAGAAATACTGAAATTAATGATTTTATTGATAATTTGTTTTATTATTTTACACAACAAAAATAGGAAGTTGGCTTCCTAAACATTGATTTCAATCGTCTCTGGGTTTAATTTCAGCACAGAAACACCTGCTGATACTTGTATCATTCGGTTCAGAAATTCAGTTCTTTTCTACCATTAGAAAGTGCAAACAGACCTTAATATCAATCTGCACGATTAGAATAGGCAAGAAAACGGCGACTTAAGCCGGGTTCTGATTTATGTCTGGATTTTTTTTTTGTCATCACTAAAATTTCAGGCACAGCTCATTTGTTTTGTAACTTAACATTTTGCCAAGATAACCATCTTATTTGAAAGACATTTTATGGCTGCTACGTGTAGAAATACTTCGGTCTTTGAATGCTGATGCTTTAGGTTGATGAATTTCCTATCTGACAGGGTGGCACATATGAAGCGTGAGGAACAGAAAATAGCTGATTGTTTAAACAGCTTATATGCTACCAGTCTCGCTGGAATTGCCCCTTAAATGATGAAATAACAGGTCTTGTTGAGGATTACTTTCTGGAGGATGATGGTGATGACTAGAGCTGTAAATATAATCGTTCCTTTCAATGTTTTTATGCTTTTTGGACATGCACATCATAATAAATAGACCTGTTTTACCTGTTTTTTTGTGTTTTACATAAATGTGTCATATATCACTGAAAAAGGGAGAATCTCAGCTTTAATGTGGAATATGGCACATAGCCAGGATAATTATGGTTCAAATGTGTTGTGATTTTCTAAGCCTGAAATTCAGCAAATATTTGACTTGGCCTTACTCAGTCAATATTAAAGATATCAAAATTATATTTTCACAGAACGTACCAATACGTACATATCACTGCAGTTTCCGACAGAAATGAACACTAGAGGCAGTAAAACAGCAAGCACTTTTAATAATTTTCACACCCCATTATGATTACAGGGCAGATTATGGACTTGTTTCCACACGGCTCCTGGCACAATTATGTTATGACCTCAAAACTATTTTTTTTTACCATAGTGTATGATTTACAAACGAATACACTTTGGAGTTTGCATTATTAACAGCTCCATGTGTTCAGTTTTACTGATGTACTAAGCTTGCTTGATAGCTCAGCTGGTACAGAATTGTACTTGTGATGCAAAGAGATCGAGTACGAATCCCGTGAAAGACGAGACACGATAAAAGAGCTCAAAGACAAGAGTTCAAAAACGAGCTAAAATGCCATGGTTACGATTGCGTTTTTACGTCACATTTGCTTTAGTTAACGCTATCAGGTTCGTTTAGGGTTTAGTGTAGGTGTACTTTAATGAAAAAATGGAACATTTCAATTCAGAACTGCGGTGATACGTACAAAAAATAACGTAAAACGTTGCCATATTCACGTTCATCTGTTCCGGAAAAAAAACGAATCGCGCTTTTTAGCGCCACTCAACTGGACATTTCACTTTGAAACAGTTGCGAAACTAACATATTTTTGCGTTTGGAAAAAATGTTGCCACAGGTGCGGTTTTCTAATGAGCCTGGGTTGAATCTTTCTACAATATTGGTAGAAATGATTTGTACTGTGGTATGAATCCAGGTGCAAACATTGCTGTGACTATTATGTAAAAAATAATAATAATGGTGCAATCTCCTTGAAGAACAAAAACAGTGCTTTCTAATTGTGTTTTTTAAATCAATTAACCAATAGAACAATTGCAGTACACTGTTTGAATGACAGCTCCGCTTTCATTCTGCACCACTCACACACTCGAACGCAACAAACACACACAGATCACATTACTGTTGGAAGGCTGCTTGGTCGATCAGATTAGAGGACTGGAACTAACATATACATTTTGCTTCAATTTATAAAGGATTTTCTTGTAGAGTTTTGGAGAAAAGTTCTTAAGAACAGATTAAAATAGTTTTTCAGAAACAAACTTCACAGTATTAAAATAAAGCCAATCCATTCAGACGCAATCATAAACAATCCAAAACTTACAGTAATGTAGATTAAAATGCCTTACAATGGCCATTAGGACCACAATACAGAGGCATTTCACAAGACAAAAATATTATCCAATCCTTTATTCTCTTAAACCAATGAAGAACACTTTATTCTTAAACACACGGAAAAGTAGTTTTTCACAGCAAAAAGCATCAAATACTGAAATACATGGCAGGTGAGAGTGAGAGAGAATATCACTGTTTTTGAAGGTGATAGATTTAGATGGAGTGCCCTGTTTGAAATAACTTCCTCAGCTGCTCTCTGTTCAGTATATTTGTTTTGTTCACATCTAAACTTTGAATTAAAGTGGAAAAGATCAGACAGTTGAAAAGGTTCATTGTGCCTCTGAGATATGTTAAAAGCTCAGTGTTTCTCTGTACATATGCTGATTACTCGTGCTGTAAACATGGCATCTCACTGGTAAAAGGGTTGTGATTATTGTCCATTAACCTCTCCAGGAAAACATTAACTATCATCTGGAAGCAAGAGGTCAGGGTTTGGCTGGTCAGCACGGACATTCAGTCCCTGCTGGGAGATGTTGAATAATATTCAAAGAATGTTACATAACAGAGGCTTTAACTGTCAGTGGAGAGACAATGGTTAGATGATTTAGAAACCCTGCCACCATTTTTTTTCTTGCTTTTTTGGACAAATTGGTAAAGCTCCACCATAACATGAATATCAATGTGCAGTGAGACATTTCAGATTAATTACAAGTCAATTTCCACTTTTATATATAATTGTAATAAAATGTCAAAAATACTGATATGAAAATTCGAATATTTTTCTATCAATCTATTAGTCTGCATTAACAATACTTAACGCGTATCTATTTCAAAATTGTTGTGCTATGGTTATCACTATATCACTCATTGCAATAGCATTTATGTTGCATGCTGCGTTCCAATACTATCTGCGTACAATCTGCATTCGCATATCCGTCCTAAATAGTTTTCGAAATTAGAATTAGTGTATCCCAAATCATAGTACGTTGAAATTACTATTCCAAAGATCCCCGGGTGGTCTACTTTTTCCGGTTAGAATCCGAAGTGCAAATCCACTCTAACGGCAAGTATTGCAAGGATTCGATTAGAACTACAAACACGAATGCAAAGTGTTGAAAAACTACAAACATGGAGGATGTGCGAGTCCGACGGTTAGGTAGAGAGGTTTAGATAAAGGGTTTTGAGTGATTAAGTATCAAACCTGACGGAAAGATATTTATTCAACGTTATCCACATTATATTTATTCTGCAACAGCATTGTGATCATTTATAAAGATATGTTTAGTCATTAACTTTTAAATGCATCATTATGCAAATTACAAACACTTGAGGAGAATCTCAGCATGAAAGACCCACGACTGGCAGATCAACTTGCTTCTACATTTCTCTCCGAAACGGTAGGAAATTAAATTGAATGTGAAGCATTTCAACTGTGAGAAGACGATTAACAGGGCAGTTTAAACGGTGACAGGATGCACATAACTAAGAGAAAGAGCTGTCCATTAAAGACACAATTATGACGAAGTAGTAGGCTATGTCCCAAAGCTCGCCTACTCTTCTGCTACACACTCGAAAGAACTGGCCTCGCACCCCACAGTAAAGGGAGCTAGTGTGGTGTCAAAACCGCTCTATTCTAAAATAAATCAGACTGAAATCAGACATCTGATAATATTCCTGTTTACAGAAACTGTTAAATTGACTTGGAATTTAAACTCTTTCAACGCCTCATTAGCCCGGCAATGGAACAACTCATTAAGACTTGATTTTCCTCTGGGATCTGGCAATGAAAAAGGAGGGAATGTGAGTAAATTAAAATTCTCTAACAATAAGCAACACCACCCTCGCTTTGTTTAGGAAGAATATTGATTGAGTAATTACACAGAAAAATATGGGAAACATAAAATATGGGGGAAAAAAAATATGAAGGTCACATATTTACTGCGGCTAAATATGGCTGTCATTATTCTTCAGTCTTATTTCTGTACGCAGAGTGTTAATTTATTTATCATTCACAAATTCATTTCTTCACTCCCCCAAAAAAAGGTTCAGACAACCAAATTCACATTAAGTCTGCGATAGCATCTGTCTCGCTTCACTATAGTTGTTCCCACCAGCACTGCCGTCTCGGGGCAACCCACACATTTTGATCAACAGTGTGCATGTTGTTTACAGGAAGCATAAACAAAACTTACTGTCTTTTACTATATAACTGATCGCAACATGATACTACATTACTGGTTGTTAAAGTTAGTTTGGTCTAAAATAAACATTGCCCATTCATGTTATTTCTTTAAAGCTACAAGACACCAACATTTTGTAATGGTTGTGTAAAAATATATATATGAAAATAGGGTAAGAATTTTAAACTTAATTCAAGATATATTCTCTGAAAAGAAGCCTTGATATTATTTTTTATTTTGTTCTGAAATGTTTAGCTATATTACTGAAAAAACGGTACAAATATACTGGTTAAAAAAACCCCAGCTTAAATCCATACACACATGAAATTCATGAAATTCACATGAAATTCAGTCCTGCACAAAATGCAGCCTTAACTCCCAAAACTTTGCAGTTTGTTCTTGGCTAAAGTGCAAAAAGATAGAAAAAACACCCAATGGATCATGAGTGTGATATTCAGGGTGTGAATTCAACAGGTGAAAGGTTCATTTCAATGCTCCACTGATCATTTGACTGAGATACCAAAGGTGGTGTTAGGTTAGAGGAATTAGCTGACAAAGAAAGCTCACTGTGTTGATTCCCATGATGTCCCACTTCTCCTCAGTCTAAAGCCAGTAAGTTAATTTGCACTGAAGCCTCACAGTGGGATGTTAATCTTTAGAGTGTGTTTGTGTGTCTAGATGTGTGTATAGTCTCATGGTGCACATAGGCTCATAGTTCTGGTCCAATCACAATCCCTTCTGACTGAATTGATGGGATATTGAGTGTTGTCTTTCCTGCTGTGCGTTGTTGAGTGGGATTTGAAGATGTTATTAGGCAGTTCTTCATCATTTGGGTTGAAAAACAGTATGAGCTACGATAACCCGATTATAATTTCCACTTGGATGAACTTAGAATCGATCTCAAGACTCAAAACAACATACACTTCACAAACAAGCAGATGTAGAGGATCACGCTATCCTTCAGCACAGTGGTGAGATTAAGACAGTCGTAGATCTGTTCGTATAGGGTTGTGGGCAACAGGTAAACACCAATGATAAATGCCAGTAGCCCCATTTACATGTAGCATTGTATTCCGATTATAACCAGTTTAAAAGTCCAATCGCAATAAAAATGCTCAAACCGATTGAAATTTCAGTCGGATTGAAGGGGGTGGAATAAATCTTTTCAGGAACCGATCAAACGAAAAATTACACTGTGTAAACGAGCTGATCCGATTACTTTGAGTGTACTTCTTTCTGCACATGCCTGGTTTTGCGCGGGATAATTCTGTCAGCTAACATCAGCTTTAAAGACTTTTTAATTTAAAGATAATTTACCTCAAAACTTATTTTTGAATGCCTTCTGTTTGTGATCCGATGTGGATTCTGATCACTGTATAAGTTAGAAATGTTTATACCCGATGCAAAAGACTATGCACGCTAACCATTACCATAGTAAACATGGTAAATATGAATGCTTGAAGAAATCAGACAAATCATAAAGGCTATCATAATCATGTTTTTATTTTATCTGTCAGTGGCCTATGTCTCGTCTCTTTATACCGAACTATCATGTAGGATTTGAGGGCCTACCAAACACAAATTAATCTTCCAGGTGATTCATTCAAACATAATTCCACACAGAACTCAACACTCCAGACCTCAAATCACCAATCCAGAACCATAAAACCCAGGCTCCAGCCAGTCTACATTAGCCAACAAAAAACCCCAGTAAGAACTTTATGGCCATGCAAGCTTCAAATCGATGAAACGAAGAACGATATCAAGTTAGATAGTTTGGAAAAGACTGATTGGTTCAAAGATGACACGGCTCTGGACCCACCAAGATAACGGCAGAGGTTGTTTGATCCCAAGACAAAGGATGTAAAACAGACCTCCTTCTTCTTGAGGACCTTTGAACGACCTCAGGGTTGAGATCTCTCAAAACCACAGAGATTGAGACATATAAAAATACATAAAATCATCCCAAAACAATTATTGACGAACTTATAATCAAACATCGTTCAACTACATACTTCTATATTGTGTCTACAACAACCTCTGTATGTGTCTATTATGCTTAGATCTCATATAAGTCATGTGTCATGTAATTGTTATAACTATTATATGTTTGAATGGAAGTGTGTCTTGATTCCTATCAGTGCGATCATATATTCTTAATTCAGAAGATGGGTTGATTGAAATCTGTATAAAATGTTTCAGGTTATTATAATAGGAATCATGTCTGTTCGAGCTGCAGAGTAAAGGGATCACAGGTAACGCATGATTTACGATGAGATGTGAAAGAAATACCACCTCTCAAATAAAGACAGTGTCTAATGGGTCAGAAATCATCCAGGAGGCTAGACCAACATTTCGAGTTTAAAATCTTAGGACCCGAACAAAGATTGGGAGAAGAAGACCGTTTTAGCGGAAGAGTAGATTCACACCAGACAGACAAGTAACCATGTAGACGAGCGGACAAAAGAACCCAAACCAAGATCAGAGGAAAATGGGTTAAACAGCTTCATTCAAGCCATCTAACTACTCGTCTCACTTTTCTTTCTTTTCTTAGTTTTCTTTTCTTTTCCGTTGAGAGTCTCGGTTCTAAGTTAAGTTTTGCTGCAAAGTTTCGTTTAAACGATTCGACTGCAAAGCCCGCTTCGAACTTCAAAGACTTTCCATCCATCCACCAACACACCACGTGATTGGCCACCCAAGACATCTACCCAGGCACGAGGAGACCGCCAGCCAATTAACCCGGGAAACCCCCTTTTACACCGACAAACAGAATCCCCAAAGCAACGCAAAGACAAGCAAGAAGCCTCCAGACTCTTAAGTGAACTGGTGCATTGATATAAATGTAATAACCCGCCTAAGAAACGATAGAAGGGTTAAATTAAGGATTGATGGTTCGTTCAGGTCATGTCTTATAAGTGCATAGAAAATTGGGATTTTATCACCTCACTCTTAAAACTCATTCTTTCCTCACTTTTTCTTTCTGCAACTCGTATGAATGTGTGTGTGTGCGTGTGATTGTGTTAGATATTAGTTTTATGTGTTCGAATAATCAATAAAGTCTTGCTTGTATTTTAAAGATAATTGTTATTGTATGTGCTAACGAATTTAATGTCTTAAACTGCTGATCTAAGTTACCTTGCTAATAAATAGTGTTTTCACTATAGTTTGGATATTTATATACGCTGCAGAGCTGATAATTACGTCCCGTTCAAATGAACGCTGGACGAGTCATTTGCTTGGCCGTATAAGTGATTCTTAAAGATTCCCTATAAATTAATTAATAATTATTTTTTAGCTAAATTGACCTGTCTGACCCCTTACATACGTATTATACATATTACGTTCTTACAACCATAAAACTTTTTTTTCCAGGAGCTTCCTCTGTTTCTCTGACTGAAAATATAACTGTAGCCTGCTGGGAGTCGAGAGAGTGCTAAAGCTCATCAGGTCGTATATAGAAATTTTAATTCTTTCTAAATATGATGTAAATATGTCCTGGCTGTAACTATTCTCTTTCTTTTTTTAAATAGATGGTAAACCGATAAACCACTTTTCTGAGTGACTAATGTGAAATTTTGACACAAATGAATTCATTATGATCAATGTAACACTTTTTATTGTAAACCTGTGGTAAAACATCGATTCTTGGGTTTTAAATATTCAATTAAACAACAAAAATACCAGCAAACGGTCGCTTTTATCGTGTTTGTTTTGAGACACGCTGTTTCCAGGGATTTCTTTCTGATAAAACTACCATTTGTTGGTGAAATGATAGGTTTGTGTGACGTTGTTCCAGAGAGGCGTGTTACGGGCATGTTTTAGTGAAGCGCTGTGGAGCTCCTGGCCCGACAGTGGAAGCAGATTTTGGGTCCGGTGCTACTGGCTCGGGCTATTAGCTCGGCATGGCCCGTTTAAAGCCCTGGCTCGCACTGGCCCGACAGTGGAAACGCGGCTAATGCCTAAAACTAGCACAACGATTAAGTGATGCACCATCTTGACAGGATTGAAAATGCGGGAAATAATGAGCTGCAGATGCAGCAGACAAGATAACATCCCATGTAAACAGTCAACCGGAATCCATCAATCAGAATAGCAAAAAAGTGTGCATGTAAACGGGGCTAGTGTTGGAAAAGCTACTTTGTAACTTTATTAACAACTTTCCAAGTTAAAGTAGATGTATACACTGGGGCAATTTAGGGGAATATCTTTTAAATATGAAACATCAGATAAATAAAAAAAATGAGTATTTATCTGGTACAAAATCAATACGGGTCACAACATTACCTTTTTATTGGTTTAATTTCTCCAAAATGCAAAAATTCAAATGCATTACCCAATAATCATGCATTTATGATAGTAAAATAAATAGGCGTAGTAACTTTTTTTAAAAAGAGACAATTGGGAAGAGAAAAGATTTCAAGCCAAACTATATTAAATAAGGGTTATGTTTTAGTAAGGTGTAGGGGAGTCATTTGACATTCAGTTCTCAAACCAGTTGAGAACCACTGCTTTAGCAGATGTCTTACTAATTCAACAGCAGCATGTCGACTCGAATCACACCATGAGGGCCTTCCATTCACAGGGGGTCAAACACGTCTCTTATCTCAGTGACTTACATTCTCTCTCACTTCCTCTCAAAACTAAGATGCCTTGGTTGCTATTTCATGGAACAGATGGTGTGTGAGCACATTACCTCTCCACAGAGACGTTAAGGAGAAAAAGACTTTCAATCTGTTGAAGTCTGGCTTTCTTTCAGACATTATCACCATTTTCTTGCATCAGCAGAATCCCCTACAAACACTTCTGAGGATTCCAGCAATATGACATTACCGCCTGACTTTGTTGCCTTTTAGGTCAAAATGATAAACCACAAGCAATATTATAAAGAACGTATCTAATTATAATTCACCTCAGCAGTGAACAAGACAACATACAGCATTCATGTCAATTTGGTCTGTACATTTAAATGGGTAAACTGGATCATATATTATATCATATATGGTAACACTTTACAATAAGGTTAATTGGTTAACTATTTTAGTTAACATGAACTAAGAATGAACAATACTTATTCAGCATTTATGAATCTTAGTTAATATTGATTTCAACATTTACTAATACATGGTTAAAATCAAAGGTTGTATTTGTTAACATTAGACTGTGAACTAACATGAACAAACAATGAACAGCTGTAGTGTAACAAATAGAGTAACAAATGTAGTGCTCATGGTTAGTTCATGTTAGTTAATACATTACAAATGTTATTACTAATGAACCTTATTGTAAAATATTACCTATATATATATATCTATAGGCGGACAGAGTACACAGCTTCATTACTTGAGTAAAAGTACAGATACCCCTTGCTAAATTTTACTCAAGTACAAGTAAAAGTACTACAGTCAGATGTCTACTCAAGTAAAAGTACGGAAGTACTTGTTTTTAAAAGTACTTAAGTATCAAGAGTACAAGAGTACATTTTCTAAATATTGCATTACTACTGCCACAGTGCTTACATTTATGTACAGAAACGTCCTACATGGAGTTATGAAAAATGTTAATACCTTGGAGAATGTAAAAGGAATTGAAAATAAAATCAAGTAATTTTCATATTTTTACCATGTTGCTTTATTTAACATTTCACACATAGTTTTAATGGATTTTTTGCACCCACATTTGAACTAACAATTGTGTGTACATGTGAGTTTCTCTGTTTTTTCATCAATCAAATCAGTAAACCTAAACCAGCAAAGGCGGCAATATAGCAATGTTCTGACACACCTCTGAACCACACCTCTGAAAGGTGATTGCTGATAGGCTGTCCCAATCAGTGGCGCCTGCACAATCCAGTCACGTTTGAGAGGGAAACAACAAATTGAGGGTTTCCGAGATTTTTTTTTTTCCTTTTTTTTTTTTTAGAAGAAGTAACGGGTACTCAGTACTCAGGGTTATGGATAGAAATGTAGTGGAGTAAAGAGTACAATATTTGCCTCTCAAATGTACCCAAAAATGATACTCGAGTAAAGTACAGATCCCTCAAAATTGTACTTAAGTACTGTACTCAAGTAAATGTACTCCGTTACTGTCCAGCTCTGTATATATATATATATATATATATATATATATATATATATATATATATATATATATATATATATATATACTTTTAATGTAGACATGTGGACAAGACTTCCAATGACACATGTTGTCCTATTTATTAAATGTATTCATCTGCCACAAGAATATACTGTAGTATCCGATTAATTAAATTAATTAATTGGCTTGTCATTAAAAATGTTAATAGATCAACAGCCCTAAAATATACTTCATTTATACACTTTATAATACATAATGTTTGCCACAGTTTATGTAGTGATCGAATTATGATATGATGATGCATTTCAATTTACTCAACACCCATGTTTCACAGTGTGTATAATGCAGTGCGGTGGCTGTGATAGTCCGCTCTATAGTATAATGGCCACCCTGACGCCAATTATAAGTGCTAAGCATGATGCGAGGCAGGACTTACGATATGGAGCATGATGTAGTCTCCTAGTCTGGGGGCGCTGTCAATGCGGACCAGAATCCCGTCCTTGATAGTAGTGCTGAAGCCCACGGCCAGTCTATCGGTCCGAGTGCTGGGCCTCTCGTTATTTGGCCATGTGTACGTGATAAGACCTCCACCCTTTCCAAAGATGTACGTCGCTCCAGCTGCAGGGAGGAATAGAGAAATATACTGTGAGGGATCAGCTGATTCTTTTACAATGCAACATCCAGCTGGTGGGATGTCAAAAGTACCAATATCAGTCTTTAAGCAGTATTGTTAGTACAGAATTTAGTAAAAAAAATTCAACAGACAGCAAAAAGCTTACGGAGAGCTTACGATGATGCAGCTACATAAGCTTAAGCAGTCAAAATGCCTGTCTTGGCAAAGTATTAATGTAAATACAGTCTGTTTGTCTTCAGCAAATGTAAACAGATGGGGCATTCAATTGAATGTGTCAAAATATCAGATCTGTGCACTAGATCTTACAGTGTAAATGCACTCTAAAAGGCTATTATGCTGTTTATTTATCGAAGAACAGTATTGACAATGAAAAGAAAACCACTCACTGCTCTTGGCTGGATAATTTTAGGAGCTTTACTACAACTGAACATGAAGACAAAGTAAAGCTTAAAGAAAAAAAAGTGCAGCTGATTTGAATTACAAGCTTTTCAGTCAGTCACCAATAACAGTGAATCCAATATCAATGTGTTATATCTAATACTATGAAATATGAATTTTATTCTTCTTTTTCACATTAATACTTTACATTATACCAAAGTAAAGTTACACATTATAAATTTATAATGTACATTACACTTTAGAATCCCCCATTACACATTATACTGCTATTGTTCACTGTTGTATGCTTGTTCTATAGGTTTTATTTGTATTATTTCTTGCAATTTGCAAGATCACTGTAAAACTCATGTAGTGTTTAAGTAATTAAGGAAATATGAATGCTGAGTATCAGTATTCCAGAACTAGCTCTATTCGGACACTAATTGTTTCTCATGGGGTTGTAAAGTATTTTCAACATTTACAGGGGCTAGTCTGTGATTTTATTGCCGACTGAATTTTTCTGCTCCACTTAGGATGCATTTGAAAGATCTAGCCTACACTTTCATTACTGAAATGCTGAAAGAACAATATTGTTTCATATAACTGCTCAAAGGAGAAAGAAAAGAAACACACAAAAACATTTGAAATGGGCCATTATTATGGCAGCAATTATATACATTAAAAATAATAACCAAGCAGCTTTATGTTTACCTAAATAAGAGGGTGTATTAACTTATAACCGCTAATTTCCACATTTTCAAAATTACATCCATCATTTTGAGATAAAATGCAAGGCAGAAAAGCATTTACTATAGCACATACATTTTCCTATTTTTAAACAGGAGATTTAATAATACAATAATAAATAGGATATTATTTTCTTATTATTAATATTCATTTATCCTTAATCCAAGCGTATGCCATTTTTGTACAATCATGCGACTGACCACGTAAGCAGCGCGTTTCCCGGTTCATAGGATCACAAAACTCGCTCCTCCACCAGGAATAAATCGCCATCCGAATGCATGAGTTTTATCACTGAGGTGCCATACTAATTTATTTTTTTGACAGACACCCACATGAGAAACGATTACCGTCTGAATAGGTATTTTGATTGCTTTAAAAAACACATAGATAAATCCTCAGCTGTACAGAAAACATGGTGTATTTTAAGAACCCTATAGTGACGGTTCAGATGGTATGCTGTTCCAGGATCAGGCTCTTGTTATATCATTGTGGTTCATGCAGAATTTATTAGAAGTTGGTCTGAGATCACTGTGAAACCTCCAACAAGCCTATATATTTTTATTCAAGTTTTAAGTGACCTAATTTTCATGGTGACTCTTAGACCTTGGCTGTGTGTCTAGAGCTTGAGCTGAGCACTGGGATCAATGCTTGGCCCACAAGCCTCTGAAACGGGACTCTATACAGGGAAAAGCTTGAAGCAGCCAAAAAAAGAAACAGAAAAAAAGGACTTACAATCCTCATCCATTATACATGAACCTGCAACTAGAGAACAAAAGCAGGCAGAGATATAAAATCAAACAATCTCTTCCAAGTGTAATTTGACAAACACAAAAGGGCAAAGAAAATAAGCTGGACGTTGGCTCTTGGAGAAGAAGGATCATTATGCTTTCACATCACACCCATAGCAAAAGATAAAACGAGTGACAAAACTCCAGAAAGTTCCTTTGAATCACAGTAATTACCCCTCTCAAATCAGAACCATTTACTAATGTCTGGACAAGCATGTAATCAATTGCATCCAGGACTCTGAGGTCTAAAACTATTAAAACATCAGAATCTTTGGGATCTATTGTAGGCAGGGCCGGATTTATGCATAAGCATTCCAGGCACGTGCCAATGCTCGCATGTCCAAGGAGGCCCAATTACAATGAGGAGAAATAATATATTTTCTTAATTATTATTATTATTATCATCATGTTACTCTAATAGTAAAACACAAAAAGACAATTACCATCTAAATGAAAACAATTTTAAATATCGGGCAGAAACCTCGTATCTTAACTCTGACAGTAGGTGTCGCTTATGGAAAAGCAGGAATACAGTGGTACACAAAACAGCGCTGCATTTATATATACCACTGCAGGCTGTGTAGGCATTAGCACAAGGGTAGGACGAAAAGAAAATGCAATCGAAACTTTTCTGAAGAGAGTCAGTTCCCTTCAGAGATCCATTCATACAAATGTCTACCTTTTGGAGCAGTCTTAAAATGCTGTCTCTGTAGGCAGCTCAATAGGTTTTTGAACAAAGCAATTGAGATCAAAGAAGTAACTGAGGAATGAACATGTTTGTGCAGTTTTTGGGCCCTGTGCCGAAGGAACACGACCGCAGGTGCACTGGCAGTTTTATTGCCATCGTTGACGTTTTCACCACCATTTGTTTGTTATTATGACTGTAACATCTCATTTGCACATCTGGGCTTGAGGGCCCAGCTGGTTGATATTCCTTAAGGGGAAGAGACATCATGCCGAGCGGATGGGGTTGAGTCCCAGGAGACAGAGAGACATATGGGAGTGAGATGAAAGAGAATGCATCACATACATATAACACTTGCGCTGGGTCAGCCTACCTTGTCCCCAACTAATATGTCTACGCTAGGTTAACACTCTATCAGGGGTTTTAAAACTTTACGTTTGAGTCAAGGACCCCTTATAGGGAAAAACATTTTCCAAAGACCGCCTTATAATTATAACAGTGATTAATCCCAAAATTAATGTGGGTGAGAATAATTAACATACTATGCTTGTTTTATTGGTGCAAACGTTCCCCATTGTAAATGTAGGCTACTTTTTAATAATAGGCTACAGTTAAATTTGATTATTTGCGGTATTTTCCAGAAAATACTGTAAGTCGCACATGTCCAGGTCAAACTTGCATTGTTGAGAGAAAAAAACACAAAAGTTGCATCGGAGTCGCATTTTTTTAATAGATTCAGAAATAATGTAAAATACTGTTAAATAAATGTAACCGTTACCAAACTCTAAACACTGTAAACATGTGTTTTTACTTCCCCTCTCTCTAAATCCTTTAAAGTTAATGGTAGGCCTGTTCAGAAAATACTAATAAATTAATTATAGTGCCAACAACATTTAAAATAAAGATTATTTGTAATGAATGGCACTATAATTAATTTTTGTATTATATAATAAACTTATGTTCTTAAAAGGTGCTATAAGCGATCTCGCGCGTTTTTTAGGCCAAAACATTTTTTTTTCACATACCGCAAACATCTCCTCACTATCCGCTAGCTGCCTGTCCCCTGAACACACTGTAAAAAAAACGTGGTCTCTGCAGACAGCCCAAGCTCCACAAACAGCAGCAAAAACAAACTGAGCAATAAACAGAGCGACCCGCACCACGAAACATAACAAACTGTTCCAGCCAATAACCGACAAGAATGATGTGGGGTGGGGTTTGGGGGGTTATTGCGTGGATGAGGAGGAGGGAGGGTCTAGCTAACCTCCGTTTTGTTTGATAATAATTCAAACATCAAAAAGAGGTTACCCCAACCTAGATCGCTTAGAGCACCTTTAACAAACTTATTTAGAGTGAAACTGAAGTGGGCTCACTTATTCAGCATGAATCGTTTCCATGAATTAATAATCGTTAGTCGCAGTGTAACATTTGGTTTCTAAACTATTATGTATGATGTAAAGAAGGCTTTGTACTTCTCTCGTGTCCCAATGTCCACTCAAAATAGCACCCTTCTCATACGGAAAAAATCAGTTTGAAATAACACCACAGCATGCTCACGCTGCCCGACACAGCCTACATTGTACAACCAAACAAATAAAGTTGAGTAATCGAATAACTCTTCTATGTTTAGAATAACTGATATGTTGTGTTGTGATACGTTGTGCGCTTAGATGAGGTGGAAACAACTTAAAATACTCAGATAAATAATTCAGATAATAGTAAGGTATCTTTGAAAATGGTAAAGTTTATGTGTAACAATTAAACAAACAAAATGAGCTGGCCATCTCTGAATTTCTTTCTGAAGCACGTAACAAAAATTAACCAAAACTTGATTGGTGTCTATTTTAAAAACCCCTGCTCTATTTTATTAGATAAATTACATGCTTTAGGGATAGAGTCAAATCCTGACCCACGGGGAAAAAAACGCAGGATCTCACTCAGAATTCTTCAGTGTCTCCAGTCGTAGTTCTCGTGAGGATGGACACAGATCTGAGCTCAGTCTTCAGGGAGTTGTCCTCCTATACCATGTCTTCTCAGTGCTGTGGGATGCCATGAAATACTGCATCCACACTGCACCCCAGGGAGCCAATTATCCCACTCAGTGGATTTGCTAAGTAACAAGAGACACCATTCAGTCCTTACAACACCACGTTTCTAATGGACCCTGCACGAGTAGGCTTAGCGAATGCCTGACAAACAAAAAAAGCTATTTACCAAATTTAATCGTGTCAGGGCTTTAAGCGATTGCACACGTCCATTTAAATGCTGCCGAATTGGCAGGTAGGCTGAGAGTTACTTGCAGCGTTGATAGAGTGAGGGAGTGTTTTGCATTTAGGCATTGGTGTTAAGAAAAAGGCTAAAAGTAGTGAGATTACAATTACGCCACAAATGGACTGTTTTTAATGAACACTGAAAGCTTTTGAAAGTCTGGTGTTTTACGTATGAATTCATTATGGGCAAATTGCATCTTCTGGAGCAATACGTACCGCAGTTACTGTCTCCTTAATGGAATTCCAGGCCGGTGAAAACTTCATTAAAAAACTTCATTACAGAAATGCGCTGATAAAGGGTGATGCGTGGCAAACATTTTCAATTCAATATACTAACACACAAATAAAGTGTGTGCGTAAAAGTAGTTTTTTTTAGCAATGTGTTTGACACATTAAGGTAACTAAGAACATGCTGTTAAAGGGCACCTATTATGGAATTTTGAAATTTACCTTTCATGTAGTGTGTAACATAGATCTAGGTGAACAAAAACATCCTGCAAAGTTTGAAATATGAAAGTGCACCGTATATAAAGTTATTGTCTTTCAAAAGTGAGAGTCGACTCTGAGTCATTTTTATGAATCGTTAGAAGACCGAAGCTTTTTCTCTGACTAGATGACGTCAACTTGTCAAGTTATTTGAATACGATACGCCCACTTATTGCTCTCCAAGGCCAGCAGGGAAAATATCATGGCGACGAGACGCTGTGTTCTGAAGTGCGGCTCAAAAGCAAACTTTTTTCATCTGCCCAAGGAGGAGCATTTGAAGACTAAGTGGCTACAATTCACTATACCACAGAAGTAGTCCGAGCCTTGTGCTTTGTTCGCGTCATTTTGAAGACGATTGCTTTTTAAATGCAATCAAACTTGGATTCGCGAGCCGGCTGATATTGAAGGAAGGTTCAGTTCCAAGTGTATTTGCATCAGCTTCCTCCTCCGTATCACAACCTGTAAGTGTTATTAATCATTTTTGCTTTTATATTTTATGTAGCATGCTTAATTATTATCTTGTTTGTTGAGTAAGCACCGTTTAGCTTCTAGGTCTTCAATGACAATTGTATTGAGATATGTGAAGTGTTTGTCGTTGTTTTCGGAGTTGTCTAAAGAATAGAGTAATATACCTCGTAGTAACGTAACTGCATTTTTTTTTTGTAAAAACGTTATGTTTATGCATCGGGCTAACGCAAACAAAGACTGATTGTGCTTTTACAATATGAACTATGGGCTATGCTCGCTAACATAACATTAAATTATTTATCTTATTTTTCGTTTTTTACTACAAACTATAAAGCAGTGGACTATAATCATTATTATAATACAATTTAATTGATAAAAGCATCATTGTACTCCGTGTTAAAAATAAGTATTATCTCTGTAAACACTGCTGGGTCATCTGACCAATCAACGCAGATTAGCGTCGCGCAAAGGAGGGGTTTGAAAAACGAGTCGTTGAACGAATCATTTGGGAGTCGGTGGGCAAATCAGGTAAAAATAAATGCATATTATACGAAAACAAAAGTGTTTTTTGTCATTGCATGCATGTAAAACTGTTGTTGGGGACTCCCACAACAACATTAGGAACATTTTAAATGTCATAATAGGTGCCCTTTAACAAACATGCTGGACTAAATATTGCTTTCACTGCTTTCTGCATTTAGCATTTCCATGATTCAGTTAAGAGGACTTTTGTTACAGTCTTAACCAAATAAGATTTCTGATATATACTGTATATTTTTTTTCATCTGATACAAAGTTAGTACATTGTCAACGACTTCATTTATAATATAGCAAAACAGACACTTCTTGAATTATTGAAGTGAAGAACCAGCCCTTCACACAGCCCGTTGATCCCGGAAATATGCTATAAAATTGCCAGAGTGGCTTCTGTGTGAACGCAAACACGTCCCGGGATTGATTCCGGGATCGATCCAGGAATGGGGACCTAGTAACATTGCCGGGATCAGTCCCGGAACGCGTCCTGTGTGAACAAAAGCCGTAATCGATGCTCTAGTGTATGATCGAATCAGAAAAAAATGCACGAGCGTGGTTTCGCAAATCATAAGCAAATTTAAAACACTGTGGAGACATTACATGTCACATCGATGTCACATGTCTTTACGGGATGCGTGTAAACGCGCGAACAGATTTCGGAAGATTACTGGCAGTGTGAATGAACCAAAATCAAACGATCACAGGACAAATTATCAGAGTATTTCCTGGAATCTCTGTGCGAAAAGGGCTATAGTAAATGTCTTTACCTAGACTTAGTCTCAAATTATGCACTTGATATTGTCTTGTGGCCTTCACAAGCACACTCTTAGTGGCCCTTATGCGTACTCAATGCACCATTTCACCTAGACAGTACTGGTGCAGACTATATAGTGAACTATTACCCAACAGTCCATGTTGCAAAGAGCAGTCTTGGTGGAGGACCACATGGGGCTGACAATGCCATTTGGGACAAGGCCTTGATCAGTGCACAAACTACAACGAACCTATTTGCTAACACCAGTCTGCATTACAGGACGGTTTGCTTTTTTTTGTCAGTATGTGACAGACTGATGGCATAAAATTGGCTCAGTCAACGCTGTCAGTCATGACCAAAAGTTAAGATCAGGTGTTGCGATTTTCTGGTCTGAATAGATTTTACTCAAGACTTCGCTCTGGTCATATTGTACAATATGATAATAAATAAATCAATAAATAATTGTAAAAGACATACAGTACAAAAGTAAAAGACACAAATACACCTGGATTTATTCCACTAAACATGCAATTGGAATCCTGAGCTTCTCCTTTCATTCCCCTATCATTCCATCAGATTGCGTTCTGACCTCTCTTTGAATCAAAGTGTGGTTCTGCACAATGTCGCCAAGGTTAAGAGTGTAGATGTGTAACAAAGCAAGCCTAACATGTCTTGCTTTAGGAAGAAATTGCACTTCTGCCAGTGTAGTTGGTGGAGCAGCCTCTTGGCTCATATCCCAGCATGCCCAAATAGCAACACAGTTTAATCTCTGTGAAGAGGTGAATGTCTGTGAATCTCTGGAGGCAGAAAAACCTCCTTCTCATTATGAAGGCACACGTGTAAACAACACATGGAAGCACAGATTCATTAGCACACACATTGGTTACGTGTTTGGATTCTGTGGCTGTCCCTGCAATACTCGCCCAATTACCCAAGATCCACATTGAGAATTTCTGGTTCCTTACACACACTTGCCCACACACATACACACACAATTGGTGCTATCTGTGATTTAGATCCTAAAGTGGTGTCTCATGGGCTTTCAAACATGCAGTATGTCGGGGGTGCAGAAAATCTGTTCCACAAGGTATAACACAAAACCACAACATGAAAACACAAGAGTACAAGAAAAACAGAGCAAACACACTCTGTCTCCAAAGCACTGATGTTTTTCCGCCTTGTCCAGTATAAAGTATATCCAGACAATGGCTGACCTGCTCAGCAGGCTCTGGGCGCAAATGCTGCAATCTGAAGCCAAGGTGTTGCAGGAGAGCAGTTCAAGAGAAGAGTTTTCCAATTAAAAATGTGTAGGTCTTTCAGAGACTGCTGTTTGTAATCACTCTTTGTAATCTTGTAAACACAGTTATTGCAAATGTGTGGCCAATTAATAACCAAGCCATACCTGTAACTGAATTCAGACAGAAAGAACACAGTGGTCTTTAGTGATACCAGGAAAGCATGTTTCACTTCATTCAGAGTACTTTTGCAAGTGGCAAGTGCAAACAAGTATGTGAAAAGTGAGTTTTTTTTAAAACAAGGATGCTAAGTTTTAGAACAATACATGCTCTAGATCTAATTGATGTTTAATCAGTTTGCAGATAAAGCCTGTGAAACATCTTTTACTTTAAACTACCAACAGATCCAAAACAACAGAGTAATATTTTGTAGGGAAAGTTTTATCCCAAGGGGAAATATTCAAATTAATTGTGCTGTATGTCATTTTTATTCTATACTAAACCACAAAAATAGCATAATATGTTTGCAGAGATTTAAAAAAACATGCTAAGTTCAAACACGTGTTTGTCTGAAAACAATTATACAGTCAGTTATTCTACTTTGAAATGTGCGCTTTGTGTCCAAATGTCTATTTTTGTTTTGGTCCCTGTGATCCCGCTCACTGCCAATTTACCCAATAGTATTTCGACACCCCAGGTTCCCAGTTGGCGGAAAACACAGAAGGGGGAGAGGGAAAAACTCATCAATATTTAGAATTTTGAGAGATAGAGAGAGAGAGATAGAGAGAGAGAGAGAGAGAGAGAGAGAGGGAGATGGGGTTGATGCAGACAGAGCGTAAAGCGTAAAGACAAGGCCACAGCCAGGCAAAAACTTCGGGGGTCCATTGAAGACATCTAGCACATCAGAAATTCTAATTCTATACTTTGCATTCTTAGACAGTGATCTTTAAACCGTAAGGATCTCACACCCTCAGGAGGTAAGCGAGTCAATCAGAAGTTTTCCGACTTTACCTGTCATCTAGCATTGTGCTTTGCACATTAAATTTGATTTTTAAAGCTAGGGAAGGCAATTTCAGAGGGGCTAGCAATAGCAAGCTAGCTTAGAAAGCATAAGATCTTCCTTCAGAGCGCCTCAAAAGCGTCCAAGTGTAAGGACGCCATGGGTTGCCATCTCCTATTACAGTTACAAGGCATTTCAAAGATGGCCGCCGAGTGAAATGACTTGTCTTAAAGGGACTTTGAATATAATACAGATTTAGAAGATTACCAGTAACTATACTACTATCCTATTAAATAATGACATGGTCTTGATATATTGTGCATCCCAACCATGGTTCCATGCTGTTTGGCTAACATCACTAATAGGCAGGCCTTTCGAAACAGATCTTCTGTAAACACTTGATACTGGCAGGCACAGACGTTCTTTATGTTCTTTGCCTTCTCACTCATGTGTGCCGTCTCTTTTGGGGATATCTCTCTGTAAGTAGGCCTGGTGGATGCTGGGGTTTTGCAGAAACAGTATAAAGAGGAGGAGGAGACAGGACAATTGTAGAAACTGAATAGAATAAATCACAATACTCAATATGGTGGCTATAGGAAAGGAAGTACTGCCATTCAGTGGAAAAGAGACAATTGTCTAATAGATAAAGACATCACCAAGGGAAGCACATACATTTTGGCCAATGGGAGAAATGGAAATGTTTTCCCATGATTATGCAGATTGAACAAAGGTGCTTGTCTGCTACTATACTATTACAGACAGTGAGAAGGAATTCAGAGCAACATTTACTGTACATAGTGCACTATCATTCTATATAGAGAAAGTAATTGTTTATTTTAAAGGGGGCCTATTATGCCCCTTTTTACAAGATGTGATATAAGTCTCTGGTGTCTGTGATGTAATATAAGTCGCCAGAATGTGTCTGTGAAGTTTCAGCTCAAAATACCCCACAGATCACTTAATATAGAGTGTCCCATTTGCCTCTGTTTGGGTGTAAGCTAAACACACCTTTATTGTGGGTGTACCGTTAAATGCAAATAAACTGCTGCTCGCCCTTTCCAGAAAAGCGGATCATTTACAGCTCATACTTCGGATACTCCGGCAAAAACAAATCTAGAGACTCTCACAAAGCCAAAATGTCAGAAATTGTAAGTAGCACTGTTCAGCCTTATATGTTTAATCCGGAGTCGGACACTGATGGAGGCTCAAGAAGAAGTTACAATGCAACAGGACGTTTCTGAATGGTTAGTTGATGCCTTTATGTAGTTGTTGTAGAGTTAACTTTATTCAACTTATGTTGTAAAACATTGTTTTAAAGGTGCTCACGTGGGAAGTGTGGTAGGATGTTGGTATCGACCCGTCTTTCAGAATCAACTTTTAGGCAAATCGAAGCGAAGATATAGACATGGCGGACTGTGTGCGGCAATATTTATAATAATTCATTATTACTTATTTAATCATTTATTTTATTCAATACCGACAAGTCCTGTGAATTAATCACTTATAAGGTTCCATTTGATTTCAGTTAAGATGCTGCCACAGACAGGAAAGCAACAGTCATTCACAGTTAACCCCCAACTATTTCAATCAAAGGAGAGAGAACCTCAGAGCATTTCAAGAACAGCTTGATTTGCTGCTTGTGTGCGTGTGTGTGTGAACAAGAGAGTAAAAGCTCCATGAAGGCTGCCTGCATCAAATCTGCAGGAACATGAAGGTTTGCTCAAATACTTCTTTAAAGTAAGACAAGCCAAAGTGCACCCTAACACACACACACACACACACACACACACAGCTCTAAAACACTTTTTGTTGTTGGTGCACAGATGGATGGAGAGTTGCTGTTGCCTCTTCTTTATTTCAGTTTTCAGTAGTCATCCTTTTGGATCCATGTGAACAGAGTTACATAGAAAGAATAGATACAAGCTAAAGGTTTAGAAATGTAAAAATATTTGAATATTTAGAAATTCCATATAAATCTAGAGTTACTCTATAGCTCTATCAGAAACATCCTCATGTCACCCCAAACACACTTTCATAAGGTACTGTGAACCTTAAAACCCTGGCTCCGAACTGTTTCAAGGAACGAAAACAAAAGAAACAAACACAATTTTAACAGGAACAAACTCCGGCACTCAGTTTTTACTGTCTTTTAATATATCTGGCAAAAAAGCTTGTGCTATTAAAGACGAAGTCTTACGCACAAGCTGTATTGATAAGACGGCAAATACCAGCTTGACACTCTTCTCCGCTCCTCAAATACATAAAACATCAGCCTTTACACACATCATGTTTTGAATAAAGAAAACACTGTACTTATTCATTAGTTTTTATTTACCCTTGCACTGCAAACAAGCAGAGATGGTCTCAAGTTCAAGTATAGGTAACTAACTAAACAAAAAAAAAACATTATTAACAGGTAACCGTTTTCGGAACGAAAATGTTACAGAAGGAACGCATAAACAGAAACGTTAAAAAAATATTTCTTTCATTTTAAGCCCTGCTTAAAACATTGCAGTAGAGGTGTGTTGGTGCATAAGGATACGTGGTGACCCTTGGAGACAGAGGACGCACCATTAGAAAGAATAACCCATCCAAAGATGGCTGCAAGTGAAGTCTCATTCATAATTCAGTCATCTCGGGGGAGACACTGCTGCCTGCTTGGCATGCCGATGCCTTCCAGCACTGAATACACCGAGTGCTTGAGAAAACCAGGTACAGCAGGCTGGCATAAAGAAATAACTTCATTATGTATATGCCATTTGAATATGTAATCTAGAAAAAAATACTATGCAATGTATGCCATGATAAATACAGGTAATGGTAAAAAACATATGTGAAAATCAATCCATTAAAAGTGGCACAAGAGTTGGTCAAAATGGGATCACAATGGCATACTATATACTATTTATGAAAAGCAGTATGCAGTATGTGAATTTTGTGTATATAAGGAATACTAGGAGGACTATACTTCTCAGACTGCACAACACACAGCTGAAGCTCACTGTATCCCACAATCCAGTAGGCTCCCGTTGCCAGGCTGAATATTCAATAGCTGAACATCACGCATACTGCTGTTTGAAACAACTACCGTTGTAAACGGCGTTCAGCACAACAGTTTGCATTAAGGCCAGTTCACATCAAGAATGATAACTGCAGTTGTCAACATTTGAAGTGGATCAAAACCTTTCATTAAAGTTACTGTATACATGAATTTTGAACAATAACCTTTTGTCTTTGATTAACTTTTTTTTGATCCACTTCAATTGTTGACTACTGTATAATGATAATGATACACAGTAGTTTTAAAAATCATTCTACATATAAAAGAATAGCAGAGCACACACCACACTTACAATGAAAACGACATGGAGAAAGTATATAGTTGGAATCAATTTCAGAACAACTTTTTTTCCAGCAAATGAACGATAAAAACAATGACAGCCAATAATATATATATCTTGATCAAAAATGTATGCACTTCTTGATGGAAACAACATCACACATTTTTTTTCCATCACTTATACATTTAGTGGAGTACCTCATTGAGCACTGCTTGTAATGTGTCATAAACTGCAGGATGTAGCAAATAGAGAAATATATGCCGTTGTCATGGAAATCTGCCATCAATGAATCCACTCTGAACCGGAAAAGACCCTTGACATAACACTTGCTGGCCTCTAGCTCCAGACCTGCATCTCTACATTAAGTGCAATCACAGTGTAATAAATATACAGCTCTTTTCACATTGATTTCTCTATTTTGTTTTCCTTCACAGGAGAGAGATGACCTTTTCGATTTTACGTAAGTGCGTGGCTCTGTCAGCACTGTCTGTCATGCTAGGACACTGTTTGCTCAGCCGTGTTGATGCTGTCAGGATATTTACAGCTAATAAAACATTGTAAACATAACGTGTGGTGAGAAAACCTGAGGTTTAGCAAACAAACCTGAGTGGCATTTCAATACCAAGGCTGCATTCACAGCAGAAAATTATTTTCTTGATCAAAAAAGTAAACTTTTTTTCTTTTTTGACAAACCCATTTGTAAAATTGTAGGATTGTAGGCCAGTTGTAGGATATGGTGTGGAAATAAATCGCCACTTTTGTCATGTCCATTTCAATGTTTTGTTTTTTTTAAACACACAAATCATTTGGGGAGAATATCTCCTATATGCGCAGCGCGTCTGTGTTGCACGTCACCACGTAGACTCACTATTGGCCGACGCTGGTCATGTGTGTGATGCGTGGTGACGTGCAACACAGACGCGTTGCGCAAAAACACTACGTGAACTACCTAGAGACACAGAGAGAAGGAAATTAATAGTGGAATAAAGTCGTTATTTTTTTTGTTTTTCCGCACATAAAGTATTGTCGTCGCATGATAAACTTAATGCAGAGCCACTGTAGTCACTTGGACTATTGTAACGATGTTTTAATAACTATTCTGGGCCGGCGAGTTTGGGTCCCTCTGAATGGAGGAGTGAGACTGCCTTCAGATTTCATCAAAAATATCTTAATTTGTGATCCGAAGATGAACGAAAGACTTAAATGGTTGGAACAACACGAGGGTGAGTAATTACTGACTGAATTTTCGTTTTTGGGTGAACTAACCCTTTAAATCAGTTTTGAGCATAACTGGTCTGTATTGCAGAGAGAATATATCACTGTGTCCTTAAAAAGCACTGTAGTTGCAGTAACTGTCACTCCCTATTCAAAAATGAAGGTTATTTCACCAATATCCAGGCATGAAAACATGGCGGCCGATTATGGTATTCATTATAGAGGGGGGGAGGAAAAACTTATTTTTATGAAAAATGCAGCCATAAGCCCATCTATTCTTTCAGGAAGACCTGTCAAGAATAAGAATTATTACTCTGGTTAAAAGCAGGCTGTATTAATGCTCTCTATGAGGCTGTGAAACTGCGGCTTGTGCTCTCTCTGTATGATCTCCATAAGTCCTGTTCTGTCCACACGCTTTGATGCCTTCTTGCTGAACATGTGCAATTTAACACACCTAGAGGCACTTGAGCGTCCTCTATTTATCCAAAGGCACTCAGGGAGATGATGAATTTGTAGCAGGGTGAGAGTGAGTGAATTTCCACGAACTCTGATCTGCGGCGGGAGGATACGGACAGAAATCGAGGGATGTGGCCTCTACCTCTATTCAACCCTCAGTGAATGATTTATGGCTGGTGTGTGTCCTGAATAAACACAATCATCAGCTCACATGTCACAGGGGACACAGTGGACCTCACACACCAACATGCATACATGTACAGGTGAAACTCGAAAAATTAGAATATTGTGCAAACGTTCATTTATTTCAGTAATTCAACTTATAAGGTGAAACTAATATATTATATAGACTCATTACATGCAAAGTGAGATATTTCAAGGCTTTATTTGTTATAATTTTGATGATTATGGCTTACAGCTTATAAAAACCCCAAATTCAAAATTAGAATATTGTGAAAAGGTTTTCATAAGCTGTAAGCCATAATCATCAAAATTATAACAAATAAAGGCTTGAAATATCTCACTTTGCATGTAATGAGTCTACTCTATATAATATATTAGTTGAATTACTGAAATAAATGAACTTTTGCACGATATTCAAATTTTTCGAGTTTTACCTGCATACATACACAGAAGAACACAGAAATGACCTTAAACCTTGTCCTAACCAAGTTTTTAAATACTGGTCTGTTGTCTGTCCACACCAAAATGTGAAATGGCTGTGCGATGTGTCACAATCATGCCAAGAAAAGTAAATAAGTAATTGCTTAATGTATACTTATGAGAAGTAGAATTTGACCAATATTACAATATTCTATTTTGAATGCTGCACAAATGGAAACCAAGCAAATAGGTGTCCAAAATTTCTATAGTTTGTCTGTTGGAACATTTGTGCTAACCACTAGGAGTTGAGCAACTGCCATGTGTCACAAGTTAGTTAGTCCGTAACCCTGATGTCATGCTAATATGCTAATTGTTAAAACGACCTTTACTGCATAAAATTATTTTCACCCGAGGCTACAGCTATCCAACCTCATCCCAGTGTCTCCTCCTTGAGATGTCATTGCCCGTCTCGACTCTCTCCTGGGACACTCTGGGGTGTAAACAAAAAGAGAGAAGTGAGAAGCCACTGGGAGGACAGGTGATTCATCTCCTTTGTAAGCCAATGAACTGTCCTGAAAAAACCTGTCCGCTATCTGTTTTCAATCCTTATTAACAAGAGAGAAATGCTTAACGAGTCCCACGAATGCCCTTCTGAGAGGCTGACCTGCTCCCCGTCTCCAAAACAGATGAGAGGTGGAGTGGAATCGATGGGCGGTCTCTACTGAACAGATATCATTAACAGAATACCGAAAAGCAGCTGATAGATTGATAGGGAGCGTGACAGTGATGCTAAAAGTGAGGAAGGGAAAGATGTTTAGAATTGACAGATACACCCTGGATAGATCCTTTTCAAGCTAGTTCAGGTTGGTTAGTGCTGATGATCACCAAAAAAAGAAAGAAAATCACAGTCTTTCTGGTGAAGCTGGTTGACCAATGTATTCTTGCTGGTTAAATGGGTAGTTAATTTACTAACATTGCTCCAAAGCCTTTTGACTTTCTTCCTTGGAAGTATCTTTTCCATACAATAAAACCAATCTTAGGGTATGTTCACACTTGGCAGGTTTGTTGTCGATTAAATCAAACATTTTTGTTAGTGTGGTTCATTTTATTCACATATAAACATTCATCAACGCACACATCAGTTCTGGTAAACAAAAGCTCAAGCATGTTCGCATGACGTGCGAGAATCAATGAGGTTCATTCTCGTGTTACGCAGCACGTTTGAGCTTTTGAGTCTTTGTAGGTTTGTATTCGCGAAACAAGAAGGTTGAATTGAGCTTCTGTTTATGTTCACATATCACTGTTTAAATGTGAATAAAAGACTAAATTAAATCTGTTCATCATATAAAGTATAAAGATTGAGTCTCAGAAAATTTGGACTAAACCACTAGATTCATATAGATTAGTTTTACAATCTCTTTATGAACTTTTTGAAGCGTAGCTGTCAATGGAGAGACAGAAAACTATCAGATTTCATCAAAAAATATCTTCATTTGTGTTTCCGAAGATGAACGAAAGTCTTACGGGTTTAGAATGACATGAGGGTGAGTAATTAATAACTGAATTTTCATTTTTAGATGAACTAACATTTTAAGTAATGTAGTAAGAATATGGTAATGCAGAATAAGCCATTAATATGTGCTCTATAAGTACCAATAACAGCCAATATGTTAGTAATATGCATGCTAATAAGCAACAAGTTAATTGTGTTCCCTAATCTAAGTGTTACCTGATTTTCATATTTGGGTGACCAGCCATGTTGCTCATGTTTAATTATTTTATTTAGAAAGAATTTGGGACTATTTGGACGCCTATAGGAAATCCCCCCCCATGGCTGTCTGCAGTGTCCTGATAGCATTGTTACCTTGCCTTGGGACGAGTGCTCTATCTGTTCCAAACAAAACAGCTAAACAGTGATGTCTTTTAAATGTGTGGGCATGTAGGTTTGGATGTTGCATGTTTATTGTGAAGCTAGAAGTTTCTTCAACCCTTCTCTGCATTTTGTATATCTTGCTGTTTGCTTGCTCATTCACATCCAGATTCATTCTCTCTCTCTCTCTCTTTTTCTCTCTCTCTCTCTTTTTCTCTCTCTCTCTCTCTCTCTCTCTCTCTCTCTCTCTCTCTCTCTCTCTCTCTCTCTCTCTCTCTCTCTCCACTTTCTTTGAAGATGTGCTTAGCTGAACTGATGAGAAATTTCAGGGAGAGAACAGAGGCTTTCAGGAGCTGCATGAAAGGCAGTGGAAGAACTGGCATTATGTGTTAGCGAAACACAAGGAGAGAGATGCCACAAGCAAACGCCTGCCATGCAAAGTACCACAATCCCTCAGATTCAGCCAGCACACCTTATTGCCTACAGCACACACATGCCAATGAGCTGTTCAAAGAATACAAAGGAGAGGTGTACCCATAACACCTGACCAGTGAGAAATTTAACATTAATTCAGAAGCACAAACTCATTTTTTCAGTCAAATGTTTTTCTAGCCGTTTGGGAATACCTCCATTCCTTCGAACCAAGTCTGAAAATATGACAGGCCAAATGGGATTTGCTATTATTGAGATTAAACTTGCAACAGCTAATCTTTATACATCAGTCGGTCACAGACTACAATGAAGAGACAGGCTGAAATGGCCACATTAGTATGAATGAATTATTTATTATTCTACAATAGTCTTGGGAAATACACAATTTTTTTAAACAGCTAGGTGCATATCTAGCACATTTCAACTGCAAATATTTCTATATAAACACCAATAAGCTATTTAAAAATGCACTCAATGCACAATTTTACGTCAGCATTCTTTCAAAAAGACACTGATGTAACTGTTAGAGCTGTTGATTAACAAACTTAACGGAATAAACAAGCAAACACACGTTTATACTTCAGACAAACAACTTCGGGCAACAGGACAACAAAGTATACCTTTGAGGGAAGTTCAAATTTGCATTTCAAATTGTCATGCCAAAGCGTGTCAACATCACAGTGTTTTCTCACAAGTCACATTTGTGGAAGAGTGAAGCGGAAGGGCTGATTTCATGACAGTCCTCAGCAAAAGAGACTAACAGCCTCTGACAGGAAGATGGATCACTTTACTAATGCTCGAACAAATCTATAGGAGGCGATGATAATAGGTGTTAGTACAGAATTGCGCCTCTTGAGCTACTTTGAGTCAAGGATGGATTTTATGCCTCTAAATAAACACCACAAGAACATGTACTATGGGATTACTGTTTTTCTTAGGGCATGGTAGGCCTACCTTGAAAAAAGTATCAATAAAGAGGCCATATGTATAATTCAGAAACCCTTGTTATTAGTGACACCATTGGCAGTAAAGTGAACTGCAGCCAGCAACTTACTGCTCGCGTAATATATTCAATGCGTAAAAAGTTGCAACGATATACTGTTAACGAACATCCCAACGCCGCCCAGAGCGACATTTAGATGAATATGTGCTGCGTGCTTTCCTCTCAGTAATAAAATAAACACAACAAAAATGAAAGCGGTAAGAAAGTGGTAGTTAAGAAATCATCTGATCACAGCGATGTGGATATGTTTGTACCAGCTCTGCGATTCACTGCCATCATGTTGTAAGGTAAATGCCTCGGACTCTGGGTCCGTATGAATTAACTCAAATGATCTATAGGGAATTTTAATAACTAATCATGAATATGATTAATATTTTGCATATTACAGTTACATTAAATTATCGAAATTGAAAATGTATAGGTTATATGAATATATGAATAATCGATCACAACGTCTTATAATTCCTCATTCATATATCAATAATCTTATTTAATTTCGATTATGAGATAACCTTTAAGGGAAATTCATGTAATGGTCAAATAGGTGTTTGTCCCGCAAAAACCATCAAAGATCACCCATCAATCTCTCAACAAGGTCATCCCTCCTTATAAACTCCAAGAAACATTAACTTCCGGCCGGGAACATTCATTTTCCGGTGTTTATAAAATTAAAACTACTCAATGTAGTAAATAATGAGCGCTGGTAGGTCTTGGATCGTAAATCTCATTGACTCGTTTTTACAAGCATTTTCACAGAAACAGTCTTGAATATATTGTTTTAATAAATGCAAAACTACAGAATATAAGTACTACACAAGATACACTGTTTATATGTCTATGTACATTTACTTACAGTTAACAAACAAGACAAAACGGATAACAGATGAGAGAGAGAGAGTTGGAGAGAGAGAGAGAGTGCTCTGATTTAGGCTGGGCCTACTTAGAGCAGAAACGCACACCTCGCAAGCGGAGATAAATACTCCGAATTTTCTGATCCCCCCTTCTCCTAAGGTTTTTTTCTCTATGCTGTCGACTGATGGAGTTTTGGTTGGCTTTTGGCTTGCTTAGTTGGAGACATTTCATTTTCAACAATATTATTGATCTGCCTTCTAGATTTATCTGCCTTTCTGCCTTCTAGATACAACTTTGTTGTATTATTATTTTAATGTTATCACTGTAAAGCTGCTTTGATACAATCTGTATTGTAAAAAGCACTATATAAATAAAGGTGACTTGACGTGACTAGACTTGATTAGGAAAACATACTAATGTGGGCCTTAGTCCAGTTATTCAGTTACTTAAAAAAAAAAAAAAAAAAAAAAAATGTTTTAGTGATCATTATGTATTTAATAACTTGCTCTGCTGCTGAAAAACTGATTATCAATCAAAGAAGTTTGACCCCTTTTGCTATTGTTGTTTTTGTTTTACTCAGTAAAACAATCAATTATGGAATTAAAATACATTGAAACTTTCTTAGAATGCATAGATGACAGCTACACAAAGTTTTTCAGAGGTCTGTCAAGTGTTTCTTGCAAAAGCAAGGCAATAAAGAGTATTTTTTTTTTCATTTGTTTCAAAGATGAATTAAAAACTACACAAAACATGACAAGACGTCAACATTTATATTGTTTTCTGCTACATGGTTCATTACCTTGATCAAGTTTTGACCAGTTTTTTCTTTTCAATGAGAATAATCTCAAAAGCAAATGAAAGTTTAAATTACAAATAATAAAGACTTCCGAATGATTATTTAAGCAGCCTTCAAACAAGAACAAAGAGACCAGCGCTAGCTTTAGATGATTATGTCTGCAGCTGAGGACTACTGCAGATGTGCACAGCTGTGTGGGGGTGTAACTAACTAAAGTTAGTATTTTTTCAAACCAATGCTACTTTCCCCAACAAATAGTTTATTGTGGAACAACGCAACACATTCATGTGCATTCAGGATGTGATTAAATCGTAATATATAAAATAAGTACAGCACAGATAATATATTTTTCTAGAACCAAACTCTTTTACCTTACTTTTAATATTGATCAAAAAACCCTCACATGTGTCTTTTTTAATTAAACAGTTGCCACTATAAAATATCACTAAGTAACACCTCTTCTCAGAACCATGTCTGCTAGAGAAGGGTTTGCTCATATTAAGGTTAAAAACAACAACAACTTGTTTAGCTTTTGAGAATTAAAAGAGTTTGCTAATCTCGCCATAAGATGGCTGCCACTGCCGGCTAATGGATGTGTTTTGAAGGTGCACATTAATTTTCTATTTCTACTGAGAATATGACAGGTGGCAAATTGTCAAGAATTTGATAACAAAAACAATTACCAGAGCCATATGATACAATAGAATAGGCTGAGCTCGCCCTTTAATTCATTTCTACTTTGCGCTTGTCAAACTCTATTCTCTCCTACAAAATACTTTACGCTACATTAACTTTGACATTGCATTTAGTCTCCTCAGGCACAACAATAGAACAGACTGAAACCTAACAAAACACCCCTTCTTCCTCTTTCTTCAGGCACTCCGAACAGCATCAAACCCATGTTTCTACTGACGACAAGGTATAAAAGGATAATTTTGGCTTCTTGAAAAAAAAAAATCAATAAATCATTAGGCGTACATGGATGGCCGCTATCTTGATTGACAGGGCGAGGCTGGGGATTAGCATGAGCGCTAGTATCTGCGGACTACAGTGCTTTAATCAGGATTGTGGATTCTGAATAGAGCTCTGAGTGGCAGTGCACTCAAGAGGACACGCTCAAACTGTGTATACAAATTAGGCTTTATTTAGGAATGTGTCATTCAACCGTGTACTGGAGGACAGAAAGCGAGGCAGTTTGCTAAAAAGCTTTCTTGGAGTGCGCTCTTGTGGGAGGGTTAAGGTGCAATTGGGTCCAAGCTTTTAAGTTTTGCATGAGGGACTCGCTCATTAAAAATGTTATGGTCTTTTTGCAAATCGCTGAAACCATGCTGAGAGGCCTCTGACACATTTAAATGGCACACTCTTGAGTTATATGAAAGTGTAAGTAATGGTGGCATGACACTATTATTGTGTAACCCCCCCTCCAAAAAAACTAAAAAACAAACAACAACCCCCCCCCCCCCCCCACACACACACACACACATTTAGTAGTCATGTTACCACAACTTAAATAAATGCATGGTTGCAAGGTAAAAGTTATTTTAAGTTGCAAAAATTATTTTGTTGAGTTTTGTTGATATAACAATTTCATTACATTAATTTACAGTAATATTGTGTGTAGGCTACTTTAAACTTTTTTTTTCACTAAGTAGTAGTAACTTAATGAAATTGTCTTGAAATTAAATAATAGAAATCAGATAGTGGATTTCTTGTTCCAAGCATGCTTTGTAGAGGACTGGATAAGTATAAGTGTTAAAATCATAGCCGATCGTACATGGTATATGATATTTGCTGTATATATATATAACTGGAAAACAACACAAAAGTTCTGATAAAAAAATAAAAATAAAAATAAAAAACACACAGCTGATTTAATGTCTCAAACACAGTCTCAAACCTCCCAAGGGTGCAATTTACCTCCATTTGAAGAAGTTAATTCTATCTGATGAAAGACATTTGACAACTCTTCCTAACCCATGGGTAGAAAATCCATAAAATGAATCACACGCACGCACGCACACACACACCAAATCTGTTGTGCTGCACTAACTGAGTGATAGAAAGTGTTTGAGGTCTGCCTGTGGCTATGAACGGCGATACGGAAACACACACCTGAGATCCAGGAGTCAAAGACTGTGTGTATGGATTCAAATGCCACAGTTAAGTGCTATTACCAATGCAAATTGTCCCCTAAAGCTATCAGTACGACTCCCCTCTCGTGGACAAGCAGCCACACACTCATGATTAGCTACAAAATAGCCTATTAAAAAATGTAAAAGGGTCATTCCTCCTATGCAGTATATTTTCATTTCCCCATTATTTATCGCCATTATAAACTTAGACTTTTCAACGATGAAAGTCATATTAATTAGTGGGCCTTTTATAAAATTGCCACAATTAAGAAGACATAGGGGTGTTTATAAAATCACTGTGAACATTGCCGGAGAAAAAACACAACTAACAAAAGCCAGTTCCTTAATGACAAAGGAAGTGATATCAAACAATGAAGAGCCCAGTTTCATCAAATTATAGAAATCAGTATGATCCTGTTAATTTTCTTTCAGTTGAGTAAATACTCATTACAATCAATAACGTTTCAGTGAACTTGACCAGAAGATATTTCTGACAGTAACTTAATGATAGCATATATAAGTAAAGAAAATATCTTAATTAATATAAGCATTTTTTTTTTCAGGTTACAGAGCTTAAAAGCTACCGAATTACAGATGAATGATGCAAAAACATGGATGGTCAATGACCAAATGTTTTGCCTACTTGAATAGTACTGGTATTGTGTATGGAATACAACATTTTAAGAATTAATGAAGAGCTGAAACGTGAAAAGACAAGAAAAGGAAACAACAGCAGGAGACGACAATAGTGACAGACATTCAGAGAGCAAGTTAAATTAATGAGTGTGACAATAATTAAAAATTTACAGATTTTGACAGTGAAGACTGCAAAAAAGGGTTTTCTGGATACAATGTATAAGGACAATTATTCATATTTTAATGTTTAACATTTGATGAAGCCCCCATCCCCTCTCCCCCCCTCATTGGTGTATTTCCCAAGTCCCCTTCAGGCCTGGCAACAGCTTTATTGGACCTGCGACAAGGGTCCAATGTGCCATGTGTGTCTTTGCGCCTGTTCCCTCATCAGAGTGGTCACCTTTAAGAGGCCGTTCCCCAAAGAGTATGTCAGTTTAAGCACACAGCCCTTAGCAGTCAGTATTCAGTATTCTCCTCTAATGTCCTACAACGTCCTGCAGGCTCACTGGTGTCATTAGGGAGTACCTGTTGGGTTGAGAACAAGGGTATATGTACTGTAGATAGCGACTGAAAAAAAGATGAGGGAACAAATGACAGACCGTCATATCGGCTGACTTCTGGCTTTTTGAATCCAATGTTAAGTGCCCACTTGGCAAATGAACAGAAATCTTAGCTACCCCTTGTATCTATTTATATATTTATATAATTACTATTATCTAGCCAAAATATAATGATTTTCAATATTTTTTTTTCTAGTGAATTTTTAATAAGTACATTTTGTGTAAAATACAGCTCTGTAAAAAATGTTGAGACCACAGCAAAACTGTCAGTTTCTCTGGTTTTCTCAAAATTTCAAATAAAAATATTGTCATTTAGAGCATTTATTTGCAGAAAACGACAACTGGTCAAAATAATAAAAACGATGCAGTGTTGTCAGACCTCGAATAATGGAAATAAAATAAGTTCATTTAGTTTTTAACTTAGGAAGACTTCAGAAATCAATTTTTGTTGGAATAACCCTGATTTTCAATCACAGCTTTCATGCGTCTTGGCATGCTCTCCACCAGTCTTTCACATTGATATTGGGTGACTTTATGCCACTCCTGGTGCAAAAATTCAAGCAGCTTGGCTTTGTTTGATGGATTGTGACCATCCATCTTGCTCTTGATCACATTCCAGAGGTTTTTAATGGGGTTCAGGTCTGGAGATTGGGCTGGCCATGACAGGGTCTTGATCTGGTGGTCCTCCATCCACACCTTAATTGACCTGGCTGTGTGGCTGAGTTGGGGAACATTGTCAGAGCAGAAGGAAGCAAGTGTTCTTCAAGGACAACGATGCACGTGGCTTGATTCATGCGTCCTTCACAAAGACAAATCTGACCGATTGCAGCTGTAGCACCCCCAGATCATCAATTTTCAGCTTTGTCCAACACCTGGGCGTCTAATGGTTAGACGGAGACCTGGAGAGGCCTACAAGCCACAGTGTCTCGCACCCACTGGGAAATTTGGTGGAGGATCGGTGATGATCTGCGGGTGCTTCAGCAAGGCTGGAATCGGGCAGATTTGTCTTTGTGAAGGATGCATGAATCAAGTCACGTACAAAGGTTGCCCTGGAAGAACACTTGCTTCCTTCTGCTCTGACAATGTTCCCCAACTCTGAGGATTGTTTTTTTTTTTCCAGCAGGACAATGCTCCATGCCACACAGCCAGGTCAATCAAGGTGTGGATGGAGGACCACCACCAGATCAAGACCCTGTCATGGCCACCCTAATATCCAGACCTGAACCCCATTGAAAACCTCTGGAATGTGATCAAGAGGAAGATGGATGGTCACAATCCATCAAACAAAGCCAAGCTGCTTGAATTTTTGCACCAGGAGTGGCATAAAGATACCCAACATCAATGTGAAAGCTGTGATTGAAAATCAGGGTAATTCCACCAAATATTGATTTCTGAACTCTTCTTAAGTTAAAACTTAAGTGTTGTTAAACAAGTATTGTGTTGTTTAAAAATGAAAATTAACTTATTTTATTTCCATTATTCGAGGTCTGACAACACTGCATATTTTTTGCTATTTTGACCTGTTGTCGTTTTCTGCAAATACATGTTCTAAATAACAATATTTTTATTTGAAATTTGGGAGAAATGTTGTCAGTAGTTTATAGAATAAAACTAAAAAATTTTCCAGAGCTGTATATGTTCACTTGGCTGTCAATCAATTGCAGAAGGAAGGAAGAAAGGAAAGAAGGAGGGAAGAAAGGAAGGAAGACAGAAATACCAAAACAAACAGACAGAAGATAAATCACTTCAAGAGAATTTACAAGTGTGGAAATTAAGGCTTGACTGGTTCCCTCTCCTGAACACCGACGCACCATCCAATAACCCTCTGATTAAGGAATACCGTTACATTAGAACTCATTAGGTCCCATCATTTGCTGCGAGTCCCTGCTGCTGTGCTCAGAATGAAGACAGATCACCTCTCTTCAACAGCCCTCTCTAGCACACAATAAACCACACTGTACATTCATGCAAGCTTGGAAAAGCCAAATACTGTATATGCAATTGTCTTTGGTTTATGTTCCTGTATCAACTCTGTGCTGGAAAAAAACAAAAAAACAACAACTACTAAATAGTTATTGGCCAAACCATAAAACCCTCTAATTCTCAATTCAGAGTGAAAGTATAGGGTTAAACCACAGGAGTTGATCCAGGAAGGATATGTATGATATCATCATGTTAGATAGACAATTAAATGTGTTATAGTTGTCATGTACAATCTATATATATACTGTACTGGAAGCTATCTGTAATGTTCCTTTAGGCTTTAAGACCATTTTTCTGAAATTGAGTTGTCTAGTGAGGGAATATTAAGATGTGGGCTGCCCTGGCCTGTCTGAATCTTGAAGGTTTGAGTTTCTGAGTTGGCAGACAGCACTGAAAGAGAGCGACAGTGTCACTGGGGGAGACAGTGTGGCGTCTTGAGCCGTGAAAGATCCTTCCTATGGGGTGAGGAGCAGGATAACTAAGAGGACATTGTTTTATGTCCTCTGTCTGTCCCTGCTCTCCAAAACCCAAAAGCGAGTGAATGAGAAACTCAAGAAGAGAGATGAGAGGACATCAAGGACATAGTCATAGAGAAAATCCATTTAATGATCTTTAGCAAGGGCTGTTGAGCAGACTATGTACTGGGAACTTAAAAATTTTGATTTTCTTAATCAGTATTTTTGTTTATTTATCTTAACATCCCGGAAGCAAAGTGATAAGTCATTTCAGTGGACACAGCTCTATAAACAAATCAGAATACACAGGCTAAAACAAAAAATAATAATAATTCAATACATATTTAGTAATAAAAAGTCTTATTACATTAAGCATTTTAGTTTTTAAGACAAATACCGGTACTAATTCGACTTCATTTATGAAAAGGGAAACATGTTTTAATGTTACACATGCACCAAACTCCATTAACATCACCCTCCAAAAAACAAAAGGTTTTTGCGACTTTTCATCATTAGCATGTACATGCACTGGTTTTGTAGGGAAAAAAATGTTGTGGTAGGATAATGGAGAGTAATCACATAATTTGTAAGTTAATGAATTACTTTATGGCCGCTCCAACAATTCTTCCGCAGTGGTTTTGGATTCATTTTGTGCTTCAGCGTTAATAAGCTGACTAAACTGTGCTGACTGGAAACCAATTTGTGGTGTGCATGCAAACACTTAGCAAAGCTTTAAAACCAACTCTCATGGATCAGCGTAAGAGAGTTCAGGACCAACAGAATGAAATGCCCTTTAAGGCCTGTGTTGCATTGCCATGATTGTCTCAGATACATCAGATATTATTTTGCTACGCGTCAAATATGATGAATAAACATCCACTCTTGCATTGTGTGTTCGTTCCTTTTGGGGGGCGGAGCAATGAAGGTATAATCCCTTATTGCACTTTTAAACAATTAAGTAGGTGAGTAGATAAGTGTGTATCTAACCCTCAACTTTATCCAAAAGCTAAGATTTAGCTGAGAATGTTCAACACAGGAGGTTGTGTGTGCTTTCTGTGAGTTGTGTGGTGGGTGACAGGCAGTCCCGTTCGCCTTCTGCCCCGCTGAAAACCATCACATCAAAGTTGAGATCATAGTCGCTGTTTAGGCACGAAGCCCCCCCCCCACTCCCCCCGCTGGCGGGGTTAGAGAGAGCCAGGCGCTGAGCTCTGATTGGCCCATGTGTTCTGAACGAACCGTCTCCCCTTTCGCTGTCCCTTCCTCTCACACTCTCTCGCCCACGCATTTCAAACCGGCATAGCATCAACGCGACAGGCCATCTGGAAATCGTATGCAAGCTCAGTCATTTACAACAACACTATGATCCACAACGGCAGACCTGTGGCATTAGCAAATTTGCAACCGAGTTTGAATCTACTACTACACTAAACTTTGGTGTCACTGCTTTCTGTTTTCTACAATAAAAGACTTGACAGCATTGAGCTGAGGCGGATTTCACTGATATATAACCAAGTCAGAATAAACCCTCCCTGTTTTGAGTGGCTATTAGTATGGCAGACTGAATTCAGAATCAAATGTGAATTCAACGAGCATAAAGAGCCACTCGTCCAATACAAATCCGTGTGAGAGAGACAGAGTGCTTTTCGATATGATATTCAAAGCACGTGTTGGGGAAACATTGGAATAGATGCTCAGAGATGTTTGGAGCTATTCTGGTACAGCGTGGAATGATCTGTCAGGGGCAATGCATCACTCTTCCTATTAGCTGTGTGTGTGTGGGTTTGAGTGTAACAGTGCACACATACAATGCATGAGCATCTGCATGTGCATATTTGCACGCACATGTTCTACATGCATCCAGTTTGTGCTTGAAGCCACATAGACGTTCAGAGAGCCTTCTGTTGTGAGAGACAGTGGCCGTTGGCTCTAAGAGTGGGAAAAACAGAAGCAGACTGCATCACATTTACTCACAGAAAACACATCCAAATCCCATTCATCACTGCATGGACGAACACACATGCATATACATGGTTTTCGGGGTAACGCTACATAATCGGATATTGAGTAATACAATTTAATAACAGACAAATAAAACCTCCCCTTTCCCCAAGCACAAAGAAATATGGGCATATTTAGGTGCACAAGCATTGTACAATTTTGAGCATATTGACCGTTGTGTGTCATGCTTTTCAGTGACATCCCAGTTCTTTAGTAGAATATTATTGAGGCATATCAGATATCAGATTTTTAATCCTGTCTGTTTACATGCACTTAACATGATAACTGACTTTGGGCCAGATTTCGTAAACAGGGCAAATTAGCACAAGAGCTCAATTAAAAAAAAACACAGATGGGAGAGGAAAGTTATGTGCATGATCTACTGGCGCAACTTAAAGAACACAGACACAGCTGGATTATTTCCTTAATGACCAACACAATCCACCAAGAGCAGGGCAACTTAACGTCTGGTTTAAAACACGCTTCTTTTAGGTGATAAATAATGGCACAAATACCAGTCAATAGACTAGTGCAAACCTTAGTAAATCACCTTGTGTGATTCATTTAAATAACTGTCCACACCATATTTAGCGCAATTTTTCACTGTGTGTCTTTAGTAAATACTGACAGTAGTTTTTTAACACCTTAAGTGGGTTTTGACTTGGTACTAAAGCACTGGTATGTTTGACATCAGTATATTGTGGCTGTCGGGCGGAAACCTTGTATCTCCATATTTTGTCATTTCATGCTTTATGTCTGCCTGTTTGCAAATATTTAACCAATGAAAATAATTAAAAAGAGCTTGTGACTAAACCTTGCAACCGCATTGAATCCCCAAACTGTCAATCAAACCTCATAACTCTATCTATCCCCTCTATCATGAATGAAGTGCTGGACGGTCATTGTTTGCAATGCAAGGGTAAATAAAGTTTGATTTTTAAATGTTTGATACAGCATTTTCTTCTTTCAAGAAACACTATATATATATATATATATATATATATATATATATATATATATATATATATATATATATATATATATATATATATATATTATATAAAAATACAGCGTTTTTGGAGATATGACGTTTCCACCCGAAAGCAATGTACTGTATGTATTAAAAAAAAAAAAAAAAAATTATATTATTAACCGAATTATATGAAAAATTTTATCTATACGAAACTATAAGCAAAAACTATTGGAAACCAATTCATATTACTACTAAAAAGCAGTTTAAAGATCATTATTCACTGAAACTAGACTTTTCATCTAGCTCTAAGCTACATTAATCCCAGCATTTACAACAGGTTTGCTTTTCATGAGACTGTGCGTTTTTGTATCTGCTGCTGTGCCATCGCCACCATCACTCAGGAGTATTTGTGAGCACACCTGTATTCATGTGCGTCTGAATGTGATCTCCTCACCACTACCAGATCAATATGCCTCTGAATAATCTATGATCTCCAGAATACTTGCTTCACGTCATTGATCCAACCCATCGATCAAGCCTTGAATGCTTCATTCTCCTCCGAGAGCTCTGTAGTCTAACATTGGCTCTTTAAACATTGTACTTATAAGTCTCACTATTCATTTTTCAGAGGATCCGCAATCTTTTGCTCAGCAGTCAAGAAAGGACTCTTTTGTGTCCTTTTACAGCTGTAAGAATTCTGAAGAACTCGGAGACGCTCTGCTACGCGCTGATGCACAAGAGATGCGAGACAAGAGCATCTCTTAAACATGAATGGCTGTCATACACTAAAGCTGCTTCTGTTCCAGTAAGGATCCCGATTGTGTTTATGCAAGTGTGTGCAAAATATTGGATTTAAATGTCATTATGGATTTGTGTGGGTGCACACAGAGCCATGGTCCCTCCCACACTGTGTTTGGTGATATGGAAATTTCAGGGAGTGACGCCGTGTCTTCTGAACGTCCTAACACTAATTCCTTCACAGTCTGAGGCCAGATTACTCCACGTTCATGTCTTAAAAAAATATGAACTGCACATAACATGAAACTGTTTGAAACCTTTCAAATTCACTAGCTAGCAGGATGACAATGCATAATAAGCAATACTTTTACAGCATTTATTTAGGGCTATTTAATCATTTTGGCAAATGACATCTCAATGGGCTTACTGTAGGCACGATTGCCTTGTAGCGATTGTCCTCCCTCCCCACCCCCCACCCCCATTGGCCTGCACTCACTTTGCACTTAATATTCTGTGCCGGAGCACGCTTGCATCATTACGGTGCAACTTTTTGCTGGGAAGAAAACAGGAAGAAAAGCACTTTCGCTAATAGACTGACTAATAGATTTATCACTTATACAGCGCAGCAATTTTCACTTAAAGGCTCACAGAAGTGCCTTGAAACGAGCAGCATTATTCAATGTGTGGACGCAAATTCCACTGAAACCGGAAGACAGGGCGTGAAATATCGAACAGCTCCTCCCCTTTTTAAAATAGCCAATAGCGTTTTGTTTATATCAGTTCGCCCAGAGCCGTTGAGCTCGGTAACGCTGCAGTTATCTCTTAATCTCTGTCCAGCGGGAGTTGGGTGGGGGACTCTCCCGTGTCGGGTTGTAACGGTATGAGATTTGCATGGTATAATAACAGTCTTAGAAAATATCACGGTTTCACAGCATTACGTATAGGGTACTAAACAATTATTAAATAAATAAACGGTATTATTAAACTATGGTTATTATTATCAGTTAGAATGATAGTCAAATTAATGAAAACTTCATATGCACTAACGGTCTTGTTTACTTACAATGGCTTCCTTGTGGGCATGTCCGTTAAGTCCACAAGACCGTAGGGTGTCCCATTTGTCATTTTAGGTGTCAGAAGGGTGCTTGCGAGCGCCCCCCTTTGCTGTCGATATGCGCCTTTGATGCGCACTTTAGCTGAGTCCGCACTGAAGCGAGCTCTGCAGCAGACCCTCTACCCGACGGTCATAACTGCGTTACATCACTTAAGTGCGGAGTCATAGGAAGACCGCTTACGGTGCCATTTGGGACAGAGCCTATATCTTCTAAATGCTAATTTTGTCATTGTTTTAGAGCACACTAGCTTATGCTAGTAAGGCTAACATGTTCATACTAAAATCCCCAAAAAGTTACATTTTATTTCATAAGGACTTAGTTCCGCTGTGATTACTATTAGGCAGTTGACGTACAGTAGATGGAGTCATTTGCAGCTTTACTCGCAAACTACAATTCCTCTTCAACTATAAGGTGAGAACCAGACCTGATAAAAACCTAAATATACACAAAATAATTAAATGGATTGAACAGTGTACTATCCAAGTAGTAATAGAAGATGTCTGTTGTCAGTAGCACACTCGTAGTAGTGTAGCTGTTTCGTGCTCCAGATGTGTACCGTGCCCGAGTCCAATGGAACCGCACCCAAGCCAACCGCTTCAAGCGGGCCAGGGCACGATACGGTGCGATCACACTAGTCAAACGAATCAGACTTTGGGGGTCAAAAATGCTCAAATTACATGGTTCAGATGCGAGTAACAAAAGGCAATGTGATACCTTTATCGAGCCCTGCATTTATTAATATTGGTTACCATTTATTTTTACTCATATTAATAGACTTTTAATATTCATTTGGTAATATTAATATTTTAATGTGAGCCAGTCTGGCTGTTTAATATAAATTCAGGCATTTGTGTGAATTGTTTGCATGTGTCTGCTCAAAAACATTACAAGGAAATTTGCGGCAACAATAAAATCACCTAAGTGCACTATTACTATGATCCAAACAGCATAAGAAAGAAGGGATGAAGACATGGATGGAAGGATGGGGATGGTTAGTGAGGAGGTCAGTCACCGATAATATTATCCAGCTCACAGAGCTAAACGGACAAGACAGCGGTTTGAGTGTGTGACTCACATCCTACCCCAGAACCATCTCTGGAATCGTTTCCTCTTCACTGGGCTGAGCTCATCGAGGAGACAGAGCCGGACCAAACTGACCTCAACAGTGACCTGAACCTCCAGCTTTCCCTAGCATGACTGTCATGCAATTGCTACCACAACCTTCTCAAAGAACCCCTCACAATTAATCACAATTAAATGAACACAAGAATGAACAGAGGAGATTCTTATAAGAGAACAAAATGTGGATGTTAGCATAAAAACTGCAAGTGAGATTTGCTACTTGATACATTCACATTAGGGTTGGGCCGATAGACGATGCCATCGTCCATCGCGATGGCTGACAGACATCACCATGTTGAATTGGCATAGTGATTGGTCAATTTGGTAGACATCGCCCAACCCTAATTTCACAGGTATTCATATAGCAGATGATTTCATTCAAAGTGACTTACAAAGGAGGAATACAGCTAAAGCCATTCTCCTTTAACATGAGAGATACTGCAACCCAAAGTTCTAAAACTGCTAAGAAAAGTACAAGCTGGAACAAAGAAGACAGTAAAAGACCGTGAGACAATACACAGAGCTAGTGCATTATCAGGATTGATAGTGTTCATGGAAGAGGTTGCAAAAGCCTTGGCTGTTTAGGGTTGTAGTTTTTATTACAAATCTTCAGATTTCAATCTAGTGGAATAAATAACACAGATGTCTAACAACCCATGAAACAAACTTTCATTTTGTGTTCGTCTTTTTCTTCTTGTTTGTGTAGCACAACACAAGCCATTAGCTACATGTCAGTGCTTCCGAAAGGAATACATCTAGAGGTAGAAAAATCATTGTGGAATATAGGCTCCATGAAAGAGGAATGAATAAGGTCAGGTTTTCCTGGACGACAAGTGGAGCGCAGAGGAATAATTAGAGAACAACATTTATCCTCTGCTGTTGAGTTGCACTGGAGGAGATAGGCAAAGGTCAAGAGAGGAACAGTCTCAATAGGGATCTTCATCTATGGCCTTTAACCTTCCTCGTCGCTCTCCTTTGAACATTTCTGAACGGCTAATAATGCACGCTGGGCACGATTCCCCGAGTCCAGCTAGTTCCCCGCACCACTGGCTCTAAATTTAGACCACCATCACGATGACAATCTATAATTACAAGGAATGCTTCTGTGACATGTATTAATTGGGGCCGTTATTGCAATCAGTATTCTGTGGCAGGGGTAATGTTCATCTAACGCATTCAAAAAGTGTGTTAACTCTGACAATCCCAGGCAGGACTCTGTGACTGGTGAAGGGTTTGATTCAACTATATGCTGATGGCATCCTAAAGCTTGTTATGATCCATCCATATAGGTTCTCTGCATGCAGTCATTTAATCAAATTCCATACTGTCGAGTAATCAGAATTAAATCAACTCTTATAGGATTAAAGTCCCACTTCCATAAAATCATACTCGATTAAACTCCATATAAGAGTTGATTTATTAAATCAATTTTAAATTTTTATTCAGTGCTTTCTTATCCAAAGTAGATAACGACATGATTCAATACATCAGTGCCGTAGCTGGGGTATTCGGGGCCCCAGCGCAGGTTGTTGCTATGGACCCCCTTGAAATTGTGTGTCCCCCCTAAGGCCGGGGGCACCAAGAATAGTCACCAACTTTCGTCCCGCTAGCGTTGCCTGACTACAAGCCACATACACAATATACTTACTCAGTTTTTCACAAGCCTGGCTACAAACTTCAACGGCGAATATAGGTAAAACCTCCATTGCTATGGCAACCAAGAAGCGACTAACTGGTTTAGAAAATGTTACTTTCTGAGGTTGCAACATTATTTGTATTATCTTTACAGCAGCTTTGCACCTCTCTTAGACCCCACCAAATCCCACCTCAATATCTTCACACTACATTTTAGCAACCCTATTAGCCATTTTGGCTAGGCCTGAAGTAGACGTGAGAGAATTACCAGCAATCCGATGGAAGGAACTACTTGCTGAGAGACATGATAAAGTAACATCACTTGAAACCAGTAATGAAGTCACACGTGAGCCTGGCTTCACCACAAAAACCCTAATACATCTTAATATTGAACAAGAAAACATAATAAAGGTCTAGGAATTAACTCAGCCAGAGTAGTAAACCTTAAATACACCTTTCAAGAAAACTGATGAGGATCTGCATTTTTCTAATGAGCAGCTAACGATCAGGGCAGCTAATGAGCAGAGAATGGTCACACTCACCTAGCTTACCCTTGCTAATTAGCTACACATCGACAACCATATTGTTTTCTATTGGCAGCTATCAAGGAACTAAATCAATCTTTTACTCTATAGATAGCAGCCACCTGAGCTGAGAAAAACAAGCTCAGAGGCGAAACTTCACACTCTGGTTTTAAAGGTGCTGCACTTTACCAGTTTATTGATTCAGTACATAGTGAAGAGTTACAAGTAATCATTAATGCAGTTATGATGCTTTTAATATCTCAGACATCACAACAAAAGCAATTAGGAGGCAGCCAATTAGTAAAAAACAATCATAATAATCAGTAACATAAGACAAATTAACACCTTAAATGCATTAGACAGACCTAGCAACCAAATCAGCACCAACATAAACACCATGGCATACTAAAACATGGCATATTACTTGTGGTTATATCAGATAGGTCAGATCACATTTTGAGTTTATTACCCTCCTTAGCCTCAGTCTTGGAATACATTCCCACAGAGTGTTCATTGATCGTCTGATGCATACAGCACAGAAAAAAAATGCAAGAAATGTAACTTCAATTCTGGTTTGCTGATTGCTACACAATTTGTGGACCCCCAGATGCAACAGCATTTTATCAGTCAACCTGAAAACTAGATTATATTTACAACATTCAAAGGAAGAACTAGTTACTGAATTTGCCAAGGTTTGTGGAATCAAATCATTAAAACAGGGGTCTCAAACTACTGGTCTACAGGCCAAGCGGCTCCTCAACTGTTAGAGATGCTTTAAACCGGCAATGAAAATCGATTTCAACCAAGGTCATTATAGTTAACTAATCTAAAACCATACTTTTTTTTTGTTTAACTGAAGGAACCATTTCTCATTTTCATTAAGCCTAACTTAACTTGATGTACTAAAATAACTAAAACTGAATATAAAAAAAAAAACATCAAATATTTGGTGTGTTATTATTAACACTTATACAAAATATCCAAAAAATACTTGCACAGTGTTATATATTTGTTTCAATTGAGTACTTCCATTATCCTAAATGTTTCCAAGAATTAGTAAATTCAGAGAAATTCACAATTTTAAAAAAGTGCCCTTCCCAGTTCACTTGTTGCCTGTCAATGACGTATCCGCGTTTTCCCTGGATTCCGCTTGTACTGCTATAGTAACCATGGCGGCAGAAGTGGACAACTGCGTTACATCTAGCTGCACGCTGTTGTTGTTTCGTTCAAACAATATTAATTGTGGCAAGCAGACTGTGGGACAAAAGGAGAACTACAACGAGGATCAATATCAGCGTGGCGTTTTTGAGATGCCGAGAGCTCCACGTCCGTGACAAACTTCGACTTGACAGAGATGCCACTCTTGCATGTACTTTATTAGACAGTTGAGCAAATGTACATAAAACAAATCAATGTTATAAAGCTCAACATGATGAAATGTTAGAATATGATCTGTATGTTATTCTAATGTTGATCTAGCTTACTGCTAGTCTCAAATAGTAAACAAACTAACAAATAGAATAACATTATAACTTTCAACACACTCAATGCTGTTTAGTATGATAGTGAAACGTTAGACCAAATAAAACAGCACTGCGTTACCTCACAAGTTTAATTCGTCAGATAAACTGACCTGTGTGAGTATTATTTCAGGACTTGTGGGTAGTTCGGTAGAATAAAATGTCCTCATTCCTTTATATCCGCAGGACTCGCTTGTGGCGCTGATATCTGTCTCTCATTGGCAATCGCGACCTGCTTCATACCACAGTCATGTTAAAAAACATGAGTGTTTTCACTCATCCATAAACATTATTACAGTAGATCCATCAGCATGACAGCAAGTCCCATCATTCTGAATATCACTGCGTCATCAACCTACGCATTTGTTATTGTAAGAGGTTAGCGACCCCTAGCGGCAAAAGAAAATTACATATTGTATCTTTAAACATTAAAACACTTTGGTGTGATAAACAGTGCACCCCCCCCTCCCCCCTCAAGTTCTAATTGAAAGACAACAACTATTTCAAGTCCAATATTTGGTGATAACATAGCATAACGAGCCATTTTTAAAAGGCTGGTCATTTTTGATTGGGAACATCAAAGGTGTTACAGGGTTATCAACACATTGTAAGAGTTAAATAGCATGTTGATATTTTCAGACATATTCAAACAGTGTTAGCATACAAACATCTGCTAAGTTGTAAGGTGTATGGTCACGTATTTCAGTGTATACTGCATGTATGAAACTGCTTTCAGATTTTCAATTGCACAGTAACTAATGCCCATCTTCCTTCTGTCAACACACTCGAAGCAAAAGTGGCAGATTTAGTCAACAGAAACACCGCCTAGTTTCGAGTACCAGCACACTGACCAAACATAATCATCAATTACTGTAGAATTGTGCCAATACATGTAAATTCTTGGTTGCAAAATGTGTGATTGTTAAACTGGCCCACAATGGAGAAATTTCCATGTCCAGGAAATAATTATTCCGACAAAGAGAAAACAAATCTCTTTACATGCTTGTTGAACATGTTACACAGATCTTCCTGTTTAAGTGGGTGGTTCTTGGCCAGAATAATTCGCAGACAAGATGTGGAACAGACTCTTTGGAACAGAAGTCTGGCTATGTGAGACGACACACACCTCCATTCATGAAGAAGCGGAGAGTCATCTTGCGTCTTTTGAAGTAGATGAAATCGTGTAACAAGAACTACACTACACACTGCAATCTGAACCGTTTTTTTTTTCTTTTTTCTGCTCCTGATGGTTTCTTTGACTTCAAATCTCTTACTAACCTAAGGAGACAGTAAGCCACATCCTGCAGCAATACATGGCCTCACTCAGACATGGGTCAGTTTTAAATGATAACATATAGTCCCTTAGGTCCTCCTAAAAACAAACATGAGTATCATTTCTCTCTGATGCACTTGACCCGTGATTTATAGGCATGTCATCTAATACTATACAAACACTGCATTTGGGGATGCAGTGCTTTTGATGTCACAACACGTGCCATCTGAACCCATGCAATGAAAATGGAGAGTGTTAGCATGAATCAAGCTCATGAGTTCCTGTCAAGGTCACAACTGAAGAAGAAAAGTTTTTGAAAGCTAGTCTGATCAAGTTCTCAGATTCTTTGTTGAGCCTCAAATAGTTCTCCATAAAAGCGCTCAAAGTGAAGGCATTTGATCAGCTGCGTGGATAGAGTAAGAAGCGGGATGTGTTTCTGCAGGGTGTAAGGGATTTTTGAACATCCAAGACATAATTTGCATCACGGACGGGGCAGTGATCAGCAGGGGTGTGTTCTAATGAATAAACATCACTTTTCAGATAATTATGAGATGTTTTCGACAATTCTCTTTTCAGCTTCATCTGCATAATTACATGGGATTGTAATGACAGTTAGTTAGCGATGACTCTGCTGTCCAAGGAAATGAGTGACTGCCAAACCGCTATCTGACAGTTATTTTCCAAGATGCAAAAACAAGAATTACCTGGTCTGAATGATAGAGAGAGAGAGAGAGAGAGAGAGAGAGAGAGAGAGAGAGAGAGAGAGAGAGAGAGAGGGAGAGAGAGAGAGAGAATGAACAGACAGGAAATGGAAGCCCTTGTTTGACTTGTGTTTCTTCATTAACAGCTTTCTCATCATGCAGGCGGGCAGCTGCGCTCAGGTCTGTCTATGTTGAGATAAAGACTGAATCAGGGAGAGAGGACGACAGCAAAAAAACTAAAATAACCTCCATAATTAAGCAGCAAAAACAAAGGCAGCCATTGATTTGCTGTCTAAGGCCAAAATGGAGGGCATAGCAATGGAGAGAGAGAGAAAGAGAGAGAGTGTGTGTGTGTGTGTGTGTGGCCTGATAAACCCTACATTAGCTGCTTTTCCACTGTCGGGCCAGTGCGAGCCAGGGCTTTAAATGAGCCGTGCTGGGCTAATAGCCTTCGACCTGTAGCACCGAACCCAAAACCAGTCTGCGTTTCCACCGTCAGGCCAGAAGCTCTGCAGCGCTTCACTAAAACATGCCCGTAACACACCTCTCTGGAACAACGTCACACAAACCCATAATTTCACAAACAAATGGAAGTTTTATCAGAAAACGAAGATAGAAATCACTGGAAACTAGCGCGATCGCAAAAATATGATCTGAGGTGCTATTTTTAGTCATAGAAACAGAGGAATACCCGGAAAAAAACGGTGTTTCTTTATTTTATGACATGCGGAGCTATATGGATATCAGGCAGTCCGGTATAAAAAGACAAGACGTACTGACAGATAAAATCAAAACACCATTGTGATAGCCTATATGATTTGTCTGATTTCTTCAAGCGGTCATATTTACCATGTTTACTATGGTATTGGTTAGCATGCATAGTCTTTTGCATCACATATAAATATTTCTGCTTTATACGGTGATCAGAATCCACATCGGATCACAAATAGAAGTTATTTCAAACACTCGCTGCTGTCGGAAAGTGAGTTTTGAGCTAAAATGATTTTAAAGTCTTTAATGCTGATGCTCTGGTATATAAAATCATCCGCGGCGCTGCCGTCTCCAAACTCAGGTAAACTCCGCCTCTGTTCAACACCCCTCCTCAATCCCGAGTTGGCCCGCTTTGGACCAAGTTATTCGGCGGGCCAAAAACCCTGGCCGTTAGCCCCAAAGAAGCCCCGACGAGGCCCGAGGAAGCCCCAAGGAAGCCCCGACGAGGCCCGAGGAAGCCCCGACGAGGCCCGAGGAAGCCCCGACGAGGCCCGAGGAAGCCCCGACGAGGCCCGAGGAAGCCCTGGAAGTAACAGTGGAAACGCTACTGGCCCTGGCCCTGGCACGCACTAGCACTAGCACTAGCACACTCGCTTTTGGCCCGACAGTGGAAATGTGGCTATTATGGAGACAGTTATGATGCATACAGCGAATCTCCATTTATCAATATGGTCATTTTCGAAGAATTTATATCCAAAAAGAAAAAATGTTGAGAGATTTTCTTCTACCCTCAGTATTTAGCGTGCTACATTCTGATGGCAAATCCACATTAAAACATGAAAACACAACGTGTGTGTGTGCTCTGTCTCCCAATAAACAATCCAAACCATAGAGTTTGTTTGCATTTAACTGCACTTTCTAGTTCAAAACACTGCTTTTTGTTAATATTTTAGCATTTTTCTCAAAAAAATAAATAAATACCTAAGCTTCCTTAAAGTGGCGGGAAAAAAAAGGACGAAAAATATTTTCTTTAATAAATAAACAAGCAGAAATAAACATTTAAAGTTATTTTTCTTCTGGGAAACCAAATAGAAACCATTGCATTGAAGTTTTGTGTGCACTCAAATGCTCTATAGAATCAGATTGTCCCTCCCTCTAATAACACCAGCATGTAAAGTCTATTGGCTGAAGGTATGATAAAAAAAGGAACAATCCTTTTGATATGCTCCAGCCAGACTTCCTGTTTCAATAGGAAATACATCAATCCAGAAAAGAAAAGAATGAGAAAATTTTTTGAATTTTTGAGAAAAAATAGACAACTCAAGAAATATTCTCTGAAAATCTTAACATATGATGCAATTTCACTGCTAAGCTAATTTATCTTTAACAGGGATGTTTATATTTCTTTACTGAAAAACAGAGACATTGACTAAGAAATTGTATTTATGTATGTATTTTTTCACTGTCTACATAAAAGCTGCTCTTTAGAGAAGTATACTTAGCATCTTCCCAAAGGTAGTGACAGAACGGCCAGTGACTCGCTCTTACTCTCTCTCTTTGTGTGTGTGTGTGTGTGTGTGTGTGTGTGTGTGTGTGTGTGTGTGTGTGTGTGTGTGTGTGTGTGTGTTTATGTGTAGTAGGTCTGTCTCCTGACAGTGTCTTTTCATTTTCAACCCTGGCAGAGCTCACATCCCATCCCAGAGGACAGAGGAGGTCTTCAAACAGGGAAGTGAAAAGGAGAGAGAGAAAGAGCTGTTTCCTTTCCTCAATCCCAATCACTGTTGCTTCACTGAATTTCAGTTAACTCCAACACAGCTGAGCAGTCTAAGCCCCCATTCTTCAAAACACACATACACAAGGCTATCCTCGCTCAGACCAAAGTCTAGAGCTTTGCATACCAGTACTAAACCTTTTCAAATTAATTTCAAATTTCAGTTTAGTGGTTTTAGTTTATACCAGAAAGAGTTTCATCAAGTCAAGTCACCTTCATTTATATAGCGCTTTTAACAATATAGATTTCAAAGCAGCTTTACAGTGATAATAGGAAATTCAAATAACAGCGATTGTTTTGGATTTACAGTAGCTCTAGAATAAAGTTGTTGTTCAGCTAAAGTTAGTTAGTGTTTAGTTTATGTACACATCTCTATTTGTTTTTTTTATATTCATATTTATATCTGTTTAGCTGCACAGTTTTTATGAGACAATACTTTTATTTCATTCCAGGTTAATATGCTTGTAGAGTCACTTGTAGATACACAAGTCAAAGCCAATAACTATATAAACATTTTTTATTGCACCAGAATGCTGACAATTTTTGGAAAATTGCCTCTGGTATAAGAGAAAATATTGAAATCCAAAAGCAAAAAGTACACATCAATTACAAACATGTTTATTTACCTTTAGGATATTTTTCACCCACTGCTATTTGTTTTCTTCTATTTTTTTCCATTAACTTATTAATTATTTTAGTTTCCAATGATAACCTAATGATGTGCAATGTGTAATTCCCTTTATCACCCTAAAACCATGTCTGCACATGAGCAGATGTCCAGTGGCATCCTGACACAAGACACATTTCTGATAGAGTGTCACAGATTCTTCTGTTGGCTTTCAAGAAGTGTGGCCACCGGGGACCATTGGATTGTATAAGGGGGGCTCATTAAGTCAAAAGGTGGAGGGACATGTTTAAAAAACTTCTAAAACTAAGAAGTAATTGCCCCTTGTGCCAAAGAGAAGTCCACAAGACACCCAGATCAAGGCGACTTAGAAACACTTCCCCAAAACACGCAAAATAATGCAGAGATAATGTTGTATCTGTTTGGGCGAAGGAAATCACACACACACACACAGATGGAGGGAGAAGGACAGGGACAGAGGGGTAGAATCTCATTAGGTCTGGAAAGTGTGAGTGGTGACGACCTGACAGAATCAGATTAGTGATGCACACACTCTCTCCTCCTGTCACCCCCATCTGCTGTAGCACTGCCGATAGGAGTGAAGAAGAACAAGAAAGAAAAAACTCTCTGAACTACGTAAACGGAGTCAAGCTCAATAACCAGTGCCATTTGCACTTCAGTTACAAATGTATGCGCATACAAACACCTGGACACACTGACACTCCAAAAACATTCACACTGGGGAGGCAAACTGGAAAACCTTGAAGTTCAGCCAGCAAAGTTAATTGTTCAAGATTATGCAGACTTGAAATTTCTGCAGTGACCAAAGCAGCATTTTTCTCAGTTTTGAGTTTCTGGGACTTTGGTCAGCTGTCTGAAACACCTCTCTAAGCAGGTGGTCAAAGGGAAGAACTCACCGTGTCCACCTCGCAGGGGTGCGGGCGAGCGGTAGATGGCGACGGGTGGAGGGTGATGCCGGGCTCCTGCCGGGTAACGGTGGTGCTGGGTCTCAGAATGGGAGAACGTGGAGGACGAGAGGACGACGGTGTTATCAGGGTTTGAGCCCCATGCGGTGCCAAACACGCACCCTACAGCCAGGGGCAGCATGCGGGCAAGCCACAGGGAGCATCGGCTCTCAGAGTGGGGGCGCATGGTTATCGCCCCCTCCTCGGTGCAGGACAGCTTTCAGCAGGCGAAATGGAACGAGAAACAGGTGAGCGGGACCTGATGTCCGTTAAGATCCCATGGTAGGGAACACATGCACTCTCTTTGATAAAAATCCAAAGCAAAATCCTCTTTTTCCCGCTGCCAAAGAATCGGTGGCCCTGAGAGAGTTGGCAAAAATAGTTATTCCTCAGTTCCAGCAGATGTTATTCATCAGCTGCTCCTCTGAGAGGCAGACTCAGTATCCCCGGTTGACCCGGCTCACCTCTGGAGGAGAAAGAGCGAGGCAGGGAGTCAACGGGTGGCGACCGGCAAACCTGCGCCACTGCTTTCAAACAGCTGTCTCACGACCACACACTCCTTCTCCCCAACTGAGGCGCTCACTGACTCTCTCCAGCGCTGCGTCCGCTCACACAGCTAATGAACCAAAAGTCTTGCCTGAGATCCGAGCCCCCCCTCCAACACTCACTGAGCAAGACAGAGAGACAGAGCAGAGACTCTCCAGCAGAGAGGATGGAGACAGAAGCTGGCGGAGAGGAGAGAGAGAGAGGAGCGAAGGGGGATGGATGAGGGAGGCTCGACTCAGGTGAAAGTAAGCGGAGACGATGGGATGGATGTGGAAGAGGAGGCGGGAGTTGCTCAGATGTGGGCCAGCCCTATGCAAATCGCTCCACGGCACCGAGCAAATCAGGAGGGCTGGCTGCCTCTGCAGAGGAGTGAGCTGCCTTCCAGTCACGAGGAGGAGAGAACGCACCAGAGAGAGCGAGCCAGAAGAGTGTGAGAGCGAGGAAAGTGAGAGAACACCGGTGAAAGCGAGAGCGATAGAATCAGATTTCTCGCAGCAGGTTGGTGATAAGGATGTCATCTGAGCTGAGAGATCCTCTCCATGTTTCGGTGATGGTGAGAGAGATTCATCATACATATAATGTTTCACCAATCTTGAGCTTATACAAACTGATACAGATTCTTTGCCGATGCAAAAAAACCCGCTGTGGCTTCTTTCAGGTCATAAAGGTATCATTATATTTAGTATTAGTTGGGAACACTTGCCAACGTAAAGTTACAATTATCAATGGGAAACAATGGGTTTTCTTTAAGCTTGAATTTTCAAGCTTCTTGTTTTATTAAATGTTGATTACAATTCAGCTTGTAGGTATTTTGTGTACTGTTGATATATAATAGCTGTAAAACTTCCCTAAAAATACAACTCATTTAGTGGGTTTAGGAGCTGACAGTCTTGTACAACCAAACTACATTTCCACTACATTTCATCACATCATTGTTTGTGACAAGAATGATAAAACAATGATAAAAATACACAGATAAAGCATTAATCCACACCTAGAGCACATGTTTGCTTTTCTTGCAGTACCGTAAAAATGCCATGAATGTCAGTAAGGGGAAAAGAGAAAAACTGAGAAAAGAAAGAAATATGAATTTGCCCAATACATCTATTTTTATGACAAACATCATTTGAACACACCGTAAATCATAAGTATAACTTCAAAGGGAGACTCAATTGCAGAATGAGCCTCAAAAAGAAACATCAACACACAAAAAACATCCTTATAAATGGCTTCAGTATCCATGTGAATTTTTTTGCTGCAGAATCTATTTATTAAAGTATCATTTCTCCTACACCAGTGATTCCCAATCACTCCTTATGTGTGGCCGTATGGGTATTTAAAAAGGTTCAAAATGATGTTGCTTTATAAAGCCTTGAAGTCTGCTACCTGCCAATCATACATTTTCATTTAAACTAGTAAAAATTACAGTGGATTCATTTGTGGGTAATATTTTATACTTGCAGATCTTTTATGGAATTAAAATGATAGCATCATTTTAGCAGCATCATTTTAGCATTTAGCAGCATCAAAACAAATGGAATTACATCAGTTGCATTAAACCCCATGTAGATTTGATCAAGAAATAACTGTGCTGTTATATATAGAATCAAAGTTTCTTGATGATTGACCCCATAACAGTTCAAACTTAAGAAAAAAAAACAATGAATGAGTAAAATGAGTGCTCCGATTTTCCAAGGCACCAAAGCACAATTCAAACATTTCAATAGAAACTCAAACATTTAAAACTTTCAAAAGCAAATTATGCTTTCACTGTGTCAAAAAATCAGTCAAACAACAGTCGAATAGCATGTATTTTTATTTGAAATGATGATGTCATCAATAAGTGAAAGCAATTTGTGTTACTATGATAATTCAGGTCGAATGTCTAACTGTTGTCTAGCTCCTCTACTCCTTTGATGATAAAGTCATCCCTTCCACCCCAAAAAACAAACACTGTTTTCATGAACAGCTCTCTACATACTGTAACATGATAGTCCAAGTAACTAATATATTAAAAAATGTGACAAGATTAAGGGACTGCGAGCATAAAAAAGTTAACCAAAATAAAAATTAGGATATATTAGGAGTGTATTATCTTAATTTGAGAGCCGATGCTTGAAATAGGTGGTGGAGGAGGTTTAGATTTTCCAGGCTCATAATAACGATAATGAAAATGAAAAAACATAAGCGAAGATGACATATGACTATATTCAAGCAAAAGACAGCATATCTTAGTTCTGTGAAACACGATAAAAAAAGATATAATTTATATAATGTAAGATTATACTCACATATATATATATATATATTTTTTTTTTACAAAACCGAAAACAAATCTAACTCTTAATTTCAATCTGTCACCTCTCACGCTCTAAAAGAACATTGTTCATGGATGAACATCTTCTGTTTGGCTGCTCGTAACAAGAGATCTGAGCCTCTTTTTGGTGTGTGTGTGTGTGTGTGTGTGTGTGTGTGTGTGTGTGTGTGTGTGTGTGTGTGTGTGGCGGAGATTAGTCTTGTTTACTCATTGTGCTCATGTAACATGAGCAACAGAACCGGAGAGGAAATGAATGCAGCCCAGAGCTCCACGGAGAGTCCAGATGAGGTCACAGTGACCCGTTCCTCAAAAACAACAACACAAATAACCGAGTGTGTCTTTAACCAAATCTCATCTTAATTCTCTTTCTTATTTTGCTCATGTGAAATTTTGCCAAAGCTCTACACAACAACCATGGCATATTGTTGGCATGCAGACGGATAGACCTCTCAATATAACCTAGATTGATTTAAATTACTTGAACTAATTTATTCATAATTATCACTTATTAATGGGAACGTCTTTGGTCTGTTAAACTCTGATTTTAAAATGAATTTGAGCCCGAATTCCATAAAACACCTGCAAACACTGTCAGGTATTCACTAATTGATTAAAAACATTAAACTTAAACTTAAACACCAACCATTTAAATGGTCCTCGTGCTCCCAAACCTTCTTCATAATTCACCTTCAGCAGTCTGGTAATGAGAAATTCATTTTGTTCACAGGAGGGAAGGATGTGGTCTGCCTTAATGAGGCTGACACTCCAGGTTTGCTGCAGGCCTGTTTCACCGTTTCACAGGTACTTCAGACCAACACAGCATTACATGACATCTACATTACATCTTACTTTCTCCTCTTCTCTCTTACCCGCACATCACTTCTATCTCCTCTCCTGATGTTTCTCCTCTCATTCTCTACTCATCTTTGATTCTCTCCCCCTCACCCTCTCATCTCTTCACATTATGTCTCTTGTCTCCTCTCCACACATATATCATGTAATCATATCTCTCCTCTCCTCTCTCTTCTCCTCCCCTCATGTCCTCTCGTCTCATCTCCCCTAATCCCCCTTATGTCTCTCCTCTTATTTTCTCCTCAGGTCTCTCATTTTCTCTCCTCTCTTTATTCCCCCCTATCCTCATCTCTCTTCTCATCTCCTCTCTCTTCACCCAATTGACCTATCGGTAAGCCCCTCCCCTCGAACGCAGATGAGCCAATGGGAGTTGAGTATCAGTTGAACTTTAGGTTTCCGAAGATCCGAAGTTCTCATCGGTTTTATGGTGTTTATGCTACAAATGGTAAAACGATGTGCCTGGGGAACTTGTAACACTGATTCCAGGAATCCTGAGACGATGGGCATGGCTATTCATGTTTTGAATCCTCGTACTGTGCGTGGGTTTCAAAAGTGTGATAAGCTTTACGCGAACGGACCAAATATCTGCGCAATACGACTGGAGCCCGGTTAATTTATCAATGATGTGGGCGCAGTATCCTGGATCCCTAAGGATTCAACCCCAATCCCAATGAAGATGAAAACGTTCATTTTCTGGTTGTCATACTCTCATTAAGTTACAATTAAAGTTAGTGAGTCCATGCTAACGTACAAATCTAAATAGCCAACCGTTCTCACGTCATGTCAGAAACACATAAACGAAGGTCTATTTTTCAGTGCCTCTCCATATTAAACTGGTTAAATGTAAATTATTTTAATCTTACCCTGCGGTACATTAACAGTGCTGATCCTGGATGTTGTCATCTGTGATCGTGACGACCGTAACATGAGGCTTCTCCAGCTTGCATTGGGATCTGTAAACCCTCGCTTCCAAATTAATCTCGTTACCCACCACATTTATTTTCAAAATCTTTTATATATCCCTCCATGGCATATTTAAGTCCCACTTGACTGGTCCTCGACGAGAGGTGGTCGTCCAACATTTATCAAAAACATATTGGGACAAGGTTTTCACTCTGACAGCCGTCATTGTAAGACAGTTAGCAACTCTGTTTGTTTGTCCGAGTTAGCAACAGTAACTAAAGGGGACTTGGCTTACCGCTTACCGCTAAGTCAATTGAAGACATTCATGAATTTTAGTCTGCTGGTGTAAAAATAAATTTGCAGTCTATTCATCTGTGTGTAAATGCCTTTCTGAATACTGCATGTATCTGCTATCTCCATTTGGCATTATTTAGTAGAGTAAAAAAAAAAAAAAAAAAAAACACAACCGAAAGAGAAGGTTAAATCTCCCATTGCTGCCTTTCCGTGCACTCATATAGAGCTTGCAGATTTCTTGTGCTTATTTTGGCAGAAGTCACAATGTTTGTAATGACATTTGTAAACAAGGCTCATTTTCTCCAGATGGCTCATTAGGTCTTCTTGGGAACAAACAAAATCTCAATCCACAGCTGATTCCTGAGTCTGAAGAGAGTGTGCCATTAGTGTGTTTCACCGCTGGCAGTGAGGGTCCCTCTTCCTGTGGCTCCGAGGGCCGCTTTAAGGACCGGTGTTAAATAAAAATCAATCTCAGAATAGTATCAGAGCAAACCCATAGCCTGCCAATTCAGTTTGACTCCCAGCTGAAAAGTCTCTCAGCACTCAATTTGCATTCATGCACTCTAAATGACTGTCAGCATGTGAGGCGTCGTTCATTTCTGTGAGGGAAATAGCGTCTCGTCTCTGATTTCTCCATGTCCAAAGTCTATCTTACCATATAAACACTCTAAACCTGTTCTTGCTGCAGGAGGGCCAACTTCTTACAGATTTTAGCTCCAACACACATGCCTGGAAATTTCTAGTCTGAAGGCATTGATTAGCTGGTGTGTGTGTGTGTGTGTGTGTGTGTGTGTGTGTGTGTGTGTGTGTGTGTTCAGGTGCGTGCAGAACAGGGGCAGGTTTGAACACCCCTGCACTAAACTGAACGGCTTAAAAACCAAACACCACATCACAGCTACCGCGGTTTGTTTAAATAGATTTTTCAATTTAACAGTGAATTTAACATTATGTAATGAAATATTGGGACAGTGTGTTGTATAAGTACCTACTCCTCTCAACAATTTCAGAAAATCATAGAAATATGTTGTTATAAGTGTACAAAATTAGTTTGACAAAATTCAATTGCAACCAAATTCTGTCATTTAACCATGGGAAAGTATCCAGCAGACACCTCAAAAGTTCAACACAACATAATTGTGTACAGAAAGAATAGCATCAAAACAACACTGCTAAGCCAGTTTAAATAGTAGTTTAAGATCATTGTTATGTTTCAGCTAACAATCCTGCCTAATTCTGAAATGCCTGAATGAACCTAATCAACGAAGTGGGTGAAAAGACTCAATCAAATTGTAAACAAACAAACATCAAATGAACTATTAAAATTGCTCTAAAATCACCTGGGATGCTGATCAGTGATCTGGAATAGCTGGCAGAGAGATTTCTCTTTGAGCTGGTCATGCTTCACATCCGTGTTGACTTTAATATTTACAAAGTACATTAACAAAGCAAACTGCAGATTTAGCAGTCATAATTGGCTTTTTTAATGCTTTACAGTTAGCATCACATTTCAATAGAATTACGAGAAAGAAAGAAAAAAGAAAAAGAACAAAACCTCATCGTCAGGAAGTTTGTCCATGCTGATAAATGAGCACCAAAACACTGCCAAATTTGTAAGCCCTAAAGTAGGGGAAAAGATCAAAAAACCTCCTCATGTGTCCTCTGTGAAAACAGTAGTACAGACAGGAGCAATGTAAACATCACTTGAAGGGTTCTTTTAAGTTGGCTTCAAGGCAACTATCTGCAGCGGCCACAAGCGCTGTACACACACAAACACATCCCACTTTACATCCGCACTGCTAATCCTTACGGTGCGGCTCACAGCATTTTAGCTTTACTAACACACATCCCTTTTAACTGGGAATATGACAGAGCGAGAGAGAGAGAGAGAGAGAGAGAGAGAGAGAGAGAGAGAGAGAGAGAGAGAGAGAGAGAGAGAGAGAGAGAGAGAGAGAGAGAGAGAGAGACAGAGAGAGACAGAGAGAGAGAGAGAGAGAGAGAGAGAGAGAGAGAGAGAGAGAGAGAGAGAGAGAGAGAGAGAGAGAGAGAGACAGAGAGAGAGAGAGAGAGAGAGAGAGAGAGAGGGAACACGGCAGAGCAATGGGTGTTGATAAAAAGCTCCCTGTGTGATAGATTGAGCGAGAACAATAGTATAAGAATCAGTTTGCTGATATATTAGAATTGACACTAAGAAAAGATGAGTGATTCTGACAGAATCCATAGAATAATCTGTCTGTGTGTGTGTGTGTGTGTGTGTGTGTGTGTGTGTGTGTGTGTGTGTGTGTGTATCATGGTTGGGCAACATTTCAAATTCACAGTTTTTTTTTGTTCACAAGCGTGAATTTAAATTGAACTGCCAGTGCAGAATGGTGAACTGAAATTTGAATTGGAATGACAAGTCAGCCTTTTCTCATTGTTAATACGTAGGTATTAATATGTAACATTTGACAAAACAAATCTTTATATCATAAATCGCCCTTTTACCATTATATAAATACATTTTAGACCCTTAACTCTACCCTCAAACCCAAACATAACTAAACCAATACATGAAATGTAATGGACAGAAATGTATAGGAAAATTTAAATTTTACTAACAATATCGCATTAAAAATATATTTTGAGACATTAATACACCTACCTCTAAACCTAACCATAACCATTTCCTAAAATATGCATAGTTTAAAAAGAAAAACAGACAGACAAGTAAAATCACAATAATTAATGCATTGCAAAAATGTAAAAAGTGGTACCAAAATAGTCAAAATGACGATGTGTTGCAGTCGCAGTCCTCTGGCGGAATATAATACTTTTTTAGACGGCACAGAGGAGAATATGTGTGTGTGTGGAAATTCTTAACCCAAACCACTGATATTAAGCATTTCTCATTCAAACACACATCACCCAAAACATGGCATGTCGCGATGTCTGTGATGAAGCAGGTGAGAGCCAATGAGCGTTCGATATCACTGCCATAAAAATGTGTCGCAAACCTTCTTGAGGTGGTACTTTTTTTATTTAGACAGAATGGATGATTTGACATTTACAGATTTGTGACAGTTTTTAATCTGTTCCTCAGAAGCTCCGGTGCTGACGTTTTAGGCTAGTCAAAATAAAAGTCCCGTATCAGCCAAAGCTGTTAACTAAAACGTGCCAAATATCGGCCTCTACAATATATCGGTCGACCACTGTTATAAAGGTTTCCATAAGATGAGTATATTTAAAGTGAGTAAAATATAATGAAAAATTAAATCATTTATTAAAAGCTAAACGTACACATGCTTTATATTCAAGGAGTAGTATGATTTAAATACACACATCTCATCTCTGTGTGTTTGACGGTCTCAATGTTCAGCACCACGGACAGCGACCACCACTGCTGTGTTTCCTGGCAGCATTTTTACCGTAGTCTCATGTTGTGTTTGTAATAGACTGATCTAATGTTGTATGGGTTGTGAAGGAGGGTGGCCAATGTCTGATACCACAGCTTGGCTAACAGCATTAAATATGAATGATTCATAAAATCAAAACTGACAGAAGCAATTGAAAGAGGAATGTGTGTTTGGAGGATTAAAAATGCATCACAGGCATCACTTATGGATGAATGCTCGCACTCCCACCTTTCAAAAAAAGACTACAACAAGAGACAAGAGGAGACAGATGTGGACATCATAAAGGTGTGACGACACACTCAACTGCTTGTGTGCACACATAGTGGCTATATGTCCGGGTTTTGTATTTCCAAATAATACATTATTTTCTATGAGATTTCGCTAGATGTTAGTGGCCAATACTTTTAATACACAACTTAATGAAAAACAGGGAATTTAAAACTCTCAATCTTCATTTTTCACAAATGATTTTAGCCTAAAGGAAAATGTATGTATTAAAAGCACTCGATTTTTTTGCTCGATTGCTAAAACACATTTCCACTTAAACTATAGCGCATTTCCCAATTGTACAAACCTCAAACTTTCAAGGGAAAATCAAACATTCAACTCAAAATGGTATCATATATATAATCTAATTCAGACTTTCACTTCAACTGACTAATAAAACCATCAAATACACACTGAACATTCAATAAAACCACTAATCAATCACTACAATGAATGAGCTTTTTCTTCCTTTCGAAGCAACAGCATAACACTAGTCTAATCTAACTACTTGAGTTTGCAGAACACAACAATAATACTGTACAGTACCACATTGTTTTCAGAAAATTAAACTGTTTGAGGGGAAAAAAAAACATTTGTGATACTGTAAGTTGGAAATGAATGAACTCTAAATCAAATGCCAAAAATATACTGTAGAGTAAATCATGTGGAAAACAATATATGAAAAAAAAGAATATGATTACAATATCATAATTTTTCCTTGAGCTTTAGACATATAGGAGGTCTTTGTACCATTAAAACATCCTGCAAGTTTCATAGCTTAAAGCAACACCAAGTAGTTTTTCAACCTTCATAATATATTTCCAAGACTCTTGTGATGGTACATCGACTTACAAATAGGTTGAATGACACGTCTGCCATAGCCTGACGGGGTCTGTATCGCTTTTGCTGGCACTACGGAACTTCAGGGTTTCCCGAATTCTTCCTCAAATTCGGGCGTGAGAGCCCAACTAGCGTTCGTTTGCCGGCTGGTATAGCTTCTGTATGTTGTTGTCACGGGCGAAGCAGCAACTAAACCGAAAGAGGCAAAGGTTTTGTCGGAGGAGACTAGGAAAAGAAAAAGGGAGAGTTATAAAATCAAAGTCCGGACGAGGATCAATATTGGTCCAGCGTTCGCTAAAGGAGGAGGAGCCCGGCCGATGCTGACTTGGCCGTCATGCTGTCGGACTAGTAAAAGCTACACGATTAGACGGACAAAATCATCTTTTAGGATAACTATCCTAATGACTGCAGGCTGATAGTCATGTTTGTTTGTTTATTTATTTTTCAGGTGAAAGTCTATTGCCTCAGGCTATAATGCAAATCGATTTTTTTCAAATTGGCAGATTCTTCTATGGTTGCTTGATATTATAATATTGACGATATATGGCTATTACCTACCACACTAACATTGAATTGAATTATTATCCATTATGTAAAACAGTAGACAATAGTCTAACGTTACTATAATGACGCTGGCTTGTAAACGTGAGCTACGCGATCTTTTGGCGTTTGAAAAAAATTAAACCCATGAAATTATATTCATATGACATGCTGACATATGCCACTATACCTGGGATGAATAATTTCATACGCAACGCAGGCAGTCTGCCCAAGACGTGAGAACTCCTTCTGCAGAGTTCGGGGGTATCGGCTTGTCAACAAATGCACGTGTATCCCCAGGTGTAACCATGACAGATTTTGCGACAGTAGTAGAAGACAATACTGTTTCCTAACTGTAGTGGGACCCCGAGAGCAAAAGCTACATGGTGTTACTTTAAAACTTCCTCATAAACACAGGATTTATTTAATCAAGCTCAAAAAAAGCTCTTGGAATATTGTGGGATCTGTGACGTCGGATGGGCAAATTCATTAGCATAAGATTTTCCTCCAGAGTACGACATTAACAAACACTTATACTTCATTGCACTATCTTTCAGTCTCCTAACGGCTGACCCCGCTCAACACCGGATGCGAGTGTCGTGTCAAAAGCAAATGGATTATAATCTCTGACGGCGTCTACACTGGATACAGTATACAGATACTGATGTACTCAACACACTTGACACATGGAAAAATAAACAACCTGTTTGTGTCTTTGGACAAAATTCAGAAGGATGCCAGCATCAGGAACAAGTGGATGGTTTATTTTAAAGGGATTGTTAACCCAAAAATTTAAATTAACCCATGATTTACTCACCCTCAAATCAGGTGAAAGTCATATGTATTCTTCATATGACTTCAATCATATCGAAGAATACAATCAGAGTTATATTCAAAAATGTCCTGGCTCTTCCAAACTTTATAATGGCAGTGAATGGCCATTTCTGTTTTAAAGTCCATAAAAGTGCATCTATTCATCATAAACTCATGCAAGTAAAAAGTGGATTTGGCGGGTAAATACAATTAATACAAATAATTCAAGCAAACAAAGCAAAACTTTATGTAGTAACACATATGCATAATTTCACAAATTAAGCCACCAAAACAAATATATTAGTAGCCATCAAAATCACAATGCATATTGATATACAGTATGTATATATCCTTTCTGTGAGATGATTCATACCACAGCACAATAGAACTTAGGCAGTGAAATGTGAGCGGCTCCAGGCATCATTCCAGCGCAGAGCAGAGATTTGAATCGATTGTGCCACCATCCTTACAGACTGTAGAGCGACTGAATGCACAGCTGTCTCCATTCAGGGCCATTACATCACAAACAGCTCTCTGGAAAATAACCAGCCCCACAAGGGCCATAGTGGGGTCTCAAATGGGTTCGCATTTATTTTGCCTATTGTGTAAATGTAGCACATACGTGTCTCCACTGGACCGGTAATGACTCCATAGTCATGGAGGGAGAGCTTTAAACAGGCAATAGCTGTGAACAACAGTCAGCTGATGTGGAGAATGGAGGAACCGTGCTTCAGTACGCCTGCAGCGCTAACACTGCATCATAGCTGTTGCACGTCCCACTACACACTCATTAGCCATTCTCTATGTAGATCACGACACGTAAGCTTTTTATTAACTGATTGCGTAATTGTTAAAAAGTGATTTCCAGATGAGTTTGCATATGCTTGCTGATAGTTTGTTTTAAGATAACGAGCCTTATTTTCTGAAATAGAGGCTAAACGGCTGTTTTCCAGTAAAAAAAAAAAAACTGAAAACAAGATCAATTTACTTTTAAGACTTTAAGGGCCAGATTTACCAACAGCTTGCACCAGCGCAAACGGTCTTTTGGCGTAAAAAAATACAGTCAAGATTCACTACCGACTCGCAGTGATAAATGAGCGCTGAAAAGGACAGTTATTTTAGTATTTTTTTGTTGTTGCAGCATACACTTCTTTTTGTTTACAAGCTTTAGTAGAAGATTACAGGTCCCACGCTTCAAATCAGAATTAAGCTGGTGAGAAACTGTATATAATTAATAAGCATAGTATATATAATCCAACTATAATAGTATATATAATCCAAAAATGCTTTTCTATTCCAGAGAAAGATGTAATTATCTGAATTTCCATCAGACATCTTGACGTGAATGAGAACCAAAGCATGTCCAAATCAAATCAAGTCTGAAATAGTCTTTTATGAACACCCACATTAATTCAGTCAAACCCCAATCAGCACATGAGACAGACGTCCATGCTGCAGGAAACCCCCTGCTAGGTTTTGTCTCTCGTAATCTCACCCCCCATGTCCAGAGGTTTCCATTCCCAACAGATTCCTGCTGTTGACACCTCTTTCTCAATCAGACTGCTGTGATTTATGGATTGTGCGTGCTGTATAGACTATAGTTCTCAAGGATGAAAGTTTCTGTGGCTCATTTGCACCAGGTCCCTGATATGGAGCTCCACAGGTGAATGGGAAAGAGAGCTGTTGATGAGACAAGGATATAACCACCGGCTGTGCTTGGTGTTGACACGCAGCAGGCTGACAGTCATCGCCTCTGCTCGAACCTTTAATTGAGCTTTCTGAATCTTGTGCAACTGCTTTCACCTGTGAGTACTGTAACAATCAAAATCATCAACATGCAAGATGCTAGAATACCTATTAATAACCTGTCAACATTGCTTTACTTGAGGTTAGGTTTTTCTGGTTACCTTACATTTTAAAATACATGTCAGTTAATATTGCTGTTTATTACTATGTATTTTCATATTGTTTTATATAGTTGAAAACATTACTTATGGTTATTTTCATTAAGGTTTTTGAAGTAAAGACAAAACAAAACACGGCAATTAAAGCAAATTCACTCTGAAACATGTGGTGCGTCAGACTATATATTTATGTAATTAAATCACATCCTTTAAGATTCCAAAATCGCACCAATTGGAGATTAAAAACAGTTGTATACCAACCCATGCAGATTTTAAGTCTAGTCACCTTTATTTATATAGCGCTTTTAAAATACAGATAGTTTCAAAGCAGCTTTACAGTGATAACAGGAAAATAATGCAAAACGAGATAGTTTTGGCTGTACAGCAGATCTAGAAGAAAGTCATTGTCCAGTTTAAGTAAATTCAGAGTTGATTAATTTCTGTTGTAAAAGTCATTAGTTATTAATTTAGGGTCCATTTACTCTATACTTTAACCCTTGTATGGTGTTCGATTTTTTATCAAAAGAAAATTATATGATTAATTATTTTTTCAAACTCAGACTCATTGGCCTTAGCTCATTTTTCTGTGAAGAATATATATCAGAACACATTTTCAATGACCACACTGTGCATTAATGTATACGTGCATGCGTGTGAGAGAGATATTGTGTGTAAGTGTGAGAGCGTGTGAGTGCAAGAGTGAGTTTTGCGTTTCTACCCCTGCCGCTCCCGCACAAGGTTGCAATTTTTAAATGTGATCTAACAAAGGTAAAGAGAAAATATTAACCATATATGCTGTTTATATTGCTTGTAATGGGATTAAGTAAACATCTGTTGTCACCAGACCCACGAACACTGGCTGAATAACAAAAATATGAACACTACACAAGGGTTAAACTAGGTTTTAAAGTGCAAGTTTTTGAAAATTAGTTCTGAAAACTATATCGTTATATTCTCCATGTAAACTTCAAAAACGTGAATTTGTGAAAGCGGTGATGCACATGCATATTACACGCCAATGTCTTTCTTTACAAAGTGACATTGCCAATTAATTGGATGGATAAAACAGCATTTTTAGTAGTTTTCGCGAATCCGTGTGAACGGGAATCATTTTGATAACGTTCCTCTGTACTCTGTTCCATCTGTACAGAGGAAAAAAAACTTTCCATTTTCTTTACATCGTTTCAGAACATCACATTTTACTATAGCCAATGTTGTAGTTTGTTTAGTAATTGTTAATTTAGTAAATGGCCATTTTGCAATTATGTATATATGTCACCCAGTGCTCACAATACTGTCTCAGTTCCATGTCAAATTTTACTACAGCCAATTTTTGAGCTTTTAATAATTGGTGATATGATGGCATTACAAAACCCTAATCTGAAAGTTGCAGAGAAGGATCAGGCTGAGAATGCAGCAGCTGGACACAGAAACACCGGCCAAAGCTTGAGTATGGTAATTACCCACATTTACTTCCCTGCTGCACACAAGCTTGGACCTGGGTCAAGTCTGACTGGCACTTCACTGGAGGAAAATTACCTCTCTTTAGACTGTAAATTGCTCAACGTTAGATCTTAGTGTTTGTTCAGACTGTGCCGGTTTGAGGAGAGAGTGCCAGCTTTACTTTTCAAAGCCTTCTCCAGATGCAGAAGAGAAGCACAGCCAATACAACTACTGTACCAACACCCTTCAGAGATACAACAATATACTGCGTGAAAGATATCCATTTTTGAAAGATAAAGGCATCCGACACTATTACCACACTTGTTTAAAGTTGAAGGACTTGTCGAACGTCTCTGTAATGTATCCCTCATTTATGACAAAAACTAATCTTAGTTAAGATCCCCTCTGTGTTGCTATGTTTAACATCAATGGCTGATGCTATCAGGAAGGGACTAGTTTGGAAGACACCAGCTCAGTGGGGCAGCTGGCACTTCCCGCAGGCAACTCCATCCTCATTCTCATGCAATATTACAGCATGCCGTTGGTACAGAAGAAGTGCAAATTGAAAAGGCACCGTTTGCTTTCAGTGATTCGCAGGTTTCTTTTGATTACCTCAACCAGAGATGATTTTGGTAGTGAGAGATGAGAACTGTCACAGTTTCCGATGATGAATCTCTGAGAATGGTTAGTGCAGAGTGAATCACAGTTATTAGTCCTCAGACTCATTATCATTTATCATTTGTGCATTAACAAAAAAAATAAAAAGATCTTCATTTTTTGTCTGTTCCAGGAAAAATGCTCTTAGCCCTCTTAAATTGTTTGAGAGAAATGAGCAATGACTCTAAAAGCGCAGGTCACTGATTATGTTGCATGCTGTAAATTAACAAGTCACTCCCTTCTTTACCCTTTTAAAATGTATTGAATGTAAAGGTGTCTTCAATTCCCAATGGTACCTTGAACACGTCATCATCTGACAGCAGTTCTGAATGCTTACCTGTGCTGTCTCAGTTTGGAGCAGTAGGTGGTTGGTGGGGTGGTGTGGGGGACCCTGCATCGCTGACATTTTGCATGCAGATGCCTCATGCATATGAAAAGAAGAGTAATTATGGGCTTTTATCGACCTACGTGGGCGATGCTTTCAGCCTCTCTCTTTTGGTTAGGGAAAGGAAGGTGACAACGAACACTGGCTAATGCAAATATTAAACAGATCTCCATGGTCTACTCACAAAAAAAACAATCACCCGCCCGCCCTCTTTCGTGTCAGGTGGCTTCCATCAAGCATTTGATGCCTTTGAAAGCGGAAAGCCATTCCTCATCCCTGGAAATCCTGTAGAATAATCCCATCACAAAAGACCCACCAGAAATAGAGATAAAATAAACAAAGCGCACATTTTTGTGATATGTGGTTGATGGCGGGGATGAAGGGTCATTGCAGGGTACACCACCATCATCCAGGCTTTCTGCATACTCCAAAACTATTACTGGAGAATGGGTGTATATGGGAGTATACAGGGTGGTCAATAATTGAACAGAGTTTGTAAAACGAAGTGAAGAGACTTGCAGGGCTGAGTGCATTCCCTGGTGGTGCCCATCCACAGAATCAGGCTCAGGCTGGAACATCCGCCAAAGAACCTTTCACATTTTATGAGCTTACGACAGAGCTGGGCTTTTAAAACGACACCGGCACCATTTTACTTGATACGAAGGCTTGTTTGACTGCATGAAGAAGTCCGTCGCACTGGCAGATCGAGAGAGAAGATGAAATTAGTAAGAAGCACAAAAATAAAATTAATGCTGATTCGTGTAAAATATTGTCATAAGAGGCGCCTCCTCAGACCTCAAATACATTAAAGTTTAGAAAATCCTCTAAAGTTAATGGCAAATGTAGCAAGTAAAGAAGCAAAGCTTATCGCCCAAAGCTAACAAGATTTGACCTGAGAACTCATAAAAACACTGGAAAAAGGCTTGAGAAAAAAAAATAGATGTGAATGTGTCTGCACTCGTGCCATGGCATGAGCTCAGAATATATGAAAGCATGTGCCTCACAACAGGTGGTTTATTCTCAGTTCGAACAGCAGACTTGGGCCTATGAAAGGTGTTATTATGCTTCTGCACTTATTATGACGAGAACTTTTTTGAAATCTACAGAATGCTTTCTACTTTGTCATTTGATTTAGTCTTTTCGTTGGCAGTCAAGGCAGGTGGCAGGTGAGTAAAGCAACTTTGTTGATCCATGCATTAGTTTGGTTAAAGGGCACCTATTATGACATTTAAAATGTTCCTAATGTTGTTTAGGGAGTCCCCAACAACAGTTTTGCATGCATGCAATGACAAAAAACACTTTTGTTGTCGTATAATATGCATCTATTTTTACCTGATTTGCTCACCGACTCCCAAATGATTCGTTCAACGACTCATTTTTCCAAACCCCTCCTTTGTGCGACGCTAATCTGCGATTGGTCAGATGACCCAGCAGTGTTTACAGAGATAATACTTATTGTTTAACACAGAGTACAATTATGCTTTTATCAATTAAATTGTGTTATAATAATGATTATAGTCCACTGCTTTGTAGTTTGTAGTTAAAAACTAAAAATAAGATGAAGAATTTAATGTTATGTTAGCGAGCATAGCCCAGAGTTCATATTGTAAAAGCACAATCAGTCTTTGTTTGCGTTAGCCCGATGCATAAACATAACGTAAAAAAAAAATTAAAAAAAATGCAGTTACGTTACTACGAGGTATTACTCTATTCTTTAAGACAACGCCGAAAACAACGACAAACACTTCACATCTCAATACAATTGCCATTGAAGACCTAGAAGCTAAACGGTGCTTACACAACAAACAAAATAATTATTAAGCATGCTACATAAAACATAAAAGCAACAATTATTAATAACACTTACAGGTTGTGATACGGAGGAGGAAGCTGAAGCAAATACACTTGGAACTGAACCTTCCTTCAATATCAGCCGGCTCGCAAATCCAAGTTTGATTGCATTTAAGTTGGTAAAGCAATCGTCTTCAAAATGGCGCGAACAAAGCACAAGGCTCGGACTATACTTCTGTTGTATAGTTGTATATATGAATTGTAGCCACTTAGTCTTCAAAGGCTCCTCCTTGGGCAGATGAAAAAAGTTGGCTTTTGAGTCGCACTTCAGGACACAGCGTCTCGAACTCAGCGTCTTTTCCCTGGCCTTGGAGCGCAATAACTGGGCGTATCGTATTCAAATAACTTGACAAGTTGACGTCATCTAGTCAGAGAAAAAGCTTCGGTCTTCTAACGATTCATAAAAATGACTCCGAGTCGACTCTTACTTTTGAAAGACAATAACTTTACAGTGCTATGCATAAGTTTAGACACCCATGCTAAAGTTGACTAAAAAGAGGAATAAAAAATCATCTTTTGGAAATTGAGCTTAATGTCTTAATTTAAAAAAATAGGAAAAATCCAACCTTTAAGGACACCAATTTTCTTTGTGAATGAATAATGTATCGTTAAAAAATAAATTTTCTTCCTTAAAATACAGGGTGCATAAGTTTGGACAACCCTATGTTAAATTCCCATAGAGGCAGGCAGATTTTTATTTTTAAAGGCCAGTTACTTCATGGATCCAGGATACTCTGCATCCTGATAAAGTTCCCTTGGCCTTTGGGATTAAAATAGCCCCACATCATCACATATCCTTCACCATACCTAGAGATTGGCATGGTTTTATTTCAGTTAGCCTAACAGCTGGTTTGATTTGCATTGAGAGATGATCTTATGGAAAGTACTCCATGCCAATCTCCAGGTATAGTGAAGAGTGTGTGATGATGTGGGGCTATTTTAATTCCAGAGGCCAAGGGAACTTTATCAGGATGCAGAGTATCCTGGATCCATGAAGTAACTGGCCTTTAAAAATAAAAATCTGCCTGCCTCTATGGGAATTTAACATAGGGTTGTCCAAACTTATGCACCCTGTATTTTAAGGAAGAAAATTTATTTATTTACGATACATTATTCATTCACAAAGAAAATTGGTGTCCTTAAAGGTTGGATTTTTCCTATTTTTTAAAATTAAGGCATTAAGTTCAATTTCCAAAAGATGATTTTTTATTCCTCTTTTTAGTCAACTTTAGCATGGGTGTCTAAACTTATGCATAGCACTGTATATACGGTGCACTTTCATATTTCAAACTTTGCAGGATGTTTTTGTTCACTTAGATCTATGTTACACACTACATGAAAGGTACATTTCAAAATTCCATAATAGGTGCCCTTTAAATACAAGGATGTGGTGATTTGTAGACTCCTGTATGTAGTCATTTAGTCTAACTATGCCATTCTAACTATTACCTATGCCATTTTAGTCATTTAGCAGATGCTTTTATCCAAAGTGACCTCCAGTACTGAGGTTTAGCTGGCCTGGAGTAAGTTGAGGTTAGGCGTCTCGCTCAAGGGCACAGTAATGTTTAATGGTTGACTCCTTAGTGCAGCCTTGTTGTCTTGTACCCAACGGTTCCATCAATACCACTTCATCGACCATACCAGAAATGTGATCTGATAGTATACTGGTTATGCTATCATTTTGTATTATCATTAATATCTTTAAGTGGACATTTGTTTTGTAATTTTTCACTTTAAAAACATTTAAAAAATAAAAATAATTTCCTATTATGAAGCTCAAACCTCAACTTTGATGCAGCTTCAGCAACACTATAGCTAATCAGTTATGAAATATCTTCCACAAGTGAACTGCATTGTCAGTTGTTAAATAGATATACACACATATTACACAACGAGTGTCAAATCCATGCAAACTGACAACACTTGAAATGTGTCTCGGGACACCCAACAAGTAGTACATGGTATGTTTCTTACAGGTATAGGTTTATAAACAAACCAAGCAAACCAATCCAAATCTTGCCAAGTACCCCTGGGAACATAATTGAAGGTGCTGTATGTAATTTTCTGCAGTAAAGCAAAAAAATATATAATAATAATTCATTATTAAATAATAATTCATATGTTTGCAGATTTTTATGAAACATGTTCAAATACTTGTTTCTCCAACAAACAATGTAACAGCCAGTCGTTCTACTTTGAAATGTTCGCTCTTTGTCGGAATGTTTGTTTTTGTGCTGATCTGTGTGATCCCGCGCACTGCCAATTTATCCAATAGTATTTCGACACCCGGGGTTGCCAGTTGGCGGAAAACACAGCATATTGCAGCCATGGAAGCCAGAAAACAAACTGGGTCAGAGATTGCAGATTCTACCCGATTTGAAAAGCCTCGGCATCCATCTTAAAAGCTATATGACCAGAGGCATATTAAAAAGCGGACAAATCAACTAATTGATTACAGTGTCAATTGTGATTGCTCCCGCGTGAGCGTCGAATCTGAGGAGGAGGGGGTGGGAGAAACAACCCTCTCCAATATTTTGCATTTGGACGACAGTACCCATTTCAACCACTAGCTGTCAATATTAAATACTGCTGCTTTAAGTACAGCCCAGGGGATATTAACTCCTGAGTGAAAATCACTGCCAAAGGACACAAATAAGCAACCTTTTAGTTGCCAGTCGTAAGCTTGAACCAAAATACCACCTACACCATACATAAAACAAACAGAACACATCAGTGACATGATACTGATTAATCTCCATCAAGCATATGATGATCAGGTTTCACATGAACTGTATTATACCTTCATATACATCATAAATGTGTTGGCGGTATGGAAAGCAGTATGACACATCTAATAAGGCAATTCACATGTCAACCCACTGGCTTCACTCTGAAACTGCGGGTGACGTAGCATTTAGCACACATGCTGAAATACTGAGCCATTGTGTTCTTCCTCTGAAATGACTTTCTTTTTCGGCTAAGTAGGCAGCAAAGATTATTGGATAGTGTTAACCAATTAGCTCGTTTTATAGCCATTTCTTTTTCATGACTCCATTCTGCTATGTGACACCAACTTTTAACAATGTAATGTATTTCCAATAAATAAAGATTTTTGTGTGTCTGTAGAACAGTATGCTTAACATTCACTGAAGTCTTTTTGACTGATGTCCCCTGACATCAAACACACCATTTGTGCTGCAAACAAGGGCTTACGGCAGACTATAACCCCTGACAGCATACAAACTTCCACTTCCTTTTCTGTCTTTTGGCTGTGTATTAAGATGAAGCCTTGAGCCATTCTGCTCCATTGTTAGACTCCAGCTATGAACCTAAACGAGGAAATCAATAGCGTATTGAGCGAGGTCACTCTCCGCCCACCCGCACGCCCAGATAAAGGCCAGGGGTCTCGAGACCTGCAGAGAATCAAAATTCAGCCTGACATGACTGCTGCTCACTGACATAACGGCCATCATCCTGAACAGCATGAAGCGATTCTGACAATAATAATGTTTTCTGCTGATGCTTAAAAAAGATCAGAGGGTTTACGACTGAAATCCATTTCATAACACCAAACGCCTGTGAGGAAAGCTCAGAAGGTCACAAAAAACTGTCAATGTTTAAATCTATCTTTCTCCAAGTGTATTACAACACCTATAACTCCAATCATTAACCTATTAAAGAGAACTATGCATAGGACACACTTGAAGAGCACTTTCTCATTAAAAACACTTGTTCGAGTTACAGCAGAACAAGCGCTGTACACATGCATGTAGAAAAGCGAGTTAAAGTTCACACAGTATTTTTACCTTTAAAGGTGTAATATACTTTCCAGGTCAGGTTGTAGTAGTTTGTGCTTTATAATAATTTATATTTAATACTTTATGTTTACCTTCTGTGTAATGGTTTCTATAGCACATTTTATAAATACAATATGCTTGATGCTTGACGCAGTCCTCCAGAATACTTTATTTTGATTGGTCGCTGTATTCTGTGGTCAAATATATTTGTATGATAGCTAAACTATGACAGCAGTCCCTGACACAATATCATATACTCTGCCAGTGCAATGTCATATTACTCTTTCTTGTCTCATAAAATAACTCAATTTACTTATTTATTTGATAGGTGGGTGTGCAATAAACAAAATAAGCAGCAGTTCATTGGCCACATACACACTATAAAAGTTTCAGGAGTGACAACCGCATTTAAAATATGGGAGCGAATCCTTGAGCCATTTTGTGTGTACGGAACAGAACTCAACCTTGAAATTGAGATGATGCATGATCTGGCATCTCATGCATTTGGCATCCGCTATTTTTGACCAAAGTAATAATTCAGCAACCAAAGACTTGCTATATTCTGCGACTTTAACTCAACCACCGTTGACAGAGACGTTGTGTTTGTTTATGTTTGGAAGGCTGCTTCACAGAGCGCACTATTGCAGTGTTGCCATGTCCACTTATTATAAGAAAGTGTCTTTTAGCTACTTGTTTGGGCTTGGCTCATAAAGTGATCAAGTTTATCGAGATAAAAAATTAGGCTGGTGATTTTTCCAAGATAAAGCGTTTTGATTTAAGTTTATAATGGCCTTTTTTTTCTTTCTAGGGAGATCTGGCAACACTAATGAGTCAAGATGTACCTCATTCCCCATGTGATATTTTGCACCACACATACACACATTTAAATACCTCATTAAAACAACTAGTTGTTCAGTTTGGTTCTGTACACACTGCGTAGAATTGCTGTAAATGCTGTTGCCATTATCACAAAACAAACTCTTTAACTCATTTGAGATGAATCCTGATCACTGTCTGTTTTTTGTTTGTTTGTTTGTTTGTTTTTACATCAACCAACTGACTGTATATTATCAATTACATGTATGGAATATATAGCATGTAAAACTATAAGCGACTTTTCCTATTTTTTCCTACACAAAGCAGCATAGATTGGTAATATTGGTATCAGAACAAATCTCATCATTGCTACAAACTACAGTGTCTGCTAGATGGATATCAGCAGCAAAATAAGCCACATGACACAAAGGGGCTTTATAGGTGCTATAAAAGCAGGGCACAGAATAACTACAAATGGCATGTGATGTTCTTGATTTCAGTAGTTTCATGGCTGGGAGCTGATTACAGGTTGATATTTTACGGTTGTTACTTCCTCTATATGGTTTATTTATGTATTAGGGGTGTAACGGTACACAGAAGTCACGGTTCAGTACGTAGCTCGGTTTTGGGCTCACGGTTCTGTACTATTCCAGTACAATAGGAAAAATGGTCATTTTAGTTTAGGGTCCAATTCTCACTATTTAACTAACTATTAACTATGATGTTAGCTTCAATAAACCCCTAATTACTGCTTATTAATAGTGAGTAAGGTAGTTGTTAAGTTTAGGTTTTGAGTAAGGTTTAGGGATGTAGAAAATATTCATGCAGAATAAGGCATTAATATCAGAGCCAATATACTAGTAATATGCATGCTAATAAGCAACTAGTTAATAGTGAGAATTGGACCCTGAAGAAATGATTAAATTCACAATGCTAGGTTTATTTTATTTTGAACAGAGTAGTGCAAATCACAGTTTGTTCCACCAAGCGGCATGTAGTCCCCTAGTTGGTGCAGTACAGCCTCCTCTAGTATAAGCACTAAGCAGTAAACAGAATGCACTCTTGCATTGCAATTTTTTTTTGCAGGGCTGATAAAAAAGAAAAGGTATTTTTTTACAATCAGCTACAAAACTGAAAAGCATCTTGTGTTATAAAAGTACAACATAAATAGAATAATGAAAAAATAAAATAGCTTACAGCTTGCTCTACTTAAACTATATTTAAACATTCAAAGTGTAAGCCCTACCCTCCTATACTAAATTTTCTGCGTTCCGCTCCGTTTCGCGCACAAAGTGATAAAATAAAATACAATTCTGTATCAAAATACAGGCAAGACAAGTATTTTGTTTAGGCATGGTTTGAAGGGAATTACAAACCTGCACACATATATTCAAACGCACATAACTATAGAATTAATTCTTAATGCGCACGTGAGCGCCATCAGCGTTTAAAGTCTGTTTAGAGAGAACGGTGTCATCTTAGCGGCCCCTAATTTAATAACAAATTATAATTTAGACGGACGTGAATCAATCAAAACTAACTTTAGCTGGAAAATAACATTATTCAAGAACCGCTATAAAGCCAAAACAATCTCTGTTACCTTAAATTATACGTGTATCTCTGTAAAGCAGCTTTGAAACAATCTACATTGTTAAAAGCGCTATATAAATGAAGATGACTTGACTTGACTTGTGGACTTTGCTTTCAAGCGCTCAAGTCGTTCTTCTTCTGCTCTTTTTCCTGTTGTGGCGGTTAGCAAACAGTGTTGTATTACCGCGCGCCCCATTCTTGATTGGAGCGTGGACCGCCCGTGACTGACTGTATTCGACGTCTGATTGCATGTACTGAACCGTGACGGTTTGGGACTAATACATATACCGTTACACCACTAATGTTAATATAAAATCCTGAATTAAATCTCTTCAGAAGAATTGGATTAGGCTGCTTTGGATTCATATAGATTACTTTTACAATGTCTTTATGAATGTTTAGGTGTAATGGACTTTCAAATCTCTCAGGTTTCATTAAAAAAAAAGTCTTCATTTGTGGTATTTGTGAAGATGAATGGGATTGGAATGACATAAGGGTGAGTAATTGATGACAAAATGTTCATTTTTGGGTGTACCATCTCTTTCATTTGTACTGTTCTGTAAAGCCTGGTGCACACTGCAGTTTTTCTGACTATTACAAATGTTGCTTGTCAGATTGTACAATAAGAGATCTTTGAATTAAAATGTGCGCCAAATGCAGAACTATTTTCTAGGTTGGGAAATGTTTTTGAGATATGGTCTTAAAGTAGGAGAGAGGTCATACGGTGACATACGGTCACTAGAAGAGACCTGCAAGTAAAGAGGGTCGACCACTGATCATCTATCGATCTGGAGATGGAGGCTGCAAAGTGTGTCCAGACAGACAGAAGGGATAAATAGCCCAGACAGGAAATGGAAGTCAAATTAAAGATTTCCCGTCCATGAAATGAACAAGCTCTTGCCATGTCAATAAAGTCGCTCATGTGGATCTCACAGAGGCACATTGTGGCAGGAGGAATTATGGGCAGCCGAGACGATAATGCTGACAGTGATGGCATTATTGTCAACACCCTCATTTGTTAGGACTCACACCAGATCTATGTCACATAAATAAGGGAGAGTGCGCCATTACAGTCAAGCAACGCACGCATCCCAAATTACAGTCAAATGGTGTAAACGGAGCCATCCCTCAGGAAGAACCGACACAAGTCCAAAGGTTCTGCTGGGACACACTGTACTTCCACAGCCCGGAGTCAGAATCAGGATCCATGTGGCAGCTGTTCATTTAGAGAGATGGAACGACCTGACCTTTTCATACTGCCAGCGTCCTCACGGATATATTCCAATGTAATAGACATTCATAAAAACATGTATGTTGGTTCTTGTGTATTCTTTCAATAATTTATGAGCGAAGCCATAAAAATAGACATAGAAGTATCACAAGATCCGGTGAATAGCCCATCCATAGGTCTAATGCATATGAAGGCAGTGAAGGGGAAGCGCATGGCACTGCAGTGAGCTGCTCTCAAACAAATGGACTTTGGGGAAATAAAGAATGTTTGTCTTCTGTTCTACAGGAGTGATCGAAGGTTCAGCAAGAGCACACTGAGAAAGCAAACACGCATACACAAACACAAACAGAGGACCTTTGTCAAATGAAAACAAATGATGGGAAAGGGAACAGTGTTAGCAATAGGGCTCTTCAGAGTTCATTAGAACGCACTTCTCTCTTCGCTATTGTCTCTGCAATTTCACTGCCAATACCAACATGCCCTTAAGCCGCCTTTCCACTGCACACGATATTTGGACACGACTGTCGGAATTCGCCCCCAAGTGGCAGTCATTATGAACTTTTATTATGATCTTGCACGGCAACGTGAGTTAAGGCACATCTCTTGAACTAAACGGTAATTCTCGATCACAGTAGTGTTTTTCCCTCACTGACTTGTAATATTTATTTTTGCGTATCCAGTAAAGAAAAGCAAAAGCAAGAGCCTTTATCCTTGAACTTTCACCATGGTGGAACGAATAAATGAATGCAAACAATAACTGCAAACAATAACCAGCTACCCATATAGGACAAATAACCGCAAAATAATTTGAGTGAAAACACGGTGCCAGACAACACAAAAATATATAAATATTAAATAATTAATTGTTTACTTATTTATTAATAACCATGCATGTTTAAAAGTTTTCAAATGTTTCTGATCAGGTTAAAAAAATAATAATTATATTAATTATATATTATATTAAATATATTATTAATTCTCACACCGATCTGATTTGAATACACTGGAATACGTAACATCCGGACGGCGTATCGCATACGGTGTAGTTGCTCAAGAAAAAAATTAAATGTACGCACCCATAGCTCAAATCGGATCCAAAAATTCCGCATCCGCAGATCGGCACCCCACGCAACCCCGGTGCGACTCTCCACCAAATTAACGGCTTCCGGTCCATCGGCTGTTGTTTGTCGTGTGCGGTGGAAACGCAGCTTTTGCGAGCATCCAATCATTTTTAAACTGAACCTTTCCACTGTTTGGACTCTCCATGAAAACGGAGCTAAAAATCACTATGTATGTGTGTATATGTATGTGATCATCAACAACAACATAGCTACTTTTTTCTTTCATGGAACATGCATTGATACAATAAATTCAGATTTGTTTTTCATGTTTATTGTTATTAAGATTGAAAATTACACACATATGTAATGTTATAAAATAAATTCAGGCATTTTTATCTGACTAGCTCTAAAAACAAATATTAAATTCACATTTATTACTGCTTTATTAGCTCAGGATAACCTCTGTATTTCTATACTGTCTCTTCATACTGATTTATGCAACTGAACTGCATGAGGCGTATTTCACATTCCTGTTCTAAAAGCCAACCCCTATACTTGGACTGTTTTCCCCCATATAGCTTCCACTGAAAAGCCAGCAAAGAGGGTTGAATTTAGCCAATTGTGCAGTTGGATCATTCTCGGTAACCAAATGGCGGTAATTCCCAAGTCTATATATGAACTCTTCAACTCTGAAGTGCTGATGTATTCCTGCACACGGCGATAGCCCTACATAAACAGCAAGGGCAATGTGTTGATAGAGGCTGCTTCCCACTGATAAAGAGCCACGGCTCAAAAGCATCCACAACACTACAGGGACGCAAGCTCCCTAATTAACCAGACAGTATGTAGCGGTACATCAAGTTTGGGAGCTTTTCCAAGGTTAACAATGTGGCATCATGGGAAATGGAATTAAATATAATAGGAGCAGTACGGCTGCATGCAAAATCAATGGAAGACAAATACAAGTCCAACTCAATGAGATAACTGAATTATTTAAACACCGTAAAGAAAAGAAAAATAAGTTAACATGAGAAACCAATGTAGAACACTGGTGAAAAGAAATTGACCTACAAACATGATAGTTCTTTTATGAAAAACGTTTTTTTCTTCTTCAATGCATTTGTATTGAACGTCTTTGCATGCTTACATCAGTTATGTCTGCGCTCCAGTGATAATGTTCTTTCTGCACCCAACATGCTGATCGACCTGGTTGAGTTTGTTATGCAGACACGAGGATAATATTCAAGCTAAGAAGCGTGCCTGACAATTACAATTCGACTGCAGAGTTTAGAGAAATCAATCATTTGTGTGAGAGCTCTGCAGGATTGTAACCTCAGTCAGCCATGTGGAAAATAGGCTTGCAGTCACCCAGAGAGACCTGTGCCAGGAACACTGATGCCCACCAGCAGAAACTTCTTTTGTCCTACAGGCTCTTCCCAAGGCCACTGCTTACAAAGGGATGACTGGGACATGTCACAGCTTGATGCACGCTACCAGGCTCATGGCGATGGGTAATCCGTGTGGGATTTGAAGTAGTGGTGGTCAGCTGCTACACCCATGAGATCTGTTCTGATAGGGTCATGGACAGCAGGGTAAAAATACAGCTGAATGCACATAATGCAATGCAACTAACCATTTAATCATCCATGTTAGGATAGGAAAATGGGTTTATCCCCAGATCTGGAGACAAAATGCCTTATCCATTAGGCCAAGTGAATGGGAACAGGGTTTGTCTAGCTTAAAACAATGGACAAAACATGTCTATAAAAGTGGTTCATATGACTCCGGTCATATTGTCAGCTTTGTGTGTGGAAGAGAGCACCTTTTTTTAAAGGGTTCGTTTTCTCAAATGTTGAAATGGTTCATAACTGAGAAGTCCATTTGATCTGATTGCTATATTTTAATTATAATCATCCATGTTAGGATAGGAAAATAGGTTTATTAACCTTTAAAAAGGTGGAGAAAATGCTTCCCATATATTTTTCTGAAGGCAGTTCATCTAGTCAGTTTTTCTGTATTTTGGCATAAATTTCCCTGTCAGCTGGTAGAAACTAACCAAATTAAATATAATGCCAACATGGACAGGTTGCATATCATGTCCACAATCTATGCAGGGTAAAACAGGGAAAACTATGCAGGGTAAAAAAAATACAGGACTTTTATTTCATTTCATTTTTGTCTTTTCTAATTATCGCATCCAAAATAAAGAATTGTATTTACATAATACCGGTATCTGTGTGTACTGTGTATAAATATGTTTTATATATATATATATATATATATATATATATATGGAATATGTCATGTATATACTGTATATATATATTTATACATAATTTATATTATAAATAAATATTTTTTTAGATATAAATAACACATTTTTCTTAAATATATTCATGTATGTGTGTGTATTTACAGTATATATACAAATAAGTATACAAAGTACACAAACATATATTACAAACTTTTATTTTGCATGTGATTAATCGCTGCCCAGCACTAAAATAGAGATATGCATACATACATGTGTACATGCAAAAATACATAGTGTCGGGTCAGCACTTGATGTCCAATTTCAGATTTGGATCTTGAAGCAAAACTAGTCAAAAATCACTGATGAGAACTAGGAGCCACACACACGCATGCACACACACAAACACACAGCAGCAAGCAAGTTGATGTGAGTTTTGATATCAATCACACTCTGTAGCTAAACAATGTTTCTGATTAACGTTTGAACTGAACAACTCATTATAATTAAATGTCATTAACTTAATTTTGTAAGATCAAATACGGATGAACAGCAACAGATGTTGAAACCCCCCGACATGTTAATATTGCTGAAGGCGAGATAAACCACAAAACGCAGATAGATAACAAATAAAATAATGAAATAGAAATTGTGGGATCTGCCTCTTTCCCTTACTTCAAAGGGGATGCTTCCCCTTCTGAGCAGCAGGGGGGTAAAATTTAAAGACTAGCAAGATTTTACATCCTTTCATGACTTCTCTGAAACACAAGGATTTTAATGAGGGGAATTAGTCAAGAGGCCAGGCCTGAGAGCTTTCCTAAATGGAATCTGTAATAGATATTGGGTGCGAGGTGAGGTATGTTATTTCAGGACTGTGCCATCATGGCATTATTCATAGCTGGTGGAGTACGTTTGCTCTTATTACGAGCCGTCCTCTAACCGTAGGGAAAACAAATCTTTATTTAATAAAACATGATTCTGCTTCATGCTGAATTTGCGATAAACCTGCAGAGTAAGACCTGATACAAACGAAATAGAGAACAAAGAGAAAAGCCTTGGGCTTGAACAGTTTTACTCTCATAATACTTACTGATACAGTCAGTTTGATCGTGTCATACAGTAGCTAAACAGCACTTGTTTGTGATAATATTTGTGTGTGAGATGAATCATGACCTCAGAGTAGATAGTCCCGTTCTCTACCAGGCACTACACAAAGAATCTGCCGCTTCAAATCACTCCAGTAGTCATAACTATATATGTTTTTGCTTTGAACTAATTATCCTAAAATATGTTGATGTACCAACCTAAAGACAGGCCTTCAAGCACAATCCCTATAGAAATCCACAAATCTGGAGACCAAATGTCTTATCCATTAGGCCAAGTGAATGGGCTGTCTAGTACCGGTTCCAAAAGTTTGGAAGCATTACTATTACTAATGTTTTTGAAAGAAGTCTCACCAAGCCTGCATTTATTTGATCAAAAATACAGAAATTTTGTGAAATATTATTACAATTTAAATTAATGGTTTTCTATTTGAACATTCTTTAAAATGTAATTTATTCCTGTGATCAAAGCCGAGTTTTCAGCATCATTAGTCACATGATCATTCAGAAATCATTATAATATGATGATTTGATACTCCATATTGGAAACAGTTGTGCTGCTTAACATTGTTTTTATAACCTGTGATACGTTTTCATAATTCTTTGATGAATAAAAAGTTATAAAAATAACAGCATTTAATTAAAACAGAAATCCTTTGTAGCAATATACACTACCGTTCAAAAGTTTTGAGGTACTATTATCAAGCAAGGATGTGTTAAATTAATTTTAAAAAATGTGATAGTAAAGACTTATATTGTTAGAAAAGATTTCTATTTTAAATAAATGCTGTTCTTTTAAACTTTTTATTCATCAATGAATCCTGAAAAAAGTATCACAGGTTTTTAAGCAGCACAACGGTTTCCGACATTGATAGTAATTGAGTATCAAATCAGCATATTTGATCAGCTCACATGATGTCTGAAGGATCATGTGACACTGAAGACTGGAGTAATGGCTGATGGAAATTCACCTTTGCATCACAGAAATACATTTTAAAGTATATTAAAATAGAAAGCAATATATATATATATATATATATATATATATATATATATATATATATATATATGTATGTATATAGTACAGCAAAGAGCAGTGTGAAGATTCTGCTAAAATCTGTAATGTTACAAAAACAGTGTCTTGCACATTTTTTTTTTTTTTTTTTACAACTATAACATCTATTTCTTAAAAAAATTAAATAAAAATTAAATAAAAACAATCATTCCACAATCACATACTAGATTAACAGTGTCTTCTAGATTCAGCTTTTCTTAAGACACAAACCTCAGATATTCTTTGCAGAGCCTGATTTCCGGTCTTGAGAGCTCTGCATTTTTCACTGGGCTTTAGGGCAGCACTCATACTTTAATGAAGGCATCATTTGTCTTTTAAATTGTACCTTTGCTCCATCTGTCATTGTGAATGAGGACATGTTCACCTTGGAAAGTGGCGCATGTGAAGTGGACTAGCAACGGTCTAGTTTGATTGAAATGAGATTGCTGTGTGGTTCTAGTGAACACGTGGCATTGGTCACATGTCATATAACTCAAGAGAAGTTGAGTTCATTTTTATATATTAATATTTTTTTATATTCACTTAGATTGAATATAGTATGTTTGAGCAAGTTGGCTATGCGCAGTATTTAGTTTTTCAGACAGCATTAGGTAATTCCTTTGCCCTTCCAGCACTAAAACAGAGCTAAGCTCAATTTCCCAGAGCTAGCAGAGAGGGTGTCCCACATGCTTATTTTTAGTGTGCAACGCTTTCTTCTTGCCATCTTTAAGAGATTAGCAGCGCTTTCACTGATGTGCCACTGGGAGTCCATCACATTACTTCATTATGATATATCTGTTTAACCAAGGCAGAAAATTACAGCAATATAAGCCTTCTCAATCAATCAATGTGCTCAATTAAAGTAGGCTTGCAGCTTACCGTTCTGCAGTGCACATCCTCTCTGTACTACACCCTTGAGTATGACACAAGACCCAGATGAACAAATTGAGATATAAGTAAAACATGTTGAGAAGCTCTTAAATGGCATTGGAAAGTGGATTATTTTAGCAAATAATAATAATCAGTTTGTCGAAAATAAACCAGTTAAACATATTCTTTAGCAATTTTTCAAAATGTTGTTCAGAAGTCACACTTATGTTTTTAATGTATAAAAATGTGTTTAAATAATTTACTGCTATTGTTTATCACTGTGATTTAAATCCAGTAGCATTTTAAATTGATGTTTACTATAATGTGTCAATACGAGTATTTGTATTTATAATGCAATTACTTAGAGGTTTCAAAAAACAAAAAAACTAAATAATCATTATTTAAAATGAACACTTGCTGCAGCCTACTGGATTTAAGATGTTTATTGCAAGAAGTAAGAATAAGGTAAAAATCTAGTTAAACAAAGCTTGTTTTTTTTCAATAAATGAATACAAGGAAGAATTATAGCTTGAACTAATTCACAGAAATTATTAAAACTTGCACCATTTTCTCTTGCTTGCAGGTCCTGAGACAAAAAGCACTGCAAAACTATTGCCACATAAACGTGCATTGAAATTATTGTGATATTCAGAACTTAATATCACCTACAAAAAACATTGCTATACATCTCCCCGCTTTAATCAATGAAATACAATTAAAAATACATGGCCAGTCAAACATTTTAAAGTATTGCAATATTACAATATTATGAGTAGCTTGTAGAAATGAGCTGTCACTGTATAAGTAAACCATATGTTCAGAGGTAGCTATAACCTATAATACAATAATATGGGGCTTCTGGCCATGTCTATTACTGTACATCCGATACATAAGCACCATCGAGAGAAACCACTTCAATGTGTCAATCATGAGCACTTGAGCCTAGCATATGTTATTCATGTGTGGACAGTCCATCTGATCTTCACACAGAAAATGAGCCGAGAGCAGGGAGTATCTGTCACATCTCGCCTCTCAATGCAAATGATTTCTCACACATATTCACATCCACCCAAACACACTAAGAACTCAAAGTGTCCATGTCTCATTGAAGTTGACAATGGACAAGAGTAATACACAAAAAGCAATTATGAGGGAAACCGCATTGCCGCCCATGCAATCATCTATGTCAGCGGCCACGGTGCAAAACAAGAGGTCCTATTAAATACGGCACATCCACACAGGGAAAATTCATTTTCGCGTACATGGTTCTGTCTCCACGCGCACATTTTATTTATCTTTTTAAAGAGGAAGTTGCACAGCAGACTAGTTACAAAAATGGTGGTTTTAAACTCGAGGTCATGGCCTACATAATTATTATAGTGTTTAGACATGGGACACGAGATATCTTTTCAGTTACTCTTTTGGCAGTATTTAGAGACTATCTCTGTATTTTTGCTCAGAAATGACAAAGTTTCTAGAAATTTGTTCAAGGACATTTTTATTCAACTCATGAACCTGGAAATACCCAGTGATTTTTTACCCTGTGTTTTCCAGGTCTGGAAAAGTCATGGAAATCGATACAATCTTAAAAGTAATTAATTTCTGTACTGAATACGTTTTTGTAAAACTTGCAAGCAATTTATAGTGATGTTTGATTTGGGAGTGGATTGGTCTTTAGAATAGATTAATTTCAAATAACTGTCCCACCAGTTTAGAAACTGGTTTGAGAACCATTGGTGAATTTGTCCAAAAAACAAATCAATTGCAACTCGCAATTGCGAGTTTATATCGTGCAATTTTGAGGAAAAAAGTCAGAATTGCAACATAAAAAAGGCAGAATGACGAGATGATATCTTTTTCTTTTTGAAAGTCTAAGTCAGATCTCAAAACAAACCTGAGTGATTATCTCAATCACCACAGCAACAGCTCAGGAAAAGTGTGGTTTGTTGATCCAAGTGGCAATTTCATATAACAGAAGGACAGTGACTTCAATCAAAATACACAGATTGCCCTCCAAGAGCTTTAATGCAACATCTCAACTGCATAAAAACCCGTCAACCGTTCTCTTAGGATGCAGGATGAAAAGAGGAGGATTAAAGTGAATCTGCTCGTATTGAAGCATGTATGTAGATTATACAGGCTCCTTTGTTTATTAATGCATGCTAGTTTAAAGTCACCAGGCATATGTTCGGTAACATTATGATGACAGGAAGATGAATTAAATGAATATAGTATTTTAATTGGTTTGTTACACATCTTCAAATGTATAACTCATATAAAATTTAAATATAAAAAAGTAAAAATTTAAGTAAAAGTACCCAGCAAGATAAGTAAAATGCATTTACGGTTTATTGCTTAAAGACATATTTGACCACATAAACAATTGATCAGGCTATAATTGATGGTTTTGATTGTACTACATTAAAATGCACCTGTACATGTTGCATACTAATACCAACTCGGGTAGTAAAGGTTCAGGAAGTAAAGTAACCCGCACATGCGTTTTAGCCGATGATGATGTCATTAGTTGTAGGGATGACCTTGGATACGAGCGAGAGTGAGCCTGCAGTGTAATCACACATAGTGAACGCAATCAGAGTGGAAAATGAACGGCTCACAATCCGCACGATTCTGGATAAATTAAGAGTCACAATTATTTTGCTTTAAACAGAGATTACGATTCTCCCACGATTCTGAAGAGACAACTTAACAAAATAACGTAATTTACTAGAGGTCATGACAAAAAGATTATTGCTGCAGTCTATTTAAAATGTTTAATTAACCTCAATGAATTATTTAAAATCGGTTTGAATTGTTTAGTCAATGGGACCTATCTTGCACCCCAGGCAATTTACTTTGTACACTGACGCATGTATCATTTACCCAAATTATTATACACCCGTTTAACCGAAGCTTATTTGGGTGGGTTTCTCCCATCCCCATACAATGTCACTTCTCTGTCTTTTACGGCCCTGACGAGAACGTCGGTCTCCTCGGCTGTGAACCGCTCCTGGTGCGACTGGCTAATCCGCCGTTATAATAGCAATCCGCCATGGAACAAGCGTGTTTGCTCTTAAAGGGAATGTGAGATGATTGGTTTATTTCACATTACACCCAAACCACACCTATGAATAATGAAGCTACTTTAGACCAACCCATTTTAGGTTTGCGTCGGGCGCAAGAGTCATTTATCCCGCCGGTATAATAGCAACAGCGCCCGAGATACGCCCACAAAGTTACTTGTGTTTCGCGTTTGATACTTGCGTTTCAGATCGTTAAATTAGGGCCCAATGTCTTGTTTCATTACTGAATGAAAAGTTTTTTTTTTTTTTTTTATGATTCAATGACAAACAAACTTATTAATAGTCACTTGCCGCTACCTAGTGGTGTAACAATGTAATTGATGCCACTGATATCGTCATGTTTTGTGTGAGCATATGGCTTCTGTTTCTAAGGGGCCGTTTACACAACACCGTTTTCAACAAAAAAGGGAAAACTTTTGATGTATTTTGGCTGTTCATTTACATGACAAAGGCGTTTTGGTGGCCTGAATGCAGACTTTTAAAAACAGGTTTCAAAGTGCACGTTTTTGAAAAAAATACCATTATCATTTCAGTGAATCTGTGAAAACGGTGATGCACATGCGAGTTACATGTTCAGTCTATAGGCATGCACACTTGAATGCGTATGTGCGCAGGCGCGTAGTCTGTTTTTACAAAGTGACATCGCCAACTACTGGCCTGGCATTCATAATACAGCGGTTTTTATCAGTTTTCGCAAGATCCGCGTAAACTGGAATCGTTTTGATAACGCTGTCATCTGTACAAAGAAAAAACGTTTCCGTTTTTAGGACATCGTTGTCATTTAAACTTACCCTGTGTGTTCTATCTATTTGTCTTGACCCCACCATTCTTGTTATCCGATTATTAGCTAATTTACCCCAACTGTCCTCCTTCGTTATCCTCCTTGTTTGCTTCCCTATTTATTCTCCCTGTGTTCTCTGTCTTGTGCCAGATTGTCGTCTAATGTTCCCGCATGTTTTAGTGTTCCCAGCTGTATCCAGCCCATCTCTGCCTTGTTGTGTCTGTGGATCATATGTTTTCCACTTCGGGTATTTTTGTTTTTTTGTTTAAATGTATTTTTGAATTATAATAAATGCCATTGAGCTCACGTTGAGTCCTCACAATCCCTTTAACCAAAACCTGGCATAGTAGTTCTTGTCATTTTCATTTAAATGCACCTGTTAAACGGTAAAATCATATAGTTAGACAATACATATTTTTTCCCTCGCATGTTCTTATTTTTGGGAGGTTTTTAACAGGTTGTTTTGTGTCAGACTAGTTATCTCTTAAAAAAAAAAAAAGACAGAAAATTCACTTACCAAGCAGTTTTATACTCGAGGTCATGTCATCCCTAATCATTATTGTGATAAGAAATGGACAGGTAGTTGTTGGCTTTGCCCCCTGTTCGTAATTAGACCTCGCTCACACACACACACACACACACCTGCCTGAGGCTTTAGTGGAAATGACGCTGTATAACAGCCTGGTCTGCCGTGACCATCCCATTAAAGTTCCTACAATTTAAACCTGCTTCTCTGCTGCACAGAAGCAGCCATTACTGCAAAAGTTCACACTGGAGTCAAAGCCATTTTCTTTCCTTTTCCGGGATCTGAAAAGCAGATACAACCACAAAATGCATTCAGCTTAAAAAATACAGACCAGACCACAACAAATACTTTGCAACACCAGCAGTAAACTGGTGTGAAGATATATGACAACACCTGATTTACTGCATGCAAGATTTACACAATAAGGACAATTTTCTAAACTATGGAGGCTTGTTTCTGCCTCGGTATAACAAAAACAAAAGGTAATTGTGACCTTTTTATTGCAGACTTTTTTCCGCAATGGCGAGTTTATATCCTGCAATTCTGCCTTTGTTATCCGCATTGTGAGATATAAACTCGCAATTGCGAGTTAAAAAGTCAAATTCTGAGAAAAAACTTCTGAAATTCTGAGAAAAATAATTCTGACTTTATAACTCGCAATTACGAGTTTATATCTCACAATTCTGACTTTTAACTTACAATTGTGAGTTTATTTCTTGCAATTTTGAGAAAAAAGTCAAATGTGAGATATAAACTCGCAAATGCAAGAAAACAAATCAGAATGTTGAGTGAATATATCTCACCAATATATCTAGTTTATATCTCACTTTTTGTATCGACATCTGTTCCCATCATTCACTATGTGGTTTTATTTTAAATTTGTCAATGCCTAAAATTCCACATATCAAGTACAGTATTCCAAACTTAAAGAATTCAGTTTTAAAGGGCTAGTTGTGTGTACTAAATTATTTATGGCATTTTAATTGAATGTTAAATTAATATTTCAGAAGTAGAATGCTATTGTTTATGTAGTTTAGGACTGAATTTAGGGGACACTGTCTTATTCTGGCATCTTCTTCTTTTTGAAAGTCTAAGTCAGATCTCAAAACAAACCTGAGTGATTATCTCAATCACCACAGCAACAGCTCAGGAAAAGTGTGGTTTGTTGATCCAAGTGGCAATTTCATATAACAGAAGGACAGTGACTTCAATCAAAATACATAGATTGCCCTCCAAGAGCTTTAATGCAACATCTCAACTGCATAAAAACCCGTCAACCGTTCTCTTAAGATACAGGATGAAAAGAGGATGAAGAAAGTGAATCTGCTCGTATTGAAGCATGTATGTAGATTATACAGGCTCCTTTGTTTATTAATGCATGCCAATTTGAAGTCACCAGTCATATGTTCTGTATGATGTATACTGTAAATGTATAACTTACATAAAATTAAAGTATATAAAAAAGTAAAAATGTACGTAAAAAGTGAAATGCATATATACTGCTTAAAGACATATTTGACCACGTTAGTATAAAACATAATTCATAATTGCTGGTTTTGATTGTACTAAATGCACCTACATATGTTAATAACTACGTATAAACAGTAAGAACAGGGTGACATTTCAAAAGAGATGATGATGCACTGAACATGAACCAATGTTCCATCTGAATGTTTATTATTGCAGTAGAACCTATAAAAGGAAGTGTGTGTATATATATATATATATATATATATATATATATATATATATATATATATATATATATATATATATATATATATATATATATATTAATTAGAATACAGAGATCTTATTGCATACATCTGTTTCACAACATTACTGTTTTTAATGTATTTTTGATTAAATACCTTTGATGCATATTAGACGTATTTAAAAAAAAAAAAATGTGTGTGTGTGTGTGTGTGTGAGAGAGTGAGGTATCAAAGGTATTTCATTTAAAAAATACAGTAAAAGCATTACTCCAGTCTTAAGTGTCACATGATGTTTCTAATATGAAATCATTCTAATATGCTGATGCCAGAGAAAGTTAGGGATGTGCATTAGTAGGATTGATATAATGGGCAAGCGTGCTCCATCTAGCTTCATCTCAATCTCTGACTTCTTGTGGAGGTGATCACAACCCAAAGCACCAAACCCAGTGCCCGACACATCAGTCTGACAGCCCTGCTGTGAATTAAATCAAAACCACAGTCTGCATAATACCAAGAACATTCTCTTCTGCCCTGAGGACACACGCCAACAAATGCAGACCAAACCACAGCAAACAAATCCGCCACCAAATGAATGTAAAGATACGGTTCGTCTATCCCTGACCTCAACACAGCAATAATATTTGAGTATGTTGACATAAATGTGAGGGCATTTTTTTTTTTTTTTTTTTTTTTTAGATTGCTGAAGACCTGAACACATTTTCTATTGTAAATCCAGACAGCCAACAGTCTCTGTAAACACTGAAAGACAATATCAAAATACACTCTGAAGTGGACTAACAATTTATTTTTAATATTGCGGAAATTAACTAGTGGTATACAATAGCTGCTAAGGGAACAAATGCTAACTTTACAACATCATATCACAACAAAAACAAAACGGTACAAAACTGTTATAGTCAACATGTGCTGTCAGGTCAAGTCAAGTCATATTCATTTATATAGCACTTTATACAATGCCTTCCTGGACCTCAAAATCAGCAGAGAATGGTGCTAGCAATGCTAGTCATGGGTTAAATTCCCAGGGAAAGTAAGAATTGACCAAATGTGTACCTGGAATGCAACATATGCTGCTTTTGATAACAACGTCTGCCAAATGTAATAAATGTAAATGTACAATACAGATTGTTTCAAAGCAGCTTTATACACAAGAAGAAAAAAACAGCAACAGCAGCGCTGGGAAGATAATAGTGTCATTATTCAGCTCAATTTAGTTCAATTTCGTTTAAATTCAATTCAATATCAGTGTCGATGTTGCAAAGTTAGTGTCATTATCCAGCTCAATTCAGTTCAAATGTTGTTCTCCTCCAATAGTGTCAGTGTGGTTAAACAAGATGTAGAAAATGTTTGGGTCCATAACAATAACCTATAACCAATGACTTGCCTTCAGAATATGTACTGAATTTGATGAAAATCATATTTCCCAACCATTGATGTACTGTAGTATGATCAGTTTTGTACTGTAGTATGATCAGTTTGTAGAGGAGTGAATCTGCATTTAAAATAATAAACAAATTACAAGCATAAATAAATACAAATTTCATCAATTTCATACAATTGAAATAAGTATAGTGCTTTATGTTTTTCAGGTAAATCTAACTGTATCAGGTAATCAGGTATCAGTAAAATAACACTACATAGTCCACTATATTAATTAAATATAATATAATTATTAATACAATTTATGTTTGTTAAAGGTCCACTGAAGTGCCTTGAAAAGCATAGCTTTGTATGATGCGTTGACGTGATTTCCACTGAAACAGGAAGCTAAGGCGGGACATATTGAATGGCTCCTCACCCTTTTCAAATAGCCAATAGTGTTTCGTTTACCCAACAGACTGCAATTAGTACTGGACAGCACCATGGAAGCGAATCCGAGCGCTGATGATACATTGATAACCACATCAACCGTATGATAATTCATAACCTTTAGGCTAACATATTCATACTAAAAGCTAAAAAGCGTAAATTTAGATTTCAGGGGGCCTTTAAAGCTACATAAGTGGTTTTCTCTTTTGTTGTTTGATTATCATTGGTGGTAGGGATGTCCCGATCCAATCATCGGTATCGTGCCGATACTGGCCCAGAATGCTAGATCGGAGATCGGAGGGGAGAAAAAAATATGATCCGATACCGATCTTAACACAAACCATGGGAAAATCTAGCTTAAACCATCGCCTAAATGCTTGAATATTAGCATTTCCCTTGCTGCGACATCCAGTTAAGCGGCGCAGCCTGTCGCGTGATAACAGTAGTAGCCAATTATAGTCGCATGAGTATGAGAGTTAGCTAACTTACAGAATAGCCATGTCAGCGGTGTGGAAGTATTTCAGACATCCCAAGTCTCCTGGAAGTTCTGGGAGTCTCCCGCATATTGAAAGCGGCTCCCTGATGCCCGCAAATGAGTTAAAATCTGCAAGCTGAGCAAGATGCGTAGCGCGCGCACGGCAGAGAAATTGAGCGAGATACCTTGCCTCACGAAGCGCATATAAGGACCCAACCAATCAATTGTCAGTGTGGTCAGGCTTTTATCTCTTCACCCGAACCGAATTAATCAGAACCGTTTGTCAATGTTATGTTATTTATTTGGAATGTTATACAAATATATTTATGTCTTTCAGTGCCTTTTTGTTATTACTACTGTGATTTGCACATATCTGCACTGTGAGGAATAGTTTTGTATTTATTTGTTTACAATGCAGAATGGTGCCGTTTAAAATGTTTTTACTTTAAACCTGTTGGTAGCTTTAAGTACTGAAGTACCTGTATTTTTTTTGTAGTGTTTGAATAAAGGGTGACAGTCTTTCATAATCAACTGTTGTTGTGGACTATATACTGGAGAAGTATTTGTTCTCCATTTGAGTGAGATGTTTTAGGTGGTTAATTGAGTGCAAAGTGCTTCCATATATTTTATTATTAGTATTAGTATTAGTTCAAGAATAAAATAAAAATATCGGATTGATATGGGTATCGGCAAATAGCCAAAGCTGCGGCATCGGTAGTGAAAAAGTGGTATCGGGACTTCCCTAATTGGTGGTGACACAGACTGCAGCAGGAATATTAGGCTGATGTCTCTTTAAGACGAATGCACAGATCCAATATAATGATACGCATCCATTTTCTTTCTCAATTGCTTACAATAAATAACCATCTGTGTTTACGTGGATACTCGCAGAGACGGGCATTTTGACTTATTTTTGCATGCAAGTGTCCATTCAAGGCCTGAATTCGGTGTTCACGTGCTGTCTGCGCATCTCTGTACGTAGGCTGGGGAATCGGTTCCAGGTTCCGGTTTGGAACTGGTTCCAAACATTCCGATCCATCGGAATCGTACACGTCCACACGTTAACGATTCCACTAACGATTCCGAATGTTCCTTTCCATTAGGGCTGGGCGATCATTTGATTTTATTGATTAACTCGAATGTGTAGTGTACGTCGAGATGTTTGAATGAAAATCGGTTTTCTCTTTAACATCCGGCGACGCTCCCCTCTAGGCTCCCGTAGTTCCGAATGCGCTCAGCGCGTTTGCCATAGAGCTACACAAACAACATAGCAAGTGAACAAGACCGCGGCTGCACAAGCACACCCGCCAAAAACATTTACAAACTGAATCTGCAGGACTGCCAACTGTCACGAATTCACCATGAGACTCATGCAGTTGTCACTTTCCACACGCTCTCACGCCACACACCCATTTTCTCACACAGAGAAAATCCCGAAGCAAAGAGGACACTGACAGAGAAGGTTACGGTACTATTGATATAAAACAAATTCTCAGCTCTCAGATTCTGTCAATTTAATTACAAAATTCGAACAATAAACACCGTTTTGGCGCTTGTAAATGTGACGTGACAGATCTCAGTTTAAGCGGCACGTGAACCGATCATCTGTTACTAACGTTACTAACTAATAGTAAATTAACTTAGAATGATCAATAGGTAATTTGAAAGATACAGTTCAACTTACCAAAATGTAATAAAATCGATCGATCAAGTGTTTTTCAACCGCAGAAAGAGGTCCATAAACAGCTCAGTCACGTAACGTTGTTCACCTCAGGAAAGCCATTTAATAACCATAGCACGTAGTTGGAATAAACAATTGTCTGTAGAGAGGAGTATTTTGCTAAATATTTATTTTGCTAAATATGATAACTATATTACATATTTATTATATTTTTACCTATATCATTAAAATATTATAAGTATTTATATATTATCATTATAAAAAAAAAACGCATTTTATTATAATTTGAGATGCTATGTTTAACCCCAAGGGGGTTAGACTAAGTGTGATTACAATACAAGCTTTGTTTTAGAAATGTTTACTTTTTTTTTTTTTTGAAATTTCAAAGCTTTCACCTTCTGTATTGATATTGCACACTTGGTTTTCTTTCTCTAAAACCACATTAAATTAGACATTCAAAGCCAACAACTCTCAAAGCCACCCTGTAAGTGTTCAGCAAATGGTACAGGAATCGATATGGGAATCGATAAGGAATCGCATCGATAAGCAGACTTGACAATGGCATCGATATCGATAATTTCTTAACGATGCCCATCCCTATCTGTACGCACACACAGAAAACAGCATGCTAGTTCCAGTCTGCTTGTGCTTGATGTTTAAACTGACAGGATTTCAAAACACATGCAAATGATACACTTTCAGTCTATGATGATTCAACTTTGCAATTAAACCACAAATCACATGTGTTCCGAACCGGAACCGATCAACTACTAGGCTATAACTACTAGGCTATCCCTATACTTGACATCGCACATCGCAATATCGATGTTAAAACTATATATCGTGCAGCCCTAATAGTAAGTATACTAAATACATATAAAATACTAATTTGTGATTCTAATAATACAAAAACTTCATCAGCATTGTAATAATTTGTCGTCAAATTATATAGCAACCACTGTATACTGTATATTGAGTACGTCTACGTCTAGTCAGATTACAGCAGTATAGTGTGCACTTGAAGACTTACATCTCATATTTTTAATGTTGTTTTTAGTATTATTATTATAATTTTTTATTAATATTCATAATCAGAAGTATTACTTATCTGTTTTATACCTTTTATACTTTTTATATACGTTCATAATCATTTGTAATCATTGTGTTTTATTAATCATACTGTTCACATACCGTTTTGAATGCATATATGAGTGAGAGAGACTTTGGGAGATTTTGGAGAGTGTGTGTCTTGAGTGGAATGTATGCAGTGTTTTTTTTCCTACCAGCATAATATATACATCCTATGCTATGTTAATGGAAACCACATGTTTCAGCCTATATGAACTGAAGCTCTTTGTTTAGGCAGAGAGAGAGAAACTGACTGAGATGCAATGAAGATCTGCTGCTGATCCGTTCTCTCCCTTATGTCTTATATAAAATGGTAAAATAAATTAGATATCTTGGCAAAATCATTGGTGTCTGTTTCTATGAAATCAATTAACAAGGGGAAGCACGATTTTTAAATCTACAGCACTTGTATACTTTTACCACAAATTCATCAAAATCCATCACAAAGTCGCAATTACCTTATAAAATTTTAAATTGTTTTATTCTGTGGCGGAAATAAGCTTCCATATATATATATAAAACTACACAGACTTAAACAACATCTCATCTGAGTTATCATCCGTTCTGAGGGGAAATGGTTTTGGTCTCCTGGCTAAACTGACTAGGACTCATGCTCCCTTCTGATATGATTCATCTGCCTCAGCACCATCAATCTGCAGTCCTATCCTGAGAGCTGCTCAACACCTTCCCATCAGGCTCATAAGATATGGTCCTGTTGCCATCGTAGATCAAACATCACATCATGGTCTTCAATCACAAGCCATCCACTAGATAGAGAGTCCCTTCACATGCCCGTGTACGGGCACCTTACATCCTCGAACAGCCCATGTGTCAAGCAGAAAGGATATAGACACAGCACATCAAAATGGCTGTTAGGAAATACAAATCCATTTAAAAATAAAACATTATCACAACACACAGACGCTTTGACGATGATGCGTTTCCCCAAAAAAATTGAGGAGGGCCCTCAAAGCAAAACACATAAACGCTCACAGCTTAGCTTTCGTATCTCCCCTTTAAATGAAAAATGTCGTAAAGGGAGTTTATGCACTTTAATCTAAGTTCCCATAAGAATTATACTAACCATTGCATGGCTAAACATAGCTCTATTACTCAGAGTGTTCCTTCTGCAGAAATGATAATGGATAATTGAAACCTAAAGCTTGTGAAATAATCATCATTATGAGCTGGAGACGGCTGTTCTCATTTAGTATCTTTTAGAACAAACTTGCAATGAGCTCACAATAGGAAGGATCCTGGTAAAGTGAAAACGGACTCGAGCCAAATGCACACCATAGGATTTTTTCCATACATTTTCAGATTGTAAAATATTTTTCATTGTAAAGCAAAATTGCCAGACTTAAACTGTGTGTAGACTGTGGTTGCACTACTTCAAAATGAATTTGAACTGGGTCGGGCTGGAACTAGCAAAAGACACTTGCATTGCGCCAGGTGTATGATAGGGCCCTAAATGTGAGAATGCATTTACATCTCACTTGCACAAAAACTGATTCAGTACACCTTAAAATGAATCACACAATCTGACAAGCAGCAATCATAAAGAAAGCGCACAGCCAGCTTTTAACTCCATAACTAAAATAATAATATTAAACCAGTGCATCGATGTCCACTCGTTTCATCTGAACAAGGGCGTTGGTGTGATGCCAAATGGAGACTGAGCCAAACAAGACATTTCCTTTATTTATTGTGTCGTCTTTTGAAGGTGAGGGTGGAAATTCTGTCTCAAAATAACAGAAAACCTAACACACATCTCTTTCTTCATCTCGTGAGGCTCAGCTAATTTTAAAAGACTCATTAGCCAATACTGTCTTCACCGAGTGCATCCATCAGACAATGAACCCTGCAATAAATCACTTGGATTTCTGCCCTCGCAGGCTGAGTGAGGGGCAGTCGAGGGCACCACTAAAGCCCGTCGAGCTGCTGCAGTGGGAAGGGCCCGACGTCAGGAATGAGGGACCACACCACTGCCAAACGCAGACAGCCAACAGCAGGACAGATGCTGCGGCACCAACCTGGCATGTTCGTAAGACCCTTCCATCCAGCCAGTACACATCTCAGTCTTTCATCACCATATATGATTACAACAGCACAGAGTTGAAGTGCAGGGAGTACACAACGCTACCGAATCACAGACAAACCAATCAGCAAGCATGATCAGGATGGGGAGCGAGGCTGGTGCCAAGACCCTGGCGAGAGGATGCAGCATCTGTGTAATTGGCTGGGAAAGATCAGAGACAAAGCCATTCAGAACATCCACCTAGAGCAAGCGCCCTGGGACAGAGATGAGATTTGTTTCACTGCAAAGAACTGTACAAAAGATTCTAAAGAACGGTGACGTCAATGGGACGAACAGGTTTACTGGAAACAAAAGAAAGGGAAACATGCTGCTTTGTGGAACGGCTTGAGAAGTTTTCTGTGTTTATTACCTGAGGGCCATGTGACCTGATTGTCGATTGATGTTGATGGTAAAAACTACGCTTTTGATACACTTGACTGCAGAATATTGAATAAAAGCAGGGGCTGCTAAGCTCCAAAAAGAAGAACACGCACCATAAAAGAAGTTCATATGAATCATTCTAAGTTTTCTGAAGTAATACAACTTTCAGAAGAAGAAAACAACTTTATTTTTTAGTTTTACTTCATTGTCCTTAAAGGCAATTTGTTTCGTAGACAGCATGTGCAGCAACATGACACAAACAATACATATGTATTACAATTATCCATTTAAAAACATGATCTCTGCAGGAATAAAACAATTCTATTTAATTTACAGAAATAAAGTTTTTCAATTGAGACCTGAATTTAAGTAGTTATTCACTGAACATCTTCCCCTCCGCCATACTGTAGCTCTCAATTCGAGAAAGTCACACAACATGGAATGCCATGAGGGTGAGTAAATGATAACAGAATGTAAATTTTTGGGTGAACTAATCTGTAGTTACAAATATAATTAAATTAAAAACAATTTAATAAAAAAAACTGACAACTGACTACTATTGTATGCAAACTGCATTCAATATATTTTACATCAACACACACGCCTTACTTGTAGGGCCAAGCACTCAATCATTTCATCCAATGCCTTTTAAAATTCTATGATCAAGGCATGTCACAGAGTGGCTAACATTTGATCAAATTGGACAATTTCACTGCTGTGTCCTCCCATTTTTGACCCCCATATTTATCCCAGTCAAAAGCTCTCCATCCGTCTCACGCACATGTGAAACAATTTCAAAAGGCAGACCCTGGAGGCATCAGTCCTGTCTGGTAATTGGGTCCCTTGTCACCCATTGAATGCAATAACAACATTCTTGGGCTCAGCCTTAATCTAAATGACATCGGTGTCCTAGTTTGCTTCCTGAGTGTTATATTCCTCGGAAAGGTTACGACAGAGTTGCAGTCTATTAGAGGCATTTCATCCAGGAGAGTCGATAAGCTCAGAAAACGTGAATAAAATAGCCATATGAAATTAAACCACTATCAATGATCACAGAAAGGAAAAATGTGCAAATGATGTTACAGCTGCAGTTTAATTACTAGTTTAGCTTTTGTATATACCCCCCCCCCCTTTTTTTTTTTTTGTCTAGGTAAATAACAGATTTATCGTTTGAAGTAAATGACCAATAAGTAGTGTGGATGGTTATTGACAAATAATTGACAATTTGACTTGACAGAATTTTCACAAATCGATTCGATTTCAAATCACAAGCTCTTGATATTATTCTATTCAATTTTTATGTATATAGGTAGAGTACATGCCAATTTATGTCAATCCTCAATCAACATCCTCAACTAATGCTTTAAACTCTGGCAGTTGGTACAATACTATAATATTAAAGGTTAAAATTAACAACAGAATCCAAATGTATTTGCTAATGTATTCTAGATTTAATATTTTTTTTCTACCTAACCCTGACACTATGGTCATTGCATTTCGTTCCTGAGGTAAGGTTACATTGCACTTATTGACTGGTGAAAACACTGATTAAGCGATTACATTAGACATAATAGGTTTCAATATGTTGTACTGTTTCTTTCAGCATAGCTTGATGCTCGTGCATGCTCATTTTTTGCTATAACTAGTAGTGAAGAGAAAGAGATGCCCTGATCACATGCAAGACAAAGAGCGTAACAACTGTATTTATTGTTGGAATTCCGTGATACAATTTCCAGAATTTGGAAAATGAGACTTTGTTTCATATGAAAAGTAACAATGTGCAAAGCTTAATGTGATTATTGGATGGATATGCGCACTATAAATTATGTTTATTTGCAGAAAAAAATAACAGATTCAAATACTGACTTGGAAGTTAAGAATCGATATTGGTTCATCAGAAAGATTAATCTACTGTATATTATCAGCCCAGCCCTAATACATATGCATTATCTCAGGCGGGTGTATCTTAAGGAACTCAGAAATGCCTCAAGCAGTTTCTTGTAAATCCCAGGGTTCAATCTGACACTGAACAGAGCTGATAAATGTCATGACCCAATCTTAACTCAAACTTCCTAAGAACAAGAATACTTCAAACAAACTTTCATTTTAGGTATTCTTCCATGATAAATGATCTGCAGTTGAATAGGAACTGATTCAATTTAACAATGACTTGTGGAGCAAGAGCAAAAAAAAGAAAGAAAGAAAAGAACCAAACTTCAAGCTTAGTAACACTGATCAAATATTCCCACAGCTGGACCTGTTAGCTGCAGACACAGTGTGCTCTGATAAGGTTGATGAAATCACATCAAGCTATAAAGTCATTTGTCATAGGCATGATCTTAAGGCCAATTCACACTGCACCGACAGACAACGACCAATCACCAGTTTATAGTATGTCACTTCTCAGACATTCCACGGCCAATTGGTTTTTAATAAGCTCCCCAACACATGATTCTTGTCTCAACTCCAGTTCAATTTGATTGGTCTTTTAATGTAATACTGCCAATGCCATTGACTTTAAAACATGTAATGCTCATGATGCCAGATGCTGAAAAAAAGGAAACATGATGCCACTGCACAACACATGTGCATGAATGTGTCCTGTGAGCACTATTAAACTCCAAAGAAGTGGTGCATCAAAGCTGGAAAGAACATTTAGTCACATTTTTTTTTTTTTTTAGTTTACCTTTCCACTAAACCTCCTAAATTATTGACAAACGATATTTCTATATTTTCAAATGGGAATAGCAATACATTCTGCACACAGTCTTAAGGATTATGTGTAACCAAGCATTTTTGGTTGAGTAGTTTAACAGCTTATTACAGAGCAGGTAGGAAGAAATCTCAGCAGAACACGGCAACAAAACCTATTCAACTTTCGGATACCTGTATATAAATCTTGGCACTAGAGGAAAAGAAGGAATGCATTAAATAGTTTGAGAAATTGAGCGGCATATGAAATGCTGTCTTCAATGACAAACACTTTGCTTTCCTCGTCTGCTCACACCCCAGGTCCATGCATTTGAAGTACATCAATTAAGGACAAAAAAGGCCTTGAGCATAAAAATGATGCCTATTGATTTCATACCGACAGCAACTTGAGGGGACATTCGCGTAAAACCATTGTGGCAAAAGTTACTTTATATGTGCGAGCCAATTATATTTTGAGTATCCTTGTGAGAGGTTCAAAACTGGTAGACATACATAAATAAAGTATATCGTCGCTGGACAGCGGCCACGATCAATAGAATCAATGCAAAGCGTGTGACGTGATCTTCATGCAATACCTTCACAACTTCTTACCAACTATCTTCAGAGACTTTCAGGTAGTCTAGAAATAACAAAAGAACATTTTTAAAGGCAGAGTTAGATTTATTACATTTATACAGTAAAAACAGTAATATTGTAAAATAATATTACAATTTAAAAGAACTGTAATTTAATTGTAATTTATTCCTGTGATGGCAAAGCTTAATTTCCAGCATCATTACTCCAGTATTCAGGGTCACATGATCCTTCAGAAATCATTGCAATATGCTGATTTGGTGCTCAAGCATAAATAACTCTGAGCCTTTGATGCTTCGTATCATGGCAGGATTACAACCTCGGATGTGCGTTGTTATTTTTTTTAACTTAAATTGTAAATTGTTACAATTGTTCCCATCAAATCAGTAGAGAAAAGTGTATTGTACATTTGGAAAAAATATGCATAGGTAATCAAAATTAATGATAATTATAGACGTTTTGCTGTAAAACTTGATTTGGACTAATGAAATGACTTCGTTGTGTGACTGTGAATGTTTTTCAATTGCAAATCAGTATTACATTTTTTGTCACTACATTTCAAATTCAACATGCCAAAATTGATTCAGATTTACACTCAGCGAAAGGAAGATAGATATTCAATTCTAGATTCTGCCCAACCCTGGAATGCAGGAACCTGTGTCCTGTGTTGATGGATGCCTGTATGTTTGTCAGAAAACACCAGAGCAAAAAAAAACCCTCCTCATTGCTTCAAGGTCACGGGGCTGTAAAAAGCAGATGGATGATCTGCGCTCCTTCCGTTTTCGTAATGTGACTGATTCAATCATGTTCCTTCTTCTCAAGCCTCTGCAGACTTTCCGTGGCAGATCTGCTCTTATCTCTACACGCAGCCACAAACGTCTCTTTCACTGAGGCTGCTGGTTTAGAGGTGAGCGTCTGTAAGTATTATCTCTGCTCTAAATGTAGGTAAAGCTGAGGTCAGGCTTCCGGTATATGGAGAAAATAATCTTCAAACAAGAATATCAGCAGTGCTCTCCCACTCTTCCACAAGAGCTGTAATGTGAAAGCCCTCTAGAGCTTCACCTAAAGAAATCCAGAAAACAAAAAATTCTGCCATCATTTCATGTTTTGACAAACCCATTTGTTTTTGTTTTTTTTCGGTAGAAGTACAACTTTTTGAAAAAAACATCATTCCATATACACATATACTGTATTACAGTTCATATTGACCACATTTGACAGGTTCTAAACACTGAAAATGTATTATAAAAGTAGCGTGCTGTATTAAAAATCTTCTGAATCCATGGAGTAGCTTTGAGTAAGGGGGAAAATAAAATAATGTCTCATCAGTGTATGGTATTTCTGTCCTCTTTACAGACATGTTCACTATGACTGCAACATTAATAGTGAACATGTCTGTAAAGAGGACAAAAATAGGAATGGCTCTGAGAAGATTCTTTAAAATGTTCTGCTTTCAAGTTTCACTGAAAAAATAAAAGCATATGGGTTTCAATGACACAACTGTGAGTAAATAATGAAAGAATGTTCATTTTTGACTGATTCTTAAATCCTTAACATATCATCATGGTGCATGAGAATGTAACGGCATTACAGGGAAGAGCATTCATTTTCTCCAACGATCGACGGTGAGTCTGCACTTTGTTACACATCACGTCTGAAAGATTTGGTTTTAATAGAGACATCTAGGTTCTTGCAAGCTTGCGCGTGGGTGTAATAGCATCTGTTTGATGGGGTAACGCTGCTCTCCCTAGAGCACCAACAAGAAGCCTCACTCGCCGCAAAGTGCTGCGCTAACTGTCATTTAGCATCAAAGCACAAGAGCTTCTGCTTGCACCATGAAAGCACTGCCTCTCAGACATAATATTACATTTCCTTGTGGCTGGATGAAGCCCTGTTTTCCATGACGATGTGGTGAGAAGGATCTCTTCCAGAAACGGCCATAGAAAAGCAAAATCTCTTGATTGAAGCTAGCTGGCATGGTTTCCTTCCCATCTGTGACTGACACTGAACCAGAACAGGATCCCAGAGAACAGGGGCACATGAACACCTGTTTGCCTTCACCCAGCATGTTTTATGTAGGAGCCTCATGCATTATTCATGTGCTGGAGGGAGAGGCGGGACTCCCAGGTACATATGCTGAGGGTTATAAATGTCCAGCCGTAAAAATGTGTTGCCCTTATTTCACTTGAGACGCAGAAGAGAGAGAGGGCCTTGGGTAGCTCTTTCAGGGGCGTTTCTCGCCCACAGCTCAATCGTGAATAATGAGGTGTTGGACATCTCCATCACACCTCAGTGCAACAGCAGATGCTGAGTCTAAACTTAAATGAGTCTGGGGAGCATAGCTCAAACCATCACAGCATCTACAAGATGAAATACATCACATTATTAAAGCTTGCTGGCAGGGCAAGATTACCGACTGGGCTCCGGGGCCCTAGACTTACATGGACCCCAAATGGCAAGACACTCCCCGTCCTGTTTGTTTCATATCTGAATGTACTAGACCCCAATTTGTAATGAAGAGTTCCAATTTTAGGGTGCCAACAGAAGAAAACAGGGGCCCCTGAACATCCATTGTTGTTTCATGATCACATATGAACCAGGTGGACTTTAAAGGTGGAACCACCTTTAAAACTACAAACCATCAACCAGTGAGACTTGACAGTTTTCTGTGCTTTTGCATAACTTCACTAACAAGTTTTACAACGCGTTTACCGCACGCTTCACAATGTACTTAGGTTTACGTCTAGCGTGAACTCATGAACCTGCTTTTGACGACTGGCAAGAAGTGATGGTATATAGTTTAAAAAGTTTACAACATTTGTATTTTTTCACACACGCCTATTGTTTTGCACCAGAACACATTGATTCATCAACTAGGGTCGCATTGATTACCATCATGTTCGTTTTGCATGGATTTTGAAGCGTCAACATTGACAGACTCACAGGGACAGATTATTTTTCTAAAGAAAGAAAGAAAGAAAGAAAGAAAGAAAGAAAGAAAGAAAGAAAGAAAGAAAGAAAGAAAGAAAGAAAGAAAGAAAGAAAGAAAGAAAGAAAGAAAGAAAGAAAGAAAGAAAGAAAGAAAGAAAGAAAGAAAGAAAGAAAGAAAGAAAGAAAGAAAGCCATACACATATGGGACTAAATTATGAGATAATTATATTTTTTTCCATTTTTTTTGGGTGGAGTATCCATTTAATATCCAGTGTTGTTAACATTACACTTCATTTTTACTGATTATTGTTAGAAAATGGTTTTAAATGTAACTAATTAAACTTGCTTTTAGGTTAATAACCCTTACATTTGGTTAATGGACAGTTGGGAGGGTTCCCATTTTATTTAGAATTTGTTAATATAGAGACAAAGCAGGTAAACACATGCTTGAGGGCATTACTGAAGTAATCTTACATTTTTTTTTCCTTCGGTTTTCTTAAGCTGAGAGTTTAATATTGTGGAATTTGATTTTGTGTAATAACCAGCACTAAAGCAAACAGCATTTTTCGAAGGAAATCGATCAAGCATATTTGGACTGTCAGCAGGATTACAGCCGGACAATGAGATTCATTGCAAATTGCTCTGAACGATTACAATGCCAACTTAAACTGATTCACTCTCCCTATGTTTCTATGATTTGTTGAGAGTGTGAGTGTGCGTATGCACAATGCCTCTCAAACCCCTCATAAACAATAAACCGCGACCTTTGCGAGAGGAGGCGGACAAATAACGGAGAGAATGTGCTAATTCAATTACGCAAGTTGAGTAATTGCCTCGGTCAGTGTTGTGGATTGAGCCTATAGCTCAAACGTCCTTGGGATAAATTAAAAGCAGGGATAATGATAAAGATGGAAGGGGGAGGAGTTGACTGTAGAACAAAACAATGAATCTAGCATTTCTCTTGGAATGAATCACACTGTTAGCAAATTTAGCTTATTAGCACGCACACACACACACACTGTGGCTAAGCAATGCCATGGAGGGTGTCGCAGGAGTATTGTGGTCTTCATAAATAGGTGTTGAGTTGGCTGAAGACGGTGCCCTGGAGGCTGAGGTGTCTGCTGGAGCTTAGCTGAGCGTTTCTGTTGTGTTGCTCGGCTAGCGTGATGAATACGCTGCCGTATTCACCTTCTATTCTCTCCGACTTCAGCGTAACACAATAGAAGGATTTATGAACACGGACCAAAAAAAAAAAAAAAAAACCACAAACAAAAAACTGAAGAAAGCTTCTGGCTTAAACAAAACGCTTTAAAAACCTGCAGCTGAAATCTAGGTTACGGACTGCATCCACCATTTTTAACCACACACACAATGTTCTCATTTTCGCTCTCTCTGCCTGTCTGTCTACCTGATTCATTTAGGCTGTCTGTCTGTTGGACTGAGTCGGATTTGAGTTATTAAAGGCTGCTCCGTGTGCTCTTTCTCCCACAAGCGTGCAGGGGCAACGACAGCCGCTAATTAGAATCACCCTCACGCAGCGCTCTTTCTCTGGCCACAAACACCACTGGCCCCTGTTCTGCTGTGGAGTGTGCCGGTCTTTGGCATCGTATGGTGTGTCGTTGTGTTTCTGGATGTCAAACAGAGTAAAGACATCATATGCCCACTTACAATTTGGACCGTTTATGTTCGAAAGAGAGAGGAGGAGCTTTTGACGCGTGGTGTGTGTGAGTGTGTGCATGTGTTTGTGCATGTGTCTGTGAACATGTGTTTGGCAAAAGATGAAGACAGTGATGGAAATACAAGCAGAAGTGATTGCATGCTCTGGGGATCGTGTTCCAGTTTGATCCTGCACTGCATGCTAGTGTTGGCTTGCCAGGCGCATTGCTGCCATCTAGATGATATGTTTGGAATAGTGCTATAACAATTTTTTCAATTAAAAGTATGTAAAGTCGGCGTAGACAGACGACATGCTACATTTGCCACAATGCACACTGTGCAGTATCCCAAAAAGCACACTGCACAGACTCTCAACTCACAGTCTGCTCAACTTGACCTTCTATCTCATGCGTGGGACAAATGAGCCATTAATAATTGCAGTTGAGATTTTTTTTATGTTCACTCATTAGTTGTCTAGTTAATTTAAGGTAATTTTTACAAAAATAATTACTAAAATTTAGTTGGAAATTGAAAATAAGTGTATGTAAAATAGTATGTAGTGTGTAATAGAGTGTATACAGTTCAGAAAGTAGTATTCTTACATAAAAAAAAAAAATATATATATATATATATTTTTTTTATTTTTTATTTTTATTTTTTTATGTAAGAATACTACTTTTATGTAAGAATATATATTCATAAAAAAAATATATATTTTTTTTTTCTTTTTTTTTTTTATGCAAGAATACTACTTTCTGAACTGTATACACTCTATTACATATATATATATATATATATATATTGTTTTCACAAATAAAACAATCGTGAGATTTAGTGAGCAAACAGTGAGGAAGATTTTTGAAGAGCAGAATTTCATAAAAAAAAATGATTCTCCATTGTTCCAGAACAATAGAGCTCGGTTATGCTTCATTAAGTATGGATAATTAAAAGATTAATTAGTCAAGCTTAATTATGGATACAAAAAACATGCACATACAAATACACTCCAAAACCGGCAATTGCCACCTGGCAAGAAAATGTATCTTTAATTTCTTATTAATGTGTTATTCCAAGAACACAAACTTTTCACTTATGAATGATCTTGGCTTTAAAATGATGAGTCTACAAGGCTGTGGCACTCGCTGTAACTGCCGTGACCCTACATAGAATTGTCTTGCAAGCTCAAGAGCCCATTTGAGGGGTGAAATTGAATTTGCCTCTATGATTAGAAATGTCAGAGTGATGAAACGGCGTATAACTGCCGGAGGTTAAACATGGGAGACATCATTAAAGAAACAGAAGCCAACTTATTCTTCATTTATGGAGACAGAAAAAGAGAGGGAGAAATGAAAAGAGAGACAGAGTTAGAGGAGAAGGATTTCTGCGTATGTTTGAGAGGCTGCTGGGCTAATTTGACATTTGAACATTTACTGCACCTCATTACAACTGCTCACAGCCTATTAATCTGCTGACTGGATAGATGGACCACACATTCCTCACTGTCATTCCATTATCTCTCACTCACTCAAAACACTTCTACAAAAGTAGGACATTGTCCTGGATCAGCATCCTTTGTTGTTCCTGGGGCAATATTTCTATTAGCCAGTCACAGCCCTTAACTCCACCCCATTTAAAATAGAGGGCGATGATTTGTGTGCATGTTGTTCCAGGAACCACAAAGGATGTAAAGCCACTAACCGATTCTACTTGTTTACATCTCATTAAGAGATTCCATATACATTTAAAATGTACAACACTAAAAAGCACATAAACTTCAAAATCATTAATAGCAAAAAAAAAAGAAAAAAAAAAGAAAACGCCACATCCGAAATAGAATATATTACAATTTTCCTGTTTCACTATGAAATCAACATAAAGCACTTGTCAAATGGGTCTTTTTAATGGTTCAGACCCTATTACATTCAACCACTTCTTTTTATTCGTTCAACCAATCACAGAATTTTGGGCAACAAAACAAAAACATGCAAAAAAGTGAACTTGACTGTGCTAGTCAGATGCATAATTCCTGTTAAAACGAGCACCTGAAGCACAAAGAACATGCCATTACAATAGTGTTCTCATTATAATGTTATATATGGCGCTGCAAAACTTGCACTTAAAGGTGCACTTGCACTTTCTGAGAAACACTGTTGATATCTGAAATCAACCCAAACGAACACATCCCTCCCTTCATTGCTCCGCCCCCAAAAAACAACGAATACAAGAGTTGATGTCTCTTTATCATAGTTCTGTCAGGACAAATAGGATTGACATTAGCATATAGTTTGGATTGGCGGTATGGTTCCGTTCTGGGCGAGAACTCCCTGCGCATCCATGCAGCCTATCATGATAACCCCCCTTAGGGGAAACAGAACAGAACCAACATGAATGTATTGCAGATATCATTAATTAAAGATTTTAAAGTACAACATAATTCGAGAATTTATTTTGATTCAAGGGGAATCAGAATGCCAAATCCTGACTGGATGAGACGAGGAGCTGGGGATGGAGGAGGGTAATTCGCTCCTGAGAAACGCGATAGTTGCTGATAATACTGAAGGAGCTTATATATGTATACAGTGATAGGCGTCGTATTCCTATTGATGAACGATAACAAGGAAGAACAAAAATTTAACATATAGTACACAAGAGTACGTATATAAAAGCACGAGTTGGCTGTTAGTCGCCAGCAGCAGCAAACTCCCGTTACTAGAACTAATATTACAACAACAGCATATCTTGGTTCTGTAAACCCAATGTTACTCATGTATGGAGCAGAAACAACTCAATCTCGGCGTCCGTTTTCAGGCCTTCCTGCTTCAGTCTCTCCAGCGCTGGAAAACTTTTCTAATATTAACACAGGTCCTAAAGTTCTCGCCTAATCATAAATTTTCTTTTTCCAATGATATTCCTCTGACCTTTCTCTTTTGTAATGTCTCTCAGGCATCTCTCTTTCTACAGTCTTTCTTCAAATGGACAAGCCCCCTACTGCAGATTGGCCCGCGATAATAGTGTAGTGAAAATCTGATCCGATCGTGTTCAAACCCCCTTACCCCAGAAACTGTGTATCTTTATGCGTGTGATGCCACAACCAGCTGTAGGAAAGTGTAATGGGGTCACTCACGGTCGTTGCACTGGGTGCCGGAGTACGAGGTCATGGAGCAGTCGCAGGTGAAGTTCTCCCACTGCTGGATGCACACACCCATGTTGGCGCACGAATCCTCCTGGCATGTAGTGCTGGGCCCTGACGTGGAGGAGACAGGAACAGTGTGAGTCAATAGTAATGACACATTTCAACAGGCATCTCTGTCACAGACAGCACAGCAAGACCAGAATGCATGCAAGGTCATTCACGGGTCAGCATCAACGCTGGGTAAACAGATTCATGGTGGCGTATCCGTCCTGAATACAGAACCACACTGTAGTAGTGGTGGAACATTCAGACAAGCAAACAAACAAAACAAAATAGAAAACATCTGTATGTTGGCCTTGTTTCTCCAGGAAAAATATTTACATCTCCTTAAAACCAGTTAAATTAATTTAGGCAGCAGAGGGATTTGCATCATTGGCAAGTTTTGTTTGATACAGTAAACCGATTACACTATGTTAAGGTGTTTTATTTTACAGTGTAATTATCAGATTTAATATACGTAAGCATAAAATCTATAGCTGAAGATGTCACATTCTGTTATTGTTTCAGTTTCAGTTTCATCATTGGTTCCCATGATTTTTGATTACTCACACCTGTTTCTTTTTTAGGTAATTCGGGTGAATTGTTGTTGTTTGTGTTGTGTTAGCTTAGCACACTGTTAGCAAAGTGTTTTTGCTTTTGTGAATTATGTTGTTGGATTACTGTCTTGCTTTTGTATATTAATGTGATGCAATTAGATCCACCTAGCCTTGCCTCATTTTCTTGCCTGATCCCGGTTTGACAGAAGAATGGAAATAGTTTTGCCCTTTTTTCAATTTAGCTATTAGCTAGTTGCTCATTAGTATGCATATTACTAAGATGTTGGCTGTTTATTAGTACTTATAAAGCACATATTAATGTCTTATTCTGCACGACTACTTTACTAACTATTGATAAGTAGTAATTAGGAGCTTATTGAGGCAAAAGTAATAATTAATAGTTAGTTAATAGTGAGAATCTAAAATGATGCATGAGCCAGAGCAACTCAACTCAAAATATATTAACCGGAAGTATAGCCTACTGTTTTATGATTATGTATAAATTCACTGGAAACAAGACAACAACAACAAAAAAATATATATTTTTTTTTGCAGTGAAGAATATCTCAGATATATCTCATATATCAATGACAAATCCATTTCAAGACACAAAACAGAAATGCTAAACACTGATAGGAAAAAAAGAAAAAGAAGAAGAAGAAAAGTGATTTGCGATGTGAATACACCATCTTCTCACATTTCACTTTTCAAAATGTGTTCACATTCCACACTTCATTATAGACAATTACTGAATGAATGCAAACAATTCTGTTTACGCTCAATCCAAATTCATTCAAGCCATACTGACAAGTCAATTCCAGCAGCTCAGATCACAAAAATAACCAAACAGAAAAACATGCATTCAAAACAAAGAGCGAAGCCCCGAGTGCGGATGTATGAAAGTGTCCTCTGGCTGAAAGTGCTTTTATTGAGTCGGGGAAGCAATGGAAGAATTCTTTCTTTTCTCTTGCTGCTTTCCGCCTCTAATGATTCCCCTACTGAACCACTCTTGGATGCACTCGACACAATATAAATGAGTAATTGCCAAAACATCCATTAAAATGCTTCAGTAAGGGAGAGAATTGTGGCCAATTGCCGTAGAACAGCGGGACACTAGACAATGTCTTGATTTTGATGTGCCTTCCGTGGAAAGCTTTGAGCTGGAAGGTTCTTAAGGAGGATATTTATAGAGTTTGGATTTATTATTAGTTCCCCTCAGCTACTGCACGGGTCAGCGATTAAATAAACGTAGAAAATGCTGCAACTTTCTATAATTTTAATGCGACAAACAGACATACAGATAGATTACAGAAAGACAGAGGATAGACAGACAGACAGACAGACAGACAGACAGACAGACAGATAGATAGATAGAGAGATAGACAGACAGACAGATAGATAGATAGAGAGATAGACAGACATATATATAGATAGATAGATATATAGATAGAGAGATAGACAGACAGACAGACAGACAGACAGACAGACAGACAGACGAATTATAGATGGAAAGACAGAAAATAGATAGATGATAGACAGACAGACAGACGGATTATAGATGGAAAGACAGACAGACAGACGAATTATAGATGGAAAGACAGAAAATAGATAGATGATAGACAGACAGACAGACGGATCATAGATAGAAAGACAGACAGAGGATAGATAGATGATAGATACTGTAGATAGACAGACAGATTACAGACAGACAGACAGACGGATAGATGGATAGATTAGATAGATAGAGATAGATAGATAGATAGATAGATAGATAGATAGATAGATAGATAGATAGATAGATAGATAGATAGATAGATAGATAGATAGATAGATAGATAGATAGATAGATAGATAGATAGATAGATAGATAGATAGATAGATAGATAGATAGATAGATAGATAGTTTGGCCGTGTTCTGGTGTTTTAGTATTTGTTTTGTGGAGAAACATTAATGTTAAAGCTCAGTGCAACTTTCAGCCAGGTGCGTGTGAATGAGGTGAAAAGGTCAAACCCTCTACCTTGCAGGTCAGCTTTGGTGAAACCAACTTTGTTAGCAGGAAATTTCAGAAAGAATTGGATCATAAAAAAGGGTTGGTTAGTGGAGGATGGTCAGCCGAGAGAGAGAGAGGAAAAATGTATGAAGGATAAAGAGAGAGTAACATGGGTAATAATTTTAGTAAGGCAGGGGTAATGATGAGGTAATTTAAATTATTTTCTACAGTTAAACAAATGTACCCAATTTAAATCTGTAATAAAAAGATTGTGGAAACATCATACATTACTGGTAACTACTGTTAACAGGCCTTTGGTTAAGGTGCCATCTAGTGGTTACAGAGGCTCTCAGCATATCAGCAAAACAAGAGTTCAATAAAACAATCAACACAATGCAAAAATCTGGTTAATATATACGATTTAGAAAGACAAAACAACACGTGTAGAGGTTAAATCAGGTTTGAATTGAATGGTTTAAACACTGTAAAGTCCCACAATGAGGTGTGATGAATCACATATACCTTCACAGCCCCGTTCGATCTGCCCGCTGCGGAACAGAGCGTCATTGATGAGGTCGGGCAGACGGCCGTTGAGATCCATGGAGGCTAAGCAGCCCTGGAAACCCTCACGAGACACCACCAGCTTCGGCAGGATCTGGTACATGTTGGGCCCTAGACCGGCCACAAACAGATCACCTGCAAAAGAGTGGAACAAGACAACTCAAATACATGTTTTGATATTTTAAATGTCAAACGTACAATCAAAAATGTCATAAAAAGCTCAAGCTGACCTTTCAGGTCCAGATTTTTGGCTCCGTTGACCACCTGGCTGACAGACTTGGCGTCCACCTTTAACGTGTGTGTGTTGCTGGCGTCTCGAGTGATCACCACATTGTGCCACTGGTTGTCGTTAAGAGGACTGTCGCTGTTTCCCTTCAGAAGACTTGGTCCGTTTCCCAGGTCAAACACATAGTGGATATACCTGACAAACACACACACACACACACTGAGCTCCACGTCCCAAATCCATCCAAGTGCACTTCACTAAAGAACACTCCGCCTAAGTACACACTGAAGCAAACTCAGATGATCAACTGAGAGGCTTCTCTATCAGACCATAAGAGAGGACACTCGTTTTAAAGAGGCAGAGGTTTTATATTCTACTAGAGGACAGGCCACAGACCAAGAGGATCAAGCATTTAGATGGACAACGCTAACCATTCATGTCACAATCCCAGCCTGTGTTTCCCTGTCTTGTGTGGACTTTTATGTTATTTCCTGTTCTGCACCATGTTTTGTAGTTCTTTGTAGTTTTTCTTGTTGAATATATATTGAAGAATTATATTATAGTTTTTTTAAATTCAATTTATTATTATTATATTTTATAATTAAGTGTCCCCAACTAAGCAAGCCAAAGGTGACAGTGGCAATGAACCCAAACTCCATCAGGTGACAGAATGAAGAAATGAAAAAGACTCCGTATTGTTTTCCTCATCAGCTCATTGTTATCTTGTGTATAAATACTACCCCAGTGTTCCTCTCGTTCTTTGTCTTTTGCATGAAGCAAGTTGAACAAACTGTGAATTTCAGAGTAGGTTTGGAGTTGCCAAACCCATATAAATTCAACCTAGTTTAAAAGAGGGCCTTAAAGTGTGACGTGCAGCAAACAGCCAATTTGCATGGGCAAATTTGTCTCTAAAATTATTTAACTCTAAACTGCTTTAATTTGAAGCAAGAAATACAGCTTCAATTGGCTTTATTGCATCAGATACATGTCACTGTACACTGAAGGTCCAGGTTACTGTACTGATCTCAAACCAAGAATAAAACCCGCTTAAAACCAATCCATCTTCTTGAGTTTTATAAAAAACAAAGTTTGCTCAAACTAATCTCAATCTTACCTGGGGAGCAACTGAAAGCGGCTTCATCCAACGGGTGTTTGTTTTAGTTCCTGTTGTTTTGATTTATCTTATTCCGGCCTGGATTTACTTCTGTTATCATGTTTTAATAAACCATATGCTGCATTTGGATCCAACGTCATGTTTTTACTAAAACAGCCACCATTACAGTGGGACTCGCTTTTATCCAACCTTGATTTGATCAAATAAAGTAGGTTTGGTTTTAATGGGTCAACATAATTTTTTCTCTGCCCGCACAGTCCTACATAAAAAAAAAAAAGTTTCCCAAGCATAACAATTTAGTACTTTGATGAAAGATTGTCAAAACAAATCAAAGGTATTTTTCTTCAGAATGTTTGCTGATGATTTGTGCACAATATGAGAGATAGTAAACTAAAACATTTAGATTTTATACGTTTTACTTTTTGATGATTCTTTTCGCATTACAACTTGGTCTAATTAATTATATTTTAAGAGATACCTTTTAAACCTATTTGGTATTAGTAACAGAAAATAAATGCATGTTGATGACAATAAAACATTAATGTTGAAAGTACAGCTTAATAGGGTTGGCTAATTGCAGAACTTTGAATTGATTCTGTTTTCAGTTTTTTCATCAATATTAATCAAGTCAATTTGAGACTTTTTTTAAACATCTTATTACAAGTCTGAGATCCCTCTGGAAGCTAAGGTGAAATCCTCTGTAATATAACATTTGCATGGTGGTCTTTTGTTCACTTAACTCTCGTTTCATGTTGATCAATCGTTTTTAACTCAGTGCTGATATGGTGTTTTGGTCATCAGTATTATCATTTCTCTCACTCACTGGTCGCCACTTGCTGATGAGAGCAAATCTGTTTGATGGACAGTTTTAAAAGATTTGTGTCACTAAGCTGAAACAAAATACCCACTCCTAGCTTTTCCTCCTACTTATGTAATGATGTACAAACATGAACAAATCATTTCAGTGAACATATTCAAAAGATATGCATCATTGGAATGAATCAATTTCCCCAAGCTATTCGAGGTCTTCTGGGCCATGTAGTAGTTTGATCATCTGGGGCCGTATTCACAGAACATTGTATCTTACCACTAAGAACTCCTATTCCCAGCCGGGGAAACGGGGGAGAACTCTGGGTTTGGGCTTTCAGAGCTCGGGAGCCCTCGATCCCATCGGAGAACACGCTAAATATGCTTTTTTAACTCTTTTACTGTTCAAACATTTTTAAGTGTGAACCCGTGAAACAATTGCCACAGGTAATATGACATTATTTTCATTATTTATTTTGGGCGTTTTTGCCTTTTTATCATGATAGGACAATGAGTAGACAGGAATTGACCATTCACAGGGAGCTTGATTGACAGGCAATCTGCCCAATCATACTTCACCATCCACCATTTTGTCTGACAAAGCAGTCAGGAGAGTTAGTAGATTAACATGGGAGGATTTAATCAACGGTCAATTGGGAAGGTCCACGAGCTGGAACTCGAACTCGGGTCACTAGAGCTGCCCATAAGGCTATCGGGCCAAACTTGATGTTTTACGCATGTACATAAATGAACATTTATGTTATGCCATCGCAGATTAAAATCTATAAATCAAAATATTTTATGAGATTAGAGATTAGAGATTAGAATCTGGATGCAGAAAAACTTCCTGGAATTGAACAGCTCCAAAACTGAACTGAAGCTTATCGGTACAGTGGCGGCTGCTCGCAAGGCTGATCACATTAGTTTGGTTGTTGATTCTAGAATGGTGCGTAATCTTGGTGTCATTTTTTATCATCATTTAACATTTGATGCACACATAAAACACATTTCAAAAACCGCCTCATACTATTTCAGGAACATTGCACGACTTACACCTTTTCTCTCTTTTGCTGATGCAGAAAGGTTTATAAATGCCTTCATAACGTCTAGGTTAGATTATTGTAATGCCTTGTTCTCCGGCCTTCCAACTAAATCTCTAAGCAACCTACAGTATATCCAAAATTCTGCTGCTCCTCTCCTCGGAAACATATTGCACTTGCTTCCTATTAATGGTAGGAGTGATTTAAAAATTCTATTTTGAACATATAAAGCACTACATGAGACTGCACCAGCGCATCTTTGCGATCTTGTTAGTTTATACACACCTTTTTCATCTCCGTTCTACCAACTCTCTTTTACTTCATCAGCCTTCATGTAAACTTAAGACCTTGGGGGAAAGAGTTTTTTCATTTAAAGTCCCCAAGTTATGGAATGAGCTCCCTCTCACCGTCAGAAATGCATCAACTTTGGGACACTTTAAAACGTTGGTTAAGACACAGTTATTTAAGGTTGTTTTTAGTTTACTTTTGTATGCTTTTTATTTTATTTTACTGTAGCGCGTTGGGTTTAATGCCGGGGACACACTTAACGACTAGCTGAAATATTCTAAGACTGAACCGAACAGACTTACAGACTGTTTCCAACGACTGCAGCAGATTTTAAAACATCGACTGTGAACACTGACTGAACGCAACGGTCTCTGGCACGTTTTGGCATGATCAGTCGTAATTATCAAATTACATTCATAATCGGCCTTACAGTCGTTACAAGTGTGTCCCCGGCTTAAGAAAAGCGCATTATAAAAAAAATGCATTATTAACATTATTATTATGAAGAAGAAAAGGCTCAGCACCCAAGGCTTATAGCCTATTGCCTCAATGGTGTTCAGTGTATGTGGGCAGATTGCTAAGGCGGATTGCCAGCAATAGCCATTTTAGGATTGTTTGTGATTTAGTGACTTTGGAGTCCTCTTAACTACCCCTAACTTTTTACAGATATAGGAGCTGGTTTTAGCACTAAAATTCTTTGTGAAATACTCTTTTGGAAAACAAAAAGTTAGGACTGACAAGCCCATTATTTTTAAGAGTGTCTCCTAAATCGGTACAGTAGGAGCTACTTTTAAATTTAGCCTGAAGATGTTTTGTGAATAAGGCCCCTGGATTCTATAAAGTGAACACACTTTTAGCCATGTTCCTCCCAACTCCTCAGAATGGATTCTTTATGGGATCGATTCCCAGCCTTACCCGTCAACCTCAACAAAATAGCCATTTGGTAAACATTGGAAACTGATACTTTGAACCCTCTTCTTCCACTCACCCTTTGACAAGCTCCACGGCAATAAAATCATTCCCATCTCCACTGTTGAAGAGAATGAATCCGTCACCCGAGGTGGTTTTGAACTGAAAGAACAGGTGCATGGTGCTATATGCCTGGAGCGTAGCAAGACCCAGATAGCTTCCTTTGGTCTTGAAGGTAACAGGATCGGCCACGATGGAGCGCATGCCAAAACGAGCATTTAGCTCACAGAATTCGATGTCCCCGTTCTTGCACATGTCGATGTAGAAAAGACCATTGAACTTCAGGCCTTGCAGGTGACCAATGAAGTTGGATGGAGCCGTGGACGCAAAGCGCCGTTCTGTCAGAATCCCGGTCTCAATGTTACTGAACTCCAGCCGAGTGTGGTCACCATTCATCTGACCTGTGAAAGAAGAGTAGGAGGTCTTAGTAAAGTGATTAGTAAGTGTTGGAATAATGCATTATATAGGGGGCAGATGCTTAGGGTCTGTTAAGTTTATAATGCATTCATACCTTCTGCCACATCATCATCCACCATGAGTTTGAGGTTTTTACCACGCCGCATCACTCTGACCGAGTGCCAATCATTGTCGTTCACTTTCTGTCCAGCATGCAATGTCTCTGGTCCTTTACCTGAGAATGATGTGTGTCAGTTAGTGTTTACACACACTAGCATTGCAAATCAAATTTCTGGCTTCTCACCATTTTAATAAATCATACCATGTGTAAAGGTCACACACTCGTATGTGAGAAAAAAAATCTTTTGGTTTGCATTTTCAAACTTCTGTCATAAAGATGCTAGACCACAAAAATATTTTAATTGAGGTACATTGAGAAAGTCAATAATTCAGTGATAAGTCAGTCAAGTATCAAATCAACTATTTAAACTGCTGTTACTCAGAAAAAGGCCAAAAAATAAAACAAAACCAAAGTATGGCTGAGGTATGTGTGGAACAGCATATCCATTCTGCAGAAATGTTAAAGGGTTAGTTCACCCCAACAATTTTAATTATCTCATAAATTACTCACCCTCAAGTCAGCCAAATACAATCGGAGTTATATTGAAAAATAGCCTGGCTCTTCCAAGCTTCATAACGGGAGTGAATGGTACCGTTTTAAGCCCAAAAAAGTGCATCCATCCGTCATAAGAGTAATCCATATGACTCCAGGGGGTTAATGAAGACCTTCAGAAGCACAGCGATGCATTTTTGCAAGAAAAATATCCATATTTCTAACTTTATACATTATAATCACTGGCTTTCGGTAAGGGCGTTACGCGAGTCGAGTTCTGGTGGTCGAGTGACCTGTGACCCGACGCATGACGTATTGACGAACGCGGAAGCACAGAGCATAGAGCAAAACAAAGCAACGGTCATGAATTAGAAGTCTAAAACAAGAATTTTTGAAGAGAAATGTCAGAGTAGCTTGAGTTTGTTGCCTAGCATTATTTGTTCGAACCACAAGAGGTGATTACTCTCACCTAAAGTTGTATTTATAGTATAATATAATTACATATACATTGTATTATATTATATTATATTATATAATAATCATGTAAGTTATAATTATTGATATTTCACAGCAAAAATGCATCACTTCAATTCAGAAGGACTTTATTAACCCCCTGGAGCCGTATGGATTACTTTTATGATGGATGGATGCACTTTTTTGGGCTTAAAAAAATGGTACCATTCACTGCTATTATAAAGCTTGGAAGAGCCAGGATTTTTTAAATATAACTCTGATTGTGTTTGGCTGAAAGAAGAAAGTCATATACACCTAGGATGGCTTGAGGGTGAGTAAATTATGGGATACTTTTCATTTTTGGGCGAACTAACCCTTTAAGTATACTAGTATGCTGGTAATCTGTGGTGCTATGTGCCCTATATGTGTTATATGCTAGTAATCCACTCCAAACATAGTCGTAAGCATTTCTTTTTTAAAAGTGCACTCATTTAAATATACCAATAAAGAATGAGTAGAATTAGTCCAAAGCACTGATTGTTGTACAGATTTATTTGGCACCATTAACATAAGCTGCTCAAATATATTGAGTTTTTAGACTTCACATTATCGAGCATGAGGCAAAGTGCCCCTTTAAATGTACTGTAGAATTAAAATGGTTAATCAGCACTGTATTACCACCACTTTCTTTACAGCCACTGTGCTTTTAATTGGAGAATATGCTTAATAAAAAACAACCTTTAAGTGAAACAAGCTCTACAGAGATGACTCTCTGAACGACCTGCCCTGTGTGCTTATACACATCTACACAAGTTTAGAGTTTTTATAGTTTAAGTTAGTTTAAGGTTGATGGTGACGTAATACTTGAGCAATGACGGTAATTCAATTACACCACATTAAGAGAGCAAATTACTTTCATTTAACAATAAACTCCTTTTTCTCTGTCATTTATATAGACACACGGTCTTTTCCCTTCATTATAACAATTATACTTAATAGTGTACAAATGTCTTCAATGAGACCTCCTGGGTTTTTAATGCGACTTAATGGAAGATTTGGAGCTCTGAGGCCACAAGCGCCCCCTTGAGGAAGACTATTTTGATTCACACATAACACTATCGAACTGTTACTCGTCAGTGGAGTGTTAGTGACTGCAGATGTATCACTGCCTTGATTCTAGACCTATTTTTCACATGTTCTCTATAGATGAAATAAATAAATAAAATATATATAGTGTCATGTCATGAACCAAGCAAAACAGCTTTAAAAACTGATTAATGTTACACCATTTGATTAGAGAAAAATAAATAAAATACTAAATAATAATCATTTTTAAAAATGCGGTAACACTTTACAATAAGGTTCATTAGTTAACATTAGTTAATGTATTAACTAACATGAACTAACCATGAGCAATACATTTGTTACTGTATTTGTTCATCTTTGTTAATTATTAGTTGATATAAATACAGTTGTTCATTGTTTGTTCGAGTTAGTTCACAGTGCATTAACTAATGTTAACAAATACAGCTTTTGATTTTAATAATGTGTAAGTAAATATTGAAATTAACATCAACAAAGATTAATAAATGTTGCAGAAGTGCAGTTCATAATTAGTTCATGTTAACTATGTAGATAACTAAGGGATAATGTACATTATCCTGCTTATTACACGGCTATTTGCCACATAAGTAAATAATTAGACGCAAAATATTGATCTGAGTCCAAGTATTTTATGAGCACTTTAAACGCGAAGCTTCCACGAAAGCAGTTGCTAGTGCGCCAAGTTCAAACTAGACGGACATTTAAGAGATATGGTATACAGTCATACCACTTATTACACAGCATTTCACAACATACATAATTATGGAGATTAAACTGTTTTAAAATCATACCTGTTTATATCTTACAATCCAACAGTGTACAAAACAATGGCAGCATCTGTATTTTTATGAAACAAGAGAGAGCGAGTCCACGATACTGGATGGCATCATTAAATAACTGTACACAAAATATTGATTAGAACGGAGTTTTAATATTTTATTAGCTCACCAAATGCAAAACTTCCACAAAGAAAAAACGTTCCTAGCAAGCGTAAAGCACTGCTGACTCCAGTAACCCGGATGAGCCTGTGTTTCTGTTTTCAGCGGTTGTTATCTGGGAATAACTTACCGCTGGATGGCGCGATTGACCAATCAAGTTTTCCACAGAGCCGTGTAATAATGTTAACTAATGAAACCTTATTGTAGTGTTACCAATGTAAGTATTAAATTTAATCACTTTTATTGACAATAAATGTTTGATTAAGGGCGTAGAAATAGTAACTTGATTATGTATTTTGCAATGCTTTACGGAAGTAAACAATCACAGCTGAGCCACATTTATTGTGTTAAACATTTTCAATGTTTTCAATGTTTTGATTTTATCTTCAACAACCGATAGATTGTCATAATCTGATTGCTGGGTTGTTGAAGATAAAATCAAAACAACTTTCTACAGACCAGACATTTGTGCTCAATTGTCACAGCAAGAAAAATAAATAAACAAATTGGGGAAAAAAAATTAAGTGTTCATAAAGTGTTGTTGAACAACCTCACAAATCTCTGCTAAAGAATGGGATGAGGAACGGGAGACTTTTAGATGAGTAAGAGCAGTTATATTTTTCCAGAAGAGCATAAAACTTTTTTTTAAAAACTGCATCATTACAAAAAGCTTAAAAATTAACATTTTAACAGCATATAAAACATGGACAAGGATGTACACTACCAATCAAAAGTTTGGACTTTATTCATTTAGCTTTCTCGTATATTTAAAAACCCTTTGATTGAAGGCTTAGGCCGTTTGTCATGCTTAATTTGTGTTTATAATCATTAATACTATTTAAGTCTGCAAACAAGAATTAACACACATTAACACGTGTACATAATTTTATGTATTTATTACTGTTAGTCAAACGCATTCAACTTTTAATAATAATAAATATTATAAAACAAAATATTTACTTATTTATATAATTTTATTTAATTTTAAAATTCATCTATATAATATTGTCTCTCTATATTTTAATGTATTTTAATTAAGTAATCATTAATAAAAATAAATGTGGGATAAATGTTATCTCTCGTTCAAGCTCGTTCGCTTCCACGCTCTCTCCACGTTGGATTTTGGGAAATAGTGCGAGTGGGAAATCAGAGTGCATTATGGGTATAAACGAGTGAACAAATGTCCGACACCTAATGTAGTGCACTATATATAGTGGATAGGGAGCGGTTTCGGACACTAAAACTGAAATTTAACATTTCAAGAAAGTCTGAACTGTGGAGCGGTATATGAGAAATGTTAAGTACACGAGATAAGTTATTTAGGGCTTTTTAAAAGCATCCCATGATACACATCATGAAGCTAGTTATTCTGGGCAAAGAGTGTCAACTTTGCAGAAATTCAAATAAGATATTTTGAGATTTTTTATTTTATTTAACACTTTGCCATACTTCTATTTGTGTTATATCATAGCTTTGATGACTTTACTATTAATCTAAAATATGCCTAGATTATAATAAAGAATGCATATGATTAATTCCAAACTTTGAACAGGTAGTGTAGGTTAGCAACACTGTTTAAAACATTTGCTAATACTTTGACTGTATATAGGAAATAAACAACACATAATTTCATTAGCTAAGGAGTGAGTTTCTTACAGCATTCATCTAAAAAAAAAAAAAAAAAAAAAAAAAATCCAATAGGTTAAAAAAAATGAGTAGAACAAACTGAATAAAGACTTACTGGTGTTACAGTTTATCCTGCCACAGTCTAGATGGGGAAGAACAAGTGACAGATGAAATCGCGTCCTTCAAGGATACAGCTGCAGACATCCAACAACAGAAACACCACCTTCTGGGGACGAGCACATGAAGCGGCAGCCATTTCCAACAGCTGTTTGAGCATACTGGACAATATTTTCTGATATAACTCGGTTTGCCAATTTGATCCAAGGTATCTATTAAATGTGTATATTTGTGTTATTATTAACATGTAGCTTAACATCTAGAGACAATTATAAGTAAACCATTCTTAAGGAAGATTTCTACAAAATGCTAAACATTTTGGCTGTATCTAAATATGGTTCTTTTTGTCTCTCATTTTGAGCGTCCAGACTAGACAGATTTTAATGTATATAGTAATAATCCATTTAAAATGGCTGCCTGCTTTAAGCCAAATGGATTCATCAACCCGGTATTCTTTGTCTTTCTTTTTTTTGTTTTGTTAATTATCTTTTAAATTACTGGTCACCAACTATAAGAAGAATTAGACTAAGAATTTTTATGATAGTTGGAACTGTTATCCGGGCTGGAATCCATATGGCCATTTTTATCATGTGCCGTCAACCGCAACAGAAAAGTGGGAGCAAACAGCCTCGGTCCAAAAAGCACCAGCACCACACAAACTTGTAGCATGTTCTTCATATTAAATAAACAGACAGTCATCTCAATTAAGACAATATAACTGAACTAGTGCAATGGATACTGCCTGTTCTGGTTGTTATGTACAAGTGTATGAATGGAAAATTACAAATTTTAGCACTGAAACTAATTAAATTGACTATTGAATTTACTGAAATTACTTTTAATTGTGATGTTGCAATATATTTAAGATGTGGATAATCTGGCCCTTTCTTCCATCTGGACATGGTGTGCATATGGGTGGATGTTAGTAGAAATGAGTGTGTGTGTGTTGTGGCCACGAGCTGCAGGTGTGCTGGATGCTCTGGTCTCGGGCTGTTTGCTTACAGGGCCGCAGGCTAAAGGCCGTTGAAGGGGTGAGTACCATCTTTAAACAAGGCATGATAAATGCCGTTAAGAGCGAGGGATGGGGATGGATACATATTTTCCTGATAACGTGACAAAAATTGTTGTACAGATGTGCACCTGACTGTTAAAACCACCTTACCATAAGAAAAACAGCAGACACAAATACTAAAGAAGTATCACTGAGACAGTCCTGTCCGCAGCATATGTAGGGCTGGGTGATATATTCTATATGTATTATGTGTATATCACTATGACTTTAGCATGTTTTTTTTGGCCATTTAGTTTCTTGTCTGTGCCAGTAATCCAGTTTCACACCCATTCCTTGTGTCAAAAAGTTTACAAAGAACTTTTTGATAAATCTTTTATGTTTATCATTAGGGTGGACACAATTTTTATTAAATTAGAAAAATGCAAAATAGAATAATTTCTCAGACTGCATTTAGTTATATTTAGTTGTTTATTATATGTATTGTCCTATTGAAGTCTTTAAATTAAAGTTATTTAAATTCTTTCTTGTTTTCATTTTGTAAAAACAACATGAAAAACAACTTGATTATCTTTTTTTACCAAAAAAAAAGACTGACAGACAGACAGACAGATAGATAGATAGATAGATAGATAGATAGATAGATAGATAGATAGATAGATAGATAGATAGATAGATAGATAGATTTAGCTATACCGCCCAGCCCTAATATAAATGCTGCTTTCATTTTAAAAAGACTTTAAATAATCGAATTACTCAGATTTGTAAACCATTGTTTGTCCAATGCGAGTAAATCAATGAGCATGTGTATGAGAATGACTGGCGCAGATGTGTTGCTTCAGTCATGAGGTCAGAGGTTACGTGAGACAGTGATGAGAGAGCGCGTCGGTCCACATCACCCGCAGACAAAAGCAAGAGAACGAAAAACAAACTGGAGCAATCCATGCAGATCAACAAAACAACAACAGTTTAGTTGTAGTGTGAGAGAGATGATAACATCCAGTAACTTGCAAATATAATAAATAACGGAAGATCGAGGAAGAGAGAATGGTAGAGAGAGAGAGAGAATGTCAAATATAGCGGAATACAATACCTAAATTGACGGTGAGTCGGACACGGCCGCTGTCCAGCTCTAGTCGCAGTGTGTCTGCGGACTCACGTGATGTGGCAGCCATCAACAGGCAAAAGCACGCTGGGACATAAACCGCAGAGACACGTCCTCTGCTTCTGTGTGTATTACCGTCGGCATCACCACCTTCATATACATACTGCCATCGTAGCTTAGGATAGACGCCTCTGTGGAGAAAACAGACACACACAATAAATAAAGATCAAAAGATCTTGCAAAGAGTACTTTAACTGGACTTTATTCACATCAAGTCAATTCAAATGTGTTCAGTGATTTAAACACAACAATGCGTTTCTATGAAGTCTTTCACACTTGAGTACGAAATATCAAACTTTAACTTTAAATTTAGTTGTTCATACCAACAAAAGTACAAAAGTTTTGATATGAAAACATGCTTATGAATGTGTTTCGTTTTATTAGTCACATCAGAAATTGTGTGAAAAGGCCTTTACACATTTTTTGTAACAGGTGATATAATTTATAAATGGCGGCACATTTAGTGCCCACTCGGAAAAGTGTTTGTAACTGTAATGAAAATGTGCGAGAGTAAATTTCAGCAATAGATTGTAAAAGTCATATAACACAAATGTTTTTCATTTTAAGGACCAAAAGTGGGAGGAAAATTTTCATGAAAAAAATAAATGATGACATTAAATTACTTAAAATAAATAAATAAATGACTCTGTAAAAAATAAATTATTATAGTGCTAAATATATATATAAATATATATATATATATATATATATATATATATATATATATATATATATATTATATATATATATAGTATTTACCCTTACAATTCTGGTGACAGCAATTGTCTGGTTAAGTTAACTTAAAACATAACTGTGTTTACGTGAATAAGTGAATATGTTTACTCGCCAAGACCAGCATTTTGACATTATTTTGTTGGTGTCGTTGCGTTCTTTGGTTTATGAGGATTCCATTACAATTGTGACATTACAATATTAAAACATCATTAATTTAGGCACAATTTGTTCATTATTTTGCAGTTATAAGCTGTTACAGAAGTTTTTCTGGTAAAATATAATTTAAAGGGACAGTTGAGAATGACTGGCGCAGATGTGTTGCTTCAGTCATGAGGTC